>NC_055990.1:7219167-8421144 GCF_018446385.1 Zingiber officinale | reverse complement strand
TTGGTACTTGAGAAGAGTATTGAGGGTTACATTAGTTGATTATGGCTATATCATTTGCTAGTGGCCAACTCCTCTCCACATCAAATCAATTGTCATCCTATACTCAGATACCTACAAATGATGGTCCCCGGTTTGTTCACTCTTTAGAATCCAAAATGTGAGTGTCAACTAGGAAGTTATATTCAATACTTATTTCCTTCTAGTGCTCATAAACATGTTTTTGCATGTTTTTACTTGGTACATTACATTTCATATTTGGAATTCAAATTGTGTCTGATCAAAGCTTAGTTTCCAATAGTCCTTCATTAATGATTATCATAGAATAATATACCCTTAGTAAAAGAGTTTTGCACTATTTTTCATTTTTCTCTTTTGTATTGAGATAAGAACAAGCCTTGAGAAGTGACAATATTATGGATTACTTTTCTCATATCTTCAATACTTTCTTTCTAGCTAAAGCATCCTTTATGTCCTCATACACTCAAAAAAGCATTTGATCAAGATCTCGTACACTATTGTTATATATAAGTGTTCCTCTTAGTTGATTATTGCTTCATATGAGATCACATACAATCTCCAACTCTTTATGATAAAATCTCCCTCAATTTTTTCCCTTATGATGCTCTTTCCACCTTGTATGTTCAGGCATACTTTTCTGCTCATTTATTTACTATGGATAGAGACAAATTGTCTTTCACTCTAAATAGAGACAAATTGTCACCCAAATCAGTAAAGTGAATCTCTCTTGATTACTCTTGCACATGCAACTTGGTATTGATGTAATTCTCCTAAGCAAGTGTGCCTTTTTTTTCTACATATGTATACCTAACCTTTGAGTCTACATGAGCTTTTCCGCCACACTACCTGGGTCCAAGTTTGATGAAGGTTAGGTTTATTTTCTGCCCATAGTCTCTTAGAGATTTTAGCACCAACTCCAGTAATATTGATGACTAATAAATGTAGACTCCAAATTGAGTCAATTAATGCTATCCCTTGAGATTATGTTTCTCTCCCAGAACCGTTCCGAATCTAATATATTATTTGGATCTCCCCATTGCTTTTCAAAAAGGTCCCCCATATTGTTTAGACATCTTTTATGCTTCTCTATCACCTAGTTATTTTGCCTTCATTTCCTTTAACTTCAGGTTGCATTTCTAAGATTGTTTTAGAGGCACTATCTGATTAGGTATGTGATAGGCTATGGTTGATGAGATAACAGTTTTACATCCTAACGACACTTAGGAGTTAATTATCTTCCACCTTACAAATCTTTACAGCTGGACATAAATGGATACTCACTGTTAAGCCCACACCCATAAAGATATTCTCGAGCAATTGAAGATTCAATTGATAGCTAAAAGATTAAAGATTAACACTAATTTAAAAAGAGATGAGCCTTCATACATTTTTTTTATAAGGCTAAAAAAACATCAGCTAACCTTTTTTTACATTGGTAATTATATATAAGTGTTCATCATATCAATTAGACATTAAGAATGGTTTCCTTAAGGAAATCTAGATGATGAGGTATACACATGGAGTAACCACCTATATCTGATACTTGGAGGGGAGACAGGTCTAGTGCATAAACTAAAGAAGTTTTTCTATGAACTAAAATAATTTTCTAGGGAATGGTTTAGAAAATCAGTTTTGCACTTCTTTAGTTGGATAATCAAAAATATATGAGCTCACTTAGCTCGTTATTGTTTATGTAAATGATATCATCATTGATTATGACTGTTTAAATGAAAAAAACTTAAAGCATACGTGCGCCAGGGATAATCAAAAGTATATGAGCTCACTTAGTTCGTTATTGTTTATGTAAATGATATCATCATTGATTATGATTGTTTATATCAAAAAACTCAAAGCATACCTGCACCAAAAATATATCATGCTCAAACTAAAAATACAACAACAACCAAACTTTATCCCACTAGGTGGAGTCGGCTATATGAATCCTTTTACGTCATTGAGCTTTATCTCCTACTATATCATCATCTGTACTTAAATAAATTTTATCTTATTTTATTGTTGCTAACTAAGTCTTTTTTGGTCTTCCTCTTCCTCGTTTGATATGCGTGTTTGTCATAGTTTCACATCACCTAACTAGAGCATTTATTGGTCGTCTAAGTACATGCTCGTACCATCTTAAGCGTGCCTCTCAGAGTTTTCCCTCAATAGATGCAACTCTGACTTTCTCTCTAATGCTCTCATTTCTTATTTTGTCCATCCTCGTATGTACACATATCCACCTTAATATCCTCATCTCTGCAACTCTCATTTTTTGCTCATGTGCTCGAATCATAGCCAACATTAAGCTCCATATAACATAGCAAGTCTAACTATAGTTTTATAGAACTTTCCTTTAAGTTTTAGAAGTACTTTATGGTCACATAAAACACTCGACGCTCCCCTCCATTTCAACCATCCTACTTATATATTCTATGTAAGACATCTCTTTCAATCCCTCTATCGTTTTGCAAAAATGATTCTAAATATTTAAAGCTCTTGGTTCCGAGCAACTCGTCCTCTCCTATCTTAACAATTGTCTCATTACTTCTAATATTGCTAAATTTAAATTCCATATATTCTGTCTTTAATCTACTAAGCCTAAAACTTTTCCCTTTTCTGCCAAGATTTTAGTTTAGCATTTACTCCATCACGTGTTTCATCTGCCAAAATAATATCATCTGCATGTTGGAGTGTATACTGAAAGCCTAAGCTTTTGTAAACATTTGTTTTGAATAGAGAATCACATTTGGTCAAATAATCTACATTTGCTTGTAGTTGTTCAATTAATTTATATTGTAGATAACATAGTATGTGATGTCACATACAGAAGATGATGTTATCAGTACCTTATAAATTATAAACAGTAGCTCACGACCAAAATAGAAAGAAACAAACCATTGGAAGGTAGTAGTGTAATTAGGAATCAGTTTATCTTAACTATCTAATTACACTAGTACACTTAGAGTGTATTGAGTAGGACCATTAGAGGTCATTTCTTTTATACTGACTTTATAAAGAAACAATGACCTCAGTTATTATGGAAGTGTGTGCTCTTAATCCTAATATAATAACAAGCACATATATTTGATATTTATTTCTTTAATTTATCAATGGGTGAGATTTAGTTCGATGAATCAATAAGCCCGATAAGTTGGGAAATGATATCACTTATAGTGTGTGTTGTTGATTATAGAAGGAAACTGTGTCCTAGCTATCTAGGTTGATAATGTCCCCAAGATGAGCTCATAAAGATTATCATGTTAAACCCTGCAGGTGGACTTAGTCCACATGATGATAAGGTTGAGTGGTACTATTCTTGGACAAAGATATTAATTAAATGAGTTGTCGGTAACTCACTTAATTAGTGGACATTCGATATCTTAAACACAGGGAGACTAACACACTCATAATAAGAAGGAGCCCAAAAATGTAATTTGGGATTGGTGCGGTAGTTCAATGATAGTTCTCTAGTGGAATGAATTATCATTGATAAAATTAAGTTGTGTGTTCGGGACGAACACGGGATGCTTAATTTTATCAGGAGACCAAAACCAATTCCTTCTCTCGGTCCCTATCATAGCCTCTTATTTATAGAGTACTATACCCACCTATACCCACCTTCTATACCCACCAATAGGGGGCCGGCCAAGCTAGCTTGGGAACCAAGCTAGGGCCGGCCTAGGTATAAATTGGGGTGGCCGGCCCTAGCTTGAACCCAAGCTAGAGGGGCCGGCCATATTAAATTAAAAAGGGATTTTAATTTTAATTTTTATTATGTGGAAGATATAATTTATTAAAGAGAATTAAAATTAAATTATCTCTCTTGTAAAAGATCTACAAAAGAATTAAAGGAGAGAGAATAGATCACTTTCCTAATTTGTAGATTGGAGAGAGTTTTTATTTTCTCTTTAAAAATTATTCACATGATAAGAAATTAAAATTATGGAAATTTCTTTTGATCAACCATGAAGAGATTAATATTAAAAATTTTATTTTTAAAATTTTTCCGGAAGCAAATAAGGAAAGTTTAATCTTTCTTGTGGAAAAATTTTTCCTTAATTGCTCCATGAAGTGGCCGGCCATACACATTGATTAAGAAAAGTTTATTTAATTTTTCTTAATTAATTGTTGTCAAGAAAATTAAGGAAATTTTTATTGTAATTAAATTTCCTAATTTGCTTAGGCCAAGGAATATAAAAGAAGGGGTGAGGGTGCCTTCATGAGTGACAACCTCTATTATTTTCTCTCCCTCTTTTGTTCCTTGGTGTGGCCGGCCATCTTCTCCCTCTCTTCCTCTTGTGGTGGCCGAACCCCTCTCTTCCCTTGGAGCTCTTGTGGTGGCGGATACTACTTGGAGAAGAAGAAGAAGAAGGAGAGAAAGCTAGCATCTCTTGGAGCTTGGTTAGTGTTTTGATTTTCTTCCTTGGTGAAGCTTCTTTCTTTGTGGCCGAACCTAGCTAGGAGGAGAAGAAGGTGGTTGGTGGTTTCTCATCTCGGAAGATCGTTGCCCACACAACGTCCGAGGTTAGAAGAGGAATACGGTAGAAGATCAAGAGGTATTTTTACAAGGTATAACTAGTATTTTCCTTTTCCGCATCATACTAGTTATTTATGGAAATAATACCAAATACAAGAGGCATACGATTTAGTATTTCGAATATGTTATTTTGATGTTGTGTTCTTTTGTTTTATTTTATCCTTGTGATTTGATTGTTCTTTTCGGTTAACCTAAAGTTATTTTAGGAAATTAAATATTAGATTTCTATAAAAGGTTTTGTCTAGTCGGTGGTGGTTGCTCTCATATCCAAGAAGGCCATGTGTCTCGCCACGTCAGTACTGGGAACCAATTATGGAAATTAATATTTAATGGAATTAATAACTTAAGGTGATTTGGGTCGAACGTGTTAAGTTCCGCAGGAGATCCAAGTCTAAACCTAAAAGAACAAATAGATTAAGTTTTGGATCAAACGTGTTAAGTTCCGCAGGCGATCCAAAATTTAATCTAAAAGAACACATGGTAGCTAGGAAAAGGTTCAGACCTATGTACAAAATTTTTGTACAGTGGAACCTCTAGGTTTTCCGAGTAGCAACCAACAATTGGTATCAGAGCTAGGGTTTTGCCTCTGTGTATTTGGTATTTAGAATAATTATGCACATGTCATACATAATTTAGGCAGGATAATAGTAGGATATGCTAACTCTTTGGATGCAAGATCCAACTATTATGGCTTTTAATTATTATGTGTGATTGACCTGGACATCAAGGCCATTTATTCATGCGTGTGCATGATTGTATTATAAAATACAAAGAGTCGATTTAGTTTTATTAGGATTTTATTTTTATCTAGATACGTATATTCCTTTTATGGAATATAGGATCAAAATTGTAAAATTCTATTTATGTCAAATCGAATCTTGTAAGCGTGGAACCTCAAGGACCGTAAGGCGTGAATAAGGAACAAGATGGATCACGCGACTAGACCCGATGGCGGTGGCAAATATGGCGGCAAAGAATTGGGATGACAACACACGGAGGACAACCAAAGATAAAAGTCATAATAGTTGAAAATTAGATTTTTCTATTTATTGCTTTTATATTGTGCTGTGTGTGCATGTTAGTATACTTGTTTAGTAGGCTAGCATAGTTAAAATTCCTTATTTATAAATAACTAAGTGGGAGAGGGATTTTTAAGTAAATCCCATGGTCTCCATTACTGGTTTGTAAGTGATGCAAACAAGCTTGCGCGTTGGCTCTGAGTGCCTTCCTCCATAACGGATGAGCTTGTTTGTGGATCACTAGGACAAACTTCCATTTTTGGATGACTATAGGAAGTTAATTAAGAGCGTGTGATCTTCCCCAACGGAAGGGGCATAATCTTATTAATGGACTTAGTGTCAAGTAATGGTATACACTTGACACATATAATAGTATCCTCCCATCCGGTCACCGCTATTATTTGTGTGACCAAATGATACCAACTATTAATTTGTCAAAAGTTAGTTGACAAGATAATAAAATTAATGGGTTAAAACCCTCCTTTACAAATGTTGAATTTGTATACGTTCACACTAACGTGGCATACAAAATTCACGGTGTTTTGAGGCGTTGGTTAATTTAAAATAGTATTGTTTGAGGAATCAATATTATTCTAAATTTAGAGTCCTAACCAAAAGTTATTTGTGATTCTTAGGATGACTTTTAACCCATCGTCCATCATACTACAAAGTATAAAGCACCTTGGACCTAACTACATAGATTGAAAAGAAACCCGATATTGTTCTTCATCGAAAGCTATAAATTATCTTGACCGAGACTTGCTGATGCACCTAATGGTGAATCTACCCAAGAGGAGATTGAATATCATAAGAAATGGGTAAAAGCGGAAGAAGAGGCGGTGTTACATTTTGGCTTCAATGTCAAATGTATTGCAACATCAACATTACCAACAACTTATGATATCATGAACAATCCAAGGAACTCTTTGGTCATCAGAACAGGGCTTCTAGGCAAGAGCCATGAGAAAATAATGATGACCACCATGCAAGAGGGTACTCCTGTGAGGGATCATATCCCAAAGATGATGGCTTATCCGAACGAAATACAAATCCTTTGAGGTGAAATTGATGGGAAACCCAGATCGATATGATCCTCCAAACACTACCTAGAAGTTTTGATCTTCCACCTAAACTATAATATGAATAAGAGGATATATTCATTAACGGAACTACTGACAGAACTCCAGCGCAGAAGGATTATTTCGCCATAATTCTCAGATTCACTATGCTGAAAATGGTTCTACTTCTAAACCGAAGGAAAGAAGAAGAAGAAACAAGTTGGCTCGAAAGAAGGTGAATAAATCTCAGTACGTGATTTAAAGTCGGTGAAGAAGTCAAGGGCAAGTGCTTCATCCGTCAAGCGGTCGGGCGTTGGAAGGCGGATGTCCTCGTAGGAATCAAAACAAAGGTAAATCTCTTGCTCTAGTTGTTGAAACATGTTTAGCGGTGTTATCTACCAAGACCTGGTGTGTAGATACGGAGCCATCGATCATGTCTGCATTGCAGGGGTTCCAGAAACCCGACGACTATCTGAAGGAGAGTATACATGGGCAATGCTACTAAGGTGGCATTGTTGCAGTGGGAGACGTCTACTTATCTTTTAGTAGAAATAAAAATTTGGTTTTAAGAAATTGTCTTTATGTACCCAGTTTTAGAAAGAATTTAATTTCAGTTTCTAAACTGTTTTTAGATGGATATTCAGTTTCTTTCAGTAACGATATAGTTATTAAAAGAAATAAAGTGATTATCTGTTCTGGTGCATTAGTTGGCAATTTATATATTTTAAATCCAATTTCTTCCACAAAGCAAAACATGGAAATTTATAACTCATCTTCTAACTCTAATAAGAGAAAAGAACCTTCGGAAATGAACCAAGCATATCTTTGGCATCTAAGGCTTGGTCATATTAACTTAAGTAGGATTCAGAGGCTTATAGCCGATGGACTTTTGAGTTCATTAGAGTTGGAAAATTTTTCAACTTGTGAATCTTGCTTGGAAGGTAAAATGACCAAAAGGCCGTTCAAGGCCAAGGGGTATAGAGCCAAAGAAGTGTTAGAATTGGTTCATTCTGATTTGTGTGGTCCTATGTCTGTCCAGGCAAGAGGTGGTTTTGAATATTTCGTCTCTTTTATAGATGATTATTCAAGATACGGATACATTTACCTAATGCGCCGCAAGTCCGAGTGCTTTGATAAGTTCAAAGAATACAAGGCTGATGTGGAGAAACGACTAGGTAAAAGTATCAAGACACTACGGTCTGATCGTGGTGGCGAATACCTCTTAGGAGAGTTTAGGAATTACTTATCAGAAGTTGGGATTCAATCCCAATTGTCTGCACCTGGAACACCCCAACAGAATGGTGTGGTAGAACGAAGGAATAGGACTCTTATGGAGATGGTTAGATCGATGATGAGTTATTCAGAATTACCAAATTCGTTTTGGGGATATGCTCTGGAAACAGCAGTATACGTACTGAACTTAGTACCTTCTAAATCAGTTTCTTCTACTCCCATAGAATTGTGGAATGAGCGAAAACCCAGCCTAAGACATATTCGGATTTGGGGTAGTCCAGCACATGTGCTGAAACCAGATGCTGATAAGTTAGAATCTCGTACAGAAGTTCACGTATTTGTGGGATATCCCAAAGGAACGAAAGGTGGTTTGTTTTATAGTCCTAAAGACCAGAAGGTCATTGTTAGCACCAATGCCCAGTTTTTAGAAGAAGACTATATAATGGATCACAAGCCCAGTAGCAAAATTGTTTTAGAAGAACTAAGAGAGGACACGTCTACCTTAGTACCAACAGTACAAGATGAAGTACCACAAGAGACTGCAACACGTGTCACATATGATACACAACCACAGACGGTGCCTCGTCGTAGTGGGAGGGTTGTGAGGCAGCCTGATAGATTCATGTTTTTGGGAGAGTCTTCGGACTTGGTACCAGGTAAACATGAACCTGATCCCCGAACATATGACGAAGCACTCCAAGATATAGATCGTCTTGGCAAAAGGCGATGAATTCTGAAATAGAGTCCATGTACTCTAATAAGGTCTGGGAGCTTGTAGAACCACACGATGGTATAAAAGCCGTTGGATGCAAGTGGATTTATAAAAGGAAAAGAGGGATGACGGAAGGTAGAAACCTTCAAAGCTAGGCTTGTTGCGAAAGGGTATACTCGGAAAGAGGGAATCGATTAGAGAAAACTTTTCACCGTAGCCATGCTTAAGTCTATCCGGATACTCTTATCCATTCTTTTCATATGGATTATGAGATTTGGCAAATGGATGTCAAGACAGCTTTCCTGGAAGTCTTGAAGAGAACATCCATATGAAGCAACCGTAAGGGTTCATTGAAAAGGCAAAGAGCATCTAGTGTGCAAGCTCAATCGGTCCATTTATGGATCAAAGAACTTCAAGATCTTGGAACATCCGGTTTAATGAAGTAATCCGGTCATATGGATTTAAAGTCCGGATGAGTCTTGTGTATATAAGAAGTGTAACGGAAACGCGGTGGTATTTCTTGTACTATACGTAGATGATATTTTGTTAATTGGCAACAATGTCAAGGTATTATCGGATGTAAGGGTATGGTTGTCAAACAATTTGATATAAAGGACTTGGGAGAGTGTGCACATTCTTGGGATCAAAGTAATAAGGGATCGCAAGAAAAGAATGTTGTCTCTGACCCAAGCATATATAGATACAATCCTTGCTCGTTTTAGTACGCAGGATTCCAAGAAAGGTTTCTTACCTTTAGAAATGGAATAGCTCTATCTAAAGAGATGTCCCCAAAGACATCAAAGGAGATAGAAGACATGAAAGCAGTTATGCTTCGGTTGTAGGAAGCCTTATGTATGCAATGCTATGTACGAGACCGATATTTGTTTCTTGGTAGGAATGGTTAGCAGATACGAGTAACCACGACAAGGACATTCGGTAAAGCATATATTAAAGTACCTGAGAAGGACTAGAGATTATATGTTAGTTTACCAAGCAGACGATTTGCTCCCTTTGGGTTACACGGATTTAGATTTCCAATCAGATAGGGACAACAGTAAGTCTACATCAGGCTATGTGTTTACTTTAGGAGGTTGAGCCATTTCATGGAGGAGTGTTAAGCAGAAATGCGTTTCGGACTCAACCATGGAAGCTGAGTATGTAGCAGCCTCTGAGGCAGCTAAAGAAGCAGTATAGCTCAGGAACTTTCTAATGGACTTAGATGTGATTCCTGGTTTGCCCAAAATCATCACAATTTATTGTGATAATAGCGGTGATGTTGCACTCGAAGGAACCACGAGCTCATAAGGCAAGTAAACATATAGAGCGCAAGTACCACCTGATACGAGATATCGTGAAGCGAGGAGAAGTTGTCATCGCCAAGATTGCATCAGCGGATAACCTGGCAGATCCTTTCACTAAGGCCCTTCCGGCGAAAGCTTTCGATCGGCATGTGGAAGGAATGAGAATCAGATGTTTGGCAGAAGATATGGCAGCTTAGTCATTAGTATAAGTGGGAGATTGTTGGAGTGTATACTGAAAGCCTAAGCTTTTGTAAATATTTGTTTTGAATAGAGAATCACATTTGGTCAAATAATCTACATTTGCTTGTAGTTGTTCAATTAATTTATATTGTAGATAACATAGTCTGTGGTGTCACATACAGAAGATGATGTTATCAGTACCTTATAAATTATAAACAGTAGCTCACGAACAAAATGGAAAGGAATAAACCATTGGAAGGTCGTAGTGTAATTAGGAATCAGTTTATCTTAACTATCTAATTACACTAGTACACTTAGAGTGTATTGAGTAAGACCATTAGAGGTCATTTCTTTTATACTGACTTTATAAAGAAACAATGATCTCAGTTATTATGGAAGTGTGTGCTCTTAATCCTAATATAATAACAAGCACATATATTTGATATTTATTTCTTTAATTTATCAATAGGTGAGATTTAGTTCGATGAATCAATAAGCCCGATAAGTTGGGAAATGATATCACTTATAGTGTGTGTTGTTGATTATAGAAGGAAACTGTGTCCTAGCTATCTAGGTTGATAATATCCCCAAGATGAGCTCATAAAGATTATCATGTTAAACCCTGCAGGTGGACTTAGTCCGACATGATGATAAGGTTGAGTGGTACTATTCTTGGACAAAGATATTAATTAAATGAGTTGTCGGTAACTCACTTAATTAGTGGACATTCGATATCTTAAACACAGGGAGACTAACACACTCATAATAAGAAGGAGCCCAAAAATGTAATTTGGGATTGGTGCGGTAGTTCAATGATAGTTCTCTAGTGGAATGAATTATCATTGATAAAATTAAGTTGTATGTTCGGGGCGAACACGGGATGCATAATTTTATCGGGAGACCAAAACCAATTCCTTCTCTCGGTCCCTATCATAGCCTCTTATTTATAGAGTACTATACCCACCTATACCCACCTTCTATACCCACCAATAGGGGGCCGGCCAAGCTAGCTTGGGAACCAAGCTAGGGCCGGCCTAGGTATAAAAGTGGGTGGCCGGCCCTAGCTTGATCCCAAGCTAGAGGGGCCGGCCACATTAAATTAAAAAGGGATTTTAATTTTAATTTTTATTATGTGGAAGATATAATTTATTAAAGAGAATTAAAATTAAATTATCTCTCTTGTAAAAGATCTACAAAAGAATTAAAGGAGAGAGAATAGATCACTTTCATAATTTGTAGATTGGAGAGAGTTTTTATTTTCTCTTTAAAAATTATTCACATGATAAGAAATTAAAATTATGGAAATTTCTTTTGATCAACCATGAAGAGATTAATATTAAAAATTTTATTTTTAAAATTTTTCCGGAAGCAAATAAGGAAAGTTTAATCTTTCTTGTGGAAAAATTTTTCCTTAATTGCTCCATGAAGTGGCCGGCCATACACATTGATTAAGAAAAGTTTATTTAATTTTTCTTAATTAATTGTTGTCAAGGAAATTAAGGAAATTTTTATTGTAATTAAATTTCCTAATTTGCTTAGGCCAAGGAATATAAAAGAAGGGGTGAGGGTGCCTTCATGAGTGACAACCTCTATTATTTTCTCTCCCTCTTTTGTTCCTTGGTGTGGCCGGCCATCTTCTCCCTCTCTTCCTCTTGTGGTGGCCGAACCCCTCTCTTCCCTTGGAGCTCTTGTGGTGGCCGGATACTACTTGGAGAAGAAGAAGAAGAAGAAGGAGAGAAAGCTAGCATCTCTTGGAGCTTGGTTAGTGTTTTGATTTTCTTCCTTGGTGAAGCTTCTTTCTTTGTGGCCGAACCTAGCTAGGAGGAGAAGAAGGTGGTTGGTGGTTTCTCATCTCGGAAGATCGTTGCCCACACAACGTCCGAGGTTAGAAGAGGAATACGGTAGAAGATCAAGAGGTATTTTTACAAGGTATAACTAGTATTTTCTTTTTCCGCATCATACTAGTTATTTATGGAAATAATACCAAATACAAGAGGCATACGATTTAGTATTTCGAATATGTTATTTTGATGTTGTGTTCTTTTGTTTTATTTTATCCCTGTGATTTGATTGTTCTTTTCGGTTAACCTAAAGTTATTTTAGGAAATTAAATATTAGATTTCTATAAAAGGTTTTGTCTAGTCGGTGGTGGTTGCTCCCATATCCAAGAAGGTCATGTGCCTCGCCACGTCAGTACTGGGAACCAATTATGGAAATTAATATTTAATGGAATTAATAACTTAAGGTGATTTGGGTCGAACGTGTTAAGTTCCGCAGGAGATCCAAGTCTAAACCTAAAAGAACAAATAGATTAAGTTTTGGATCAAACGTGTTAAGTTCCGCAGGCGATCCAAAATTTAATTTAAAAGAACACATGGTAGCTAGGAAAAGGTTCAGACCTATGTACAAAATTTTTGTACAGTGGAACCTCTAGGTTTTCCGAGTAGCAACCAACACTGCAAACAACATGTACCACGGTACTGTGTCTTGAATGTGCGCAATAAGTTCGTCCATAATTAGTGTAAAAAGATAGAGACTTAAAGCTGATCCTTAATGTAACCCTATCTTTATTGAAAATGCTTCAGTTACTCAGACTGAAGTCTTTACTCTAGTTGTTACATCCTCGTACATATTCTTAATTAGTTCAATATATGTTACGCTAACACCTCTTTTTTCTAGAATTCTCCATGTAATTTCTCTTGGGACTCTATCATAATCTTTTTCTAAGTCAATAAATACCATGTGTAGATCTTATTTTTGCTCCTGATATTTTTCAATTAATTATCTAAGAAGATGTATAGCTTTTATTGTCGACCTTCTAAGCATGAACCCAGATTAATTTTTGGTTACTATGGTCTCATTCCTTAATCTTTTTTCTATTACTTTTTCCAAAAGTTTCATTGTATGACTCATTAGTTTAATACCCCTATACTTTGCATAATTTTATACGTCTCCCTTGTTCTTATATAAGAGAACTAGAGTACTTATCCTTCATTGATTAAACATTTTTTCATTTTCAATATCATGTTAAATAATTTTGTAAGTCATTCAATTCCTTGTTTCTCTAAGCACTTTCATATCTCTATCAGAATATTATCTGGTCAAACATTTTTTCCATTGTGCATCCCATTTTAAGTTTGTTCTACTTCTAAAGTTTGAATTCTACGATAAAAATTTAAATTTCTATACTCATTTAACCTACTTAAATTACCTAAGTTGGTCACCTAAACTTTCATTAAAAAGTTGATAAAAATACCTCTTCCACTGCTCTTTTATTTCTCCATTGTTTACTAATACCCTATTACATTCATCTTAATACATGTTATTTGGATAAAATCTTTTGTCTTCCTTTCTCTCACTTTAGCTATTCTAAAAATATCTTTCCCCTTCTTTTGTATCCAATTTTTGATATAATCGTTCAAAAGTTTCATTCTTTGTTTCACTCATTACTTTCTTAGTTTCTTTACTGGTTATTGTATATTTTTTTAAGTTTTACTCGTTCTTACAAATATATAATTCCTTATAAGTTATTCGTCCCTTCATTTTCTCTTGTATTTTCTCATTCCACCACTAAGATTTCTTACTTAGTGGTGCATGTCCCTTTAACTTGCTCTTAGCTACTATTTTCAACTTTGATACCATCTTATCCCATATTATATTAGAGTCATCATATATTTCTCCTAATGCTTGTATTTTTACCTTCTCCTTAAATATATTTTGATTCCATCCTTTAACTTCCACCACTTAATTCTAGGAGTCATATATATTTTCTTTCTATTGATACTATATTTGAGACGTATATCCAACACTACTAATATATGTTGGATAGTTAAGCTTTCTTCAGGGATGACTTTGCAATCGTTACAAATCTTTCTATCCTTCTTCCTAACAATACGAAAGTCAATTTACGATTTATTATTCCCACTTTGGAATGTGACTAAGTGTTTTTCTCTTTTCTTAAAAAACTGTATTAACTAATATAAGGTCATATGCTATCGCAAAATCTATAGTTTTCTCTTTCTCATTTCTCGTTCCAAACTCATAACTCCTAATGTACCCTCTCATATTCCTCATTTTTCATTCCGACATGCACATTTAGATCACCTACTATTAAAATCATTTCATTTAATAGAATGTTTTGTAATATTTCATCTAAGTTCTCCCAGAACCTTAATTTAGTAGTTTCATCTAATCCTACTTACAGTGCATATACGATAATTATATTCATAGTTTCTTTCGCCATTATTATCTCAAAGGCTATAATTTTATCCCCTTTTCTAACTACTCATATAACTTCATCCTTTAACGAACTATCTACAATAATATCTACTCCACTCCATTGTTTTACTCTTTCCAGTGTACTATAACTTAAAACCCGAATTCTCTATCATATTTACCTTCTCGCCTACCCATTTTGTCTGTTGTACACACAGAATACTAATTCTTCTCCTAATCATCATATCTACTACCTCCATTGATTTATCGATGAATATTCCGTTCTATGTTCCAAATCTTAGATTATTAGTTTTTCTATCATATTTAGTTTTATCCAACATATGGTATGAGAACTCTTGTCTATTTGACACTGCATTCAAGTTCTCATAGAGATGTAGTGGTCCTTCGGACCCTGTAACGCGAACTCTTACATATTTAGCACTACAGCCAAGTTCTGGAGATGTAGTGGTCCTTGCCGAGATGTTACAGTCGGACCCTACAACATGTTTCTTTCGGAGAACAACCTAGCATTAGCACAATAGTTTAATGAATTCATTCATTGAATATTTGTAATAGTTTTGACGTTGACTAGCAACCTAATGCAACCCTCTTTTATCAAGGCTTAGGACCGGCTATACCGGTCGTCATGGACGGAGTTACATTCAAACTAAGAAGTGTTTGACATGCTTAATGAGATTGATATGTTAAGAGTAAAGTGACTTTAATGTCAAGTTGGAAGTAAAAAAACAAGAGTAATTATTATTTGATTCAGAGAATAACACATGACTAATTGAAAAAGTGAAATATATAGTACTAGCCTTGAAATCTCTTTTTTTCACTTTGATTAGTTAATTTCTTGAGACTATGTAACATGACTCATAGAAAGCAACCTTAAATTTTATATGATATTTCAAGACTAAATCAAAAAAAAATATCTCTTATGTCATGACCATAGCTATCTACAAATTGTCAGTTGTAGAAATTCATATCGGATAGGCTCTCCCACAGGTAGGAGATTCTCTTTAGAATATTATGTTATTCTTGAAAACGGTCTTACATCTTGGAAAACTAAAATGTAAATCATTATATCCACACAAATCAAGCGACAAAATAAAGTTCAAAGTCATAGCTCTTGTTATATAAGTTTATCTAACTCAAACAATTAATGACCAAGCAAGAATGACGTTCTAATTGAATCAATAAAGCATTATTATGAATATCATGTCCTACGGATTGCTTCCAATCTTATCTTTCATGAGGATGAATAAAGCATATGAGCCAAAAATGCAATAGAAGGATATCTTAATTAACTAGCAAATTTACTCGTTATATCTTTATGTGGTCCTAGAATTGAGCACATTTGTAGGATTTACAATATCAGTAATATAGCTTGAAAGGAAATGTTGAGGTGCAAAAGAATTGGGTTTCATTTAAACATACCGAGTTGAGGGGAGTAAATATAAAAGAACAAAAATGATATTATATATCAAGGGTAAAGGAGACCTTAATAATTTTTAGACCCTCAATAAAACATTCCTAGAGATGAGATACCTTAATAATTTTTCCCATTAACTTCTAAAAGCTAGAGTTTATTTCCAGCAAAAATTTTCAAATCTCTAGCATATATTGATCCTGAATGTGGTAAAAATCAGCAAGATGAAATCTCGATCAAAACATCTCTACAAACCCCAAAAGCATTCATATTAGAAAGTGTATTCACCATGGTTTGAAATATCGTTTCGTGCCGCCCGGCACGGACAGTTTTTACCATTCCGCCGGGCGACCGAAACCGGCACGGGAGGCGTCCCCGACTCGGTGGTGCCGAAGGAGACGTGGGACGCCTTCGTTGGCGCCAGAGGAGACGCGGGACGCCTCCGGCGGCATCCCGCAACGCCTTCAGCACCGAAGGCGTCATGCACGACGCCTTTTGCAGCGCCGAAGGCGTCGTGCGCGACGCCTTCTGCGACACCAAAGGCGTCCGACAGGGTCGTCGGACGCTTCCGGTGTCGCCGGAGGCGTCCGGCAATGCTTCCAGCGCCGCCGAACGCCCCCCGTGAGATCGCCCGTGATCATCGCGGGCGCGATCCCGCGTTACTGCGTACGCGATTTTTTTTCGATTTTAAATAATTATTTATTTTATTTAATTAATTTAAACAATTCCCAAGAATGTGTGGAGGATGTGTGATATTTCCAAGAGGCTTTTATAAACCCTAATTAAATTATCCTAATAAAATATATAAAAAATATATTTAAAATTAAAATAAATTAAATAAATTTTATTAATTAATATTCTGAAAAAATAATATTTAAATTTTATTTAAAAATTTAAAAAAATATATAATAATTCTTATTTATATTCTAATATATTTTTTATTATTTTAAATTTCATTTAAATTTTTTAAAAAATTCTAATAAATTATATTTATATTCTGATATTTTTTTATTTTTTAAAATTTTTTTACTTGATATTTTTTACTATTTAAAATATATATTATTTAATTAATAATTAATTAAATGAATAAATAGTTAATTTATATAATTATTATTGATATAAAGTAATATCTTGTATTAATTTATTATTATTATTATTATTATTATTATAATAGATACTTTCATTTTAATTTGAATTATTGATATATCAATTCTATTTAAATAAAATTATTTTTAATTATTTTTTCTAACAATATTAAATTATTCAATAATTGAGAACTTATAATAATCAATATAAAACTTATTTTTATATACACAATAAATATATTTATCTTATAATTACTATAGATAAATAAAAAATACCAAAACTGTATCGGCACGGCACGATACGATACCGAAACCGTATCGTTCCGGTCTGAGACCGAAACCTCGGCACGGGTCGAAACTTTAAACCTTGGTATTCACACTTTCGTCTCTCGTATGTCCATCAAACTGATACATTTCTATAAGCTTGAGTAAAGTTTTAATAGCGCCCAGGGCATAGCCAAGTTGGTCACTACATGGTAGACTTGCAAAAATAGACAAGGGTCGATTACCAACAAAGTCGGGGAAAAATACACTCTCATATGGTGGTCTGCTCGATTTCCTGATTTACATCTCTACAAATGATTGTGGGGCTCTCGAGGTCAGTGTATGACCTTTTTTACAAAAATTGAGTATTAATTGTTTCATATAATTAAAATTAGAATTAGACATTGACAACTTAAAATTTAATTTAGGCATTGACACCCCACTTTTTACCTTTAGAGTTACTCTTAACTTCAGCTTCCAATTTTCTTCTATTCTTTCATGGGTCTTTTCTATTTGATCTTCTCCTTGTTTGATTAATAGGTATGATAGTGTCCTCTTTCATGGCATGTGAAGCAAATGATGTGATCCTTCTTGTTTGCTTCCTTCTTCCTACCATGGGTGAATAACATTTATATGATATAATTTACCAAGTTTAGAAGTTTTTACCTTTCTTTCCTCTTCTTGTGAACATTTATTCTTATAATGTCTCTTTTCATTGTATCCATTATAAATGATATGTGTTGGACCCCGTGATTATTTTTGTAACGACCCGACCTCTCGACCCCTTGGGCTGCCCAACTGGCGGCCCCTTGGCGGTCCCTTGGGCGGCCCATTTGGCGACCCCTTATATCGTCGACCAACAACCCTCGGCCGTGCCGTTACTCAACAAGGTCTTCCCACCCCTGGCCAGTGGATTTTTGCCTTCCCCAGGATTCGAACTCTAGGCCTCCAGGTTAAATACTAGAGTTTATGAATCCTGGTAACCAAAGATTCATAAACTCTAGTATTTAACCTGGAGGTCTAGAGTTCGAATCATAGGGAAAGCAAAAATCCACTGGCCAGGGGTGGGAAGACCTTGTTGAGTAACGGCACGGCCGAGGGTCGTCAGTCGACGACATAAGGGGTCGCCAAATGGGCCGCCAGTTGGTCCGCCCAAGGGGCCGAGGGATCGGGTCGTTACAATAAAAAGACATCTTTTATTGTAACGACCCGACCCCTCGGCCCCTTGGGTGGCCCAACTGTGGTCCATTTGGCGCGCTCACTTGGCTATCAGGATTCATAAACTCTAGTACTTAGCCTGGAGGTCTAGAGTTCGAATCCTGGGGAAGGCAAAAATCCACTGGCAAAGGGTGGGAAGTCCTAGTGAGTAACGGCACGGCCGAGGGTCATCGGTTGACGACATAAGGGTCGCCAGTTGGACCGCCCAAGGGATTGCCAAGGGGCCGCCAAATGGGCCGCCAGTTGGGCCGCCAGTTGGGCCGCCCAAGGGGCCGAGGGGTCGGGTCGTTACAGTTTTGATGTAATCAACCAAGTTAAGTTAGGTCCTGTTTGATTTTAATCCTTGTGTCTAAGTGTGCAGGAACTTAAGAGCACAGGAAGTCGAGCGGAAGACGTAGCTGACGAGAAGGACGACACAAGAAGGGAGCCAACGGGCTCGGTGCGTCCGAAGGACGAAAGAGCTGCAGAAGAGTACACCGGTAGACGAGAAGAACGTGCGCGACGTTCGAGGGACGAGAAGCCGGGGTGGAAGTCTGTTTGAGAAGAAGGCTGGAAATTGGGTTCGGGTGAGCCCTATTTCTGTTGGTCGCAATCACCTAAGCGAACGGAACTTCAAAAGCTGAAAAGGAGACGAAAAGAAGCTGGAAAAACAGCTGGAGGCGCCCTCAACGGTCATTGGAGGCGCCTCCGACATCAGCATGTTGAAAGTGCCGTAATGGCATTGAGGGGGCCCTCGACCTGGCCAAAGTGGCCATTGGCAAGCGGATAAAATTTTATCCGCTTATCCCCTTAGAGATGCCCTCAAGACTTGAGATAGGATTTCCAAGAGCTATATAAAGGCCCCTAGCGCTAGGAATTAAGGAATCAACTCTTGTATTCAATTCCTAGCAACGTTTGACCTTTCTTAGTGTGTAAAAGGCTTCTCCGCCTTCAGAAAAGGAAATTGTTTCTGAGCTTTTCAACCGCCTTGGATTAACAACCACCTAAGTTGTAAGTAAGTCAATCTCTTGAGTCTTTTCTCTATTTTCTGTCATTTTATTATTTTATTGTCACATTTTTAGAGTTGAAAGAACGAGGAAGGTATTTCTTATTTTTCAGACAATTCTCCCCTCCCCTCTTGCCGGCCCGCTGCGCCAACAATTGGTATCAGAGCCCAACAGCCTCAGAAGGACTAACCGTCGTCTGAAGCAACAAAGATCAAGACGATGGTCGGTGCAAATATTCACCCTCCAAAATTCGACGGAGACTTCGCTACATGGAAACGCCGAATGGAGATATTTTTTAAAACGGATTTCGATATTCTTTTAACAATGAAATATGGATTTACAGTTCCAAAAGATAAAGAAGAATATATGAAGATAGAGCAAGTTGATTTCGTGGCGAATGGGAAAGCAGAGTTTTATCTGCTCAGCGTCCTTCCGCCTCAGGAGGTCAACCAAATCGGCAGCTACGACTCCACCAAAGATCTCTGAGAGAAGTTCCTAGAGCTCCACGAAGGTACCTCAAAAGTGAAGTTAGCAAGGGGGGACATCCTCCGGACTCAGCTTACAAATCTCCGGATGAATAATGGAGAGAAGGTAACGCAACTCCAAGCGAGAATCAAAGAACTAATAACTCAACTGAACAACCTCGGAGAATCGGTAACAAACCGAGATTCGATCCAATATGCGCTCAACGCCTTCCCGAGAACGTCAGAATGGGTGTCCTTAGTAGATGCATACTATATCTCTAAGGACTATGAAGTATGTACACTAGAAAACTTATTTTCTACTTTCGAACTTCACGAGTCTCGAATTGCAGAACCTAAATAAATAGAGAAGTCAAATCTCAATGTTGCCCTACAAGCCGAGATGGACAATCCCAACCCCGAAGCGTCGATCGATGAAACTGAAACGATGCTATTGGTAAGGAAGTTCAATAAGTTTATTAAGACTAATAAATTTAGATCGCAGTCAAGAAAGTATTAACGCAACAGAAGGACGGTTCATTGCTACAATCGCAATGAAAAAGGGCACATCAAGGATGATTGCCCAAAAATAAAGAAAAAGAACAACAAAAAGGAGAAAGGAAATTACAAGCCAACATCCTCTAAATACAATACCCTGAAGGTCACGTGGTCAAATTCGTCGTCCTCCGAATTTGAAGTCGAAACCTTCTTGGGATTAACACTGATGGCCAACCATCAAATTGAAAGAGAAACCAGCTCAGAGATGAGCATAGATAAAAGGGGAGAATCATTAGAAGAAAGCTGTGATGAAGGGGGAGCATCAGAAATAGAGGTAAGTGAGGTACGTACTTTAAAAGTCTTTTCATTTTATTAAAGTTCTTACAAAAGATTTAGTAAAATCAGAAAAAAAAATTATGATTTAAAAATACTGTTAAATAATTTACAAAAAAAAAATGATAATTTGAAAATGCAAATTCAAAATCTAAAAACTGATGCATGCTTAAAACCTAACAACTTTCAAAAATCAAAACTTAAGAGTTTATGGAAAGTTAAGTTGGTAAATTAGACAACATCAGGGACAACTTAGAAAAATTCCAAAAAATTATGTACCCCCTAAGTTTTTATTAACCCAGTAGGAACATATACTGGGTTCCAAAATCTTATCTAGATTAAACTTGTTTGTTAATTAAGATTTTCAGCAAGAAATTAAATATTTAAATTCTTTAAAAGGCTTTTTCTAGAAGTGATTGATGATTCAATAACCAAGAAGGCCTAGTGTCTCGCCATAGCCTGGAAGCCGATTATCGAATTGAATATTTAATTGATAAACTGATAAGCATAAAAATTAATTTAATGCTTTTAAATTCTTGTCAATCATTAGAAAATTTTATTTTTTAAAAAATTGTTTTTAAAATGTTCAATTAACTTGAAAAATGTTTTTTAAACTTGACCTTCTGTACCTTTTTTTTTTATGTGATCAAAGGGGGAAAGATAGGTACAAGTCTAGGGGGAGTTAATTTTTTTTTATTGATAGATTTTTTTTATCGATTTTAATGTTGCAATTACTTATATTGTAAATTTATGCTTAAATGTTTTATTTGCATTTATTACTTGTCTGTTATTACCCTAACTTGAACTTGGGTTGATGCACATCAAAAAGGGAGAGATTGTTGGACCCCGTGATTGTTTTGATGTGATCAACCAAGTTAGGTTAGGTCCTATTTGGTTTTGATCCCTGTGTCTAAGTGTACAGGAGCTTAAGAGCGCAGGAAGTCGAACAAAAGACATAGCTGGCGAGAAGAACGGTATGGGAAGGGAACCGACGGGCTCGGTGCATCCGAAGGACAAAAGAGCTGCGGAAGAGTACACCGGTGGACGAGAAGAACGTGCGCGACGTTCAAGGGACGAGAAGCCGGGGCGGAAGCCTGCTCGAGGAGAAGACCGGAAATTGGCTTCAGGTGAGCCCTATTTCGGTTGGTCGCAATCACCTAAACGAACGAAACTTCGGAAGCAGAAAAGGAGACGAAGAGAAGCTGGAAAAACAGCTGGAGGTGCCCTCAACAGTCGTTGGAGGCACCTCCGACATCAGCATGTTGAAGGCGCCCTCAATGACTGTTGGAAGCACCTCCGACATCAGCATGTTGAAGGCGCCCTCAATGGCATTGAGAGCGCCCTCAACAGCCTTGGAGGCGTCCTCAATGCCTTTTGAGGGAGCCCTTGACCTGGCCAAAGTGGTCGTTGGCAAACGGATAAAGTTTTATCCGCTTATCCCCTTGGAGGCGCCCTCAACCCCTTTGGAGGTACTCTCAAGACTCGAGATAGGATTTACAGGAGCTATATAAAGGCCCCTAGAGCTAGGAATTAAGGAATCAACTCTTGTATTCAATTCCTAGCAACGTTTGACCTTTCTTAGTGTGTAAAAGGCTTCTCCGCCTTCAGAGAAGAAGATTGTTTCTGAGCTTTTCAACCGCCTTGGATTAACAACCACCTAGGTTGTAACCAAGTCAATCTCTCAAGTCTATTCTCTATTTTCTGTCATTTTATTATTTTACTGTTGTATTTTTAGAGTTGAAAGAACGAGGAGGGTATTTCTTATTTTTCAGGTAATTCTCCCCTCCCCTCTTGCCAACCCGTTGCGCCAACAATATGCTCCTTTGACTTGATTTGGATTGACAAGCTCAAGGAATCATCTTCTAAAGTCTTTATCGGCAAACATTGATATATCTTCATTCCCTAAAGAGGTTAATGGCTCTCCACTTGAATCATTTGATGAAGAGGGTCTCACATCTTCATTAATTTCCTTGATCAACTTTAGCTCATCATGATGAGTTTTGATGGAGCAAACCAGCTTTGATATCACTTGTTAGCACCATGAGCGATAATAGTTAGGTGGTTAGAGGGGAGGGGGGAGGGGTAGGGGGAATCTGTGATGCGGAACAGTAGAACCTAAAGTTTTGGGACCATTTTGATCATAAGCTTTGAAAGGTCATAACTTTTGATTCAAGTTGAATCATGGGGCCTAATATATTTAGAGATCTATATATGTTACTGGATGTAACTTGTAACGGTCCAATCTTAGGCCCAAAAAAACATCGTTTAAAACCTTTTCAAAGGCTCCAAAGAATTTGTCCTTTTATTATGGTTATTTTTATCTTTTGCATCATTAGGATTTTGGGACTATTTAAACATTTGTTTAGTTGATAATACAACATTGTCTTTGTTTGAGTTAATATTATTCAGTTAAACCAAAAGAAGGATTCTCTGTGTTTGGTGATTTCCGATATCAAAAATTCTCTATTATAACTAGCCTATAGAATAATCGTTATTATGTCCGACATTTGGTGAATAACACTTTACCGTCAAATACAAATATCTACTCTTGCTAATGCTCTTAGCAAGGTTAATCAAAAATGTCAGATGCAACAAAAATAATAAACGTAAGTTCAAGCTCTCTAACAAACCATATAATGTGGTTCAGAACCCTCGTTTCTACTCCCCAACTTATGATTCTTTAGTGAGTCACGGTAAAATTCTGACTATGCTTTCTCCTTCAAGGATACCTTCGCCTTCAAGGACTCTCCTTAGTTCTTTTTTAACCTCTCAGCATTTCCTTATATCTTCTATTGTTGATTAGTCAATATCTACACCACTAATCGACTGTTTTCATAATAGCCACATGCTTCAACAGTTGATTGCTCAACCTAATCGCTTCTAGCATTTGATAGCTACAACTTTCCTTTGCTAGATCAACCATTTTCTTTCTACTCATGTGAGGGGATCGATTAACTAAATTGAACACCAGTTAACTCAACACGTTCAATTGATTGCCCAATCAATTGACTTCGAATAAAAATATTAAGTTCGCAAGTCATCAAGCCTAAGTCGACTCAACTCACAAGTTAACTAGGAATACCTTAAAGTCAGGATACCATTATCTTATTGATCGAGTCTTCATCTAAATTAAACACTACCCTAAATCCAAAGTACGGATTACTCGACTCTCACAACTCATTTATTAGTGCAATCAGACCCTAAGTGATTATGATACCTTATAGATTCTAATGTTTGACTAAAGAATTTGAGTTAGAATCATAATTGTATTTGATATACTATCAAGTCATACAGGACATGATCGAGATATACGTGGAGACTTGACTTGGCAAGGGGTACTCATGACTTGATAGCTTAAGGTCCGTGAAGATTGAAGAAGTACAACATGACACATCCAAGGGACCACAAGACGAGCATCAGGGTGCAACTAAGCTAAAGGAGGCAAAAATGTAGATGAAGGCGTGAACAATGACACAGAGCACAGGTGCATCTAAGAGACGAGTGCCTAACGAGAGATGGCATCGAGACAATATAAAATTCTTTGATGAATTGAGAGATATATGCCTAGGAGAGGGTAGATCTTAACTTAGACGGACTTAACCTTTAAACTGGTTGTAATCGATGATCCAACTATTGAAGGGTGCCTTTAGTTCACTGGTGGTTTAGTCAACTAAGTAATCAACTTAAGTGAATTAGCAAGCGAATAGAATAATTTTTACTTGGAATTAAGTTTGGAGTTAGCCAACTTATTGTACTTGAGTCAACTAGGTAAATAACTGAGGCTAATTAGCTAGCAAACAGAATATTTCAATTTATAGCTAAGTCGATAATCAACTAATTGGGATCAATTGACACATAAAAGAATCTAGTCGATTGATGCGACAATACAAAAGTTGGAGAGAACCCTTGATATGAAAAAAAATTGCACGACAATGTTAGATGACCTAAAGGATAAAATACATTAGTTAAATGATAGTGCATTTTAATCAACTAATCAACATCAACACAGTAGAATGGTCAAGAGAAAGAGAAGTTGGATGAAGGCTCAAAAAAGAGTCAAGCGGAAGAATCAAGCGTCAATGTTCCAATATTAAATTGTAAAATATTTTGAGCCTTTATTGAACACTCCCTTTCCTTCATATTTGAGCTTCAATTGTAATCACTCCCAAGTGCTTGTAAGAGGTGTCTTCATCTTCAACCTTCGAAAGTTGTCTAAGAAGTAAAAAAATAATGGTATATCTGGGAGTGATCGACTCAAGGACAATAAACCATTAGGCCATAAAGCAGAAATGAGAGTTCCAAACCACATTAAATTGATTGCTAGCATTCATATTTAGTTTTTTTTTTAAATTCCATTATGCATTTATTGGTACCCCAAGGTAGTTTTGATGTAATCAAAGAAGTTAAGTTTGATCCTTTTGTGTTTAACCCTGTGTCTAAGTGTGCAGGAACTTAATAGCGTAGGGAGTCGAGCAAAAGATGCAGCTAACGAGAAGGACGGCACGGTAGGGAGCCGACGGGTTCGGTGCGTCTGAGGGACGAGGTGCTGCGGAAGAGTACGCAGGCGGACGAGAAGGAGGCGCGCGGCGTTTCCGAGGGACGAGAAGCCGGAGCGGAAGCTTGCTCGAAGAGAAAGCCGGAAGTTGGGTTCGGGTAAGCCCTATTCCGAATGGCCCAAATCACTCAAGCGAGCGGAGCCAGAGCGGAAAATCAGGACCGAGGCGAGCAGAACTGGAGCAGAGGGCCCGAATCGAAAAAGTCAACATTGTTGACTTTAAGGGTCTAGGCGCCCGGAATGGAGCTTTATCCGGATCACGTTTGACCGCGATCCATTGCGAAGGGTATAAAATTTGATCCCCTTTAGACGGCTGAACCCTTCTAAGCGCCTCGGCCAAGGCTATAAATACAGTCTTAATCCAGAAGCTTCACAACAACAAGAATTACTGAGCAACACTTGTACACGTTTTTCTCTTTGTTTAGCTTCTTCATTTTTGTGTGTGCATTGTTGTAAAGAGACTTCTCCACCTGAAGGAGAAAGTAGTGTGATTCATTTCCTTAGATTAACAACCTCCCCGGTTGTAACCAAGTAAAAACTTCGGTGCATCTGTCTTTCAGTTTATTCGTTATTTTATTTATGCAAGTGTTCTTTTAAGTCCGAGAAGGGTTCGTTTCTTTTAATTCTGTAGAGCTATTCAACCCCCTTCTAGCCGGCCAACAGTCCCAACAAGTGGTATTAGAGCAAGGACGCTTCAAGAGGACTAATCGCCGATCGAAGCATCAAATCAATGGCCGGACCGAGCATATGCCCATCGAAGTTCAAGGGGGAGTTCACTAGCTGGAAAAAGTGAATACAGGTATTCTTTAAAACCGACTTTGAATTACTTTTAATAATGAAGTTTAGTTTTGTAGCATCCAAAGGTAAGGAAGAATACCAGTGGACGAAAAAGGAGTAGGCTGACTACGTGGCTAATGGCAAAATAGAGTTCCATCTGCTGAGCGTCCTTCCGCCATAAGAAGTCAACCGGATCGGCGCCTATAACTCAGCAAAGGAGCTTTGGGAGAAGTTCCTTGAGCTACACGAAGGGACGTCCAAAGCAAAGCTCACGAAATGGGGCTTACTTCGCAACCAGCTCACCAACATTCGATTTGAAGAAGACGAAACAATTATACACCTTCACTCGAGGATTAAGGAGCTCATCACTGGACTTTCGAATCTCGAAAAATGAGTAAGCAACCGAGATTCACTAAGGTACGCTCTTAATGTATTCCCGAGAAATACGAAATGAGCATCATTAGTTGATGCCTTCTATATCTCTAAGGACTTAGAATCTATTATCTTAGAAGAATTATTTTCAACTTTTGAAATGCATGAATCGAGATGTGCAGGTACGAAGGAGCCGAAGCACAACATCGCCTTCAAGGCAACGAGAGATGAACATGAGTCAGAATCCTCTCTCGACGACGATGAAATGGTAATGATGGTAAGATGTTTTAAAAAGTTATTTAAATCAAGAAAAACTAATCATCCGCAGGGTAAAAAGAAAAGGACAATCAAATACTACCACTGCAACAAAGAATGACACGTTAAGGACAACTGCCCTAAGTTAAGGAACCAGGATAAGGACAAAGGAAAGAAATCTGTCCAAACAAACAAGTACAAGACTTTAAAGGTGACTTGGGACGAAACGTCATCCGAATCGGAAGTTGAGGTTTTCTCCGGACTTGCATTAATGGCAAGTCATCAAGAAGATGAACACGAAGCAAGCTCGTCTGAAATGAGTATCGAGAGCATCGATAAAAGGGAAGCTACATTGGAAGAAAGCAGCAATTCAGCAGGAGCTACGGATAACGAAATCGACAAGGTAAGTCAGGTACGATCTCTCCCACCTGACAAATTGTTTAAGTTTGTGAAATTATCAACTAAAGATTGTTGTAAACTTGAAAAAGAAATTAAAGAATTAAAATTAATTCTAGCGAAATCATATCCACTAGACGATTTTGATAAATTAAAGTTAGAAAATGACAATTTACAAAATGAGATAAAGAACTTGAAAAATCATGCATGCTTAAATGCTAGAACTCAAAATTATAGACTAAGCTAGCATCTTAGATTTCATAAAGGACAAATTAGAAAAATTTCAAAGAAATATGTCCCTAAAAAATTCTTAATTAATCCAGTTGGCCAGAACCTATATTGAGTTCCAAAGTCTTGTCTAACTTGATATTTAATTAGACTTGGCGCTTTCAACGAGAAAATTAAACGTTTAATTTTCTTATGAGGCTTTGTCTAGAAAGTGGTTGTTGCTCCAATAACCAAGAAGGTCTAGTTCCTTGACACAATCTGGAAGTCAAATATTGAAATAAAATGTTTAATTGATTAACTAATAGAGCATTAAAATTGAAATTAGATAATGTTTTTAAATAGTTACTCAAATTTTTTTTACTTGAAAATTCTCAAATTTTTTATCTGCAAATTTGTTTAACTTAGAAAATTTTCTTATTTTTTTAATCTGTTTAACTTAAAGCTTTTAAGTTATTTTATAAACTTTGCTTTACCAAAATTTATTTTATACGTTGCACAAAAATTTTATCTTTAAACTTAGAAAATTTTTCTACTTGAAATTTTCTCACTTAGAAATTTTTTTAAAGTTTCTAAACTTATAGCAAATTTTTTTATATCAAAATAATTTTCAGAATTTTCAAAACTTGATAAGTTGTTTCAAAATTATTTGAAAATCAGAATTACCCTTAGATTTTTTTTGGTACCCCACTTTTTATGTGATCAAAAGGGGAGAAGAAAAAGATTGAGTCTAAGAGGAGGTAGATTAAAATTAAATATTTTTTCACTTTAATTGCCTTTATTTTTATGTTAGTTTACCCTAACTTAACTTGGGTGGCTCACATCAAAAAGGGGGAGATTGTTGGTACCCCAAGGTAGCTTTGATGTGATCAAATAAGTTAAGTCCTTTTGTGTTTAACCCTGTGTCTAAGTGTGCAGGAACTTAGGAGAGCATAGAGTCGAACAAAAGACGCAGCTAGGGAGAAGGACGACCGGGAGGGAGCCGACGGGCTTGGTGCGTCTGAGGGACGAGGTACTACAGAAGAGTACGCGGGCGGACGAGAAGGAGGTGCGCGACATTTTCGAGGGACGAGAAGCCGGAGCGGAAGCTTGTTCGAAGAGAAAGCCGGAAGTTGGGTTCGGGTGAGCCATATTCCGGATAGCCCAAATCACTCAAGGGAGTGGAGCCGGAGTGGAAAACCAGGACCAAGGCGAGCAGAACGAGCAGAGGGTACGAATCGAAAAAGTCAACGTTGTTGACTTTAAGGGTCTAGGCACCCGAAATGGAGTTTTATCCAGATCATGTTTGACCGCGATCCGTTGTGAAGGGGATAAAATTTTATCCCCCTCCAGGCGCCTAGAACCCTTCCAAGCGCCCCGACCAAGGCTATAAATACAGCCTTAGTCCAGAAGCTTCACAACAACAAGAATTACTAAGCAACACTTGTATGCACTTTCCTCTTTGTTTAGCTTCTTCATTTTTGTGCATAAATTGCTGTAAAGAGGTTTCCCCGCCTGAAGGAGAAAGTAGTGCGATTCATTTCCTTCGATTAACAACCTCCCCGATTGTAACCAAGTAAAAACTTCGGTGCCTCTGTCTTTCAGTTTATTGCTTATTTTGTTTATGCAAGTGTTCTTTTAAGTCCGAGAAGGGTTCGTTTCTTTTAATTGTGCAGGGTTATTCAACCCTCCTTCTAGCCGGCCAACGGTCCCAACAGTATTTACTTCAAGTATAACTTGGTAGGAACTACTATTCATCCTCTTTTGGCTATCCCGACCATCTCTACACCGGTCCTAACGTCACTTAAGCAGTGCAACTTGACTCCACCCACAAGATCATTCCCCATCAAGTTTTATGTACCTTAAATGCAGCAAGCCAACAGATCGCTTCACATGTCATTCTTCATTTCTTACCTACATAGTTCGCCTTCATTTAACTACTATTAACAATGCACCATGATGCTCCTTGTCTTGCGATCCTTCAGATGTCGCATCCCATCTTTCTTTGAACTCCATCAGACCTCAAGTCAGAAGCCAACTAACTTGGTCATGCAAAGTGAAGCCCCACGAATTTCACCAACACCAACTTGATGATTCTCATCCTAGAATCCCTCAGATGCCTCATGTAATCCTACTCCAAACTTCATCACACCTTCGATCCATTGAGGAGATCTCCTTGGTCACACCAAATCATCATCATCCACACTTGACCTAATCAAGTCACAAGCTCAGTGAGCTCCATGTGCATCCTGTCAAATCCATGCATAACTTAACACATATATCAAATATACAAGTAAAAGTCTAACTTAAACTCTTTGCCCAAACATCAAAATCTATAATTCCGTATGATCACTTAGGACACAATTGCACTAATAACATTTTTCTTGATGTCTCTTTATCGCATTTACCTTACATTCTAACCAAATCAACTCAAGAAAGAGAAGCAAATACCAAATCATAGATATCCAATAGTATTCCTAGCAAAGTATTTGAGGAAAACATATGCCTTGACTCTATTATCAGCAATAGATGCACTTTACTTGTGTTTCCTGGAATATTCAAAACTAAATCATGACTCACAATTGTGCAAGAAAGTCATTTATTGAAAACAAGAAACATGAATGTCAATATTGCTCTTTTTAGGAACCATAAGCTTAAGTATGTACCTTAAATCACTCAACTCCAAAGTAAGATCACTGATCTCCATGCCTGAGAGTCTTATTGCAGCCATGGACTAGGAAGTTCCTCTCGTGTAGTTTCTGCATGTCTTGTAAGAGATATTGCAGCTCACTTCATTGCCTATAGAAGAAGGAACATATTTCCAACACTTCTCAACAGGCAACATGAACGTTATTCACAAATTGTGTTCTAATAAACCAACTACTCTCATTTAAAACATTGACCTTCAAAATATAACCTTATTTGGGTCTAATCAAAACTCCATAACCATTAGTCAAGTGAGAGCCACAATTGCATTGCTGCCCAAACTTCTAGCATTCTTGGCTATATGTCTGGATTTTGTTTTGGAGGGCTTTTCTCCGTAGGTGAAGAATCTTTAGCTCTTTATTATCTTCAACAAGAGCAGATTCTAATTTGTATACAATTCAGCAGAACATCAGACTTGCATACCTTGTTTGTACAAGGGTAGCACTCAGAAAATATTGAATAGATCAATACAATCTCAATTAGAGTTTTATGTACTAGCATTTACTTAGACTGATAACTACCAATTCATATAACTGGTACAAACTGCAATAGGATCTAGGATCCAGGATCCACAGTTCTAGAGAAATATTTATCAGCATCATCCAATGAGATGCATTAAGTTTCAAAGTAACCAAACATTCAAAGCTAGTTGGGTGTAGCAAGAAACAAAAGCACCATTGCTGCCCCAAATCTGCCTGCAATTCATCTTCCCTCTTGGTTTTAGCAAGTGGATGAGGTTGATGTAAAAATATTGAATAGTAGAACCCCATCACATGAAGCTGTTGAAGTCCATCATAGTGGGACCAAGTCAATTCGAGCACCACATGGCACTAGTCCTCCGCATGCCCCATTTTTCCAATAAAACACATTGACAATGGGCATTCCACCTAATTGCAGGCCTCCACAACCATCCTCTACTGATTACCCAATAAATGAGTTTTTCATTTTCTCACATTAATGACTTAAGCCAAAATGAAAGGATTTCAAAAGACCTACTCTCTTTCTCTATAGCTGTTAACTTTTCATTTACATTTTATCTGCTTTATATGCTTAGTATCACAGCTACAATGAAAGTTCGAGGTCTCCCTGTAACAGCTCCTTCCCAAACCAGATTAGGCTTTCCCTACAAGGCCTTCTCAAACATTTGGATAAGTCCCTCCAGCATCCTTATCTAATGGCTCAATTGGCAAATTTGACCATGATAGAATGGAGCTAAAACAGAGAGAATTCTGCCATATAAGATGGAATTGTCTAATAAAATTTCATAAAATGAACTGGGCTTATATAAATTCATAAAGAAATGGCATGATAAAAGTTCAGAAAAGTTTAGGAAAACATAATACATCTTTCATATTAGATTATCTTGGATAGAGTAACGTAAATGCTACAGCTAAAATGAAAGTTGGAGGTCTCCCTGTAATGGCTCCTTCCCAAGCCAGATTAGGCTTTCCCTACAAGGCCTTCTCAAACATTTGGATAAGCCCCTCCAGCATCCTTATCTAATGGCTCAATTGGCAAATTTGACCATGATAGAATGGGGCTAAAACAGAGAGAATTCTGCCATATAAGACACAATTGTCTAATAAAATTTCATAAAATGAACTGGGCTTATATAAATTGATAAAGCAATGTCATGATAAAAGTTCAGAAAAGTTTAGGAAAACATAATACATCTTTCATATTAGATTATCTTGGACAGAGTAACGTAAATGCTTACGATAAGAGTTGGGATGGCTGCAATTAAGAAGCTAGTAAATGCTACTGAGGTCTACATCCAAAGAGAAAGAAGAAAATAAAATAAAATCTTCAGTCCAACTGCACTATGAAATGATCAGTAAAGAAGCATAATATCAGCTTATAAGTTAACCCAATTTAACAATTCATCAGCTATTTCAACACTGGTTCAAAGGAAACACAATTGTTAAATCTGAACATGCAAATGAAACAGAAAACAAACTGTAAGAAAACTAAACAGATGGAAGTTATGACTTTGCTTATGCAACATATACTTCTTCAGATAGGTTAGCTGTGTAGGTTACCGTGCAAGAAATGAACAGCAGGAAGAATGCCTGATCTCCTAAGCTCATCCAGTGCGATCTTATTTTGCTAAGAGTAGCAGGCACGCCGATCCTGACGGTAAGTCCATCCAGTTCCAATCTTTTTTCCTCGCAGTTCTCCGTTCCCCCTCCTACCACCTCGGACTCCTCCACCAATGGATCCACCTCCAGATCCGCACCATCGGTCCTATTCATCGAGTACTAAAAAGTCAGCAGGCGAGGGCACTGAGAGCCTAACGGCGTGGGTTAGCAGATGCTCTGGAAAGAAGGTTTAGGGAAAGATAAGGATTTCTAGAGTTTTGACTGAGGATGGTGATAAGATCCTTTAATGGATCTTTTCAAATAAATCCATTAATTTTATTTCCTTTTTAAAATAAGTTTTAGATTTTTTCTTTTTTATTTTAGATAAATTTTAATTTGATATTTTCTCATGAAAATATATTTTTATTTTATTTTTCTTTTACACCTTTTCTTTTGAAAAGATAGTTTTATTTTATTTTCCTTTTAGACCTTTTCTTTTTGAAAAGGTAGTTTAGGTTTCTATTTAAAGAGACGTTATGTAATTTTGGAAGATAAGTAATTTCCCTTTTAATTAATCAATTTCATTTGATTATTGGAGGCCGATCCCCTCGAAGCGATCACCCTATCCCCTTTTCCCTTTCTCTTTCGATTTTTTCACGTGATAGGCCCCTGGGTTCCTATCAACTTGGTATCAGAGCAGTTCACTTCATCTTCGCCTTATAGTATCTTGCAGCAACTTCAACAAGCGCATGGTCTTAACCCGACTTCAAGAGAAGAAAATTTACTCTGACATGATGACCGGAGGATCTCATCCTGACGCCAAATGAGCTTTGGAATTTGAAGCTAAGCACGAGACAAGGATGGATAAACTCGAAAAAACTATGGCATCGTTGGTCACGATAGTGCAAGAATTGAAGGATCGTTTAGAAGTAGATTCCAGCTCAAGCATACTAATCAAAAGGGGAAAAAATCAGCAGTCTCGACAACAACAATATGACCAAGGTGCAAACTCAAATGAAGATCGAGAGCACAACTATCCACGTATGAAGGTGGAATTTCCTCGCTGGGAGAACAACGATCCGATTTGATGGATTTCAAGGGCTGAAAAATATTTTCGCTTCCACAGCACATCGGACAATGCAAAGGTAGAACTAGCATCTATAAACTTCGAAGGTGATGTCATCCAATGGTATGACTGGCTTGAAGCATGCCATGGATCTCCAAAATGGGAGGAATTCAAAGAAGAACTCATCAATCGATTTGGTCCCTCCGGTTATGAGAATGTTGATGGAGAATTGACCAACATTCGATAGACTTCAACCGTACTAGAGTACCAAGGACGATTCGAGAGACTCTCTAATCAAACTCATGATTGGTCAGAAAAGCAACTATTAGGCACTTTTATTGAAGGACTTCGCATTGATATACGACAAGAAGTAAAAATGAATCAACCCCGCACCATGAAGGCTGCCTTATCCTTTGCACGACTACAAGAAGAGAAGATCAATGAAGAAGGAAGAAGAAATAACAAGGTAATTCGTGAAAACCCATCACATTATTCAACACCTCGTAGATTGACAAAAGAAGAGATCAAGGAAAGGATGGCAAAGGGATTATGCTGGCATTGCGATGAAAAGTGGCACCGTGGTCATCAAGGCAAGCAAAAAAGGATACTGATGATTGAACCAATAGAGAACTCTGAGGAAGAAGATGATTTCCATGAAGGTGAAACACAAGATAATATCAACGAAGTACAGTATGATTCTATGGCAATATCAGTTCATGCCTTAGAAGGACTACAAACTCCGCAAACGATGAAGGTAAAAGGATTCATTAAAAAACAACCAGTAATGATACTTGTAGATTCAGGAAACACCAACAATTTTCTAGACTCAACCTTGGCAAGCAAGCTTAAACAAAAAATAGAGCAAGCATCTACATTTGATGTTAAGGTGGCGGATGGAAGATCACTTACAAGTCCGGGAAAGTGCAATAGTATTAAAATTTTCTTACCCAATTATGAATTAATAACAGATCTCTTTCTTCTTCCCCTAGATGGATGTGATGTTGTACTTGGAGCACAATGGTTGAAAACATTAGGAGATATAATATGGAATTTCTCTCAACTAACAATGCGCTTCCAAGATCAAGGAAAAGAAGTTTGCATCAGAGGCAAGAAACAAGATATTATCACACCAATCAGTAGTTATCAGGCAGAGCAGTTATTAAAGAAAGATTGCTCTATTTTTCTCATGCAACTCTCTATCAAAAAAGATCATAAAGTAAATGTTAGGCCTTATCGCTACCCTTACATACAGGAGGAAATTGAGAAAATTGTACAAGAGATGCTTCAGGCTGGTATCGTTCGCCCAAGTATAATTCCATATTCTTCTCTAGTACTGCTTGTACAAAAGAAAGACAAAAATTGGCGAATATGTATAGATTACCCGACACTCAATAAAATTATAATGAAAGACAAGTACCACATCCCCATCATTGATGAACTACTTGATGAATTAGGAGGTTCCTCATTATTCTCAAAGTTGAATCTTCGCTCAGGCTTCCATCAGATAAGAATCCATCAGCCAAACATTCCAAAAACAACCTTTCAAACTCATGATGGTCATTATGAATTAGTCATGCCTTTCGGTTTAATTAATACACCTTCTACATTCCAAAGTTTGCTGAATGATATCTTCAGGTTTTACCTCCGTCAGTTTGTTTTGAATTTCTTTGATGACAACCTTGTTTATAGTTCATCATTCGAAGATCATTTGCATCACCTTTATAAAGTACTCACTCTTTTGTGTGAGCATTCTCTTTATGTGAAAAGAGCTAAGTGCAGCTTTGGGACAACTAATGTGGAATACCTTGGCCATATTGTAAGCCAAAACGGAGTAGCTACTGATCCCTTAAAGGTGCTAGTTTCAAAGAGTATCAAGGCATTACGTGATGTTCTGGGTCTCACAGATGCATTTAGATGGTGTCTTGAAGCAAAAAAGATATTCCAAAATTTAAAGGAGGTTATGATGACAACACTAGTTCTTGCACTACCTAATAAGCAATTCGTTATTGAACCTGATGCATCCGAAGTTAGAATCGGAGTAGTACTTATGAATTATATGATACCATTCAAGAAAATGTTCCAGAGTTTATTGCTAAACAACCTTGAGGACAAGGTTGTTTTGAAGGGCGGTGGAATGATAAGATCCTTTAATGGATCTTTTCAAATAAATCCATTAACTTTATTTCCTTTTTAAAATAAGTTTTAGACTTTTTCTTTTTTATTTTAGATAAATTTTAATCTGACATTTTCTCATGAAAATGTATTTTTATTTTATTTTTCTTTTACACCTTTTCTTTTGAAAAGATAGTTTTATTTTATTTTCCTTTTAGACCTTTTCTTTTTGAAAAGGTAGTTTAGGTCTCTATTTAAAGAGACGTTATGTAATTTTGGAAGATAAGTAATTTCCCTTTTAATTAATCAATTTCATTTGATTATTGGAGGCCGATCCCCTCGAAGCGATCACCCTATCCCCTTTTCCCTTTCTCTTTCGATTTTTTCACGTGATAGGCCCCTGGGTTCCTATCAAATGGAGGAAGTAAGAGGAGATTTACGGAGGAGCATCTGGAATTCCTTCTGTATGTCGCCAGAGAACCACTTGCTCAGAGAGGAGCGGCGTTGAACACGAAGGTGGGGCAAGAGAGACTGAGCACGGATCTTGGTCCGTAATTTGCGGAACAGGGGTAGATTGATCCATCAGACCGTACCAGAGGAGAGGATGGACCACGATGATTAATTGATTTAGATGGATTCTACCATCTTATTAGATGGGATCTATCCATATAAATCCATAAATGCACTCTTGGTCCGCAAAGGATCCGCCTGAGAGAGACCTTCTGTTTTCTGCTAAGGGAAGATTTTATTCTGATCCTTGTTTTTTCTGCCCACATTTTTAAAGCTTTGAGATCCTGGTAGAATTTAGAAATTTTCTAACCCTAACTATAATTAATTTATAAATCAGTTTAAATAAAATATTTTTTATTAAAATAATTGTTTAGGTAATTACAAGTGCATTTTTTTAACCAAAATGATCTAAGAAGTATCTTTTAAAATTAAGTAAAAAACTACCTCTTCCCTATTTAACTTTATCAAATGCCCCTTTAAATATAGTTGATCCGACCATCATAACCCAACTTGATTGTCTCGAGGATTAATTAAAAGTTGGTTAATTTTGCATCCTATTCATTTTGTACCACTTGCAATGTATATTTTCAGATCGATTGTTTCAGATTTGTTCGACAATTGTTTCAGATTTGTTCGGCGTTATCTGATCTAATTAATTAATTTTTATATATTGGCTTCATCGTTTATCATTGTTAATCCATTGTCACACTTTCTAACTAAACTCGTGGAAATTTATGAATAATTTTCCAAAGATTTGCATCAAAGCTTCTAGGGTCTTACAATGTCTAAAAAAGTTTTTGAATTTAATACTTTGTTTAGTTTTAGTTTATGCCTTTTGAGTGGGAATTTTCTCATAGTGTAGTGTGTATAAGCAAAGCGAGGTTGTGTCAGCCTGTCCGGCAGGTATGTTCCCATAAATGCATATGAACCAGTGAGGATATTCTTGGACAAGAATATTTTCATAGTCAAATGAGTCAAACGGAAATGTTCTCATAATTATGGTAAAAGGTGAATACGTTCGTCCCCAGCGTCCTCGTCAATCTGTCTCAGGACCAACACGGAGGAGATAAATCATGGGCGGCTACTAGCCGGGCTACTAGCCTTTAGAATAGTGACTAGCACATAAGGGAGGTATTTTATCTCGGTTTCGTCGAGATTTGAACCCTAGACCTTATTGTGGCAACACCTCATACGCTAGCCACTAGATCGTCCCGAGAGAACAAACAGAGATGTTCTCATAGGATCGTATGAGTCGTGTTCCCAAGTAGAGATGTTATCATAAGAAGTATAACTTAGCTATCAGGCATGAGATGTTCTCATAGGATCGTATGAGTCGTGTTCCCAAGTAGAGATGTTATCATAAGAAGTATAACTTAGCTATCACGCTCATGCATACTCGAGATTAATTATTAGGACTCTAACATGCTGTTTTTTATTTATTTGGTATTTTATCAAAGGGCATTTATAAATTATGCATGAGATTTTGATTTTTACCAAAAGACCCATTTCTTTCCCGAAAAAAACTCTTTGTATCTATTTTTTGCTCTAAATTAAAATAAAAAATATTTTTTATTAAATAAAATCAAAATAAAAAAACTTAATTATTTCATTAATACTTTCATACAAAACTTACCAATTATCTTTAAAATCTTAGATTTATATTAAATTAATATTGTTTACTATCAATAACTTTTAAAATTTATTTATAATTTTTTTAACATTGATCCTCGTCTGAAACCGATGAAGATGGTACGTTAGATAGGTGGATAGAAAGAGATTTTTTATCAGTGAACAGGATGTGAACCGGGATGAAAATCCTCGGTACACACTCAAACGAGCAAACAGAATGTTAATATCCAAAAACTAAGGAAGGATCCCTATCAAACAACCTCCAACACTCAATTTAGTGTAATGCCTAAGTGGGAATTAGAACAATAATGATTCGTGCGTAGATGAGACTGTTTTGTAAGCGTATCTTTCCATCGGAGATGATCCCCTTTATATATCATCTCTAATAACCTCCACAATTGCCCCCAGGGCATAGCGCAGACGGTGGGCACATGGTATCTCTGGCGTAATAGTCAGGGGTCGATTCTCAGGAACTGACGACCTGGGGTTTACCCCGCCATGCGCCTATGACCTGTGTACCTGCATGAACCTCCCTCCATATCCGTGGGATCGGCACTAGGGGGGCCGCTAAGGTAGTGGATCTACCTTTTCTAATAACCTCCACAATTATGATGTGACAGAGAATATCGGGATATCAGAAGTTGTCGAATAAGGGAATATGTATAGTCTGTGAGGCATATAATCACTGTCCAAGGAATATAATCTTCCATTACTCGTATGCATCCCTTTTTGTAACTGACGTCATTAATGTGACAGTTGAAAGAATTGTTGGCGCAGCAGCGAGGCCGACAAGAGGGCGCAGCGTCTGTTAAGAAAATAAAACAAAACTCTTCCCTTTTTCCAACTAAGATTAGTAACACTATCACAATAATTATAATCTCAAATGAACAACTAATAAAAAGAAGAGGCAAACAGATTTGACTTGGTTACAACCTAAGTGATTGTTAATCAAAGATGGTTGCAAAGCTGTACTAAAAAAATCTCCTTCTCTATAAGCGGAGAAGTCTCTTACACTCTTTGAAAAACTCAAAAAAGACTAGGAAATGATTACAATAGTTGTTCTAAAGTTATTATTTTATTTCCTAACTCCGAGGGCCTTTTTTATAGCTCCTGGAAATCTTATCCGTAGCTTGAGAGCATCTCCCAAGGGTTTGGAGGGTGCCTCTAATGAGGCACCAAGGGATAAAGCTTTATCCCTTGGCAACGATCAAGTTGGCCTGATCGAGGGCACCCTCCATGCTCATGGAGGGCGCCTTCCATGCTCATGGAGGGTGCCCTCCATGCTTATAGAGGGCGCCCTCCGCCTAAAGGTGGCGGAGGCGCTGGCGCGTCTTGGAGGCGCTGGCGCGTCTTGGAGGCGCTGGCCCGTCTAGAAGGTGCTAGCGCATCTTGGAGGCACCTTCAACCCCTGTTGAGGGCACCTCCAGCAGGTTTCTTCGGCTTCTTTTACTCTCCTGCTGCTCCGATCGCCTGGGTGATTGCGGCCAACCAAAATAGGGATCACACAAATTCAATTTTCAGCCTTCTCCTCGAGCAAGCTTCCGCTCCGGCTTCTCATCCCTCAAACGTCGTGTATGTTCTTCTCGTCCATGAGTGTACTCTTCTGCATCATTTCGTCTCTCGGATGCACCGAGCCCGTCGACTCTCTTCCCGTGCCATCCTTCTCACTAGTTGCGTCTTTTGCTCGACTTCCTATGCTCCTAAGCTCCTGCACATTTAGACACAGGGTTCAAAATCAAACATGACCTAACCTAACTTAGTTGATCACATAGAAACAACCACGGGGTCCAACAAAAATATGCTGTCATAATGTATCGACTAATGAAAAATATAGTCACTTTCAAGGAAGGTTCTATTGAATACCCATGTCATAACAGAAGAATATTTTCAGACAAATAGTTGTCATTCTCTGACAGGTTGTTGTGATTCTCTGAAAATATTTATCTCCTAAATGTATCATGGTAGGATACTTAGCCGATCAATTGCATATTGCATAAGTAGAGTACTGAGTATGGTAGGACATTTAGCCCTTAAGGCTGCTCGAATATATGACAAGTGATATAGATTTGGTTATGAAATAATGGGAAGCCAAGTCCCTTAGGTCCGGAAGATTATTATGACCGACCAGCCTTACACAAGGATGCTTTCTTATGGAGAATGGGGAACCGAGCCCCGAAAGCCCGACCGGTTCTTTCAACTAGTCATCCTTATATTTGGAGGCATGTCCCTGAAGTGATATCTTGAGCTCTAGGTATTAAGTATGATTTCTTCTAAGAGTTACCTTGTATGTCTACCTTGCAGAGATAAAGATGTTGAACCCTATAACCCCGGTCAGCTTTATACTCGACCGCCAATATAGGTGGGTGAGAGAATGAACAATGAAAACCCCTAAGTCAGACTGGATGTATATGGAGTTGTACTCTAAGAGTGGAAGACCAGGTCCTTGGGCCTGACCGAACATATTCTCGACAGGTCTTATATAGAAGGTCAGTCCTTTCTTGAACTCAAGAGGATAATGGATGGTTGGATATACACTGAGTGTTGGTGTGGGAGTAAAACACTGGGTCCCCCAGGCCCGATCGACTCTAGGGTCGGTCGTCCTTAAATTGGAAGCCTAGTGCTAGGTGAGGAGTTAAGCCCTATTGAGAGTAACCCTTTGACTATCACCTTCTCTTGACTTGGACCGCCACCTCACCTTGACTTTGACTTCCATGTTAAATCTGGGTTCATTCATAACATCCCATATCACTAGCATCCCCTTCAAGTTTAGTCGAAAGATGTTGGTAGCCGACTGACTAAACCCAAATCCTATCTTTACTCGACTTATTAGCTTATTGGCTCGATCGGATGAACATGCTTCTACTTGCCACTTATTACGACGCTTAGTCGTATTTTTTGAAAAGATGCATGTCAGAGGGTTGGCATGCCCCATAGTGTGCCATTGATACGCGAGAGGGTGTTTTTCAGCATAATGATTCGATTATCTCATCCATCATAAATATTCATTTATGGGTGAATGTCATGTGTCCCACTAACACATTATTTGAAGTAACAACTGACGCATGTCTTTTCATACGGACCAACAACACTCCTCCATTTGCAAATCAACGGTCAACAATGAGCATGCTGTTTTAATTGAACGACTGTGGTGTGGCCTTATCCGGTGGTGTATGTTTTAAAACCCTAAGTAATGCAAAATCATATCACTTTGTGATTTGTCTCCTTCGACCTTCTCTCCAACGACTTTCTTGTACCAACCTTTCTTTCTTTCGATTTGAATAAATAAGTCCTTTCTCAGATTCTTTGTTATTTTTATAACACTCATGGCTCAAGAATCCGTTGCTCCGTGGTATACTTTTTCTCATTCGAATTTTTATGGCAGTGATCGAGAGGTTCTTCGTCTTTCATTCGAAATCCCTATAAATCATCGCATTCGCCTTTCGACTCCTCTGGATCATCCTCATCGCCCCCCATCGGGCTATGTTACCTTCTTCAAGGATCAACTAAAAGCGAACTTGCATTTCCCGATTCCCCAATTCCTTTTTAAGATAAGCACTTATTTTAATATCCCTCTCTCCTAGTTTACACCGAATGCATTCCGCAGCATGTACGTAATGTTCATTTTGTTTCATCTATACAACATTCCACCGACTCCTCACAACTTTCACTTGTTTTTGTATCCTAAGAAGTCGAAGACGAGAGTTTTTCTATTCCAGTCTCACCCTAAGGAAGTGTTCTTCAAGAACCTGCCTTCTTCTAATAAGGGTTGGAGAACTTATTTCTTCTTTGTTAAAATGCCCGAGCTAGCTTCTTGGCCAACCGCATGGCGATCCGAGCTTCCCGCCCTTCCCGAATTTGGGAACTTCAAGCTCGACCCTACTTTTATTTCCTTCTCAAAGAAACTGGGTGGCATGCAATTCAAAGCCCCTAAGTTGTTGTAGGAAGAGCTACTATATTTGTTCGGGCTAAGTCCTATTCGAACGAAGCTTCATTGCTCTTTTGGTAAGGCTTGTAATTTTGTCTCTTATGTTATCCAATCTAGTGAGATAAGGCTTGGTTGTTGTATGTTATCACTAACTAAGGTCTCTCCTATTTCATGCATTGGATGCTTTCTTCCAGACTGTAGCTTCCGAGCATATCCAACTACAGGAGGACAATTTACGCTGCAAAGAGCAAATGCTGCTAGACGAGCGGGCTCAACAGCTAACCACCCCTCCTGGTGAGGCATCCAATAGTCAAACGGTTGCATCTAGTGAGACAGTCGTGCAGGAGGCAGTGTCGGCCAACCCTCTCACCGTTTATGAGGAGTCTCCATTTGAGGAAGAGGCGTCGCAAGAGGCACAAGCTCATTCTCTCCACCCAAGTTCCTGAGGGACCGACATCTCCCATCGAAGTGCCTTCGCCTGACCTTACACCCATCTGGGAAGAGACCTCGACACAATCTTTCAAGCAGACTTTGTCCGCTCATCCATCTATCTCCTCTCTCTTGAGTAGTCCAATTTAAGAGGTCACCTCCCGGTCGGTTGGCTCTCCCGATCAGTTGGCTCTCCCGATCAGTTGGCTCAACAACCTACCGTTCTCCCAGTCACTCCTCTTGTTGAGTCTCCTCCATCTTCAACTTCTGGTATAGATCCAAAGAGGCTTTACAAGTTCTCCACCATCTATAATCTCATCCACCCCTATCTTAACTTCTAATGATCGTATATTATTCATGGGCCCGATGATGGAGGCTTGGGAAGCTGCTATAAACATACTGAGTGACCTTACCCCAGCATGGATGATAGATGAGTATTCTTTTGACCTAACTATGGTAAGATCTTAACCCTTCAACTATCTTTCATTCTGCACATTTTTGATTCATTTTGCAGCAATAGCCGTTTAAGTTGGGCATGTTGTCAAAATTTATAACTTTGATCTAAGAGAATGAGGATTTGAAGAAACGTATATCAGAGGTCGGTTCGATGTGCACTCCCACATGCTCGCCCCGAGAGAGTCAGGTGTAACTTGAGCGACTGAGCTAATTCTAAAAAGAACTACAAGAGGCTCAAGCGTCGAGCAAGGCTAACTCGGAGTGGGCACTGAAATCAGAGCTAGAAAACCTAGGGTCCTGACTGAGATTAGAGGAACTAGCTTATTTTTATGCAATTTTATGACGTTTTTCGCTACAATAAAAAATACAAAGTATAAATAAACTAAGTGTAAACAAAAAATAATGATATTGAAATCATACTAAGGCATGATCGGGCTCTAAGGAAGGCTATAGGGGGTAGAATAGAATGAGAGAGATGAAGGTGGAGAAGGATTTGGATGAGACAAGCATTCTGCCCGAGTCTCGTTTATATAGAGCATGATCGGTCAACCAATAAAGTTATCGGTCGACTGATCCCTTAAAATTGTCGATTTATTGACTAATCAGAAAAAGGTGGTTGATTTTTGGTCAATTGAAAAATAGGATCGGTCGACCAATAAATTGATGATAGGTCAAATTTTGCATATTCGCTGAGGATGAACTTAAGTTATCGGTCAACTGAATCGAGTTTCCAGTCGACCAAAAAAATGATGATAGGTTGATTGAACTTATGTTATCGGTCGACTGAATCAGATTTTTAGTCAACTAAAAAATTGATGATAGGTTTATCGGTTTGCAATGTTTACACCGGGTTTGGTTGACCGAACCAGGTGTTCAATAGACTGAACTGGTTTTTTTTTTTTAAATCATCTCACATTTCTATGTTTTCAACTATGGTTAACTTATGATTTATAAGAGATGATTTATGATTAGGTTAACTTTAGGTTAATTTTTGGATTAAGTAAATAATTGATTAATTTGATCTAACTAAATTAAAATTTGAGTTAAGTTAATTTAGTCTAGTTATTGTTTTGATTTACTTATTAGAGTTATTTGTTTTAAATTATTTTATTATTGATCAAATTAATTTTTTAATTAAGATTATTGATTTTAAATAATTAATATTGATTTCATTAGGTTTGGAATTAAGGATTATTAAGTTGATATTAAATTAGTTTAAACTAATTTTGAATGTTGAGTTGGATTGATTAAGTTAATTAACTTTAATTGTTAATTTTAAATAATTTTATTAATTTATAATTAATTGAAATTAATAGAGTAAAGTTAGGTTTATTTTAGATATTAAATTAAATTGTGAGTTGTTTAAGTTTTGATTATGGAAATTAATTTTGAATTAAGATTAAAGTAATTAATTAATTAATTAATGTTATTAATCAATCAAGATAATTTTAATAATTAGTTAAAGATTAAAATAATTGATTAGAATTTAAAGGTTAATTTATTAAATTTTTATGAATTAATGTTAGCTTATTAATTTATTAAAATTTTAACAATTAACTTATTAATTTATTTATATTTGATTAATTGATTATTTTATTATTTTATTTTATTGAAGTTATTTTTACGTTTATATTAACTTGGTTTGAATTATTAAGGAATTTTTGAAAAATTGTTTGATCTATGTTAGATTCAAATTTAATTTTGGATTCATCAAGAAGTTTATAGGGTAAGTCTCTAGACTATGGTGAGTCACATCGGACATCATTAGAGTAACCACATCTAAGATAACTTTCCAAAAATATCCCTCCCAAATAACATAATACTGTATTTTGGTCTAACCAGCTCATGTTTAACTAGGGTAGCTTCGGCCAAATCTACTGAGCCTAGTGCACTAGGTAGAACACATGATTCGACCTAGACATGTCTTCAATAGAGTTTTCTTGACGTACTATTATCTCAATTCATTATGATGCTTAGTCTAAGCATGCATATTAAATCAATCAAGTAGACTAGTGAACAATTTTTCTATTTGTTCCCCTGAGTCGTAGCTTAGATATGGTCTATCTAAGAGATGGATCTAACTCTTAGGAATAAAATATTGATTTGGTTCAATCAATTTAGTTAAGCATGACTTAGTTACCCATGTTTGGACTTGTTTTCTAATGTTTTGACTAAGTAAAGATAGATATAATTTGTTGGTTGTATTTGGTTTCTACCTAAATATAGATGATGATATCCTTGGAGATAAAACTCAATTGCATAAAAGGATTAATATAGCCACCCCACCTAGTGGGATAATATTGGTTGTAACTCGGAATAACGTATCGGCTCCACTGTACAAAATTTTTTTTGTACAAGTGTCGAGTCTTTTCTAATAACCTATTGTATTCTTTAGAAATTAAACTTGGAATCACAAACAGAACTTAACATTATTGATTCTAAATTTAACTTATCTGTTCTTAGAGGTTTAGACTTGGATCGCAAACAGAACTTAACACTATTGATCTGAGCCCACCTATGTTACAAAGATGATTAAATATTTATTTCTAAAATTGGCTTCCAGTTCTGCGTGGTGAGGCACTAGGCCTTCTTGGATAAAGGAGTAACCACCACCGTTCTAGACAAAGCCTTTTAAAGAAATTCAATATTTAATCTTCCTACAGTAACCCTAGGTTAACCACAAAGAACAATCGAAACACAAGTTTGAAAAAGAAAAACAAAAGAACACAATTCAAAACATTGAAACCTAGAATCTCTAGCCTCTTGTGTTTGAAATTTTAAACAAAGAAAAATAACTAGTAAGATGCGGAAAATAAATAACTAGTTATACATTTTCTTTGTATGCTAATAACCTCTTGATCTTCTATTGTATTCCTCTCCACCTCTTGGACGTCGTGTGGGCGACGATCTACCAAGAGGAAACCACCTGAGCCCTTTCTTCTTCTCCACCAAGTTTCGGCCACCTAAGGGATGAAAGCTTCCTTCTATTTTCCTTCTCCAATCAACCGGACACCAAAAGGATGAGAACCAATGGAACCGCCGGCCACAAAAAGAAAAGAAGGAAGATGTATGGTCGGCCACCAAAGAGAAAGAGAGGAAGAATAGAAAAGGTTGTCCCTTGATGAAGGCACTCTCTACCTCTCTTTTATTGTAACGACCCGCCTTCTGGGTACTAAGCTGGAAGGCGAATCGCTACAATACTGCTAAGCTATACTGCGCGGAAAGCTGGGCTAATTAAAATTTTTGCTAACTAATTGATTCTTATAAACTAATCGCCTTACAGACCGATCTCGTCTTTGAGTGCGTCACAAGACCACGATCGTCTGCGTCCGATCCTGAGCTTCATTGCTTCATTCTGGTGGATCGGTCTCTGCCGATCGAGTGCCGATCGGTCGGTAGACCGATCGTGGCTTCAGTGCTCGTTACTGGATCGGCCGTGACCGATCCTTAAACCGCGTAACGGGTTCGCTCTTCGTCCGTCGATCGGTCGGCGGGGCCGATCCAGCGATCGGATCGGCGGGCATCGATCCAGTATAGCTGGATCGGTCGGTCCGACCGATCCAGTACTAATCTCTTGAGGTATCGTCTTTGGATCGGTCGGTGGCCGATCCGAGAGATCTGATACTCTTATCAGATTCTCTGGATCGGTCGGTGGCCGATCGCATGCTCTTCGTTCGAGTGCACCGATCGGTGCGAGAGCCGACGTCGTCGATTTGGCCGGAACTCGATTTCGGACTCGGTGTGCCAAATACAATCCAACAACTACCTACCCGATAATAAACTATTCTAATAACAGGTAGTGGCAATTCTAAACTGGTTCATGGCATTTCACTCACTAAAACACATTTTAACAACTTAACGTGCATGAAAACGACAGTATCAAACTAATAAACTGAAAGTGCTGAAAGTAAATGCTAAAGAGTTCTAATGTATAAATGAAGCTCGTTAGATCCCTAAGATCTTTCATTCCAGTTCACCACACACACCATCTTCGCATTGCCCTCCGCCCCTCCGCTAGTCCATCTTTCCTTTACCCTTATCTGCAGTATAAGGAAAAATAGAATCTGTAAGCTTAAAGCTTAGTAAGAAACCATCTACCTCACAAAAACATGCAACGATGCAATCATGGATTTAAATCATGCTATTTGAAAACATGCACTGAAAAGCTAAACCATGGCATACTGAAATCTAATGGCATAACATATAAGCATGGCATATACACTGGAATCATGGCATAGCAAGTAATAACACTAAGCTAATCATAAGTTAAGCTAACTAGAACTAAAGCTGTAACTGAAAACAAACTCTACTAGCATATCTGATTTTGAGTTTGAAACTAATACATAATAAGTGAAAATAATAAACATGCTGTAGGGCCCGGCAACCGTACTTTGCTGTGCGCGCATTTAGTAGGGTAAACTAGGTTATCTAAACCTAGGGACGACTGTGGGAGCCCAACCCAATAGATATCTAATCCAGTACAGTGCCAACTGAAAGTAAAATACTGAATAGCTAATCTGTTTTGCTGAAACTAGGTTATCTGAACCTAGGACTAGGTTATCTAAACCTAGAGGCGACTATGGGAGCCCACCCATTGGATATCTAATCCATATTAGCTGAAATAACTATTTTACTGGTTTAAATGCTTCTAATGCATTTATCTAAGCTGTTAAAATGCCTAAGTTGCATTTTAGCTGATCTAATCATTTTATCGAACACTTGGTGTGCCTAAACCCTCCTCTCCATTAGGGAATCGCTTCTAGGCACCCAACAGCGTCTATGATCCCCAACTGAAGGAGAACAGACGTATTCGGCCCATCTAAAAGCGCTAAACTAATCCCTAATTGGCGAAGAGAGCTAAATACGCCCTAGGTATCGATAAAAATCTGCATACATCCTAACTAGAGCATAAAAATTCAAGCGGAAACTATTATACTGCAGGTGAGGGGTTTCTTACCTCTTGATCGTAATTTCTTACGATTCTATTCGCTAGAACTCCGGTGGAGATGATCCTCTCGACGATCCGATCACGTCTTCGCGTTCCTCTCGCGGAGAAGAACCTCTTTCGTGTTGGAGTCGTCGCCGGAAGATGAACCTAGGGACCTTGGGCTAGGGCGCCGAGAGAAGGAGGAGGAAAGAAGAGGCGGCGTGAGGTTTTGGGAGAGGAGAAAAAGTGGCGTGAGGTTTTGGTTGAGAGATTTCCAAACCAAAACTAAGTTAAAATAAACCAAACCCACTTGAACCTCCTATTTATATTAAGTGGTAATTTCCGCCCAAACCTAACATAAATATTATTGAATCCCTTTCCTTTCAGTACGGCTTGGTTCACTGGTTTCTAACATTATCCGTAAACCGTAGGTCTCGGGTTCAATTCGCTTAGGCTTTTTACGATTCTATTTATTTTGCTACTTCCGCTACTCGAAAATTCGGAAAAATATCTAAAACTCCAGAAAAATCATAGAATAATTCTAAAATAAATTGGAATTTTTCGGCTTTACAATCCCATACCTTATAAAAGTTCGTCCCCGAACTTAAAACTCTGGGTACTTCGTCTCATGCTTGTCTCTGTCTCCCAAGTCGCCTCTGCTGTGATTTTGCCAGCTGACTTTAACTAATGGTACTTCCTTGTTCGTAATTTCTTCATCGCTCGGTCTATTATCGAATAAGGCCGTCATATGAGATCATCACGGACTGTACCAATGGGGCTCAATCACCGGGTGGCGTCTGGATATGCTTCTTGACATGGAGACATGAAATCGTTAGGACAAATGACATCTCCGAGGTAGCTCTAGCTCATATGCTACCTTGCCCACTCTCTTCGTGATAAGGTATGGTCCCACATATCCGGGAGCTAGCTTGCCCTTCTTCCAAACGCATGACTCCCTTCATGGGAGCTACTCGAGGAAAACTGTATCCCCAAACTCTAGGGGTCTGCGGCATGTATCGGCATAGCTCTTCCGACGACTCTGCTTTGGCGAATCTGCTATATAGCTGCCGTGGTATCTGCCACTAGATCAGTCTGAAGCTCTAGCTCTTTCTATTCACCACTCTCATACCAGCAGATTGGTGATCCGCACCTCCGCCCATAGAGTGCCTCATAAGGAGCCATGCCGATAGTGGCACGATAGCGTTGTATGCAAATTCTGCTAGACTCGGATATTTGCACCAACTTCCTTGAAATCTAGGGCACTGGCTCGAGCATATCCTCAATCTGGTTTACTCGCTCAGTCCGACCATCCGTCTGAGGATGGAAGGTCATCTTGAATTTTAACTGGTGCCCATGGTGGTGAACACACTTCCGTAAGTGTGATGTAAATCATTGCCTCTGTCTGAAATGATGGTTCGTGGGACTCCATGTAGTCGGACGATCTCCCGGAGATACAACCGAGCTAGCTTCTCCATGGAGTAGGATATCTTGATAGCTAGGAAGTGGGCTGATTTAGTCAACTGTCAACTATTACCCGGATGGCATCAAAACCATTTGTGGTTGGGTAGCCCCACTATGAAGTCCATCGAGATATCCTCCCACTTCCATTCTGGAATCAGAATCCTCCTCCTGGTCGCTGATGTTCCGCCTTGACCCTCTGACAGGTGAGGCGGATGCTAACATATCTGGCGATGTCTCGCTTCATCCGGACCACCAAAAGTGTTTCTTGGTCTTGATACATTTTGGTGGAGCTCGGATGCATCGGGAGTCCTGTGAGCCTCACCTAAAATCTATCTCCGTAGCTCCTCCCGATCGGAACATAGTCTGTCGCCAAAATACAACACCCCGCTTTCGGACACTCGAATTCTCTACTTTCGGATTCTGCTAGCCCTTGCTTGATTCTCCGAACTCGGGGTCCCGATCCTGAGTGACTGAATATCACCAAGCAAGGTAGACTCTAGGGTCATAGTAGAGGCTGTCCCACGATGAGTTCGAGACCAAATCCACGATCTCCTTCGTAGGGCGGTGACATGGTCAGTAAGAGCTAATAAGGTAGCACTAGATTTCTGCTAAGTGCATCTGCTACCTTATTGGCTTTCCAGGTGGTAGAGGATGTCTATATCGTAGTCCTTGACCAGCTCGAGCCATCTCCGCTGTCGCATATTCAGATCCTTCGGGTGAAGAAGTACTTCAGACTCGGATGATCTGTACACTCTGCCCTGAGCTCCATATAAGTAATGTCTCCAAATTTTGAGAGAACACTATCACTGCAAGCTCAAGGTCATGAGTAGGTAATTCTTCTCATAATCCTTGAGTTGTCTGGAGGCATAGGCAATCACCTTGCCGTTTTGCATCAATCTTGCTCCTAGTCCCAACTTAGAGGCATCACTATAGATGTCAAAGCTGGTGTCGTCTGGTAGAGCCAAAATAGGAGCAGTCAATCTCCTTTTTAGCTCACTGAAGTTGTTCTCACAGTCCTCGTCCATCCATGGAATTTCCTGTTCTTTCCGGTAAGAGCTGTCAGTGGGGAGGCTACCTGAAATCCTCTACAAACTTCCTGTAATATCCTGCTAATCCCGTAAAGCTCCTGATTTCACTGGCGTTCTTTGGTCGCCTCCAGTTTTCTATCTTGCTGGGATCCACCATAACACCATCCTTTGAGATGATGTGACCCAGAAAGGACACTGATCTAGCCAAAATTCACATTTCGTGAACTTGGCGTAAAGTCGGTTCTCTGCTGAAGTGTCTGCAATACTAGTTTCGGTGCTCTGCTGTTCTTCCTGAGTTTCTGAGTAGATAAGAATGTCATCGATAAACACAATAACAAACTTATCTAAATACTCCCGAATACTCTGTTCATGAGATCCATGAATATTGGTCACGCTAAAGGGCATGACCACGAACTCGTAGTGTCCGTATCTGTTCCTGAAATCCGTCTTCTAACCTTTACGTGATAACCCGATCTGAGATCTACCTTAGAGAACACCGATGCCCCTTCACTTGATCGAATAGGTCATCTATTCCGGAAAGAGGATACTTGTTTTGATTGTTGATCTGTAGTCTATGCATAGCCGCATGCTTCCATCCTTCTTCTTCACGAACAACACAGGCGCTCCCCATGGTGAGTGACTCGGGCGTATGAAACCCTTGTCAAGCAGCTCATGAAGTTCCTTCAGTCCTGCTGGAGCCATGCGGTATGGTGCCTTGGAAATTGGATTTGTGCCGAATAAGCTCTATCTCAAATTCAATCTCACTGTCTGGCTTATGACTCGGACCTCTGCTAGCTGTTGGTCCCTGTACTGGCTGGCCTTGACCACGTGTGCTAGGAATCCCATGCATCCCCATAGAAGTGCCTTCATGGTGAGAGAAACCTCTTGGCCTTTCTCCTTGGTTCCCCGACGAATTCGAACGCTTGTTGAGCGTGACTTCTGTTCTACACGACTCGATAGAGCCGTGTTTGACCGAAAGTCCATTCAAGATAATGTCATAGTCGGTCATTTCTAGCACTATCGGATCGCAAAGAGCTCCCCTCGCTATAATGGACCGCCTCGAGCCGGTCGTGGACGCCATGATCTCTCTCAAGGTAGCGCCAAAACCGATCACCGAGTATCTCCGGGGTACCTCTAATTTTTCGGAGAACATCCGGCTATATATGAATGGGTTGCCCCGTGTCAAATAGAAAGAGCACTATCTTGAAAATGCTAATCGACTGTGACGGTGACGCCGAGGCATTTGCTACGTCCTCCTGGTGAGTGAGTAGATCCTCATTCGCCATAGCCGGGGGCTTCTAACCTGCCCGGCTGATATGTGGGCTTTCTAGAGCTGCATCGATATCGAGCGGTGGTGGCTGCATCTTGAATCTGCGGCCGAGGAAGACCGCCTTGTTCGGCACCGCTTGGCCATGTGCCTTCTTGTCCACATTCAGCATCCTCGTGCCCTTGCCAAACCCCTCGGTGGAATTTCCCACAAGTAGCACACTTTGGATAACTGGTCGCTTGCTAGATGGCCCTCCTCTTGGGTCACTCCCGATTTGCGCTTCTTGTTGGAGTTCCCTTTCCAGTTGGAGCCGTGGCCCTGCTGTTTCGAGTGTGAGCTTCCTTGGCCTTTGGACTCGAGAAAACTTGCTTCTGCTGCTTCATGCTGTTCGTGGTCAAGGCACTGCTCACTAGCTCCTCCGTGGTCTGTGGCCTATGAATGCCACCGCCACGTTCACTGCGATCTCGGGCCTCGGCATCTTGAGCATCAACCGACCTCGTTCCTTCTGTGCTGACTAACTCGGGACATAGACGAGCCAACCTGTTGAATTTCTTCACGGCTTCCTCCACTGAAAGGTTGCCCATGAAACTCCGTGAACTCGTCGGAGTGGCGGTTTGTAACCCGCATGTGAAAGAACTCCTCGAAGAATTCCCTCTCAAGTCCCCCATGACATCTGATTCACGGGGCTCGCTCGATCCTTTCCACCACATGCGTGCATCTCCAGCAAGGAAGGCACACTTCACCTTCGTTCGCCACCCGAGCTCCATCGTGCTCTCGGGTTTTGAACCGGGCTTGAGCATCCCATGGTTCACTAGTGCACGAAGTTCTCGGCTTGACTCCGCCACCTTGGATTAGATAGGCTTCCTTCCTTGGCTCCAGGTCCGGTCGGTGAGGTCGAGGTGGAACCTCTAAGACTAGGAGTTGTCAAATTCGGTTCGGGGTGTTGTGAGGGGGTACTTTTTGATTAGCCTTTAAGGTGGCTATCTCCTGTTGCTGTTCAGCTAGCTGCTGCTGTCACTGAGCTACTGTAAGGTCCGGAGGAGGCACTGAACTGCTCTCAGTAGCTAGTGCCCTTCTAGTCAGGGCGTCCTCGTGCCATTTCTAATGACATAGAGAACATATGTATAACTAATACTATCACGGTTATATAATTTCGACATCCTGTTTAAACTATCATGTACTAACCGGCAATAAGCATATAACATGAACTGTAACTATAAACAAGAACAATTAAGAGAGTAGAGGTATTCTTACTTGGAAGTCGCAGGTTCGATGTGTGTGTAGGAAGTATGGAACATCGCTCGATACTCTGAACGACGGGTACTAAGTCGAAGGCTGCGAATCGCTAATAATCGCTAAGCTATCTTTAAAGTCGGGCTAATTAAAATTTTGCTAACTAATTGATTCTTATAAACTAATCGCCTTACGCCGATCTCGTCTTTGTACGGTCACAAGACCACTCGATCGTCTCTCCGATCAAGCTTCATTGCTTTTTCTGGTGGATCGGTCTGAGGCCGATCCAGAGTGCCTGATCGGTCCGGTAGACCGATCGCAGGTTCTTTCGCTTTGGATCGGTCGACCGATCCTTAAACTGGGTTCGCTCTTGTCGTCTTTGGATCGGCGGACCGATCCAGCGAGGCCGGATCGGTCGGCAGATCGGTATAGCCGTGGATCGGTCGACCGATCCGTACTAATCTCTTGAGGTTATCTTTGGATCGGCCGGATGGCCAGATCGATCTGTATACTATCTCATCGATCGGTCGGTGGCCGACCGATAACCTTCTCGAGCGATCGGTGCGAGACCGATCGTCTCGATTTCGCCGAACTCGATTTCGGACTCGGTGTGCCAAAATACAATCCAACAACTACCTCGCATAATAAACTATTCTAATAACAGGTAGTGGCAATTCTAAACTGGTTCATGGCATTTCACTCACTAAAACACATTTTAACAACTTAACGTGCATGAAAACGACAGTATCAAACTAATAAACTGAAAGTGCTGAAAGTAAATGCTAAAGAGTTCTAATGTATAAATGAAGCTCGTTAGATCCCTAAGATCTTTCATTCCAGTTCCTGCCACACACACCATCTTCGCATTGCCCTCCAGCTTCCTCTGCTAGTCCATCTTTCCTTTACCCTTATCTGCAGTATAAGGAAAAATAGAATCTGTAAGCTTAAAGCTTAGTAAGAAACCATCTACCTCACAAAAACATGCAACGATGCAATCATGGATTTAAATCATGCTATTTGAAAACATGCACTGAAAAGCTAAACCATGGCATACTGAAATCTAATGGCATAACATATAAGCATGGCATATACACTGGAATCATGGCATAGCAAGTAATAACACTAAGCTAATCATAAGTTAAGCTAACTGGAACTAAAGCTGTAACTGAAAACAAACTCCACTAGCATATCTGATTTTGAGTTTGAAACTAATACATAATAAGTGAAAATAATAAACATGTTGTAGGGCCCGGCAACTGTACTTGCTGTGCGCGCATCCCTACTAGACCCGGGTTTGCAAGTCCCGAATTTAGTAGGGTTAACTAGGTTATCTAAACCTAGGGACGTGTGGGAGCCCAACCCAATAGATATCTAATCCAGTACCAACTGAAAGTAAAATCCTGAATAGCTAATCTGTTTTGCTGAAACTAGGTTATCTGAACCTAGGACTAGGTTATCTAAACCTAGAGGCGACTATGGGAGCCCACCCATTGGATATCTAATCCATATTAGCTGAAATAACTATTTTACTGGTTTAAATGCTTCTAATGCATTTATCTAAGCTGTTAAAATGCCTAAGTTGCATTTTAGCTGATCTAATCATTTTATCGAACACTTGGTGTGCCTAAACCCTCCTCTCCATTAGGGAATCGCTTCTAGGCACCCAACAGCGTCTATGATCCCCAACTGAAGGAGAACAGACGTATTCGGCCCATCTAAAAGCGCTAAACTAATCCCTAATTGGCGAAGAGAGCTAAATACACCCTAGGTATCGATAAAAATCTGCATACATCCTAACTAGAGCATAAAAATTCAAGCGGAAACTATTATACTGCAGGTGAGGGGTTTCTTACCTTCTAATCGTAATTTCTTACGATTCTATTCGCTAGAACTCCGGTGGAGATGATCCTCTCGACGATCCGATCACGTCTTCGCGTTCCTCTCGCGGAGAAGAACCTCTTTCGTGTTGGAGTCGTCGCCGGAAGATGAACCTAGGGACCTTGGGCTAGGGCGCCGAGAGAAGGAGGAGGAAAGAAGAGGCGGCGTGAGGTTTTGGGAGAGGAGAAAAAGTGGCGTGAGGTTTTGGTTGAGAGATTTCCAAACCAAAACTAAGTTAAAATAAACCAAACCCACTTGAACCTCCTATTTATATTAAGTGGTAATTTCCGCCCAAACCTAACATAAATATTATTGAATCCCTTTCCTTTCAGCACGGCCCTGCTGGGTTCACTGGTTTCTAACATTATCCGTAAACCGTAGGTCTCGGGTTCAATTCCCGCTTAGGCCGTTTTACGATTCTATTTATTTTTGCTACTTCCGCTACTCGGAAAATTCCGGAAAAATATCTAAAAACTCCAGAAAAAACATAGAATAATTCTAAAATAAATTCGGGAATTTTTCGGGCTTTACATTTATAATTCTTGGTGATTCCAAAAAAGGAAAGTTTTATAAAATAAAACTTCCTTTTATCTCTCTAATCATAACAAAAAGGAAAGTTTAATAAAATTCCCTTTTATTTATGATATAGCCGGCCACCCCATCAAACAATCAATCAAGGAAAGATTTCAATCAAAAATTAAAATCTTCTCTTCTAAAATCCCTTTTTGTTGGGTTTTTCGGGCTGCGAAAACCATTTTTTCGCGTCGCGGAGACCCCAAAACCCCCATGCCACCGGATCCGTACGAAGTAAAACTTTCGAAAACATTACGAGTACAAGTTTTATGCTAGTTCTAAACTAGATTTACAAGGAGAAAACTTTTTACCCTTGATGCGTGCCCTTTACGAATCATGCTCGTCCAAGGAAGTGTCGGATCTCGAGATCGTCAAGCGTATGATCCTCTAGAAGTATCCATACGAACAAATGGGTGGAGAAAAACTAAACAAAGGTGTGTTAGCACCCTTGATCAGCCACGGCAAGAGGAGGAGAGCTTGAGGAAGAAGATGATGGAGTTACTTGTTGGGCTTTTCGGGCCGCGAAAACCACGTTTTCGCGTCGCGGAAACCCCGAATCACCCTAGCCATTGGATCTCGTGCGAAGAAAAGATTTGAAAACATACGAGTACAAGTTTTAAACTCTAGATCTACAGTAGATAAGAGTATTACCCTTGTAGCGTGCCCTTCGCGTATCCCGCTCGTCCAAAATGCTGAATCTAAAGAGTATCAAGATAGATACTCCTCTAGAAGTATCCACACGGACTCGTAGGTGGAGAAAAACACACAAAGAGGTGTGCTAGCACCTATGTGTGGTTCGGCCAAGTTGAGGAGGAGAGGGAGAGGGAGAGCTTGAGAGGAAGAAGGAAGAGTGAATGCACTTGAATGAAAATTCATTCATCCACCTCACTATGTGTGGCCGACCACTTTCAAAAAAAATGTAACCCCCATTTCCACATTAAGTGCAATTAATGTGGAGCCATTAAGTGAGGAAAATGTAACCTCCATGAGGTGGCATCTCACTTAAGTAACCATGATGATGTGGAGCATCATCATTGGTCCACATCTTGCCAACTCACCAATGAGGTGGCATAAAGTCAAGTCAAACTTGACTTTTTTATCTTCCTCTCAAGTTAAGTCAAACTTGACCAAATCTCTTCCATGGTTGATCTAATCTAACCATTTGATTCAAGCCAACTTAATATAATGAATCTAATTCATTAAATTAAGTTGATCTAATGAGTCATAATCTAAATTAGACTCATTGAATACATGAATCAACTTGAGTCTAACTCAAGTGAGCCCAATTAGGATTACTCTTAATCCAATTTGATTCATCAAATGAATCTAATCCTCTTGGTTCATCATATGAACCTAATCTCCATCTAATTGTCCTTAGTGTGTGACCCTATAGGTTCTTGTAACGTTGGCAATGCCCTAAACCCATTTAGGAGCATAAGTAATGAGCGGTATCTAGCAACACATCATTACTACCCAAGTTACAAGAATGTCGAGATCCGACATCACCTTGTGACTACTAGTTGTGACTCCTCACAAGATATGACAAGTGTCCTTCTATAATAGACATCTAGATTGATCAATGTGAGGCATAGACTGTATCATCCTCTGACCAATCTAAATCTTGAACTCCAAGTAGACTCACTAAATCAAATGAGCTCAATATCCTATATTGACTCATTTGGGCATGACCATGCACTTCATGGTCTCACTCTATCAAGAATACCAATGTCTCTCCCGTCATATAGGAGGGATAGATCCCATCTACATCACTCACATCCCTCTGCATAATTTGTTATATACCCAGTAATCGCCTTTATAGTCCACCCAGTTACGGGTGACGTTTGACGAAACCAAAGTACATAACTCCTTATGTAGGGATCCATGGTGACTTCAGGTCTAAGGACTAGTAGTCATACTAATAGTCACATGAGAAAGTATATGACACTCATATAACGATCCATGATACTTTCTCATGGCGGGTCATTCAGTATACATTCTCTAATGTATACCCATGTGTCAACTTGATATCTCTATATCCATGACTTGTGAGATCAAGTCATCGAGTTGACCTACATGCTAGTCTTATTGCATTAACATTGTCTCTGAATGTTAATACTCGACTAGGAATGATTAAGAGTAGTGTTCCCTATATCATCTCACTATCGGTTCAGCTAACCGATTGATATAGGTAAGAACCTTCTACTCAAGGACGTTATTATACTTAGTTTATTTGGCACCAATACAAGTAAGTATAATAACCAAAAACCAAATGCCTTTATTTATATAGAATATGATACAACAAGTCCAAAATACAATCATCAAATGATTGGCTCTAGGGCTCTAGCTAACAATCTCCCACTAGCACTAGTACCAATCAGTATAGGCTCTAAGCCCAAATGACCTAGTGTGACCATCATGCTTCCTCTGTGCCAAAGCCTTGGTCAAGGGATCTGCGTTGTTAGCCTCTGTAGGTACTCTGCAAATCTTCACATCTCCTCTCTCGATGATCTCTCGAATGAGATGGAAGCGCCGTAGTATGTGTTTGGTCCGCTGGTGTGAGCGAGGTTCCTTCGTCTGTGCTATAGCTCCATTGTTGTCACAATAGAGCTCAATGGGGTCAGCAATGCTAGGAACCACCCCAAGTTCAGTGATGAACTTGCGAATCCAAACTGCCTCCTTTGCTGCCTCTGATGCAGCAATATACTCGGCCTCTGTCGTAGAATCAGCTACTGTGTCCTGCTTCGAACTCTTCCAGCTCACAGCACCACCATTAATGCAAAACATGAACCCCGACTGCGATCTATAGTCATCCTGGTCGGTCTGGAAGCTAGCATCACTGTAACCCTTTACAGCTAGCTCATCATCGCCTCCATATATCAAGAAATATTCTTTAGTCCTTCTTAAGTACTTAAGAATATTCTTGACCACTATCCAGTGACTTTCACCTGGATCTGACTGGTATCTGCTCGTCATGCTCAAAGCATACGAGACATCAGGTCGAGTACATAGCATGGCGTACATGATCGATCCTATGGCTGAGGCATAAGGGATCTGATCCATGCGGTCTCTCTCCTCTCTAGAAGAGGGACCTTGAGTCTTCGAAAGACTCACGCCATGTGACATCGGCAGAAATCCCTTCTTGGAGTTCTGCATGGCAAACCGAAGGAGTGCCTTGTCAATATATGTACTCTGACTTAGGCCAAGCAATCTCTTAGATCTATCTCTATAGATCTGTATCCCTAGAATGCGGGATGCCTCACCTAAGTCATTCATTGAGAAGCAACTCCCTAGCCAGGTCTTGACAGAGTAAAGCATAGGGATGCCCTTCCCAATGAGTAGTATGTCATCCACATACAATATGAGGAAGACAACTATGTCCCCTACAACCTTCTTGTAGACACAAGATTCATCTTCATTCTTGATGAAACCAAACTGTTTGATTGCATCATCGAATTGAAGATTCCAGCTCCGAGAAGCTTGCTTTAGTCCATAAATGGACCTATGCAGCTTGCATACTCTGCTAGTATGCTGTGGATCGACAAAACCCTCAGGTTGTGTCATGTACACATCCTCGAGCAGGTTTCCATTCAGAAACGTAATTTTGACGTCCATATGCCAGATCTCATAATCGTAGTAAGCTGCAATAGCAAGCATGATCCGAATGGACTTAAACATCGCTACTGGAGAAAAGGTCTCATCATAGTCAATACCATGAATCTGCTTGAAACCTTTAGCTACCAAGCGACCCTTATAGATAAGTCCATCCATGTCAGTCTTTCTCTTAAAGACCCACTTGCACCCAATGAGTTTTACCCCTTCAGGTGGATCAACCAAAGTCCATACTTGGTTGGTGTACATGGATTCCATCTCGGATCACATGGCTTCTAGCCATTTCTCAGAATCTGGTCTCTTCACATCTTTCTGATAGGTGGTAGGCTCATCCTCTATGAGCACAACGTCATCATGGTCAGACAAGAGAAATGAGTATCTCTTAGGCTGACGACGTACCCTATCAGACCTGCGAAGAGGTATGTCTACTTAAACTGGTTGTTGTTCCTCAACTCTTTATGGAACAACATCATCCACAACACTTTGTGGTTCCAGTTCAACTTCCATCGAGGCATCAGTGCTATTGTTCGCATCTTGAACTTCTTCAAGATCGAACGTGCTCCCACTAGTCTTTCTAGAAATAAAGTCCCTTTCTAGAAAGACCCTAGTCTTTGCCACAACTACCTTGTGCTGACTGAGAATGTAGAAGTAATATCCCTTAGTTTCATTGGGATATCCAATAAAGTAGCACTTGTCAGATTTGGGCCCTAACTTATCTGAGACTTGACATCCTCATGAAAGACACGTGGGCATCTCTCCCAGTCCATATCCTATATGGTGTCTTTATCACAGCCTTTGATGGAACTCGGTTGAGTATAAAAACTGCCGTGTCTAGAGCATAGCCCCAAAGGTATGTCGGAAGATCTGTGTGACTCATCATAGATCGTACCATATCTAATAGAGTACGATTCCTCCTTTCGGATACACCATTCCACTGTGGTGTTCCAGGAGGAGTGAGTTGGGATAGAATCCCACACTCAGCTTGGTAGTCACAAAACTCATGGCTAAGGTATTCTCCACCTCGATCTGATCGAAGTATCTTGATACTCTTGCCAAGCTGGTTCTGTACTTTATTCTTGAATTCTTTGAACTTTTCAAAGGATTCAGATTTATGTGTCATCAAGTACACATAACCAAATCTACTGAAGTCATCAGTAAATGTGATGAAGTATCTATAACCGCCTCTGGCAGCGACATTGAAAGAGCCACATACATCACTATGTATGAGTCCTAACAAATCAGTCGCTCTTTCGCTGTATCCACTAAAGGGAGTCTTGGTCATCTTGCCTCGTAGGCATGACTCACATATCTCATATGATTTAAAATCAAATGAGTCCAGCAAACCATCCTTATGGAGCTGGGATAAGCGCTTGTCATTTATATGACCTAAGCAACAATGCCAGAGATAGGTTTGGTTCAGGTCATTTGACTTGAGCCTCTTGGTATTTATGTTATAGATAGGGCTTTCAAGATCTAGAATGTAGAGTCCGTTCATCAGAGGTGCACTACAATAGAACATTTCATTTAAATAGACTAAACAACATTTGTTCTTTATAATAAATGAAAACCCTTTCTTGTCCAAACAAGAAACTGATATAATGTTCTTAGTTAATGCAGGCACATAACAACAATCGACTAACTCTAGTATAAGCTCAGAGGGCAGAGATAGAAAGTAAGTCCCTACAGCAACAGCAGCAACCCGTGCTCCATTGCCTACTCGTAGGTCCACCTCGCCCTTTGTCAATGCTATGCTATTTCTCAGCACCTGCACATCAGTACAAATGTGAGAAGCACATCCAGTATCTAATACCCATGATGTAGAAATAGATAGATTGACTTCTATAACATATATACCTGAAGTGGAAGTCTCACTTCGCTTCTTCTTAAGATCCTCCAAGTATACCTTGCAGTTCCTCTTCCAGTGCCCGGTCTGACCGCAGTGGAAGCAGGTAGCATCCTTGGCGACCCCTCCTTTAGGCTTCAGTGCCTTGCCTTTACCCTTGGCTTGGGACTTTCCCTTGCTTTTGGGCTTGCCCTTGCCCTTGTGTTTTTAAACCATCAGAACAGAGTGGGGCTTTTGCCTTCTTAAGGTTCAGCTCAGCAGTTCTTAACATGCTAAGCAGCTCGGGCAGTGGCTTGTCAATTTCGTTCATATTGTAATTTAGAACGAACTGACTATAGCTATCCGATAAGGATTTCAAGATCAGATCAGTGGCCAGCTATTGGCCAAGTGGGAACCCCAACCTTTGTAGGTTCTCTATGTACCCAATTATTTTGAGTACATATGGGCCTACAGGAGCCCCGTTTGATATCTTTCACTGAAACAGTGCCCTTGAGATCTCAAATCTCTCATGCCTCGCTTGACCTTGATACAGTTGACGAAGATGTTCAACCATATCATGTTGCTTCTGAAGCTCAGAGTTCATGGTCGCGAGCATTAGACAAGACACATCTAATGCGTCATCTTGATGCTTCTTGAAAGCATCTCGGTCAGCACGCGGGGCAGTGGCAGGAGGAGCCTCCAGAATGGGCTGCTCCAGAACGTACAGTTTACGTTCTCGGGTGAAAATTTGCTCCGTTGAGCTTGTCCTTCTCGAGGACAGATCGCAGGGAGAAGGTGTTCGTGTTCGACGTCATGGTAATCTACAACAGAAATAAAATGCAGAAATAAATATCATATTCTTAATCATTTAATTAGGCCTTTAACTAAATGATGCTCCCACTGAATTCTATAATTCATGTGGGATAAGATCCATATCATACTAACCCTTGAGTTAGCTTTGGCTAATACGCCCAAGTTTTAGTATGATCGGTAGGTAACGATTACCAATTACATCTCTATGCAACTCTTGTTTATAGGATCAAGATCTGCATTGATATTAAAACTCGAGTTAGCTTTGGGTAATACGCCCGAGAGTTAATATATATGTGATTTTGACCTATCTTTCCAACCATTGGATAATGCCTATAGTTAAACTCGATCCAATTGAGTTAACTAGTTACTCAATCTAATTGAGTTGTACTCACCCATGCGTTGATAGGCGGGACCCAGATTGTCCCTCCGTACCCTACCAAGATAGTATGCGTTGCTCTGCTTTGGCAGATTCAACAACAACATGCGATCGAGCTAGTGGTAGGTATCACGGCATGGTAGGCATTACGAGTTATCGTGATTTAGATCTAATCTAAATGATAGATCTAATCTAATCAATAGAGTGCATCTTGTACACGATGTAGATCTAATATAATCGTAAGGGTGCATCTTGTGCACGACTTAGATCTAATCTAATCGCTAGGCACTAATTAATTACTTGATTAACTAGCATGCATCACATACACACAAAAAGCAATTAATTAAATAATTTTGTGATTATGTCATGGCCCTACTACGATCTTCTCAAGCCAATGAGAAGATCAGATGGTCAACCTAAGGTCAACTTCTCAAGCACCTTCCTTTTGACCACCTTGTGTTGCTCGCGCCTTCCTCGTAACTCCGTTTCGAGTGGACCTTCCACCGCTTCAAAATTTACATTGCATTTTGAAACTCGAGTTACATTTGAGTCTAAATCTAATTTACAACCAGAATATCAGAAAGGCACGACACGCAGGTCGCGAGAAAAAAAATAAAATAAAAGTACAACATGCACATCACATCACGACGCGCAGGCCGTATTATGAATTACAACACATTTTATCCAATAAAATTGGGTTTTTGGGCCATGACTATCACAAAATTAATATATAATTCAAAATTATATATTTTTATAATTTTCTGTAATTTTTTCATAATTTTACAGAATTTATGAGTAAAATTTTCCCGGCCGTCCCGATTAGTGATTTCGGGCGCAATCGCGGAGCAAATCCCCTTGCGGGGTTAGGGGTAGTACCCCTACCCATGATCTAACCATCGCTAGTTGCTCCGAAGCGATCCAAGAGCACCTTAGCCCACTGTCCCAAAAAGTTTTGGGTCGAAACAAAGCCGTTTTTGAAAATTCTTCCCGGTAGCCGAAGCCTACAAGTGACGAGACACTTGTGCTTCGCTTCTACGAGAAAAATACCCATAAAAAACCATAAAATCATAAATTTACAGAATATTTATTTTCATAAAAACAAAAACTAAACTCGTACAAGCTTCGCACGTGGCTCTGATACCACTGTTGGGCTTTCGGGCCGCGAAAACCCCGAATCACCCTAGCCATTGGATCTCGTGCGAAGAAAAGATTTCAAAACATAAGAGTACGAGTTTTAAACTCTAGATCTACAGTAGATAAGAGTATTACCCTTGTAGCGTGCCCTTCGCGTATCCCGCTCGTCCAAAATGCCGGATCTCAAGAGTATCAAGATAGATACTCCTCAAGAAGTATCCACACGGACTCGTAGGTGGAGAAAAATACACAAAGAGGTGTGCTAGCACCTATGTGTGGTTCGGCCAAGTTGAGGAGGAGAGGGAGAGGGAGAGCTTGAGAGGAAGAAGGAAGAGTGAATGCACTTGAATGAAAATTCATTCATCCACCTCACTATGTGTGGCCGGCCACTTTCAAAAAAATGTAACCCCCATTTCCACATTAAGTGCAATTAATGTGGAGCCATTAAGTGAGGAAAATGTAACCTCCATGAGGTGGCATCTCACTAAAGTAACCATGATGATGTGGAGCATCATCATTGGTCCACATCTTGCCAAATCACCAATGAGGTGGCATAAAGTCAAGTCAAACTTGACTTTTTTATCTTCCTCTCAAGTTAAGTCAAACTTGACCAAATCTCTTCCATGGTTGATCTAATCTAACCATTTGATTCAAGCCAACTTAATATAATGAATCTAATTCATTAAATTAAATTGATTTAATGAGTCATAATCTAAATTAGACTCATTGAATACATGAATCAACTTGAGTCCAACTCAAGTTAGCGCAATTAGGATTACTCTTAATCCATTTTGATTCATCAAATGAATCTAATCCTCTTGGTTCATCATATGAACCTAATCTCCATCTAATTGTCCTTAGTGTGTGACCCTATAGGTTCTTGTAACGTTGGCAATGCCCTAAACCCATTTAGGAGCATAAGTAATGAGCGGTATCTAGCAACACATCATTACTACCCAAGTTACAAGAATGTCGAGATCCGACATCACCTTGTGACTACTAGTTGTGACTCCTCACAAGATATGACAAGTGTCCTTCTATAATAGACATCTAGATTGATCAATGTGAGGCATAGACTGTATCATCCTCTGACCAATCTAAATCTTGAACTCCAAGTAGACTCACTAAATCAAATGAGCTCAATATCCTATATTGACTCATTTGGGCATGGCCATGCACTTCGTGGTCTCACTCTATCAAGAATACCGATGTCTCTCCCGTCATATAGGAGGGATAGATCCCATCTACATCACTCACATCCCAGTAATCGCCTTTATAGTCCACCCAGTTACGGGTGACGTTTGACGAAACCAAAGTACATAACTCCTTATGTAGGGATCCATGGTGACTTCAGGTCTAAGGACTAGTAGTCATACTAATAGTCACATGAGAAAGTATATGACACTCATATAACGATCCATGATACTTTCTCATGGCGGGTCATTCAGTATACATTCTCTATGTATACCCATGTGTCAACTTGATATCTTTATATCCATGACTTGTGAGATCAATTCATCGAGTTGACCTACATGCTAGTCTTATTGCATTAACATTGTCTCTGAATGTTAATACTCGACTATGAATGATTAAGAGTAGTATTCCCTATATCATCTCACTATCGGTTCAGCTAACCGATTGATATAGGTAAGAACTTTCTACTCAAGGACGTTATTATACTTAGTTTATTTGGCACCAATACAAGTAAGTATAATAACCAAAAACCAAATGCCTTTATTTATATAGAATATGATACAACAAGTCCAAAATACAATCATCAAATGATTGGCTCTAGGGCTCTAGCTAACATTACTCACACAAATGAAACTCTTACCATCCAATAAAGTGGCCGGCCACACTTATGTGGTTTGTATCCTCCATGGGATACCAAGAGTCACAACTCTTGGTAACTCTAATGAGGTGGCACTTCACTTAAGTAACCATGATGATGTGGAGCATCATCATTGGTCCACTTATAATGCCAACTCACCAATGAGGTGGCATAAAGTCAAGTCAAACTTGACTTTTACTCTTCCTCTCAAGTCAAGTCAAACTTGACTTAATCTCTCTCATGGTCGATCTAATCCAACCATTTAATTCAAGCCAATTTAATATAATGAATCTAATTCATTTAATTAAATTGATTCAATGAGTCATAATCTAAATTAGACTCATTGAACACATGATCAACTTGAGTCCAACTCAATTAGCCCAATTAGGATTACTCTTAATCCAATTTGATTCATCACATGAATCTAATCCTCTTGGTTCATCATATGAGCCTAATCTCCATTTAATTATCCTTAGTGTGTGACCCTATAGGTTCTTGTAACGTTGGCAATGCCCCTAAACCCATTTAGGAGCATAAGTAATGAGCGGTATCTAGCAACACATCATTACTACCCAAGTTACAAGAATGTTGAGATCCAACATTACCTTGTTACTACTAATTTTGACTCCTCACAATATATGACAAGTGTCCTTCTATCCTAGACATCTAGATTGATCAATGTGAGGCATAGACCGTGTCATCCTCTGACCAATCTAAATCTTGAACTCCAAGTAGACTCACTAAATCAAATGAGCTCAATATCTCATATTAACTCATTTGGGCATGGCACGTGGTCGCACTCTATCAAGAATATCGATGTCATTCCATATAGGAGGGATAGATCCCATCTACATCACTCACATCTCCTCCGTTTAATTTGTTACATACTCGGTAATCACCTTTATAGTCCACCCGATTACGACGTTTGACAAACCAAAGTACATAACTCCTTATGTAGGGAACCATGGTGACTTCAGGTCTAAGGACTAGTAGTCATACTAATAGCCACATGAGAAAGTATATGACACTCATATAACGATCCATGATACCTTCTCATGGCGGGTCATTCGATAATACATTCCCATGCGATACCCATGTGTCAACTCTATATATCTATATCCATGACTCAGAGACCAAGTCATCGAGGTCATCTGACCTACATGCTAGTCTTATTGCATTAATATTGTCCGAATGTTAATACTCGACTAGGAATGATTAAGAGTAGTGTTCCTATAATCTCACTATCACGCCAACTATGCATATAGGTAAACCTTCTACTCAAGGACGCTATTATACTTAGTTTATTTGGCACCAATACAAGTAAGTATAATAACCAAAAACAAATGCCTTTATTTATATAAGAATACAACAAGTCCATAATACAATCATCAATTGATTGGCTCTAGGGCTCTAACTAACCATCTCCACTACTGTGTGCTGATTAGTGAGGCCTTCAAGCAATGACCTAGTGTGACCATCATGCTTCCTCTGTGCCAAAGTCTTGGTCAAGTGATCTGCAATGTTAGCCTCTGTAGGTACTCTGCAAATCTTCACATCTCCTCTCTCGATAATCTCTCGAATGAGATGGAAGCGCCGTTGTATGTGTTTAGTCCGCTGGTGTGAGCGAGGTTCCTTAGCCTGTGCTATAGCTCCATTGTTATCACAATAGAGCTCAATAGGGTCAACGATACTAGGAACCACCCCAAGTTCAGTGATGAACTTGCGGATCCAAACTGTCTCCTTTGCTACCTCTGATGCAGCAATGTACTCGGCCTCTGTCGTAGAATCAACGACTGTGTCTTGCTTCGAACTCTTACAGCTCACAGCACCACCATTAATGCAAACATGAACCCTGACTACGATCGATAATCATCCTGGTTGGTCTGGAAGCTAGCATCACTGTAACCCTTTACAGCTAGCTCGTCATCGCCTCCATATATCAAGAAATATTCTTTAGTCCTTCTCAAGTACTTAATAATATTCTTGACCGTTATCCAGTGACTTTCACGTGGATCTGACTGGTATCTGCTCATCATGCTCAAAACATACGAGATATCAGGTCGAGTATATAGCATGGCGTACATGATAGATCCTATGGCTGAGGCATAAGGGATTTGATCCATGCAGTCTCTCTCCTCTCTAGAAGAGGGACCTTGAGTCTTCGAAACACTCACGCCATGTGATACCGGCAGAAATCCCTTCTTGGAGTTCTACATGGCAAACCGTAGGAGTACCTTGTCAATATATGTACTCTGACTTAGGCCAAGCAATCTCTTAGATCTATCTCTATAGATCTGTATCCCTAGAATATGGGATGTCTCACCTAAGTCATTCATTGAGAAACATGTCCCTAGCCAAGTCTTGACAGACTGTAGTAAAGGGATGTCTTTCCCAATGAGTAGTATGTCATCCACGTACAATATGAGGAAGACAACTATATCCCCTACAACCTTCTTGTAGATACAAGGTTCATCTTCATTCTTGATGAAACCAAACTGTTTGATCGCATCATCGAATCGAAGATTCCAGCTCTGAGAAGCTTGCTTTAGTCTATAAATGAACCTATGCAGCTTGCATACTCTGCTAGTATGCTGTAGATCTACAAAACCCTCAGGTTGTGTCATATACACATCCTCGAGTAGGTTTTCATTTAGAAATATGGTTTGACATCCATATGCCATATCTCATAGTCATGGTATGCTGCAATAGCAAGCATGATCCGAATAGACTTAAACATCGTTATTGGAGAAAACGTTTCATCATAGTCAATACCATGAATCTGCTTGAAACCTTTAGCTACCAAGCAACCCTTATAGATAAGTCCATCTATGTCAGTCTTTCTCTTAAAGACCCACTTACACCCAATGAGTTTTACCCCTTCAGGTGGATCAACCAAAGTCTAAACTTGGTTGGTGTACATGGATTCCATCTCGGATCTCATGGCCTCTAGCCATTTCTCGGAATCTGGTCTCATCACAGCTTCCTGATAGGTGGTAGGCTCATCCTCTATGAGCACAACGTCATCATGGTCAGACAAGAGAAATGAGTATCTCTTAGGCTGATGACGTACCCTATCAGACCTGCGAAGAGGTATGTCTACTTGAACTAGTTGTTGTTCCTCAACTCTTTGTGGAACAACATCATCCACAACACTTTATGGTTCCAGTTCAACTTCCATCGAGGCTTCAGTGCTATGGTCCGCATCTTGAACTTCTTCAAGATCGAACGTACTCCCACTAGTCTTTCTAGAAACAAAGTCCCTTTCTAGAAAGACCCCAGTCTTTGACACAACTACCTTGTGCTGACTGGGAATGTAGAAGTAATATCTCTTAGTTTCCTTGGGATATCCAATAAAGTAGCACTTGTCAGATTTGGGTCCTAGTTTGTCTGAGACTTGACGTCTAACGTAAGCCTCACAACCCCAAATCCTTATAAAAGACACCTGGGTATCTCTCCCAGTCCATATCCTATATGGTGTCTTTATCACGACCTTGGATGGAGGGCTATAATAAAAGTCTAGAGCATAGCCCCAAAGAAATGTAGGAAGATCTGTGTGACTCATCATAGACCGTACCATATTTAATAGAGTACGGTTCCTCCTTTCAGATACACCATTCCACTGTGGTGTTCCAGGAGGAGTGAGTTGGGATAGAATCCCACACTCAGCTAGATAGTCACGAAACTCATGGCTAAGGTATTCTCCACCTCGATCTGATCGAAGTATCTTAATACTCTTGCAAGTGGTTCGTACTTCATTCTTGAATTCTTTGAACTTTTCAAAGGATTCAGACTTATGTGTCATCAAGTACACATAACCATATCTACTGAAGTCATCAGTAAATGTGATGAAGTACCTATAACCGCCTCTAGCAGCGACATTGAAAGGGCCACATACATCACTATGTATAAGACCTAACAAGTCAGTCGCTCTCTCACTGTGCCCACTAAAGGGAGTCTTGGTCATCTTGCCTAGTAGGCATGACTCGCACGTCTCATAAGATTCAAAATCAAATGAGTCCAGCAAACCATCCTTATGGAGCTGGGATAAGCGCTTGTCATTTATATGACCTAAGCGACAGTGCCAGAGATAGGTTTGGTTCATGTCATTTGACTTGAACCTCTTGGTATTTATGTTATAGATAGGGCTTTCAAGGTCTAGAATGTAGAGTCCATTCATCAGAGGTGCACTACAATAGAACATATCTTTTAAATAAACAGAACAACATTTGTCCTTAATTATAAAAGAGAAACCTTTCTTGTCCAAACAAGAAACTAAAATTATGTTCTTTGTTAATGCAGGCACATAACAACATTCATCTAATTCTAATACAAGCCCAGAGGGTAGAGATAGATGATAAGTTTTTACAACAACCCGTGCTCCATTGCCTATTCATAGGTCCACCTCGCCCTTCGCCAATGCCCTGCTATTTCTCAGCGCCTGCACATTAGTACAAATGTGAGAAGCACATCCGCTATCTAATACCCATGATGAAGAAATAGACAGATTGACTTCTATAACATATATACCTGAAAGTGGAAGTCTCACTTCGCTTCTTCTTAAAATCTTCCAGGTACACCTTGCAGTTCCTCTTCCAGTGCCTGGTCTGACCGCAGTGGAAGCAGGTAGCATCCTTGGCAACCCCTCCTTTATTCTTCAGTGCCTTACCTTTTCCCTTGGCTTGGGACTTTCCTTTGCCTTTGGGCTTGCCCTTGCCCTTGTGTTTCTGAACCATCAGAACAGAGTGGGGCTTTGCCTTCTTGAGGTTTAACTCAGCATTTCTCAACATGCTAAGCAGCTCGGGCAGTGGCTTGTCAATTTCGTTCATATTGTAGTTTAGAACGAATTGACTATAGCTATCCGGCAAGGATTGCAAGATCAGGTTAGTGGCCAGCTCTTGGCCAAGCGAGAATCCCAACCTCTGTATGTTTTCTATGTACCCAATCATTTTGAGTACATATGGGCCTACGGGAGCCCCATCTGACATCTTGCACTAAAATAGTGCCCTTGAGATCTCAAATCTCTCATGCCGCGCTTGTCCTCGATACAGTTGACGAAGATGTTCAACCATATCGTAAGCGCCCATCAACTCGTGTTGCTTCTGAATCTCAGAGTTCATGGTCGCGAGCATTAGACAGGACACATCTAATGCGTCATGTTGATGCTTCTTATAAGTATCTTTGTCAGCTCGTGGGGCATTGGTAGGAGGAGCCTCCGGAATGGGCTGCTCCAGAACGTACAGTTTACGTTCCTGGGTGAGAACTATTCTCAAGTTCCTGTACCAGTCTAGGAAATTTGCTCTGTTGAGCTTGTCCTTCTCAAGGACATAACGCAGGGAGAAAGAGTTCGTATTCGACGTCATGGTTATTTACAACAAAAAAATGCAGAAAATAGATATCATATTCTTTTAAATCATTTAATTAGGCCTTTAACTAAATGATGCTCCCACTGAATTCTATAATTTATGTGGGCCAAGATCCACATCATACTAACCCTTGAGTTAGCTTTGGCTAATACGCCCAAGATTTAGTATGATCGGTAGGTAACAATTTACCAATTACATCTCTATGCAACTCTTGTTTATAGGATCATTATCCACAGTTATATTAAAACTTGAGTTAGCTTTGGCTAATACGCCCAAGAATTAATATAAATGTGATTTATGTCCTATCTTTCCAACCGTTGGAAGAATGCCTATAGTAATCCAACCGATCCAACTAGGGTTAACTAGGAACTCTAATTGAAGTTTGCATACGCGTTGATAAGCGGGACCAAGATTGTCCCTCCATACCCTACCAAGATAATATGTGTTGCTCTACTTTGGCAGATTCAACAACACATGTGATCGAGGTAGTGATAGGTATCACAACACGGTAGGCATTTGAGTTAGATCTAATCTAATCGAGAGGGTGAATCTTGTACACGATTTAGATCTAATCTAATCGTTAGGCACTAATTAATTACTAATCATGCATCACATACACACAAGCAATTAATTAAATTTATTTGTGATTAGTCATGACCCTACTACAATCTTCTCAAACCAATGAGAAGATCGGATGGTCAACCTAAGGTCAACAGCTTCTCAAGCTCCTTCCCTTGACCACCTTGTGTTGCTCGCGCCCTCCTCGTAACTCCGTCTCGAGTGGACCTTCCACGACTCCAATTTTATACATTACAATTTTGAAACTCGAGTTACATTAGAGTCTAAACTAATTTTACAACAAGAATAAATGGAGAAAGGCACGACGCGCAGGTCGCATATCAAGTATACAGCACACACAATCACATAACGGCACGCAGGCCGTATTATGAATTACAACACAAATATACCAATCAAATTGGTACTTTTTGGGAAATGACCATCATAAATTATACATAATTCTAAATTATGTAATTTCCATAATTTTCTGTAATTTTAATACTATTTTTTTTTACAATTTTTATGGGGAAAAATTCCCGGCGGTCCCGTTTAGCGGTTTTCGGGCGCAATCGCGGAACGAATCCCCTTGCGGGGCCAGGGGCAGCGCCCCTACCCGCGATCTAAACATCGCGAGTGTCCCAAAGCGATCCTACAGCGCCTTAGCCCACTGTCCCAAAAAGTTTTGGGGTGAAACCTTTCCGTTTTGGAAAAATCTTCTCGGTAGTCAAAGCCTACAAGTGTCGAAACACTTGTCCTTCTCTTTTACGAGAAAAATACCTATAAAAACCAAAAAATACTTAAAATTACAGAATGTTACAGAATCTATATTTTTCATAAAAATACAAACTAAACTCGTACAAGTCTTCGCACGTGGCTCTGATACCACTGTTGGATTTTTCGGGCCGCGAAAACCGCTTTTTCGCGTCGCGGAAACCCCGAAACCCCCATGCCACCGAATCCGTGCGAAGTAAAACATTCAAAAACATTACGAGTACGAGTTTTATGCTAAACATTTTTTACCCTTGATGCATGCCCTTTACGAATCTTGCTCGTCCAAGGAAGTGTCGGATCTCGAGATCGTCAAGCGTACGATCCTCTAGAAGTATCCACACGAACAAATGTGTTAGTTAGAGCCCTAGAGCCAATCATTTGATGATTGTATGAACTCATTATATCATATTCTTGTATATTAATAAAGGCATTTGTTTGGTTATTATACTTATTTGTATTAGTGCCAAATAGACTAAGTATAATAGCGTCCTTGAGTAGAAGGTTCATACCTATATCAATCGATTAGTTGAATCGATAGTGAGATGATATAGGGAGCACTACTCTAAATCATTCCTAGTCGAGTATTAACATTCAGGGACAATGTTAATGCAATAAGACTAGCATGTAGGTCAACTCGATGACTTGATCTCACAAGTCATGGATATGGAGATATCAAGTTTACACATGGGTATGCATTGGAGAATGTATACTGAATGACCCGCCATGAGAAAGTATCATGGATCGTTATATGAGTGTCATATACTTTCTCATGTGGCTATTAGTATGACTATTAGTCCTTGGACCTGAAGTTATCATGGATCCCTACATAAGGAGTTATGTACTTTGGTTTCGTCAAACGTCACCCGTAACAGGGTGGACTATAAAGGCGATTACTGGGTATGTAACAAATTATGCAGAGGGATGTGAGTGATGTAGATGGGATCTATCCCTCCCATATGAAGGGAGCGACATCAATATTCTTGATAGAGTTAGACCACGAAGTGCATGGTCATGCCCAAATGAGTCAACATTAGATGTTGAGCTCATTTGATCGAGTGAGTCTACTTGGAGTTCAAGATTTAGATTGATTAGAGGATGACATGGTCTATGCCTCATATTGATCAATCTAGATGTCTAGGATAGAAGGACAATATCACATATTGTGAGGAGTCACAATTAGTAGTCACAAGGTGATGTTGGATCTCAACATTTCTTGTAACTTGGGTTAGTAGTCACAAGGTGATGTTAGAAACATTGCCAACGTTACAAGAACCTATTGGGTCACACACAAAGAACAAGTGGATGGAGGTTAGGTTCATATGATGAACCAATTGGATTAGGTTCATATGATGCACCAAAGATTGGATTCAAATTAGACTTATTGAGTTAGACTCAATTAGATTCAATTATTGAATGAGTCTAATTTAAATTTGATTCATTGAGTCAATTTATATTAATGAATTGAGATTCATTAAATTGAAATTGACTTGAATCAAAGGTTGGATTGAACTCAACAAGGAAGACAATTGGTCAAGTTTGACTTGACCAAGTAGAAGTTGAAACATCAAGTTTGACTTGATGTATTGCCACATCATAAGGATGACTCATCCTTGCCACATCACATGCCACCTCATGGAGGTTACAACACCTCTCATCCCATTTAATGTGGCCGGCCACATTAAATGAGGGAGTTATGTGTGTGGCCGGCCACACTAAAGGATGAGTGGTTTTTCATTTAGTGTGTATTGATGTGTGGTAATGGTGTCATCTTCTTCCTAGTTTTCTTCCTCCTTCTTGCTGCTGTTGCCGTGACTTCCATGGTGAGGAGAAGGTGGTTGAGTGAATCCAAGAGCAAAGGAAGAGTGAAGGTCACAAAGGAAGGATACTACTAGTGAGTGTATAAGATTTCTTTTATACCTTCTTCTTTTCTTCCTTTCCAATCTCATTCGAGAACTCTAGAAAGTGCTAGCACACTTGGGGCTCTCTTCTCCATCCTTTGAGTGTGAGAGACACTCCTTGTTCGTGTGGATATCATTAGAGGAGTGTCTACGTTGACACTCTCGAGATCCAGCGTACCGTTGGACGAGCGGGATTTGCGAGGGCACGCATCGAAGGTAAAATTCTTTACATGTAGATCTAGGAGTAGATCTAAAATTTTTAAACTCGTACTCGTAATTTCATTCGGTTTTTCTTGCACGGATCTACGGCTTTTGGGTGATTCGGGGTTTCCGCGACGCGAAAAGCGGTTTTCGCGGCCCGAAAAACCCAACAGTGGTATCAGAGCCACGTGCAAGGCTTGTACGAGTTTAATTTTTGGTTTTATGAAAACTAAAGTTTCTGTAATTTTCTGTAAAATTATGATTTTATAGTTTTTATGGGTAATTTTTCCGTAGAAGCGAAGCACAAGTATCTCGGCACTTGTAGGCTTCGGCTATCGGAAAAATTTTTCCAAAACGGCTTCGTTTTGCCCCAAATCCGTTTGGGACAGCGGGCTTGGGTGCCATTAGATCGCAAAGGAGCAACTCACGATGGTTAGATCGTGGGTAGGGGCGCTTAACCTCGCAAGGATTTGCTCGCGATTGCACCAAATCGCTAAAACGAACCCGCGGAAGATTTTTCGAAACGGCAATGTCTCGCCCAAATCATTTTGGGACAGCGGGTTTAGGGCTGTTGGATCGCAAAGGAACCCTCGCGATGGTTAGATCGCTGGTAGGGGCGCTGTCCCTCGAGAGGATCCGTTCCGCGATTGCGCCCGAAACCGCTAAACAGGACCGCCGGGAAATTTTACTCGTAAAAATTATAAAAATTAATTTTAAAAATTATAGAAAATTATGAAAATATATAATTTTGAATTATATATTAATTTTGTGATAGTCATGGCCCAAAACCCAATATGATTGGTTGTGTTGTAATTCATAATACGGCCTGCGTGTCGTTACGTGTTTGCGAGTGTTGTATTATATTCGCGACCTGCGCGTCGTGCCTTCTCTTATATTCTTGTTGTAAATTAGATTTAGACTCAAATGTAACTCGAGTTTCAAATTGTAATGTACAAATTGGAGCGATGGAGGGTCCACACGAGACGAAGTTCCGAGGCGGGCACGAGCAACACAAGGTGGTCAAAGGGAGGAGCTTGGAGAAACTATTGACCCTAGGTTGACCAATCGATCTTCTCATTGGCTTGAGAAGATCGTAGTAGGGTCATGACTAAATCACAAATAGATTAATTAATTGCTTGTGTATGTGATGCATATTTAAAAAGTAGTTAATTAATTAGTGCCTTACGATTAGATTAGATCTAAGTCATGCACATGATGCACCCTTGCGATTAGATTAGATCTATGTCGTGCACAAGATGCATCCCTTTTGATTAGATTAGATCTCAATCGATTCAACTCTAATGCCTAACCGTGCCGTGATACCTATCACTACCTCGATCACATGTATTGTTGAATCTGCCAAAGCAGAGCAATACATATTATCTTGGTAGGGTACGGAGGGACAATCTTGGTCCCGCCTATCAATGCATGGGTGAATACAAACTCAATTAGATTGAGTATTCCTAGTTACTCGGTTGGATCGAGTCAACTATAGGCATTCTTCTAATAGTTGGAAAGGTAGGACAAAATCACGTTTATATTAACTCTCGGGAGTATTAGCCAAAGCTAACTCGAGTTTTAATATAAATACGGATATTGATTCTATAAACAAGAGTTGCATAGAGATGTAATTGGTAATCGTTACCTACCGATCATACTAAGCCTTGGGCGTATTAGCCAAAGCTAACTCAAGGGTTAGTATGATGTGGATCTTGTCCCATAAGAATTATAGAATTCAGTGGGAGCATCATTTAATTAAAGGCCTAATTAAATGATTTTAAGAATATGATATTTATTTCTGCAAATTTTCTGTTGTAGATAACCATGACGTCGAATACGAACTCTTTCTCCCTGCGTTCTGTCCTTAAGAAGGACAAGCTCAACGAGCAAATTTCTGGATCGGTAGAGGAACCGAGAATTGTTCTCACTCGGAACGAAACTTATGGAGCAGCCCATTCCGAGGCTCCTCCTGCCAACGCCACCGGATCGAGATGCTTACAAGAAGCATCAAGATGACGCATTAGATGTGTCCTGTCTTATGCTCGCGACCATGAACTCTGAGCTTAAGCAACATGAGTTGATGGGCGCTACGATATGGTTGAGCATCTTGTCACCTATATCAAGGACAAGCAAGGCAATGGAAGAGGAACTCCAAAGAATACCGGAAGATCTTAAGAAGAAGAAAAATAAGATTTCTACTTTAGATGTTATAGAAGTCAACCTCTATTTCTTCATCGTGGGTATTAGATACCGATGTGCTTACAGCACATTGTACTAATGTACAAGCCCGAGGAATAGCAGGGCATTGATGAAGGGTGAGATAGACCTACGAGTAGGCAATGGAGCACGAGTTGCTGCTATTGCTGTAGGAACTTATCATCTATCTCTTCCTCTGGGCTTGTACTAGAATTAGATGATTGTTGTTATGTGCCTGCCTTACTAAGAACATTATATCAGTTTCTTGTTTGGACAAGAAAGGATTCTCGCTTATAATAAAGAACAAATGTTGTTCGCTCTATTTAAACGATATGTTCTATTGTAGTGCACCTCGATAAACGGACTTTATATTCTAGATCTAGGGAGCCCTATCTATAACGTTAGTACCAAGAGGTTCAAATCGAACGATATGAACCACACCTATCTCTCGCACTGTCGCTAGGTCATATAAATGACAAGCGCTATCCCACTCCATAAGGATTTATGGACTCATTTGATTTTGAATCATATGAGATATGAGTCATGCCTACGAGGCAAGATGACCAAGACTCCTTTAGTGGGCACAGAGAGAGCGATCGATTTGTTAGGACTCATACATAGTGATGTATGTGGCCCTTTCAATGTTGCCAGAGGCGGCTATAGGTACTTCATCACATTTCATATGACTTAGTAGATATGGTTATGTGCATTTGATGACACATAAATCTACTTTGAAAAGTTCAAAGAATTCAAGAATGAAGTATAGAACTAGCTTGCAAGAGTATTAAGGTACTTCGATCAAATCGAGGTGGAGAATACTTAAGCCATGAGTTTCGTGACTACTTAGCGAGTGTGGATTTTATCTCAACTCACTCCTCCGGAACACCACAGTGGAATGGTGTATCCGAAAGAAGGAATCGTACTTTATTAGATATGGTATGATCTATGATGAGTCACATGGATCTTCCGACATATCTATGGGATATGCTCTAAACACGGCAGTTTTCATTCTCAACCGAGTTCCATCCAAGGCCGTGATAAAGACACCATATAGGATATGGACCGAGAGATGCCTGTGTGTCTTTCATGAGGATTTGGGGTGTTGAGGCTTACGCACACGTCAAGTCTCGAAATTGGGACCCAAACCGACAGTGCTATTTCATCTGATATCCCAAGGAAACAAAGGATATTACTTTTACATTCCCGGTCAGACAAGGTAGTTGTGAAGACCGGGGTCTTTCTAGAAAGGGACTTTGTTTCTAGAAAGACTAGGGGGGAAGTTCAAGATGCGAACAATAGCACTGATGCTTCATGGAAATTGAACTGGAACCACAAAGTGTTGTGGATGATGTTGTTCCAAGGAGTTGAGGAACAACAACCGGTTCAAGTAGATATACCTCTAGGGTACGTCGTCACCCGAGAGATACTCATTTCTCTTGTCCGACCATGATGACGTTATGCTCAGAGGATGAGCCTACCACCCATCGAAGTCGTGATGAGATCGATTCAGAAATGGCTAGAAGCCATGAGATCCGAATGAAATCCATGTACACCAACCAAGTATGGACTTTGGTTGATCCACCAGGTAAAACCCATTGGGTGTAAGTGGGTCTTTAGAGAAAGACGACATGGATGGACTTATCTATAAGGTCGCTGGTAGCTAAAGGTTTCAATGATTCATGGTATTGACTATGATGAAACCTTTCTCCAAGAGAGATGTTTAAGTCCATTCGGATCATGCTTGCTATTTACGCCTACCATGACTATGAGATATGGCGATGGATGTCAAACCGCGTTTGAATGGAAACTGCCGAGGATGTGTACATGACACAACCTAAGGGTTTTGTAGATCCACAAGATACTAGCAGAGTATGCAAGCTGCCACTAAAGCAAGCTTCTCGGAGCTGGAATCTTCGATTCGATGATGCGATCAAATAGTTTGGTTTCATCAAGAACGAAGATGAGCCTTGTGTCTACAAGAAGGTTGTAGGGGACATTTCCTCATATTGTATGTGGATGACATACTACTCATTGGGAAGGACATCCCTATGCTGTTAAGACCTGCTAGGGAGTTGCTTCTCAATGAAGGACTTAGTGAGGCATCCCGCATTCTAGGGATACGGATCTATGAGATAGATCTAAGAGATTGGCCTAAGTCGAGTACATACATCGACAAGGTACTCCTTCTCTGCTGCTATGCAATTCCAAGAAGGATTGCACGACACATGGCGTGAGTCTTTGACTCAAGGTCCCTCTTCTAGAGAGGAGAGATCGCATGGATCGGATCCCTTATGCCTCAGCCATGATCGATCATGCATGCCGTCGACCATGTCTCGTATGTGAGCATGACACACCGGCATACGATCCGGTGAAAGTCATCGATAGGTCAAGAATATTCTTAAGTACTTACGAAGGACTAAAGAATATTTCTTGATATATGGAGGCAATGATGAGCTAACCGTAAAGGGTTACAGTGATGCTAGCTTCCAGACCGACCGGATGACTATAGATCGCAATGTGGTTCAGATTTGCATTAATGGTGGTGGTACAGAAGAGTTTGACAAGGATGTTTGAGCGGATTCTACATGGTGCGTATTGCATCGAGGCAACAAAGGAGGCTTGGATCCACAAGTTCATCATCGAACTTGGGGTGGTTCCCAGATTGTTGACCCCATTGAGCTCTATTGTGACAACAATGGAGCTATAGCACAGGCGAAGGAACCTTGCTCACACCAGAGGACCAAACACATACTACGGTGCTTCCATCTCATTCGAGAGATTATCGAGAGAGGAGATGTGAAGATTTGCAGAGTACCCACAGAGGCTAACATCGCAGATCCCTTGACCAAGGCTTTGGCACAGAGAAAGCATGATGGTCACACTAGGTCATTGGGGCTTAGAGCCTACACTGATTGGCACTAGTACTAGTGGGAGATTATTAGTTAGAGCTCTAGAGCCAATCATATGATGATTGTTGTATGGACTCGTTGTATCATATTCTTGTATATAAATAAAGGCATTTCTTTATGGTTATTATACTTACTTGTATTGGTGCCAAATAACTAAGTATAATAGCGTCCTTGAGTAGAAGGTTCATACCTATATCAATCGATTAGTTGAATCGATAGTGAGATGATATAGGGAGCACTACTCTAAATCATTCCTAGTCGAGTATTAACATTCAGGGACAATGTTAATGCAATAAGACTAGCATGTAGGTCAACTCGATGACTTGATCTCACAAGTCATGGATATGGAGATATCAAGTTTACACATGGGTATGCATTGGAGAATGTATACTGAATGACCCGCCATGAGAAAGTATCATGGATCGTTATATGAGTGTCATATACTTTCTCATGTGGCTATTAGTATGACTATTAGTCCTTGGACCTGAAGTCACCATGGATCCCTACATAAGGAGTTATGTACTTTGGTTTCGTCAAACGTCACCCGTAACAGGGTGGACTATAAAGGTGATTACTGGGTATGTAACAAATTATGCAGAGGGATGTGAGTGATGTAGATGGGATCTATCCCTCCCATATGACGGGAGCGACATCAATATTCTTGATAGAGTTAGACCACGAAGTGCATGACCATGCCCAAATGAGTCAACATTAGATGTTGAGCTCATTTGATCGAGTGAGTCTACTTGGAGTTCAAGATTTAGATTGATTAGAGGATGACATGGTCTATGCCTCATATTGATCAATCTAGATGTCTAGGATAGAAGGACAATGTCACATATTGTGAGGAGTCGCAATTAGTAGTCACAAGGTGATGTTGGATCTCAACATTTCTTGTAACTTGGGTAGCAATGATGTATTGCTAGATGCCGCTCATTGCTTATGTTTCTAAAGGAGTTTAGAAACATTGCCAACGTTACAAGAACCTATTGGGTCACACACAAAGAACAAGTGGATGGAGGTTAGGTTCATATGATGAACCAATTGGATTAGGTTCATATGATGCACCAAAGATTGGATTCAAATTAGACTTATTGGTTAGACTCAATTAGATTCAATTGTTGAATGAGTCTAATTTAAATTTGATTCATTGAGTCAATTTATATTAATGAATTGAGATTCATTAAATTGAAATTGACTTGAATCAAAGGTTGGATTGAACTCAACAAGGAAGACAATTGGTCAAGTTTGACTTGACCAAGTAGAAGTTGAAACATCAAGTTTGACTTGATGTATTGCCACATCATAAGGATGACTCATCCTTGCCACATCACATGCCACCTCATGAAGGTTACAACACCTCTCATCCCATTTAATGTGGCCGGCCACATTAAATGAGGGAGTTATGTGTGTGGCCGGCCACACTAAAGGATGAGTGGTTTTTCATTTAGTGTGTATTGATGTGTGGTAATGGTGTCATCTTCTTCCTAGTTTTCTTCCTCCTTCTTGCTGCTGTTGCCATGACTTCCATGGTGAGGAGAAGGTGGTTGAGTGAATCCAAGAGCAAAGGAAGAGTGAAGGTCACAAAGGAAGGATACTACTAGTGAGTGTATAAGATTTCTTTTATACCTTCTTCTTTTCTTCCTTTCCAATCCCATTCGAGAACTCTAGAAAGTGCTAGCACACTTGGGGCTCTCTTCTCCATCCTTTGAGTGTGAGAGACACTCCTTGTTCGTGTGGATATCATTAGAGGAGTGTCTACGTTGACACTCTCGAGATCCAGCGTACCGTTGGACGAGCGGGATTTGCGAGGGCACGCATCGAAGGTAAAATTCTTTACATGTAGATCTAGGAGTAGATCTAAAATTTTTAAACTCGTACTCGTAATTTCATTCAGTTTTTCTTGCATGGATCTACGACTTTTGGGTGATTCGGGGTTTCCGCGACGCGAAAAGCGGTTTTCGCGGCCCGAAAAACCCAACAAAATGGGTGGAGAAAAACTAAACAAAGGTGTGCTAGCACCCTTGATCAGCCACGGCAAGAGGAGGAGAGCTTGAGGAAGAAGATGATGGAGATACTCACACAAAATGAAACTCTTACCATCCAATAAAGTGGTCGGCCACACTTATGTGGTTTGTAACCTCCATGGGATACCAAGAGTCACAACTCTTGGTAACTCTAATGAGGTGGCACTTCACTTAAGTAACCATGATGATGTGGAGCATCATCATTGGTCCACTTAATGCCAACTCACCAATGAGGTGGCATAAAGTCATGTCAAACTTGACTTTTCCTCTTCCTCTCAAGTCAAGTCAAACTTGACTTAATCTTTCTCATGGTTGATCTAATCCAACCATTTATTTCAAGCCAATTTAATATAATGAATCTAATTCATTTAATTAAATTGATTCAATGAGTCATTGATCCTGTCCGAGTGTCGAATCAACGAACGCTGGGAACGTGGCGCTCTCCGCTATCTTCGGCAGGGGACGGGGAGCTCCGGCGTACCTGCAAGGAAGTCGGGCCGGGAAGGGGTTCCCGGCGACGACCCTCCGACGCTCAAGTCAGGTAGACAAAAAATAAGAAAGTGGCTCCCGGATCCGAGATTTCATACCTTCTATGAAGTGTAAGGGCTCTTATATAGAGCTATGGGAGCTCAGTGCACACAAACCGAGGTGTACACGTGTCCTATACCATACCGCAACATGGACTTGTCAGAAGAGCATGTCTGACGCCATACTGCTATAGTCTGAGTGTCTCCTTGATGGGACAGCAGAACCCTCTATCGTACGATACGGAGTATGGCCTAGTCCTTGACCATGCCTGTTATCAGCAACAGGGGTTACTGAGGTGACGTACCCACTGTCCCATGCTTTTTAACTTCCTCTTCCCGGATTGATCATTAAGCCGCTCGGCCAGAATATTCGCCCTTAGTCTAGCTAAGGTGGTCGTCCGTCCGGGAGGGTTCAGAGTCGTCGCCTGCTCGGCTCTCATAGCCTGACATCCTGGCCGAGCGGGCAGACTACTCAGCCTTTACTCTTACTCTGCACCTCGATCAAGTGGTCTATCCGCTCGGCCCTATGATCTCCTTTCCTTCATTGGAAATCTGGGCTTACGGCCAAATGGTTGCTCTCTCGGATGAAGGTCATCGCCTAGTGATCGGCATGTCTCATCCGCTCGTCGAGCCCCTGGGGTTGACCCCCCTTTGACTGTTGACCTCCATGTTTTGTTGACCTTACCCTCACGCGGGCCCCCCGACCTTTTCACCGGATCACTTGCCTTCCCTTTAAGTCCAGTCGAAAGAGGCGAAGTCCAACTGACTGGATCGCCAATCTGACTGAGTAGCGACCGCTACACTGGTCCGCTGGTTGGGCTTGGGAATGCACATCCGCTCGGCTCACATTCTTTGTTATGCCCGTTCGGCGATGTCCTGTCATTGCCTTCGGTATCCCCTTGGAACCCATGCCGAGCCTTCTCCCTCAATGCCGATCACGCGCGCTGCGCGCAGTAAGGGGCGCTCACTGAATGTGACCTATGTCTCACTGACACGTGGCGATCTTGCTATCATCAGTGTACGGCGGTGGCGTTACCTCCGATGGGACAGCCGCCGTTTGAAATGAACAGTCTGATGACAGCTTCGTTTTTTGCGACCTGAATCCGACGGCTGAGACCGTTCAGGGCCAATACTATAAAGCTCTCGATTTCTTCTCTCCGCCGTATTTCTGCTCCCAAGCGCTCCGAAGCCTTGCTGCCCTTTCTGCTCCGGCGGTTTCCTCTTTCAGCTCTCCGGCGACCTCGCAGCCTATTTCTTCGATCATCTTTTTGCTTGTAAGCCTCCCTTACCCTTCGTTCCGTCATTCCTTTGCGCCTTTTGTTAGCTGTCCTTTCCGTTTTATCACCATCCTTCCCCGCTTGCTCGCTTGTTTCTTTTCTGCTTTGTATTTCCTCCTTAGTTTCGGCCATGGCTAGTACTTCTCAGCCGACTGCCGCCGCTCTTGGTCTTTGGTACACGACCATGGAGAGCCGGTTCGATGAGGAGGACGCCCTGCGCCTTGCTCGGATATATGAACTCCCTACTGACCACCACATAGTATTTGCCACCCCCACCGACCGGCCTCATGACCCTCCGCCAGGCACCGTTCTCTTTTTCCGAGACCAATTTTTGGCCGGGCTACGATTTCCTCCACCCCGATTCTTCTTACAAGTGTGCAACTATTTTCGCATCCCGCTCGGCCAGCTAGTTCCGAACTCCATTAGGCTGCTAAGCGGGGTGGTCATTCTTTTTAAACTGAACGACATCCCCTTGGACCCCAAAGTCTTCCACTACTTTTACTACCCGAAACAATCCGAGTGGGGCACCTTCATCTTCCAATCTAGGATAGGTTTTGTTCTTTTCGATAATATGCCGAGCTCCAACAAGCACTGGAAAGAACATTTCTTCTACTTGCATTTTCCCGAGCTACTGGCTTTCCGGACCAAATGGCAGACGACGGTGCCGACCCAACCGGAGCTCGGCAAGTTTAAGAGCGATCCGGCCTATCTTCATGCAGCCAACCGGTTGGTTGGTCAGCGATACAACATCAATAAGCTGCTCCTTCCCGGAGTGCTATATATATTCGACTTGTCTCCTGTCCAAGCCGACCTGCCCTTCAGCATGAGTAAGCATTCTTCTTGCCCTTTTTCCTTAGTTCTAACTGATTTATTCTTTGTTTTTGCAGCTGAAATCATGTGGCATGCTAAGGCTACCGAGCGGCTGAAGTTGAGAGCTGCTGAGATTGAAGCGGCGAAGAATAAGGAGGTCGCCGAACGAGGGTTGGTCCAGGCCGGCTCGACACTTGGAGGGGAAGAGGGGACTCAGATTATCCCCGAAAACCTAACTGCTTCTTGTTAGAGTGTATACTAAAAGTCTAGCTTTTGGTATAAATATTTATCTAGAAATAAGAATCACATTGGTCAAATGTCTACATTTATGATAAATGTAGTTGTTCAATTAATTTATATTGTAGATAACATGGTGTGTGGTGTCACACACAGAGGATCATGTTATCAGTACCTTATAAATTATAAACAGTAGCTCACGACCATAATGGAAAGAAACAAACCATTGGAAGGTCGTAGTGTAATTAGGTATTAGTTTATCTTAACTATATAATTACACTAGTACACTTAGAGTGTATTGAGTAGGACCATTAGAGGTCGTTTCTTTTATACTGACTTTATAAAGAAACAAAGACCTCAGTTATTATGGAAGTGTGTGCTCTTAATCCTAATATAATAACAAGCACATATATTTGATATTTATTTCTTTAATTTATCAATGGGTGAGATTTAGTTCGATGAATCAATAAGCCCGATAAGTTGGGAAATGATATCACTTATAGTGTGTGTTGTTGATTATAGAAGGAAACTGTGTCCTAGTGATCTAGGTTGAGAATGTCCCCAAGAGGAGCTCATAAGGATTGTCATGTTAAACCCTGCAGGTGGACTTAGTCCGACATGACGATGAAGTTGAGTGGTACTACTCTTGGAGCTAGATATTAATTAAGCGAGTTGTCAGTAACTTACTTAATTAGTGGACATTTGTTATCTTAAACACAGGGAGACTAACACACTCATAATAAGAAGGAGCCCAAAATGTAATTTGGGATTGGTGCGGTAGTTCAATAATAGTTCTCTAGTGGAATGAATTATTATTGATAAAATTAAGTTGTGTGTTCGGGGCGAACACGGGATGCTTAATTTTATCGGGAGACCAAAACCAATTCCTCCTCTCGGTCCCTATCGTAGCCTCTAATATATAGAGTACTATACCCACCTTCTTACCCATCTTGGGGCCGGCCAAGCTAGCTTGGAACCCAAGCTAGGGCCGGCCAAGATCAAGTAGATGAGTCATGTAGGTGGTCGGCCAAAAGCTTGGGTCCCAAGCTTAGGTGGCCGGCCACTAGAATATTAAAAAGGATTTTTATTAAAATTATTTCTTATGTGGATATCATGATTTTAAAAGAGAGTTAAAAAAAATTAAAATTTCCTTTTATAACTTTCTACAAAAGATTAAGAGAAGAGATTAATCTCTTTCCTTATTTGTAGTTTAAAAGGATGGTTTTAATTTTTGGTAAAAACTTTCCTTATTTGTAAATCATCTACATGTTTAAAAGAGAGTTTAAAATTTGAAATCTTTCCTTATTTGTTGATTAAAGGAGGATTTTAAATTTTAAGAAAACTTTCCTTTTTAAACATGTTCATGATTTAAAAGAGAGTTTAAAATTAAATATTCTCTTTTATAAGTTTCTACAAAAGATTAAGAAAAGATTTGATATCTTTCCTTATTTGTAGATTGAAAGAGATTTTAATTTTTAGAGATAACTTTCTTTTTATCCACATGTTTAAAAGAAAGATTTTAATTTATTAAATTTCCTTTTTATAAACCAATCATGAAGGGATAAAATTATAGGAGAAATTTTTATAAATTTCCGGAAACAAATTAGGAAGTTTTAATTCTTGTTTAATTAAAACTCTCCTTGATTTGAGGAAATAAGTGGCCGGCCATGTTTTAGTGAGAAGAAAAATTATTTTAATTAAAATAAAATTTTCCTTTTCATGGCAAAAGAATTAAGGAAGTTTTTATTAAAATTTCCTTATTTGCCAAGACCAAGGATTATAAAAGAGGAGGTAGAGGAGCCTTCATGGGTGAACAACCTCTATTATTTTCTCCCTCTTTTCTTCCTTGGTGTGGCCGGCCTCCTTCCTTTCTCTTCTCTCCATCTTGTGGCCGGACCTCTCTTCCTCCTTGAAGATCAAGTGGTGGCCGGATTTTAGCTGAGTGGAGAAGAAGGAGAGAAAGCTTACATCCCTTGGAGCTTGATTGATGGAAAAAGATCTTCATCTCTTGGAAGCATAGTGCTTGGCCGAAACTTGAAGAAAGGAGAAGAAGGTGCTTTGGTGGTTTCTCATCTCGGAGGATCGTTGCCCACACAACGTTCGAGGTTAGAAGAGGAATACGGTAGAAATCAAGAGGTTTTTCTACAAGGTATAACTAGTAATTTTTCTTTCCGCATCATACTAGTTATTTATGGAAATAATACCAAATACAAGAGGCTTACGTTCTAGAATTTCGAATATGTTTTTCGATGTTGTGTTCTTTTGTTTTATTTTTCCTTGTGATTTGATTGTTCTTTTCGGTTGACCTAAAGTTATTTTAGGAAATTAAATATTAGGTTTCTATAAAAGGTTTTGTCTAGTCGGTGGTGGTTGCTCCCATATCCAAGAAGGCCGTGTGCCTCGCCACGTCAGTACTGGGAACCAATTATGGAAATTAATATTTAATGGAATTAATAACTTAAGGTGATTTGGGTCGAACGTGTTAAGTTCCGCAGGAGATCCAAGTCAAAACCTAAAAGAACAAATAGATTAAGTTTTGGATCAAACGTGTTAAGTTCCGCAGGCGATCCAAAATTTAATTTAAAAGAACACATGGTAGCTAGGAAAAGGTTCAGACCTTTGTACAAAATTTTTACAAGGGAACCTCTAGGTTTTTTCAGTAGCAACCAACAATTGGTATCGAGCTAGGGTTTTGCCTCTGTATTTGGTATTAGTTTAATTATGCACATGTCATACATAATTTAGACAAGTTAATAGTAGGATGTGCTAACTTTGTGACGCAGATCCAACTATGGCTTTTAGTTATTATGTGTGATTGACCTTGGGACGTATCAAGGGCATTTATCTGTGTGCATGATTGTAAAATATACAAAGACGGTCGTATTTAGTTTTTTTAGGATTTTATTTTTGATCTAGATACATGTACATTCCTTTTATGGAATATAGGATCAAAATAAAATTTATTTATGTGATCGAATCGCAGCGTGGAACCTTCTAAGGACCGGCGCAGGCTTGAACTAGGAGCAAGATGGACGATACGACAGATGTCGGCCAAAGACAGACGCAATTGGTGATGACAACACACACGGAGGACTAACAGAGATAAAGCCATAATAGTTGAAAATTAGATTTTCTATTTATTGCTTTATATGCAGGTTGCATGTTAGCATATACATGACTAGTAGGCTAGCATAGTTAAAATTCCTCGCTTATAAATAACTAAGTGGGAGATTTAAATAAATCCCATGCTCCATTATGGTTTGTGATGCAAACAAGCTTCTGGCTCCGGTGCCTTCCTCCATAACGGATGAGCTTGTTTGTGGATCACTAGAACAAACTTCCATTTTGGATGACTATAGGAAGTTAATTAAGAGCATGTGATCTTCCCCAACGGAAGGGGCATAATCTTATTAATGGACTTAGTGTCAAGTAATGATATACACTTAGACACATCATATATCCTCCCATCGAGTCATCGCTATTATTTTGACCAAATGAAACCAACTATTAATTTGTCATAAAACTAGGTTGACAAGATAATAAAATTAAAGGGTTAAACCCTCTTACAAATGATTGATACGTCCACACTAACGTGGCATACAAAATTAACGGTGTTGAGATAATTTTATTTGTCATAAAGATATGTTGACAAGATAGTTAATGGGTAAACCTCCTTTTACAAATGATGAATTTGTATATGTCCACACTAACGTGGCATGCAAAATTCACTGTGTTTGAGGTGTTGGTGAATTTAAATAATATTGTTTGAGGAATCAATATTTTATTTTAAATTCAAAAGTTTTGACCAAATATTTGATCAAAGGTATCAACTATTAATTTTATTCAAAGTCATAAAGTAAAGTTGACGAGATAATAAAATTAATGGGTAAAATCTCCTCTTTGATTTTATATCGTCCACCACACTATCGTGACATACAAAATTCATGGGATTTTAAAGAATTGATCTTGACCAAATATTTTTGTAATTCTTAGGATTTAAAATGTTTGTCAATCCCTAGTTGTTATACTATAGAAAGACTTAGTAGTCCTAATTGTAATTTGGAAATAGGACTTGGACATTAAGGTAGACTGCTCTTAAACTAAGAACAATATAGGTGTATTTAATTCATTAGTTGAAACATGTTTAGTGGTGTTATCTACGGAACCTGGAGTGTAATCATGTCCGCAATTCATTGCAGGGTTCCGGGAAATCCGGAACTAAATGAAAATTAAAACACCACATGGACATACTAAAAGGTAGTCACATTGACGGTGAGATGTTTATCTTTTGATAAGAATAAAACATGAATTTTTGAGTAATTGTCTTTACGCACCAAGTTTAGAAAGAACTAGTTTTCAATTTCTAAACTATTCAAAGAACTTGATATTCTGCCTCTTTTAATAACAAAGTTGTTATTAAGAAAAAGAGGGAAGTTATCCGTTCGTACGTTGGTTGGCAATTTATAAATCCAATAACTCCCACGATGCAACAAATGGAAATTAGTAACACATCTTCTAATTTTAAGAGAAAGCAACCTTCGGAAATGAACCATTAATATCTTTGGCATCTAAGGCTAGGTTATATTAACTTGAGTAGGATTCATTGGTAGCTGATGAACTTTTGGGTTCATTGGTAGTGGAAATCTTTCCAACCTGTGAGTCTTACTTGGAAGAAAAAAATAACCAAGAAGCTTTTAAGTTTAAGGGGTATAGAGTCAAAGATATATTAAAATTGGTTCATTCTGATTTGTGTGATCCTATGACTATCCAGACAAGAGGTAGTATTGAATATTTCGTCTATTTTATAGACAACTATTCAAGATACAAATAAATTTACTTAATGTACCGCAAGACTAAGTACTTTGATTAGTTCAAATAATACAAGGCTGATGCGGAGAAATGTTAAAGTAAAAGTCACTATGGTTAGAACATAGTGGCAAGTACCTCTTGGGAGAATTTAGGAGTCACTTATCAGAAGTAGGGATTCAATTCCAACTAACTGCACCTGGTATACCCCAACAGAATGGTGTAGAAAAAGGAAGGTATAGGACTCTTATGGAAATAAGTAGATTGATGAGTTATTTAGAATATTACCAAAATCATTTTAAGGATATACTCTGGAAACGGAAGTGAATATAATACCTTCCAAAATCAGAACTCTCTACTCATATAGAATTGCTGAATAGGCGTAAGCCTATTTCGAAGCATATTCGGATTCGGGTAGTCCAGCACATATGCAGAAGAGAGACAATGATAAGTTGGACAGGAATTCACTCGTTTGTGGGTTATCCTAGTGAAATGAAAGTAGGTTTATAGTCTTAAAAATCAGAAGGTCATTGTTAGCATCAATGACCGATTTTTAGAAAAGGACTATGTAATAAACCATGTGCCCATAAGAAAATTTGTTCTTAAGGAAATAATAAAAGACATGTCTAATCTATAGTACACTGTAGATGAGATGAGATACCACAAGGAACTCGCAATATCACAAATGATACACATGTAAGAAAGTGCCTTGTGTAGTGGGAGGGTTGTTACTAAATAGGTTCATGTTTTGGGAGAATTTTTGGACTCGATCCTGGAGGACATGAACTTGTCATATAATAATGAAGCACTCCAAGATAAAGATGCATCTTGGCAAAGTAATGAATATGTAATTAGAATATATGTATTCTAATAAAATTTGGAAGTAGAATCACCAAATGGTGTAAAGCCGTTGGGTGTAAAAGGTCTATAATAGGAAAAGAGGATAGTGAAGGTAGTAACTTTTAAAGCAAGGCTTGATGAAAAGTAAACTTTTCACTGGTGGCCATGCTTAAGTCTATCCGGATCTTCTTTTTATCTATTTGGCAAGTGGATGTCAAGACAAGATGGAAGTCTTGAAGAAAGCATCCATATAAAGCAACCAGAGTTCACAAAGTAAGCATCTTGTGTGCAAGCTTAATCATTCTATGACTGACCAGCTAGTCTGTAGAACACTGTTTATCAAATTCTATGGATTTAGTAACCGGATAAGTCTTGTGTATACAAAAGGTGTGATATGGTGGTATTTCTTGTACTATACGTAGATAATATTTTTGGTAGTTGGAAACAATATCAAAATGTTGTCGAAGTAAGAGTATGGTTGTCCAAATAATTCGATATAAAAGACTTGGGAGAATGTATATATTCTTGAGATCAAAGTAATAAGGCAAGAAAAGAATATTTTACTTATCCCAAGCTTCATATATCGGAAAAATCCTTGCTCTTAAGCATGCAAAACTCCAAGAAAGGTTTCTTAACTTAGATGGAGTAACTTTATCTAAAGATATGTCTGTAGACATCAAAGGAGATAAAAGAAATAAAGGCGCTTTTCTTTATGCCGAATCTAAGCCTAATGTATGCTATGTAATGCATCTGTAGATCAACTTTTACCAGCATAGTTAGCGGATATCAAAATAACCCGACAAGGACATGGAGAGAAAGCATATATTGAAGTACCTTAGAGGCACTAGAGAATATATGCTATTACAAGGCTTAATTTGGTCCTTGTGGGTTGCATGGATTTTGACTTCCAATCGGATAGGGACAATAATAAGTCAACCTGGATGTGTTTACTTTAGGAGGTAAAGTCATAACTATGGAAGAGTGATAAGCATAGGTGTTTTCTAGACTCATAGAAGTTTAGTATATGGAAAGCCTAGGTAGCCATAAAAGCTGAATGACTCATAACCTCAAGATAGATTAGATATGATTTCGGTTTGTCCAAAGTATTACAATTTATTGTAATAATATTGGGTAGCAACCTCAAGAAATCATAAGTCTATAAAGGCAAGTAAACACAATAGAGCGCAAGTACCAATACATCCAGTAATCGATAAACGAGGAGAAGTTGTTCGCCTAGAATGCATCGGATGATGACCTATAAATCTTTTCACTAAGGTCCTTAAGGCGAGAGCTTTTGATGGACATGTTGAAGGGTTGGGAATCGATGAATGGCAATAGATATATGATATGGCACTTAGTCTTTAGTATAAGTGGGAGATTGTTAGAGTGTATACTAAAAGCCTAGCTTTTGGTATAAATATTTATCTAGAAATAAGAATCACATTGGTCAAATGTCTACATTTATGATAAATGTAGTTGTTCAATTAATTTATATTGTAGATAACATGGTGTGTGGTGTCACACACAGAGGATCATGTTATCAGTACCTTATAAATTATAAACAGTAGCTCACGACCATAATGGAAAGAAACAAACCATTGGAAGGTCGTAGTGTAATTAGGTATTAGTTTATCTTAACTATATAATTACACTAGTACACTTAGAGTGTATTGAGTAGGACCATTAGAGGTCGTTTCTTTTATACTGACTTTATAAAGAAACAAAGACCTCAGTTATTATGGAAGTGTGTGCTCTTAATCCTAATATAATAACAAGCACATATATTTGATATTTATTTCTTTAATTTATCAATGGGTGAGATTTAGTTCGATGAATCAATAAGCCCGATAAGTTGGGAAATGATATCACTTATAGTGTGTGTTGTTGATTATAGAAGGAAACTGTGTCCTAGTGATCTAGGTTGAGAATGTCCCCAAGAGGAGCTCATAAGGATTGTCATGTTAAACCCTGCAGGTGGACTTAGTCCGACATGACGATGAAGTTGAGTGGTACTACTCTTGGAGCTAGATATTAATTAAGTGAGTTGTCAGTAACTTACTTAATTAGTGGACATTTGTTATCTTAAACACAGGGAGACTAACACACTCATAATAAGAAGGAGCCCAAAAATATAATTTGGGATTGGTGCGGTAGTTCAATAATAGTTCTCTAGTGGAATGAATTATTATTGATAAAATTAAGTTGTGTGTTCGAAGCAACATGGGATGCTTAATTTTATCGGAGACCAAAACCAATTCCTCCTCTCGGTCCCTATCGTAGCCTCTAGTATATAGAGATTTATACCCACCGATACCCACCTTCTTACCCATCCAATGGGGAAGCTAGCTTGGAACCCAAGCTAGGGCCGGCCAAGTCCAAGTGGATGAGCCATGTAGGTGGCCGGCCAAAGCTTGGGTCCCAAGCTTAGGTGGCCGACCACTAGAATATTAAAAAGGATTTTTATTAAAATTATTTCTTATGTGGATATCATGATTTTAAAAGAGAGTTAAAAAATTAAAATTTCCTTTTATAACTTTCTACAAAAGATTAAGAGAAGAGATTAATCTCTTTCCTTATTTGTAGTTTAAAAGGATGGTTTTAATTTTTGGTAAAAACTTTCCTTATTTGTAAATCATTTACATGATTAAAAGAGAGTTTAAAATTTGAAATCTTTCCTTATTTGTTGATTAAAGGAGGATTTTAAATTTTAAGAAAACTTTCCTTTTTAAACATGTTCATGATTTAAAAGAGAGTTTAAAAATTAAATATTCTCTTTTATAAGTTTCTACAAAAGATTAAGAAAAGATTTGATATCTTTCCTTATTTGTAGATTGAAAGAGATTTTAATTTTTAGAGATAACTTTCTTTTTATCCACATGTTTAAAAGAAAGATTTTAATTTATTAAATTTTCTTTTTATAAACCAATCATGAAGGGATAAAATTATAGGAGAAATTTTTATAAATTTCCAGAAACAAATTAGGAAGTTTTAATTCTTGTTTAATTAAAACTCTCCTTGATTTTAGGAAATAAGTGGCCGGCCATGTTTTAGTGAGAAGAAAAATTATTTTAATTAAAATAAAATTTTCCTTTTCATGGCAAAAGAATTAAGGAAGTTTTTATTAAAATTTCCTTATTTGCCAAGACCAAGGATTATAAAAGAGGAGGTAGAGGAGCCTTCATGGGTGAACAACCTCTATTATTTTCTCCCTCTTTTCTTCCTTGGTGTGGCCGGCCTCCTTCCTTTCTCTTCTCTCCATCTTGTGGCCGGACCTCTCTTCCTCCTTGAAGATCAAGTGGTGGCCGGATTTTAGCTTGGAGAAGAAGGAGAGAAAGCTTACATCCCTTGGAGCTTGATTGATGGAAAAAGATCTTCATCTCTTGGAAGCATAGTGCTTGGCCGAAACTTGAAGAAAGGAGAAGAAGGTGCTTTGGTGGTTTCTCATCTCGGAAGATCGTTGCCCACACAACGTCCGAGGTTAGAAAAGGAATATGGTAGAAGATCAAGAGGTTTTTCTACAAGGTATAACTAGTAATTTTTCTTTCCGCATCATACTAGTTATTTATGGAAATAATACCAAATACAAGAGGCTTACGTTCTAGAATTTCGAATATGTTTTTCGATGTTGTGTTCTTTTGTTTTATTTTTTCTTGTGATTTGATTGTTCTTTTCGGTTAACCTAAAGTTATTTTAGGAAATTAAATATTAGGTTTCTATAAAAGGTTTTGTCTAGTCGGTGGTGGTTGCTCCCATATCCAAGAAGGCCGTGTGCCTCGCCACGTCAGTACTGGGAACCAATTATGGAAATTAATATTTAATGGAATTAATAACTTAAGGTGATTTGGGTCGAACGTGTTAAGTTCTGCAGGAGATCCAAGTCAAAACCTAAAAGAACAAATAGATTAAGTTTTGGATCAAACGTGTTAAGTTCCGCAGGCGATCCAAAATTTAATTTAAAAGAACACATGGTAGCTAGGAAAATGTTCAGACCTTTGTACAAAATTTGTGTACAGTGGAACCTCTAGGTTTTCCGAGTAGCAACCAACACTTCTGTCTCTCTCAACGAGACTGGGGGCGATATCGCATCCTCTGCTTCAGCCGCGGTAGAGGGCCGCTCGGTGGATGAGGCCCCTCTAGCGACTTGGAAACGCAGACGGCAAGAGCAAGCCTCTCAGCCGACCCCATCTGATGAGCAGCGCTCCGAGCGGGGTGATGATGCTCCCATGATCTCTGGGGCGGTTTCAACAGAGAGCCCCCCTACGCCACTCGGCTCTCCCTGGGCTGCCTCCGAGGTGCCGCCTACCAGTCCTCCTCGGACCCTGTGTCGCCTTAGACGATTGGGCGACCGTCCTCCCACAATTGACGAGCCGTCCGGTAAAGCAGCTGCGCCCCAAGATGATCCGAGCGGCCCACGCTTGGTTAAAACTGTTCTGCGACTTCCATCAGAGGAATACTTATCGGCTGCTGATCGGCCAATGATTCCTGAACAGCAAATCACTCTCACAGGCCCCCTCACCAAAGCCTGGGAGGATGCTCGGCTCCGCATCGCGCTTATAACCCCCAGCCAACTAGGCGACAGTAATTTGCAGCAGGCGACTGGGGTATATCCTTTGTCTTGTTGGTTAATTTCGTTTAGTTTATAACTTGATCACATCCGTCCATAGAACTGGGTGGAGCAGATCGCCATCAGCAACCGCCTGGCCGAGCTGGAGGACGAGCTGAAAAAGCTCAAAACCTCAGGGGAGAGTAGAGGACAATCCACGGCTGCTTTGGAGAAAGCCAAGAAACTCTTGGAAGCCGAACGGAACAAGTCCTCCAACTTGGCGAGTGAAGTGGCTCGGCTCGAGGCTCTGGTCAAGCAGCGCGATAAGGAAATAAAGCTCGCGACCAGCCGGAAGCTCAAGGCCATCGACGATATGGACCGGATGAAGGTGGAAAACTGGGGGCTGGAACAACGCGTGAAGGACTTGGATGCCCTACTGACCACCGAACGGGAGAGCCGCTCGGCTGACCTGGCTAAATTTGAAGGGGATTTGAAAGATCTCCAGGCTACCCTTGACGCTTCTCGAGCCACATTCAAAGAATATCAAGATGGGGAGACTAGCCGGTCGGCTGAAGTACGAAAAGCTTTCGTCCGCTCGGACGAATTTGGTGAAAAGTTCAGCGACAAACTGTCCCTAACTTTTGAAGAGGCTATCAAGGTGGCAGTTGATTATTTCAAAACTAAGGGCCACCTACCAGCCGAGCTGTCCGTCCCCCTCAAAGATCTGTCTGTCATGATGGGCTCTATCCCTGACGCCCTTTTCAACTTCGATGAGTGAGGAGTATTTGGACCACTTTTTGTACGCCCGTCGTTCGGCGCTAGTACCCTTGTTATTTCTTTTGTTTGTCTGCCATTCGGCATAAATGAAATATGTTTTTGCTTGTTATTTGCTTGCTGGACCAATATTCATCCTTAGCCTTTGTTTCAGTCATAATAATTTTTTTTTCACGCTAAGTATTCTTTATACGGGAGCCGCTCGGCCGTACAATGGCCTTATTCTTGTCGTAATAGTAGGACCGGTTATGGGCCGACGCTTACAACCGAGTCGTACCATGCGAACAGCTATCCGTCCGGAGGCTTTATAAACGCCGGTTCATCGCTCGATTTTTACCGTCGGAGCTCGACGGTCTTCCGGCCGGAAGGTTTATAGACGCCGGCTCGTCTCTCGATATTTAACGTTGGAGCTCGACGGTCTTCCGGCCGGAGGGTTTATAGACGCCGGTTCGTCTCTCGATATTTAAAGTCAGAGCTCGACGGTCTTCCGGCAGGAGGGTTTATAGACGCAGGTTCGTCTCTCGATATTTAACGTCGGAGCTCGACGGTCTTCCGGCCGGAGGGTTTATAGACGCCGGTTCGTCTCTCGATATTTAACGTCGAAGCTCGACGATCTTCCAGCCGGAGGATTTATAGATGCCGGTTCGTCTCTCGATATATAACGTTAGAGCTCGACGGTCTTCCGGTCGGAGGGTTTATAGACGCCAGTTCGTCTCTCGATATTTAACATCGGAGCTCGACGGTCTTTCGGCCGGAGGGTTTATAGACGTCGGTTCGTCTCTCGATATTTAATGTTGGAGCTCGACGGTCTTCCGGCCGGAGGGTTTATTGACGTCGGTTCGTCTCTCGATATTTAACGTCAGAGCTTGACGGTCTTCCGGCCGGAAGGTTTATAGACGCTGGATCATCTCTCGATATTTAACGTCGGAGCTCGACGGTCTTCCGGCCGGAAGGTTTATAGACGCCAGTTCGTCTCTTGATTTTTAATGTCGGAGCTCGACGGTCTTCCGGCCGGAGGGTTTATAGACGCCGGTTCGTCTCTCGATATTTAACGTCGGAGCTCGACGGTCTTCCGGCCGGACGGCTGGTTTCTCGATATTTAACGTCGGAGCTCGACGGTCTTCCGGCCGGAGGGTTTATAGACGCCAGTTCGTCTCTCGATATTTAACGTCAGAGCTCGACGGTCTTTCGCCCGGAAGGTTTATAGACGCCGGTTCGTCTCTCGATATTTAACGTCGGAGCTCGATGGTCTTCCGCCCGGAAGGTTTATAGACGCCGGTTCGTCTCTCGATATTTAACGTCGGAGCTCGACGGTCTTCTGGCCGGAAGGTTTATAGACACCGGTTCGTCTCTCGATTTTTAACGTCGGAGCTCGACGGTGTTCCGGCCGGAGGGTTTATAGACGCCGGTTCGTCTCTCGATATTTAACATCGGAGCTCGACGGTGTTCCGGCCGAAGGGTTTATAGACGCCGGTTCGTCTCTCGATATTTAACGTCGGAGCTCGACGGTCTTCCGGCCGGAGGGTTTATAGACGCCAGTTCGTCTCTCGATATTTAACGTCGGAGCTCGACGGTCTTCCGCCCGGAAGGTTTATAGATGCTGGTTCGTCTCTCGATATTTAACGTCGGAGCTCGACGGTCTTCCGCCTGGAAGATTTATTGACACCGGTTCGTCTCTCGATTTTTAACGTCAGAGCTCGACAGTCTTCCGGCCGGAGGGTTTATAGATGCCGATTCATCTCTCGATATTTAACGTCGGAGCTCGACGGTCTTCCGGCCGGAGGGTTTATAGACGCCGGTTCGTCTCTCGATATTTAACGTTGGAGCTCGACGGCCTTTACGGCTAACTTTAATGTAAATGATATACCCCCGGCCGACCGGCACGGATCCTTCGTCATTGAGCGTACGGCTCAGATATTGTACCTCCGGCCGAACGACACGGGGCCTTCGTGATCGAGCTCATAACTTGGCTCATATACCCACCCGAACGGCTTGGGCCTTTGGTTTGGCTATCAGTGCTATATATTTTGCTAATTTTTCTGATTCTTTACTCCTGCATTTCAAATACACAGCCGAGCGGAAATCATACAAAATACATTACAATGGCGCACCTTTTACCCCGCTCGGTAAGGTTGGAGGTGGTTCGCGCTCCATGGTCGATCAAGTCGCCGTCCGTCTTCATCCTCCAGATAATAGGCGCCCGAGCGGAGCTTTTCGATGACTTTGAAGGGGCCTGTCCAAAGAGCCTCCAGCTTGCCAACGTCCCCCGCTGGCTTGACTTTCTTCCACACCAGGTCGCCGACCTGGAAAGCCCTAGGGATCACGTGCCGGTTGTAGCTTTGCTTCATCCTCTGCCGGTACGCCATCAGCCGGATGGACGCCTTGGCTCGCTCTTCGTCGATCAAGTCCAGCTCCATGTTCCTCCGCTCGGCGTTGTCCTCGTCGTAGTTCTGGATCTGGGTCGACTCTATGCCGACTTCAACCGGGATAACAGCTTCGCCTCCATACACTAAGTGGAAAGGCGTAACGCCCGTTCCCTCCTTTGGGGTTGTACGGATAGCCCACAGGACGCTTAGCAGCTCATCTACCCAGCTTCCTCCCATATGGTCGAGCCGAGCCCGAAGAATACGAAGGATCTCCCGGTTGGCTACTTCGTCTTGACCATTGCTTTAGGGATAGGCCACAGAGGTAAAATGTTGCTCGATGTCATAGCTTGTGCACCATTCTTCGAGCAGCTTCCCGGCGAACTGGCGCCCATTATCAGATACAAGTCGGCGAGGAACGCCGAACCGGCAGATGATATTTTGCCAAATAAACTTCTTGACCATCTGTTCGGTGATTCTGGCCAACGGCTCGGCTTCTACCCACTTGGAAAAGTAGTCGACCGCCACTAGTAGAAACTTCCGCTGACCGGTCGCCATAGGGAATGGGCCAACGATATCCATTCCCCATTGATCGAACGGGCAGGAAACTGTGGATGCCTTCATCTCCTCCCCCGGTTGGTGGGAGACATTGTGATGCAGTGATCCGGTGATAAGGTCGGGGGGCCCGCGTGAGGGTAAGGTCAATGAAACGTGGAGGTTAACAGTCAAAGGGGGGTCAACCCCAGGGGCTCGACGAGCGGATGAGACATGCCGATCACTAGGCGATGACCTTCATCCGAGAGAGCAACCATTTGGCCGTAAGCCCAGATTTCCAATAAAGGAAAGGAGATCATAGGGCCGAGCGGATAGACCGCTTGACCGAGGTGCAGAGTAAGAGTAAAGGCCTAGTAGTCCGCCCGCTCGGCCAAGATGTCAGGCTATGAGAGCCGAGCAGGCGACGACTATGAACCTTCCTGGACGGACGACCACCTGAGCCAGACTAAGGGCGAATATTCTGGCCGAGCGGCTTAATGATCAATCCGGGAAGAGGAAGTTAAAAAGCATGGGACAGTGGGTACAACACCTCAGTAACCCCTGTTGCTGATAACAGGCATGGTCAAGGACCAGGCCATACTCCGTATTGTACGATAGAGGGTTCTGCTGTCCCATCAAGGAGACGCTCAGACTGTAGCAGTATGGCGTCAGACATGCTCTTCTGACAAGCCCATGTTGCGGTATAGTATAGGACACGTGTACACCTCGGTTTGTGTGCACTGAGCTCCCATAGCTCTATATAAGAGCCCTTATACTTCATCGAAGGTATGAAATCTCGGATCCGGGAGCCACTTTCTTATTTTTCATCTACCTGACTTGAGCATCGGAGGGTCGTCGCCGGGAACCCCTTCCCGGCCCGACTTCCTTGTAGGTACGCCGGAGCTCCCCGTCCCCTGCCGGAGATAGCGGAGAGCGCTACGTTCCCAGCGTCCGTTGATTAGGCACTCGGACAGGATCAAATTGGCGCCGTCTGTGGGAACGCACCTGCATCCGAGTGGAAGAAATGGACGAAGCTGGACGACCACATGCCGTGATGCTCTCCCAGGAGGAGCTCGACGCTCTGATTGAGGCACGAGCAACCAAATTGGTGGAGCAACAAAAACAAAAGACACAGGCTGATCGGCCTGAGCAACAAGCGACATCAGCCTCAGGAGGCCGAGCGGAAGTACCACAGGCCACGGTTCCATTTCCTAGGGCCCTATTTCGTACGCCTCCTGAAGCCGCAGCAATTAATCGTGATCGAGGATCTTCATCCGACGAGGCGACCAGGCGAGATTACAGAAAGGGGAAGGCTTCCCGAACGGACTCCTCTCCCGAGCGGGTCAACCGTCAATTTTCAGAGGCCATCCTGTGGGACCCTCTGCCAAAGCATTACGTGCCACCAGCGATCGGGGAGTACATTGGAACCACCGACTCGGATGATCATTTGGGTAAGTTCAACAACACCGCTACTCTTCATCAATACATAGATGGAGTGAAGTGTAGGGTTTTCCTTACCACTCTCTCGGGATCGGCTCAACGGTGGTTTCAGAGGTTGCTGGACCCATCAAGCAAGAGCCCAGAGAGCCGCTCAGAGCTTATATCCAGCAATTCAATCGGGTGGCCATGGACATTCCAACGGCCACGTCGGAAACTATGATGAATGCCTTCACACAAGGCTTGGTGGATGGCGACTTTTTTCGCTCGCTGATTCGAAAGCCACCCCGCGATTATGATCACATGCTGCATCGGGCCAACGAGTATATTAATGTAGAAGAGGCCCAAGCGGCCAGAAGAAAGGAAGCTCCAACCGAGCGGGCTCCCCCTGCCGAGCGGAAGCCTCACGCTGCTCATCACCCGCCTAGAGGACCGAGGGCTGAAGTAATCCGCTCCCCCCATGCGAGGTCCCATGTGCAAGAAGTAGCTGCCGAGCAGCCCAAGCCCAAGAAGAAATGGACCCCAAAGTTCTGCTCATTCCATCGGACGAACACGCATAACACCAGAGATTAAACTCTTACCATCCAATAAAGTGGTCGACCACACTTATGTGGTTTGTAACCTCCATGGGATACCAAGAGTCACAACTCTTGGTAACTCTCATGAGGTGGCACTTCTCTTAAGTAACCATGATGATGTGGAGCATCATCATTGGTCCACTTAATGCCAACTCACCAATGAGGTGGCATAAAGTCAAGTCAAACTTGACTTTTCCTCTTCCTCTCAAGTCAAGTCAAACTTGACTTAATTTCTCTCATGGTTGATCTAATCCAACCATTTAATTCAAGCCAATTTAATATAATGAATCTAATTCATTTAATTAAATTGATTCAATGAGTCATAATCTAAATTAGACTCATTGAATACATGAATCAACTTGAGTCCAACTCAATTAGCCTAATTAGGATTACTCTTAATCCAATTTGATTCATCACATGAATCTAATCCTCTTGGTTCATCATATGAACCTAATCTCCATTTAATTATCCTTAGTGTGTGACCCTATAGGTTCTTGTAACATTGGCAATGCCCCTAAACCCATTTAGGAGCATAATTAGTAATGAGCGGTATCTAGTAACACATCATTACTACCCAAGTTACAAGAATGTTGAGATCCAACATCACCTTGTGACTACTAATTGTGACTCCTCACAATATATGACAAGTGCCCTTCTATCCTAGACATCTAGATTGATCAATGTGAGGCATAGACCGTGTCATCCTCTGACCAATCTAAATCTTGAACTCCAAGTAGACTCACTAAATCAAATGAGCTCAATATCTCATATTGACTCATTTGGGCATGGCCATGCACTTCGTGGTCTTACTCTATCAAGAATATCGATGTCGCTCCCGTCATATAGGAGGGATAGATCTCATCTACATCACTTACATCCCTCCGTATAATTTGTTACATACTCAGTAATCACTTTTATAGTCCACCCAGTTACGGGTGACGTTTGACGAAACCAAAGTACATAACTCCTTATGTAGGGAACCATGGTGACTTCAGGTCTAAGGACTAGTAGTCATCCTAATAGCCACATGAGAAAGTATATGACACTCATATAACGATCCATGATACTTTCTCATGGCGGATCATTCAGTATACACTCTCCAATGCATACCCATGTGTCAACTTGATATCTCTATATCCATGACTTGTGAGACCAAGTCATCGAGTTGACCTACATGCTAGTCTTATTGCATTAACATTGTCCTTGAATGTTAATACTCGACTAGTAATGATTAAGAGTAGTGTTCCCTATATCATCTCACTATCGGTTCAACTAACCGATTGATATAGGTAAGAACCTTCTACTCAAGGACGCTATTATACTTAGTTTATTTGGCACCAATACAAGTAAGTATAATAACCAAAAACAAATGCCTTTATTTATATAAGAATATGATACAACAAGTCCATAATACAATCATCAAATGATTGGCTCTAGGGCTCTAACTAACACTTTTATGGAAAGCTATACAAGATATGTTTTATAATTTAAAATCTCTCTCTTTTAAATCCTTTTATGGATATCTATAAAAGACAAGATTTATAAAATAAAACTTCTCTTTTAAATCATAGTTACAAAAAAGGAACGTTTTATTTAAACTTAAAATCTTTCTTTCACAATATAGATAACTACAAATAAGGAAATATTTCAAATCTTTTTTTAATCCTTTATAGAAAATCTATAAAAGGAAAGATTTTAATTTTTAAAACTCTCTTTTAAAACTGTGTGGATGATATTATAAAAGGAAAGTTTTTAACAAAATAAAAACTCCCTTTTATTTCCTTTTATGACCAATCTAAAAAGGAAAGTTTTATAATTAAAATCTTTCTTTTATATCCTCTTGTGGATAGCTATAAAGGAAAGATTTTAAACAAAATAAAACTTCTTTTCCTTCTTTTAATGGTCGGCCCTATGCTTGGTTACCAAGCATATTTTGACCGGCCCTTCTTTGGCTCCAAGTAATGCTTGTGGCCGACCACATCTTGGACACCAAGATGGGCTTTGGCCGTCCCCTTTTACTTGGCTAAGAAGCTGAACTTTTGGTTGGATATAAGGCTTCATATAAGAGGCTACAATAGGGACCGAGAGGAGGAATTGGTTTTGGTCTCCCGATGAAATTAAGCTTCTCGTGTTCGCCCCGAACATCCAACTTAATTTCATCAATAATAATTCATTCCACTAAAGAATTATTATTAAACTACCACACCAATCCCAAATTATATGTTGGGTTCCTTCTTATTATGAGTGTGTTAGTCTCCCTGTGTTTAAGATATCGAATGTCCATTAATTCAAATGAGTTACTGACAACTCACTTAATTAATATCTAGTTCCAAGAATAGTACCACTCAACCTTATCGTCATGTTGGACTAAGTCCACCTGCAGTGTTTAATATGACAATCATTATGAGCTCATCTTGGGGACATTATCAACCTAGATCACTAGGACATAGTTTCCTTCTATAATCAACAACACACACTATAAGTAATATTATTTCCCAACTTATCGGGCTTATTGATTCATCGAACTAAATCTCACCCATTGATAAATTAAAGAAATACATATTAAATATATGTGTTTGTTATTATATCAGGATTAAGAGCACACACTTCCATAATAACTGAGGTCTTTGTTATTTTATAAAGTCAGTATAAAAAGAAATGACCTCTAATGGTCCTACTCAATACACTCTAAGTGTACTAGTGTAATTATATAGTTAAGATAAACTAATACCTAATTACACTACGATCTTCCAATGGTTTGTTCCTTTCCATTTTGGTCGTGAGCTACTGTTTATAATTTATAAGATGCTGATAACATGATCTTCTATGTGTGACACCACACACCATGTTATCTACAATATAAATTAATTGAACAACTATATTTATCTTAAATGTAGACATTTGACCAATGTGATTCTTATTTCTAATGTTTATATCCAAAGTTAGGCTTTTAGTATACATCCTAACAATCTCCCACTTATATTAAAAGACTATGCTGCCATAAATATTATCATACATCTATTTCCTATCCTCTCAACATGCCTTATCAAAAGCTCTTGCTTAGAAATGCAAGAGGCTGCTACATCCAACTTGAAGTTTCTGAGTCATATATATTCTTTGGTTGCCACAGAGGCTGCCACATACTTAGCTTCTATGGTGGAGTCCGAAAAGCACCTATGCTTAACACTCTTCCATTATTATGACTCTACCTCCTAACGTAAACACAAAACCCCGAGATCAACTTACTATTGTCCCTTTCTAATTGGAAATCCTAATCCATGTAACCCACAGGAAGCAAATCATCTGACTGGTAAATCTTCATATAATCTTTAGTCCTTCTCAGGTACTTTATTATATCTTTTATGGCAGTCTAATGTTCCTGTTCTGGATTATTTTGATATCTACTAACCATGTCCACGGTAAAACTGATATCCGATCTTGTACTTAGCTTTTCATACATTAGGCTTCCTATAACCGAGGTTTAAGGAGCTGCCTTTATTCCCTCTATCTCCTTTGATGTCTTAGGAGACATCTCTTTAGATAAGGATACTCCATTCTAAAAGGTAAGAAACCTTTCTTAGAGTTTTGCATGCTAAAACGAGTTAGGATATTATCGATTTATGAAGCTCAGGATTAGCACATTTTTCCTTGCGATCCCTTGATCCCAAGAATATGTCCATTTTCTCCTAAGTCCTTCATATCGAACTACTTGGACAACCATACCCTTACATCTGACAATATTTTGATATTGTTGCCAACTAACAAAATGTTATCTATGTGTAGTACAAGAAATACCACCACGTTTCTGTCACACTTCTTGTATACACTAGACTTATCCGGATACTGAATAAATCTATAACACTGGATTACTTCATTAAATCGGATGTTCCAAGATCTTGAGGCTAGCTTCAATCCATAAATAGACTGATTGAGCTTACATACAAGATGCTCTTTGCACTTCGCAATGAATCCTTCTGATTGCTTTATATGGATGTTTTCTTCAAGACTTCTATTAAGGAAAGCCGTCTTGACATCCTTATCTTTCAGAGTTCATTGCACTTTTACCAAGATACTGCATCTTTAACTTAGAGTGTTTCGTCATATATCCGGGGATTAGGTTCATGTTTACCAGGGATCAAGTCCAAGGACTCTCCCAAAACTTGAATCTTTCAAGTTGCCTCGCAACCCTCCCACTACAACGATGCACCGTTTGTAACTATGTATCATTTGTAACACGTGTTGCAGTTTTCTTGTGAGTGTTCACCTTGTACTGTTGGTACAAAGTTAGACGTGTCCTCCCTAATTTCTTCAAAAACAATTTTACTTATGGGCTAGTGGTTTATTACTTAATTCTCTTCTAAAATCAGGCATTGGTGCTAACAATGACCTTTTAATCTTTAGGACTATAAAACAAACCACCTTTCGTTCCTTTAGGATAGCTCACAAACAGGTGAATGTAACGACCCACCTTCTACTAACTAACTAAGCTGTAAGGCCAGAGGTTACATTATACTAACTATTCGTGTGCGGAAAAGGAAAAGACTGAACTCATTCGAACTCTATGCTATGTACCCTGAAATCTGAAAATTTATACATGTGCTAAAGAAGGAACTTAACTTTCCATTTGGTCAAAAACTGAAGTTATGCACTTCTGGCTGAAATCAAACATTCCAATCGATTGGCTGATCGATTGGAGTTGTCTGATCGATCCACTGATCGACCCAACTCGCTACTGTGCACGGGATCAAGTCTGGATCGATCGGCTGATCGATCCAGCCTGGCCAATCGATCCGATGATCGATTCAGAGGCTCTCTGTTCGCAGGAATTAAATTCCCGATCGATCGACTGATTGATCCATGGCCGATCGATCAACTGATCGACTCATCAGCTCTTTGTACACGACAGATTGCATTTCAATCGATCGATTGATCGATCGAGGGCTCTCCAATCGATCAGGTAATCGACTCACTGGTGTTCTGTACGCGAGAACTTCTTCCAATCGATCGGCTGATCGATTGAGGACGGCTCAATCGATCGACTGATCGATTGGGTTTCTGATTTCCGCAGAAATCAGACCCGACCTCATACAGAACTTTCAGGAATTCCACTACAATCATAACACTACTACTGACATGCCATTACTCATGGTTAGCTATCTACTACTATGACAAATGACAATCTAAGCATAACTTGGTGCACACGTTCATGAATCCAGACACTTAAACATCTAAAAGTGCAGAAAAGTAATACTATAAGAAGTACTAAGTTCTTAATTTGCTATTTTCCCCCCAAGGATCTTTATTCCAAGTTCCTTCTCACACACATCTTCATCGCATTGCCTCCAGCCTCCCTATTCCATCTTTCCTTTACCTTTATCTGCCGTATAAGGAAAAATGCAACTATAAGCTTGGGAGCTTAGTAAGAAACCATCTACCTCACAAAAATATGCATTCGAAGAAAATCATGCTTTCTTTTAAAAGATGTTGTTTGAAATACATGCTATTAATCATGCTGAAAATGTTAGGATGTATACTAAAAGCCTAGCTTTTGGTATAAACATTTATCTAGAAATAAGAATCACATTGGTCAAATATCTACATTTATGATAAATGTAGTTGTTCAATTAATTTATATTGTAGATAACATGGTGTGTGGTGTCACACACAGAAGATCATGTTATCAGTTCTTTATAAATTATAAACAGTTGCTCACGACCAAAATGGAAAGGAACAAACCATTGGAAGGTTGTAGTGTAATTAGGTTTTAGTTTATCTTAACTATATAATTACACTAGTACACTCAGAGTGTATTGAGTAGGACCATTAGAGGTCGTTCCATTTATACTGACTTTATAAAGGAACAAAGATCTCAGTTATTATGGAAGTGTGTGCTCTTAATCCTAATATAATAACAAGCACATATATTTGATATTTATTTCTTTAATTTATCAATGGGTGAGATTTAGTTCGATAAATCAATAAGCCTGATAAGTTGGGAAATGATATCACTTATAGTGTGTGTTGTTGATTATAGAAGGAAACTGTGTCCTAGTAATCTAGGTTGATAATGTCTCCAAGAGGAGCTCATAAAGATTGTCATGTTAAACCCTGCAGGTGGACTTAGTCCGACATGACGATAAGGTTGAGTGGTACTACTCTTGGACTAATATATTAATTAAATGAGTTGTCGGTAACTCACTTAATTAGTGGATGTTCGACATCTTAAACATAGGGAGACTAACACACTCATAATAAGAAGGAGCCCAAAATGTAATTTGGGATTGGTGCGGTAGTTCAATAATAGTTCTTTAGTGGAATGAATTATTATTGATAAAATTAAGTTGTGTGTTTGGGGTGAACACGAGATGCTTAATTTCATCGGGAGACCAAAACCAATTCCTCCTCTCGGTCCATATCGTAGCCTCTTGTATATAGAGATTTATACCCACCACATACCCACTTTCTTACCCAACCTATAGGGGCCGGCCAAGCTAAGCTTGAAGCTCAAGCTTAGGGCCGGCCATGCCTAAAGATTGAGCCTTAAGGTGGTCGGCCAATAGCTTGGAGCCCAAGCTTAGGTGGCCGGCCACATCATATTAAAAGGGGATTTTTATTAAAATTATTTCTTATGTGGATATCATGTTTTTTAAAAGAGAGTTTAAAAATTAAAATTTCCTTTTATATCATTCTACAAAAGATTAAGAGAAGAGATTAATCTCTTTCCTTATTTGTAGATTAAAAGGATGGTTTTTAATTTTTGGTAAAAACTTTCCTTATTTGTAAATCATCCACATGTTTAAAAGAGAGTTTAAAATTTAAATCTTTTCTTTTATAGCTTTCTACAAAAGATTAAGAAAAGATTTAAATCATTCCTTATTTGTAGATTAAAAGGTTGATTTTAAATTTTAAGAAAACTTTCCATTTTAAACATGTTCATGATTTAAAAAAGAGTTTAAAAATTAAATATCTCTTTTATAAAGCTTCTACAAAAGATTAAGAAAAGATTAGATATCTTTCCTTATTTGTAGATTGGAAGAGATTTTAATTTTTAGAGATAACTATCTTTTTATCCACATGTTTAAAAGAAAGTTTTAATTTATAAAATTTCCTTTTTATTAACCATCATGAAGGGAAAAATTAATGGAGAATTTTTTTTATAAATTTCCGGAAATAAATTAGGAAATTTTAATTCTTGTGTGAATTAAATTTTCCTTGTTTGGAAATTTTATTGTGGCCGACCATTGAAATTGAGAAAAGAAAATTGTTTTTAATTAAATAAATTTTCTTTCAAGTGGTAAAATAATGAAGGAAAGTTTTATTAAATTTTCCTTATTTGCCAAGACCAAGGCTTATAAAAGAAGGGGTAGAGGAGGCTTCATGGTGAACGACTATATTTTATTTTTTTTCCTCTCTTTTTCTCCTTGGGTGTGGTCGGCCCCTCCTCTTTCTCTCTTCTCCATCTTGTGGCCGAACCTCATCTCATCCTTGAGTCCTTTGTGGTGGCCGGATCTTGCTTGGAGAAGAAGGAGAGAAAAGGAGGCGATATTTCTAGCATCCCTTGGAGCTTGGTGGTGGCCGAACCTCTTCATCATTGAAGGAGTTTTTGATGGCCGAAACCTCGAAGGAAGAAGAAGGTGGCTTTGGTGGTTCTCATCTCGGAATATCGTTGCCCACACAACGCCCGAGATTAGAAGAGGAATACGGTAGAAGATCAAGAGGTCATTATCTACAAAGAAAGGTATAACTAGCAATTATTTTCCACATCATGTTAGTTTAGTTTCTTTGTAAAAATACCAAATACAAGAGGCATGAGATTCTGGTTTTTCGAAATAGTTTTTTGATGTTGTGTCCTTTTATTTTTTCTTTTCCTTGTGATTCGATTGTTCTTTTTTGTTAACCTAAAGTTATTTAAGGAAATTAAATATTAGCTTTCCTTAAAAGACTTTGTCTAGTCGGTGGTGGTTGCTCCCATATCCAAGAAGGCCATGTGCCTCGCCACATCAGTATTGTAAGCCAATTTTGAAAATTAATATTTAATGGAATTAATAACCTAGGTGATTTGGATCGAACGTGTTAAGTTCCGCAGGAGATCCAAGTCTAAACCTAAAAGATCAAATAAGTTAAACTTAGGATCAAACGTGTGAAGTTCCGCAGGCGATCCGAGTTTAATTTAAAAGAACACACGGTAGCTAGGAAAGGTTCAGATCATGTACAAAATTTTTGTACAGTGGAACTATTAGGTTTTCCCAGTAGCAACCAACAATTGGTATCAGAGTTAGGGTTTTGCCTCTATGTATTTGGTATTTAGGATAATTATGCACATGTCATACATAATTTAGGCAGGATAATAGTAGGATGTGCTAACTCTTTGGTTGCAGGCTCTAACTATTATGGCTTATAGATATTGTGTGTGTAATTGGACCCTTGGACATGCCAAGGGCATTTTATTGTGTGTGTATGATTATATTATAAAATACAGCAGGAGCTGTATTTAGTTTTATTAGGATTTTATATTTTGATCTAGATACATGTACATTCCTTTTATGGAATATAGGATCGATGGATGTAAATTTTATTTTATATTCGATCTAGTTTACATGTACATTCCTTCGAGGAATATAGGATCGAAAAATGTAAAATTCTATTTATGTCGCGGATCGAATCTTGCAAGGCGTGGAACCTTTTGAGGACCAGAGGCGCAGCGGAACAAGGAGCAAGATGGATGCGACAACTAGATCCGGTGGCGGTGGCCAAAGATGGCAGCAGCTAGGGTTGGCGACACATGGAGGACAACAATAGATAAAAGCCATAATAGTTGAAAATTAGTTTTTCTATTTATTGCTTTTATATTGTGTTGTGTGTGCTTGTTAGTATGCATGTTTAATAGGCTAGCATAGTCAAAATTCCTCACTTTAAATAACTAAGTGGGAGAGGGATTTTAAATAAATTCCACGGTCTCCATTACTGGTTTGTAAGTGATGCAAACAAACTTGCGCGTTGGCTCTGAGTGCCTTCCTCCATATCGGATGAGTTTGTTTGTGGATCACTAGATCAAACTTCCATTTTGGATGACTATAGGAAATTAATTAAGAGCGTGTGATCTTCCCCATCGGAAGGGGCTCAATCTTATTAATGGACTTAGTGTCAAGTAATGGTATACACTTAGGCACGTCTAATAGTATCCTCCCCATCGGAGTCACTGCTATTATTTGTGTGACCGAAGAAAATCAACTATTAATTTGTCAAATAAATAGGTTGACAAGATAATAAAATTAAAAACCCCCTCTTACAAATGTTGATATTTTTTATATGTCCACACTATCGTGGCATACAAAATTCATGGTGTATGAGGAAATTTTATTTGTCAGTTTGACAAGGAAATAAAATTAATGGGAAAAAACCCTCTTACAAATGTTTGATTTTGTATACGTCCACATTATCGTGGTATACAAAATTCACGGTATTTGAGGTAATTTTATTTGTCATAAAGATTTATTGACAAGATAATTAATGGGTAAAACCCTCCTCTTACAAATGTTCAATTTTGTATACGTCCACACTATCGTGACATGCAAAATTCACGGTGTTTGAGGTGTTGGTGAATTTAAATAATATTATTTGAGGATTCAATGTTATTTTAAATTCAAAAAGGTTTTGACCAAATATTTGATCAAAGACAGATCAACTATTAATTTTATTTGTCATAAAGTAAAGTTGACGAGATAATAAAATTAATGGATAAAATCTCCTCTTTGATTTTGTATACGTCCACACTATCGTGGCATACAAAATTCACGGGGATTTTAAGGAGTTGGTCTTGACCAAATATTTTTGTGATTCTTAGGATGTTTGTCAATTCCCTAGTTATTATACTATAGAATGGACTTAATGGTCCCAATTTTGATTGGAATAGGACTTGGACATTAAGGTAGACTGTCCTCTTAGAACTGAGAACAATAAGTGTGTCTTTCATTAGTTGTTACATGTTTAGTGGTGATATCTACCGGTACCTGGTGTGTAGATACGGGAACCACTAATCATGTATGCAATTCATTGCAGGGGTTTCAGGAAATCTGACAACTATATGAATAGAAAATTACCATAGGGCACTACTGCAAAAGTAGTGGCTATTGCAGTGGGAGGTGTTTATCCTTCGATGAGGATAAAATATGGATTTTTGAGAAATTGTTTTTACGTACCAAGTTTAGAAAGAACTAGTTTTCAGTTTCTAAACTACTCAAAGAATTTGATATTCTACCTCTTTTAAATAACAAGGTTGTTATCAAGAAAAAGAGAGAAGTTATCTGTTCTGGTACGTTGGTTGGCAATTTATAAATCCAATAACTCCCACGATGCAATAAATGGAAATTAATAACACATCTTCTAAAATTTAAGAGAAAGCAACCTTCGAAATTAAACCAATTATATCTTTGGCATCAAAGGCTAGGTTATATTAACTTGAGTAGGTTTCATTGGTAGCTAATGAACTTTTGGGTTCATTGGTAATGGAAATCTTTCCAACCTGCGATTCTTACTTGGAAGGAAAAATAACCAAGAAGCTTTTAAGTCTAAGGGGTAAGGAGCCAAAGATATATTGAAATTGATTCATTCTGATTTGTGTGGTCCGATGACTATCCAAACAAGAGGAAGGCTTGAATATTTTATCTATTTTATAGACAACTATTCGAAATATAGATACATTTACTTAATGCACCGCAAGACTAAGTGCTTTGATTAGTACAAGGCTGATGCGGAGAAACGTCAAAGTAAAAGTATCAAGTCACTATGGTAAGATTGTAGTGGCGAGTACCTCTTGGGAGAATTTAGGAGTCACTTATCAGAAGTATGGATTCAATCCCAACTAACTGCATCTGGTACACCCCAACAGAATGGTGTAGTAGTAAGAAGGTATGAGGCTCTTATGGAATAATTAGATCGATGATGAGTTATTCAGAAAATTACCAAATTCGTTTTAAGGATATACACTGGAAACAGAAGTGAACATAATACCTTCTAAGTTAGAACTCTTTACTCTTATAGAATTACAGAATGGGCGTAAGCCTAGTCTGAAGCATATTCGGATTTGGGTGGTCTAGCACATGAGAGACGCTGATAAGTTGGACAGGAGTTCACTTGTTTGTGAGTTATCCTAGAGAAACGAAAGAAGGTTTATAGTCCTCAAAATCGGAAGGTCATTGTTAGCACTAATGCCCGATTTTAGAAAAGGACTACACTATGAACCACAAGCCCACGAGTAAAAATTGTTCTTAAATAAATTAAAGGACACGTCTAAGCTAGTACCAACTGTACAAGATGTGATACCACAAGAAAACTACAACACGTGTCACAAAAGATACACAATGATAGATAATGCCTCGTCGTAGTGGGAGGGTTGTTAGGCAACCTGAAAAGATTCATGTTTTGGGAAAGTTTATGGACTTGATCCCTGGTAAATATGAACCTGACTCCCGGACATATGACAAAGCGCTCCAAGATAAAGATGCGGCATCTTTGCAAAGAGCATCTTGTGTGCAAGCTCAATCAGTCTATGAACTGAAGCAAAGCTTCATGATCTTGGAACATCCAGTTTAATAAAGTAATCCAGACCTATGGATTTATTTGATAACCGGATGAGTCTTGTGTATATAAGAAGTGTGATGGAAACATGGTGGTATTTCTTGTACTATACGTAGATAACATTTTTGGTAGTTGGAAACAATATCAAAGTGTTGTCGGAAGTAAGGGTATGATTGTCCAAACAAATTCGATATGAAGGACTTAAGAGAATATGCACATATTCTTGGGATCTAGGGATCGCAAGAAAAGGATGTTGTGCCTATCTCAAGCTTCATATATAGATGTAATCCTTGCTCATTTTAGTATGCAAAACTCCAAGAAAGGTTCTTACTCTTTTAGGCATGGAGTAGCTTTATCTAAAGAGATGTCTTCGAAGACATCAAAGGAGATAGAGGACATGAAGGCAGTTCCTTATGCTTCGGCAGTCGGAAGCCTAATATATGTTATACACGAGATCAGAAATCTGCTTTACCATGGGCATGGTTAGCAGATATCAAAGTGACCCTAGACAAGGACATTGTACTGCGGTAAAGCATATATAGAAGTACCTTAGAGGCACTAGAGATTATATGCTAGCTTACAAGGTAAATAATTTGCTCCCTGTGGGTTGCATGGATTTTGACTTCCAATTGGATAGGAACAATAGTAAGTTGACCTCGGGGTTTTGTGTTTACTTTAGGAAGTAAAGCCATAACTATGGAGGAGTGTTAAGCATATATGTTTTTCGGACTCCACCATAGAAGCTGAGTATGTGGCAACCTTTGAGGCAACCACAGAAGTTATATGGCTCAGAAACTTCATGATGGACTTGGACATGATTTCTGGTTTGCCCAAAATTATTACAATTTATTGTAATAATAGTGGTGCAGTAGTAAACTCGAAGAAACCATAAGTCCATAAGGCAAGTAAACACAATAAAGTGCAAGTACCACCCAATACGAGAAATCGTATAACGAGGAAAAGTTGTTGTCGCCTAGATTGCATCATGTGATAACCTGGAAAATCTTTTCATGGGCATGTTGAAGGGTTGGGAATCATGATGTATGGAAGAAGATATGGTAGCTTAGTCTTTTAGTATAAGTGGGAGATTGTTAGGATGTATACTAAAAGCCTAGCTTTTGGTATAAACATTTATCTAGAAATAAGAATCACATTGGTCAAATATTTACATTTATGATAAATGTAGTTGTTCAATTAATTTATATTGTAGATAACATGGTGTGTGGTGTCACACACAGAGGATCATGTTATCAGTACCTTATAAATTATAAACAGTAGCTCACGACCATAATGGAAAGAAACAAACCATTGGAAGGTCGTAGTGTAATTAGGTATTAGTTTATCTTAACTATATAATTACACTAGTACACTTAGAGTGTATTGAGTAGGACCATTAGAGGTCGTTTCTTTTATACTGACTTTATAAAGAAACAAAGACCTCAGTTATTATGGAAGTGTGTGCTCTTAATCCTAATATAATAACAAGCACATATATTTGATATTTATTTCTTTAATTTATCAATGGGTGAGATTTAGTTCGATGAATCAATAAGCCCGATAAGTTGGGAAATGATATCACTTATAGTGTGTGTTGTTGATTATAGAAGGAAACTGTGTCCTAGTAATCTAGGTTGATAATGTCTCCAAGAGGAGCTCATAAAGATTGTCATGTTAAACCCTGTAGGTGGACTTAGTCCGACATGACGATAAGGTTGAGTGGTACTACTCTTGGACTAATATATTAATTAAATGAGTTGTCGGTAACTCACTTAATTAGTGGATGTTCGACATCTTAAACACAGGGAGACTAACACACTCATAATAAGAAGGAGCCCAAAATGTAATTTGGGATTGGTGCGGTAGTTCAATAATAGTTCTTTAGTGGAATGAATTATTATTGATAAAATTAAGTTGTGTGTTCGGGGTGAACACGGGATGCTTAATTTCATCGGGAGACCAAAACCAATTCCTCCTCTCGGTCCATATCGTAGCCTCTTGTATATAGAGATTTATACCCACCACATACCCACCTTCTTACCTAACCTATAGGGGCCGACCAAGCTAAGCTTGAAGCTCAAGCTTAGGGCCGACCAAGCTAAGCTTGAAGCTCAAGCTTAGGGCCGGCCATGCCTAAAGATTGAGCCTTAAGGTGGTCGGCCAATAGCTTGGAGCCCAAGCTTAGGTGGCCGGGCACATCATATTAAAAGGGGATTTTTATTAAAATTATTTCTTATGTGGATATCATGTTTTTTAAAAGAGAGTTTAAAAATTAAAATTTCCTTTTATAGCATTCTACAAAAGATTAAGCGAAGAGATTAATCTCTTTCCTTATTTGTAGATTAAAAGGATGGTTTTTAATTTTTGGTAAAAACTTTCCTTATTTGTAAATCATCCACATGTTTAAAAGAGAGTTTAAAATTTAAATCTTTCCTTTTATAGCTTTCTACAAAAGATTAAGAAAAGATTTAAATCTTTCCTTATTTGTAGATTAAAAGGTTGATTTTAAATTTTAAGAAAACTTTCCTTTTTAAACATGTTCATGATTTAAAAAAGAGTTTAAAAATTAAATATCTCTTTTATAAAGCTTCTACAAAAGATTAAGAAAAGATTAGATATCTTTCCTTATTTGTAGATTGGAAGAGATTTTAATTTTTAGAGATAATTATCTTTTTATGCACATGTTTAAAAGAAAGTTTTAATTTATAAAATTTTCTTTTTATTAACCACCATGAAGGGAAAAATTAATGGAGAATTTTTTTTTATAAATTTCCGGAAACAAATTAGGAAATTTTAATTCTTGTGTGAATTAAATTTTCCTTGTTTGGAAATTTTATTGTGGCCAGCCATTGAAATTGAGAAAAGAAAATTGTTTTTAATTAAATAAATTTTCTTTCAAGTGGTAAAAGAATTAAGGAAAGTTTTTTTAAATTTTCCTTATTTGCCAAGACCAAGGCTTATAAAAGAAGGGATAGAGGAGGCTTCATGGTGAACGACTCTATTCTATTTTTCTCCTCTCTTTTTCTCCTTGGGTGTGGCCGGCCCCTCCTCTTTCTCTCTTCTCCATCTTGTGGCCGAACCTCATCTCATCCTTGAGTCCTTTGTGGTGGCCAGATCTTGCTTGGAGAAGAAGGAGAGAAAAGGAGGCGATATTTCTAGCATCCCTTGGAGCTTGGTGGTGGCCGAACCTCTTCATCATTGAAGGAGTTTTTGATGGCCGAAACCTAGAAGGAAGAAGAAGGTGGCTTTGGTGGTTCTCATATCGGAAGATCGTTGCCCACACAACGTCCAAGATTAGAAGAGGAATTATAACACCCACTAAGCTTTTAAGATAAATATAAGAATGATGAATTTGCCTTAGAAAAATATTAGTAGAATGTTGAACCAAAAAGAAATAATAAGAAATAAAAATAGGGAGTGGTCAAGGATTGAACCTTGAACCTCTCATGATGTAAATGATAGGATTAATGGGTAATAACCAGTTGGGATAGGAATGATATATTGATAGCAAAGGAGGGAAACTCATGATAAGGATGAGAGTAAAAGCTAGCCAAAAGGAAGCAAGAAAAGAGCAAGAGAAAGGTAACTTGCCTTCCTTCTTTTCTCTCCCTCTTCCTCTTCTTTTTGCCGTGACTTAAAGAGGATAATTAAGGGGATTCATTCCCCCTTGTTTCATCATGAATGATGAGAACAAATAAATAAATAAAATAAAAAGAAAATGAAAAAAAAGGGGCTAAGGGAGAAGGAAAGCAAAAACCAATTTTGCTACCTCTTCCCCCTTAACATAAAAGGGAGCATGTAAAGAGAAGATTTTATTCTTCTCTCATTTCTCTCATTCTCTCCTCTCCACCACCGAGAGACCTCAGCCCCCTCTCCTCCATTTTTCGGCCCCAAAACAAGGTTCCTCCTAGGATACAAGGAAGGCTACCAAGGGGAAATCAAAGGAGGAGAACAAGAAGAAGAGACCCTTTCTTCCATCACCACACTTTAGAACCACAAGAGAAAAGGAAGTAAGTATCCCCTCACCTGTGGTACAAGTGATTTTAATGTGTTTTTGGATTTTATGAGGATTTTAAAACCTAGAAACAAAGTTGTGAAAATTCGGCCAAAGAAAGGACTTGTTGATCCTAGGAATGTTTAATATAGGCCTTGATTCATGATAATTTTTCTATGCTTTGTAAGAAGGTTTTCTCTAATATTTTATATATATATGTGATGCTGGATTAGAGATGTACCTAACCCTAGAGTTTCGGCCAAAAATATTTTATAAGGGCTAGGGAATTTATTTGTTTACCTAACTTGCACAAAACCCTCTAAATAAATGGTTAAGGATCCATTATTGTTTTCATACTTGAAGGTTACTTGGAACCAAAAGTAACCCACTCACAAGTTTCGGCTAAGGAAGGGTCTAGGAAGACTTTGAATTTAAACTCACCATGTTTATATGATAGAATATAGAGTTTCTTAAAGAGTTGCATGCTTGTATGTTGATAGAAACTCATGAACATCACTTTTAATGTTTCGGCCATGGTAAGGTGGATGCTTTAGAATAGCTTAAACAGATTTTTAACATGCTCAAAACCTCCATGACAATAAGATATGAAAGTTTCTTGATGCTCCCATGCTTAATTAGAATATAAGAAAATTGGTTGCATGATATATGATAATTATGACCACAAGGGTCCTAGCTTGTTTGTGAACCAAACTTATATGTATAGTTTCTTTGATATTTTTGCCATAAAACTTGCTTAGGTTTTCCATACTTTAGGCCATCTAAAACCTAGTTTAAAGACTTGGAAGGTTTCGGCCAAACATATGCTATGAGATAAAGAAAGGAAAAACCTAGGAAACCTAAGACACAATTTAAATGTATGCTTATAGTGCTTGACTTTTGTACATGTTATGAATTGTGTTATGACTTTCTATGCTTTTATGCCATTTGAACAAATTCCATCCTTGATGAGGTTCGGCCATGTAGGGTTTAAAGACCTAGAAACCTTAAAATTTAGACCTCATGTGTTAAAGATACTTCTTATGAAATTGAGATAACATGTTGATTGTGTTCACATGCTTATATATTTAACCATGATTCAAATGGACACCTTAAAGTCTCGGCCATGAAGGGATACATGCCTTAGAAACCCTAGAACTTACATTGAACATGCTCATGTCACTCTCCATGAAATATGAAATGTAGAAAGCTAAAAATTCACATGCTATATGTTGTTAGTGACCTAAATTGATGCTAAGGGAAGTTTCGGCCATGACCACTTGTATGATACCATTTATAAATTTATACATGATGTTAGAGTAAGTTCACATGCTTGTATGCTTGCTTGAAAACCTAAATGAGTACTTGTAAGTTTCGGCCATGACATAATTTTAATGGCTTAAAGGATTTAGGAACTAACTCAATTGTGCTTACCATATTCCTTGAAACAAATGCTATAAATATGGTTAAGGTTTCCATGCTTTATGTCATTTAGAACCTTGTTTCACACTTGTTAAGGTTCGGCCAAATGAGGTTTAAGGACTTGGAGAACTTAGAGTCCAAGTAAATCTTGTTTATAATACTTCCTATGAAAATGATATGTGGATGAATTAGGTTCTACATGCTTGGATGTTGTTTAAAACCTAAATTGGCACCTAAGAGGGTTTCAGCCAAGATAAGAACCCAAGGGATTAGGAAGCTTAGTACCCAAATTAATCATGTTACATTGTTCCTTATGATTGGATGAGCACATGATACACTTTTATGCTTAGACATGTATGCTTGTGAACTTTACAAGATGAGAATTTCTACGTTATGTTATGAGTTCAAAATATGCATGCTTTATGTGATGATATGTGGGTAAATTTTACATGCTTTGATGAAATGATATGAGCTGAAAATATGCATGCTTATGTTATGATATGTGGTTAAATTATGCATGCTTTGATGCTATGCTTAGTGCTTAAAATATGCATGCTTTCATGATATGCTATGTGGTTAAATTATGCATGCTTTGATGCTATGCTTAGTGCTTAAAATATGCATACTTTCATGATATGCTATGTGGTTAAATTATGCATGCTTGACGATATGCTTTATGCTTAAGATATGCATGTTTTTATGATCTATGCCTAAGTGATGCATATTGTTATGATATGATGTATGCCTAAGTGATGCATACTTTTATGGTATGATGTATGCCTAAGTGATGCATACCTTTATGACATGATGTATGCCTAAGTGATGCATACCTTTATGATATGATGTATGCCTAAGTGATGCATACTTTTATGACATGATGTATGCCTAAGTGATGCATACTTTTATGATATGATGTGTGCCTAAGTGATGCATGCTTTTATGATGTATGATATGTATAAGTATGACATGTACTTTACTTTATATGGCTTGTACCAAGGGTGGGCTCCATAAGCACCCCGGGGTCGATGGAATAAGACTCGGGCCTCGTTAGGGATGGGCTCCTAAGTGCCCCTAGGTCGATGGAGTAAGACTCGGGCCTAGTATGTTTGCCTTGTAGGGTTCAAGACTTGCTACCTTGGACCTACATAGGTTGCGCGCAATATGTAAGTGGTACATAGCCGGGATCCCCTTTAAGTTGAGATTATGTTCAAATATATATGTAAGAAGAAATGGTTTTAAAGATCATGAGACATACACATGTTTTTCGGATACATGTTTTTCAAAATCATGTTGCATATACCTTATGATGATTTATGATATGCCATGGTTAGATATGATTATGTTATGTTCCATGATATGTCCATGTGTATGATATGCCATGACTCCTTATGACGATATGCCATGATTAGATACGATTATGTTATGCTTCATGCTATGCTTTACGCTATGATATGCCATGACTAGTTATGATTTCTTCATGTTGTATGATATGCTTAAAAAAGTATGTTACATTATGTCATGACTAGTTGAAATGATGCCATGTTGAGACATTCTTTGATTATACTATGATTTTCGGTTTTAGTGAGTAGGAAAGGAACTTACTGAGCCATGAGTGCTCACAGCTTACTGTCCTTATACCACAGATAAAGGAAAAAGCTGGATGAGCTAGAGGAGCAGCAGGCGAGGCAAGGAGATGTGTGTGGCAGTGGCTAGGCAACCAAATAAGAACCTGCTTTAAAAACTTTTAAAGAACTATGCTTTGGTATCATGAATTGTAGTACCGTATGTGTGACTTGATGTTATGTTTCTACTAATTTTGATATCATGTTATTGAGGCCATGATAGTGTAGTTCGGATTTGATAAAAAGGAAAACAAAAGAAAAGTTTTTATTAAACTAAGAAAATTACTTTAAGTCTTCCGCTGTTTTAAAAAGAAAAATTTGTACATAAAGTATCGTAGCCCCGTCCCTTAGGGTTAGCAGGGAGGGCGGGCGTTACAGGAATATTGTAGAAGATCAAGAGGTCATTATCTACAAAGAAAGGTATAACTAGCAATTATTTTCCACATCATGTTAGTTTAGTTTCTTTGTAAAAATACCAAATACAAGAGGCATGAGATTCTGGTTTTTCGAAATAGTTTTTCGATGTTGTGTTCTTTTATTTTTTCTTTTCCTTGTGATTCGATTGTTCTTTTTGGTTAACCTAAAGTTATTTAAGGAAATTAAATATTAGCTTTCCTTAAAAGACTTTGTCTAGTCGGTGGTGGTTGCTCCCATATCCAAGAAGGTCATGTGCCTCGCCACGTCAGTACTGGAAGCCAATTTTGGAAATTAATATTTAATAGAATTAATAACCTAGGTGATTTGGATCGAACGTGTTAAGTTCCGCAGGAGATCCAAGTCTAAACCTAAAAGAACAAATAAGTTAAACTTAGGATCAAACGTGTTAAGTTCCGCAGGCGATCCAAGTTTAATTTAAAAGAACACACGGTAGCTAGGAAAGGTTCAGATCATGTACAAAATTTTTGTACAGTGGAACCATTAAGTTTTCCGAGTAGCAACCAACAGAAAACACTAAAACATGTCATATGAACACGTAAGTCATGCTTGTTGGTCCCTTTGGAGGCCGGCAAGAGGGGAGGGGTGAATTGCCATACAAAATAAAACTCGAACCTTTCTCGGATTTCAACTATATCATAAACACTTGTAATAAAAAGTAGAGACTAAGTAAAGAAATCATACACCAGAGATTTACTTGGTTTGCAATCAGAGGATTGCTAATCCAAGGAAAGTAAGTGCACTATGATTTCCTCTGGGCGGAGAAGCCTCTTTACAACGTTGACAGTACAAACGAAAAGAACACAACTGAAAGCACAGAAAGAATTGATTACAAGTGAGTTGTTCTGAATTATAATCAAGCTTCTGGACCAAGGCTATATTTATAGCCTTGGTCGGGGCGCCTGGAAGGGTTCCGGACGCCCTGGGGGGATAAATTTTATCCCCCAATATTCAGATCGAGTCAAAGCTCGATCTGGTCAAAAACTTCGCTCCGGGTGCCCCGGACACCAAAAAGTCAACTCTAGTTGACTTTTTCCCTCTGGTCGCTCTACTTTGGTTCAGCTCATCTCGGTCCGGGTCTTCAACTCCGGCTCTGTTAGTTTGGGTGATCTCGGCCATCCGAAATATGTCTCACCCGAACCCAAGTTCCAGCCTTCTCCTCGAGCAACCTTCCTTCCCGGTTTCTCATCCCTCGAAGGCCGCGCACATTCTTCTCGTCCACCGGTGTACTCTTCCGTGGACACCTCGTCCCTCGGACGCACCGAGCCCGTCGGCTCTCTCCCGTGCCATCCTTCTCGCTAGCCGCGTCTTCCGCTCGACTTCCTGTGTTCCTAAGTTCCTGCACACTTAGACACAAGGGTTAGACAACGCAGGACCTAGCTTAACTTGTTTGATCACATCAAAACACCTCGGGGTTCCAACAATCTCCCCCTTTTTGATGTGAGCAACCCAAGTTAAGCTAGGGTAAAATAGATGCAATAAAAATAATTTATTTGCAATTAAGTCCAAATATATTTCAATTAAAGAAGTTTATACCTCCCCCTAGACTTAACATCTTCTCCCCCTTTGATCACATAAAAAAATAGGGGTTCTTTAAACAAGTCTAAGGTAAGAATAATTTCTATGTGAATTTTAAAAAAAAATTCTAGGACAATTTTCAAAAATAATTTCTAAGTTTCATAAATAATTTCTAAGATAATTAAAAGAAAATTCCTAAGGTAATTTTCATAATAGAATTGCTTAAAAAAATCCTAAGGCAAAAAATGTTTTAACTTTAGAAAGAAATTCTAAAAACAAAAAAAAATTAATTTCCAAAAATAATATATATATATATATATATATATATATATATATATATATATATTTTAAAAAAAAAATAATTCTAAATTAGTTTTAAATATTTTCTAACACAAATTGAATAACTCTTTTAAAGCATTAGGTAAATTAAATTAATGCTTTTTCAGTTAGTCAATTAAACTTTTCATTTCGATACTTGGCTTTCAGGTCGTGGCGAGGCACTAGGCCTTCTTGGTTATTGGAGCAACAACCACTTCCTTAGACAAAGCCTCATAAAGAAATTAGTTGTTTAATTTCCTTACTGAAAATGCTAAGTCTAATTTTAACTTTAAATTAAACAGGTTTTTGGAACCAGTAGAGGTTCCTACCTACATGATTAACTAAGTATTTCCTAGGTACATAGATTTTTGATATATTTCTAATTTGACTTTGATGAAATCTATAATACCAATTTAAACATCTATAATTTCTAAAAGTAGAAATATTTGAACCTTTAGACTTTTTCAATTTTTCTATTTCTTTTTTTAGTTTTTCATTTTCAATTTTCAATTTATCAAAATCCTCTATAAGACATGATTTTGCTAAAATTCTTTTTGCTTCTAAAATTTCATTTTCTAATTTGGTATTTTTATTTTCTAATTTATACATGGATTTAGTCATAGCTTTGATACCAAAGTAAAGCTGATCAGGGGGTAAGAGGCATACCTCACTTACCATGTCAGACTTGAAGCCTGAATCTCCCCCTGCTTCACTGCTTTCATCCAAGGTCGCTCCCCCTTCATCGATGCAGGGTTCTGATGTACTCTGCCCTTCGTAACTTGCCATCAGTGCTATCCCGGCATATTCTTGAGCTTCTGATTTGGATGAAGAAGTGTCGTCCCAAGTTGCTTTTAGGTTGTGTTTCTTGGGTGTCTTCATTTTGACCTTCTTGAGTTCTGGGCAGTCTTCCCTTAGGTGTCCCTCCTTCTGACACTGGTAGCACCGCACCTTTCTTCTACCTTTTTGATTCTTTTTATTCTGCATTTTAAATTTATTAGATCTAAAAAACTTTTTAAAGTTTCTTACCATGTACGCTTCTTGATCGTCTTCGAAGTCTGACTCGGGTTCATCTTTGTTCGTTGCGTTTAGCGCCATAGTCTAGGTTGTGTCCTTTGATGTCTTTGCACATCTAGTTTCGTGTAATTCAAGGGTAGAAAAACATTCCTCTAATGTACTTACCTCTAGGTCCTTTGAGATGTAGTAAGCGTCGATGATTGACGTCCACTCTGGAGTTCTGGGAAACGCGTTGAGTGCGTAGTGTATGCTGTCCCGATTTGTTACCGTTTCTCTGAGGTTCTCGAGATCAGTAATCAGTTCTTTTACCTTTGCGTGTAGATTGGCTACCTTCTCACCTTTTTCCAGACGAATGTTCATCAACTTGTTCTGGAGGATGTCTCTTCTCGCGAGTTTTGCTTCGGACGTGCCTTCGTGGAGTTCCAGGAACTTCTCCCAAAGTTCTTTGGCCGACGAGTAGCTTCTGATGCGGTTGACTTCCTGAGGCGGCAACACACTCAGCAGATGATATTCCGCACGGCTATTTGCTACAGATTCACTCTGCTCCTTCTTTGTCCAATTGCTCTCTTCCTTTTCTTTTCCATCTTGATTCGTCGGAGCTAAAAAACCATACTTCATTATAAACCAAATTTCGAAATCAGTTCTTAGGAATACCTCCATACGACGCTTCCAATCTGCGAAGTTCCCCTCGAATTTTGGTGGGACGATGCTTGGTCCGGCCATCTTGTTGCTTCGATCGGCGATTAGTCCTCCTGAAGCGCCTTGCTCTGATACCACTTGTTGGTCCCTTTGGAGGTCGGCAAGAGGGGAGGGGTGAATTGCCCTACAAAATAAAAATCGAACCTTTCTCGGATTTCAACTATATCATAAACACTTGTAATAAAAAGTAGAGACTAAGTAAAGAAATCATACACCAGAGATTTACTTGGTTTGCAATCAGAGGATTGCTAATCCAAGGAAAGTAAGTGCACTATGATCTCCTCTGGGCGAAGAAGCCTCTTTTCAACGTTGACAGCACAAATGAAAAGAACACAACTGAATACACAGAAAGAATTGATTACAAGTGAGTTGTTCTGAATTATAATCAAGCTTCTGGACCAAGGCTATATTTATAGCCTTGGTCGGGGCGCCTGGAAGGGTTCCGGGCGCCCTGGGGGATAAATTTTATCCCCCAACGTTCAGATCGAGTCAAAGCTCGATCTGGTCAAAAACTTCGCTCCGGGCGCCCCGGAGGGTTCCGGGTGCCCCGGAGGGTTCCGGGTGCCCCGGAGGGGTCCAGGCGCCCCGGTCAGCTCCGTGCACCCCGGACCCCAAAAAGTCAACTCTAGTTGACTTTTTCCCTCTGGTCGCTCTGCTTCGGTTCAGCTTGTCTCGGTCCGGGTCTTCAACTCCAGCTCCGTTAGCTTGGGTGATGTCGTCCATCCGGAATAGGGCTCACCCGAACCCAAGTTCCGGGCTTCTCCTCGAGCAGCCTTCTTTCCCGGTTTCTCATCCCTCGAACGCCGTGCATGTTCTTCTCGTCCACCGGTGTACTCTTCCGCGGACACCTCGTCCCTCGGACGCACCGAGCCCGTCGGCTCTCTCCCGTGCCGTCCTTCTCGCTAGCCGCGTCTTCCGCTCGACTTCCTGTGTTCCTAAGTTCCTTCGCACTTAGACACAAGGGTTAGACAACGCAGGACCTAGCTTAACTTGTTTGATCACATCAAAACACCTTGGGGTTCCAACAATGCTAACAAATACTGAACGAAAAGCTATCCATTGTATCGACAAGCTAACAAAATCGATACATAAGCTAAGCTGATTGTTATACCAATGAGAAAACTAAACTGAAGCTAAGTTGTATTCACATATCTAGTTGTGAAGTTTGAAAACTATTTTCATAAGTAGATAAAAATACTAAACTTGCTGCTAATGGGCCCGACATCTGTACTTGCTGTGCGCACATCCCTAACTAGGCCCGAGGTAGCAAGTCCCGAATCTAGTAGGGTTACTTGGTTATCTAAACCTAGGGACGACTATGGGAGCCCAACCCAAGGACAACTGAAGTCCAGTACAGTGCCACTGATAAAGTAAAATACTATTTATAACTTATTTATCATATCTTGCTTTTACTAGGTTATCTGAACCTAAAGGCGACTATGGGAGCCCACCCATTAGACCATAGTCCCATATCAATTGAAGCAAGACTAGTATACTATCTAAAATGCATCTATAACGTTTAACTGAACTATGAAAACATCTAATATAGCATATAACTGTGCTAGACATTTTATCAAACACCTGGTGTGCTCTAACTCTACATGTGGCTGCACTAAGAGTATAAAAGCGAACTAAGAACATAAAAACATACAAATAACTACTTATACTGCAGGTGAGGGGTTACTCACTTCTTGCGCTAATTTTCCTTACAATCCAATCGCTAGGTTTTCCGAAGAAGAGATCTCCTCGACGATCTTCTTGTGTCTATGCTTTCTTCTCGCGGAGAGGAGCGTCCTCGTGCTGGAATCATCGCCGGAAGGTGCTCCTATGGCCCTAGGGTGAAACCCTAGGTCTTCTTGAACTTGGGCGCCGAGAGGGTGAGGAGGAGAAAGGGGTCGGCGGGTGAGGTTGAGGGAAAAGAAGAATTGTCGTTCAAGAAAATAACAATCCTCACTTAAGTTCCCTATTTATATTAAGTGATTAATTCACCCCAACTAAACTTTAAATATAGTCGTTTTCCTCTTCTTTCAGCACACCCCTGCTTGGGCCTCCTGGTTACTAAGTCACCCTATACGGCATAAAGTTCCCTAGGTCTCGGGTTCAATTTCCGCTTAGGCCATTTCATGTTTTTATTTGTTTTTGCTACTTCAGCTATTCTAAAAATTCCATAAAAAATATTCTAAAATTCCAGAAAAATAATAGAATATTTCTAAAATCAATTTGAGAATTTTCGGGCGTTACAATCCCCCATACCTTATAAAAAGTTCGTCCTTAAACTTAGAATAACTCTAGGTACTTTTGCCTCATACTAGCTTCTGTCTCCCAAGTTGCCTCTTCTGTTGTGTGATTTTTCCAAATGACTTTTACTAATGGTACCTCCTTGTTCCGTAATTTCTTAACTGCTCTGTCTATTATCTGAATAGGCCGACTGTCATAGCTGAGGTCTTCGCGGACTTGTTCCGACTGTGGGTCAATCACCTGGGTGGCATCTGGGATATGCTTCTTCATCATAGAGACATGAAATACATTATGGATAGCTGACATTTCTTGAGGTAGCTCTAGCTCATATGCTACCTTACCAATTCTTCTAGTGATAAGGTATGGTCCCACATATCTGGGACTTAATTTGCCCTTCTTCCCAAAATGCATTACTCTCTTCATAGGAGCCACTCGGAGAAATACTGTATCCCCAACTGAAAACTCTAAGGGTCGACGCCGTGTATCAGCATAGATTTTCTGGCGGCTCTGAGCTGTCTCTATTCTCTGGCAGATCTGTTGTATAGCTACTATGGTATCCGCTACTAGATCCGTCTGAAGTTCTAGTTCCTTCTGTTCACCACTTTCATACCAGCAGATTGGAGATCTACACCTCCGCCCATAGAGAGCCTCGTAAGGTGCCATGCCGATAGTGGTCTGATAGCTATTGTTGTATGCAAATTCTGCTAAACACAGATATTTGCACCAACTTCCCTTGAAGTCTAGGGCACATGCTCGGAGCATGTCTTCGAGTACCTGATTTACTCGCTCCGTCTGACCATCTGTCTGATGATGGAAGGCTGTGCTAAACTTTAACTTGGTACCTAATGCTGACTGCACACACTCCCAGAAGTGTGATGTGAATCTATTGTCTCTGTCTGAAATGATGGTCCGTGGGACTCCATGCAGTCTGACGATCTCCTTGAGATACAACTGAGCTAGCTGCTCCATGGAGTAGGATATCCTGATAGCTAAGAAGTGGGTTGATTTAGTCAATCTGTCGACTATTACCCAGATGGCATCAAAACCATTCGTGGTTCTGGGTAGTCCCACTATGAAATCCATGGAGATATCCTCTCACTTCCACTCTGGAATCTGAATAGGCTGCAGAACTTCTCCTGGTCTCTGGTGTTCTTCTTTGACCCTCTGGCAGGTCAGATAGGTACTGACATATCTAGCGATGTCTCTTTTCATCCCAGGCCACCAAAAACGTCTCTTCAAGTCTTGATACATCTTGGTGGAACCAGGATGCATCGCATAAGGAGTCCTGTGAGCCTCATCTAGGATCTTCCTATGTAATTTCTCCTGATCCGGAACGCATAATCTGTCACCAAAATATAATACCCCACTATCAGCTACTCTGAATTCTCCACTTTCTGATTATGCTAACCCTTGCTTGATTTTCTGAATTTCAGGGTCCTGATCCTGAGCTGTTTGGATATCATCAAGTAGGGTAGATGCTAATGTCATGGTGGAGAGTTGCCCAACTATTAATTCGATCCTGAAGTCGGCAATCTCCTTTTGTAGGGGCGGTGACATGGCTTCTAGGGACAGTAAGGTAGCACTGGACTTCCTGCTAACTGCGTCTGCCACTTTATTAGCTTTTCCCGGGTGGTAGAGGATGTCTATGTCGTAATCTTTGACCAGCTCGAGCCATCTGCGCTGTTGCATGTTCAGATCCTTCTAAGTGAAGAAGTACTTCAGACTTTGATGATCTGTATACACTCTGCACTGAGCTCCATACAAATAGTGTCTCCAAATTTTGAGGGCGAAGACGACTGCTGCAAGCTCAAGGTCATGAGTAGGATAATTCCTCTCATAGTCCTTGAGTTGTCTGAAGGCATAGGCGATCACCTTACCTTCTTGCATCAGTACTGCTCCTAATCCCAATTTAGAGGCGTCACTATAAATATCAAAGTTGTCTGTGTTTTCTGGCAGAGTCAGAATGAGAGCACTGGTCAATCTTCTTTTGAGCTCCATAAAATTGTTCTCACAGTTCTCTGTCTACTGAAATTTTCTGTTCTTCCTGATGAGGGCTGTCAGTGGGGAGGCTATCCTGGAGAAATCCTCTACGAATTTTCTGTAATAACCTGCTAGTCCTAAAAAGCTTCTGATTTCACTGGCGTTCTTAGGTCTCTTCCAGTTACTCACAGCTTCTACGTTACTGGGGTCTACCATGATACCATCTTTAGAGATGATGTGACCCAGAAAGGATACCTGATCGAGCCAAAATTCACATTTCGTAAACTTGGCGTATAGCTGGTTCTGCTGAAGAGTTTGTAGTACTATTCTCAGGTGCTTCACATGTTCTTCCTGAGTTTTGGAATAAGTAAGAATGTCGTCGATGAACACGATGACAAACTTATCTAAGTATTCTCTGAATACTCTGTTCATGAGATCCATGAAGGTAGCTGGAGCATTTGTCACACCAAAGGGCATAACTACGAACTCATAATGTCCGTATCTGGTCCTGAAAGCCATCTTGGGTATATCACCCTCTTTAACTCTCATTTGATGATATCCCGATCTGAGGTCTATTTTAGAGAACACTATTGCTCCCTTTAGCTGATCGAACAGGTCATCTATCATGGGAAGAGGATACCTGTTCTTAATCATGACCTGGTTTAATGCTCGGTAGTCTATACACAGGCGCATGCTCCCGTCCTTCTTCTTCACGAACAATACAGGCGCTCCCCATGGTGAGTGACTAGAGTGTATGAAGCCTTTGTCAAGCAGCTCCTGTAGTTGCTCCTGAAGTTCCTTTAGTTCTGTTGGAGCCATGCGGTAGGGTGCTTTGGAGATGGGATTCGTACCGGGGATGAGTTCTATCTCAAATTCAATCTCCTTGTCTAGTGCTAGGCCTGGTAACTCCTCAGGGAAGACTTCTGGGTAGTCACGTACGACTCGGACCTCCTCTAGCTTTTGGTCTTTGTCCTGACTGGTACTGACTACATGTACTAGGAATCCCGTACATCCTGAATCCAGTAGTTTCTATGCTTTCAGAGCTGAGAGAAACTTCTTAGTCTTTCTCTTTGGTTCTCTGATGTACCCAAACTGCACTCCTACTTCAGGTTGAAATACAACTTTCTATTTACGACACTCTATGGAGGCGCCATACTTGATCAGAAAATCCATTCCCAAGATGATGTCGTAGTCTGTCATATCTAGCACTATTAGATCACCAAAAAATTCTCTGTCTGCTATAATGACTGGCACTGCTCGGAGCCAATGCGTGGATGCCATAATTTCTCCTGAAGGTAGTGTTGTCAAAAACTGACCACTAAGTGCATTTGGAGTTAGTGCTAACTTTTTGGCAAATGCCCTGGATATATAAGAATGGGTTGCCCCAATATTGAACAAGACAGTTGTATTTTGCTGTAAAATACTAATCTGACCTGTAACAACTGTCAAGGCATTCGCTACATCCTCCTTGGTGAGTGAGTAGATCCTCGCGTTCGTTGTGGCTGAGGGGGCTTCTAGTCTGCCTTGGCTGATGCGTGGACCATCTATAGTAGCCTGCATCCAGTATAGCTGTGCCGGTTTATCTCCACACTGAATCGGCTGTGGTGGAGGATTGCTGATTTTGTTCAGGCATTGCTTAGCCATATGCCCTTCCTGACCACATTCAAAGCATCCTCGTGCGCCCTTGCGACAAACTTCGAGGTGGAATTTCCCACAAGTAGAACACTTGGGATAACTAGGCTATTTACTAGCTGGTCCTCCTTTTGGGTAACTCTCTAGTTTACGTTTGTGGCTGGAGTTCCCCTTCCAGTTAGAGCTGTGGCCCTGGTGTTTCTGAGTACCTGATCCTCCTTGGCCCTTAGGCTCTGAAAAGGCTTGCTTCTGCTGCTTGATGCTGTTCTGGTAATGCTTGGTGGTCAGAGCACTACTTACTAGTTCTTCTGTAGTTTGTGGCTTATGTACGCCGCTGACCACATTCATTGCTATCTCCGGCCTTAGCATTTTGAGCATCAACCGGACTCGTTCTTTTTCATTGCTGACTAGTTCAGGGCATAAACGAGCCAGTCTGTTGAATTCCTTCATGGCTTCCTCAACTGTAAGGTTGCCCTAATGAAATTCAGTGAACTCGTCGTAGTGGCGGTTTGTGACCCGCATGTGAAAGAACTCTTCAAAGAATTCTCTCTCGAAGTCGGCCCATGTCATTTGGTTCACTGGGCGCTTTGCTTTTATTCTCTCCCACCACATACGTGCATCTCCTGTCAGGCAGAATGAGGCGCATTTCACCTTTTCAAACTCTGGCTAGTCCAGAAGCTCCATCGTACTCTCCAGTGTTTTGAACCAGGCTTGAGCATCCCATGGTTCACTAGTGCTTGAGAAATTCTCTGGCTTGATTTTCTGCCACTGGATCAGATAGGCTTCTCTTCTTGCCCCTGCTGCTGGAGCTACTGGTGTTGCAAGTTGGACTGGTGGAACCTCTATCACCACTGGGGTTGCTAAGTTAGGTTCTGGGGTGACAGTGGGAGTGTTCTGCTGGTTAGCCCTTAGGGTGGCTATCTCCTGTTGCTGTTCAGCTAGCTGCTTCTGTAACTGAGCCACTACTGCTGTAAGATCTGGAGGAGGCACTGAGCTGCCTGCCTCATGCTGGGGCTCAGTAACTGGTGTCTTTCTAGCTGGGCATCCTCGTACCATTTTTCTAGAGAAATAGAGGACATATATAACTAATACAATCATATTTGCATAACTACTATCATTTGGTTAGATGTTATCATATATAAACTAAACACGCTTTAGTTATCTATAAACATGAAAGCAAGAACATAATTAAAGTGAGGGATATCCTTACTTGGAAGCTGCAGGTTCAATGCTGATGTGTGTGTGAGGAAATATGGAACTTGGCTCTGATACCACTCTGTAACGACCCACCTTCTACTAACTAACTAAGCTGTAAGGCCAGGGGTTACATTATACTAACTATTCGTGTGCGGAAAAGGAAAAGACTGAACTCATTCGAACTCTATGCTATGTACCCTGAAATATGAAAATTTATACATGTGCTAAAGAAGGAACTTAACTTTCTATTTGGTCAAAAACTGAAGTTAGGCACTTCTGGCTAAAATCAGACATTCCAATCAATCGGTTGATCGATTGGAGTTCTCTGATCGATCCACTAATCGACCCAACTCGCTACTATGCACGGGATCAAGTCTGGATCGATCGGCTGATCGATCCAGCCTGGCCAATCGATCCGATGATCGATTTAGAGGCTCTCTGTTCATAGGAATTAAATTCACGATCGATTGGCTGATCGATCCATGGTCGATCGATCAGCTGATCGACTCATCAACTCTCTGTACATGACAGATAGCGTTTCGATCGATCGGCTGATCGATCGAGGGCTCCCCAATCGATCAGCTAATCGACTCACTAGTGTTCTTTACGCGGGAACTTCTTCCAATCGATTGGCTGATCGATTGAGGACGGCTCAATCGATCGGCTGATCGATTGGGTTTCTGATTTCCGTAAAAATCAGACCCGACCTCATACAAAATTTTCAGGAATTCCACTACAATCATAACACTGCTACTGGCATGCCATTACTCATGGTTAGCTATCTACTACTGTGACAAATGACAATCTAAGCATAACTTGGTGCATACGTTCATGAATCCAGACACTTAAACATCTAAAAGTGCAGAAAAGTAATACTATAAGAAGTACTAAATTCTTAATTTGCTAGTTTTCCCTTAAGGATCTTTATTCTAGGTTCTTTCTCACACACATCTTCATCACATTGCCTCCAGCCTCCGCTATTCCATCTTTCCTTTACCTTTATCTGCAGTATAAGGAAAAATGCAACTATAAGCTTGGGAGCTTAGTAAGAAACCATCTACCTCACAAAAATATGCATTCAAAGAAAATCATGCTTTCTTTTAAAAGATGATATTTGAAATACATGCTATTAATCATGCTGAAAACACTAAAACATGGCATATGAACACGTAAGTCATGCTAACAAATACTGAACGAAAAGCTATCCATTGTATCAACAAGCTAACAAAATCGATACATAAGCTAAGCTGATTGTTATACCAATGAGAAAACTAAACTGAAGCTAAGCTGTATTCACATATCTAGTTGTGAAGTTTGAAAACTATTTTCATAAGTAGATAAAAATACTAAACATGCTGCTAATGGGCCCGACATCTGTACTTGCTGTGCGCACATCCCTAACTAGGCCCGAGGTAGCAAGTCCCGAATCTAGTAGGGTTACTAGGTTATCTAAACCTAGGGATGACTATGAGAGCCCAACCCAAGGACAACTGAAGTCCAGTATAGTGCCACTGATAATGTAAAATACTATTTATAACTGATTTATCATATCTTGCTTTTACTAGGTTATCTGAACCTAGAACTAGGTTATCTGAACCTAGAGGCAACTATGGGAGCCCACCCATTGGACCGTAGTCCCATATCAACTGAAGCAAGACTAGTATACTATCTAAAATGCATCTATGGCATTTAACTGAACTATTAAAACGCCTACTATAGCATATAACTGTGCTAGGCATTTTATCGAACACCTGGTGTGCTCTAACTCTACATGTGGCTGCACTAAGAGTATAAAAGAGAACTAAGAACATAAAAACATACAAATAGCTACTTATAATGCAGGTGAGGGGTTACTCACTTCCTGCGCTAATTTTCCTTACAATCCAATCGCTAGGTTTTCCGAAGAAGAGATCTCCTCGATGATCTTCTTGCATCTATGCTTTCTTCTCACGGAGAGGAGCGTCCTCGTGCCGGAATCATCGCCGGAAGGTGCTCATATGGCCCTAGGGTGAAACCCTAGGTCTTCTTGAACTTGGGCGCCGAGAGGGTGAGGAGGAGAAAGGGGTCGGCGGGTGAGGTTGAGGGAAAAGAAGAATTGTCGTTCAAGAAAATTACAATCCTCACTTAAGTTCCCTATTTATATTAAGTGATTAATTCACCCCAACTAAACTTTAAATATAGTTGTTTTCCTCGTCTTTCAGCACACCCTGTTGGGGCCTCCTGGTTACTAAGGCACCCTATACGGCATAGAGTTCGCTAGGTCTCGGGTTCAATTCCTGCTTAGGCCATTTCACATTTTTATTTGTTTTTACTACTTTGACTATTCTAAAAATTCCATAAAAAATATTCTAAAATTCCAGAAAAATAATAGAATATTTCTAAAATCAATTTGAGAATTTTGGGCGTTACAGTAAACTTCTGTACGTGATTCCATTTTATTAGTATCTCCTTACAACACATGTGCTGGACTACCTCAAATCCGAATATGTTTCAGATTAGGCTTACGCCCATCCCATAATTCAATTGGAATAGTGAGTACTGACTTAGATGGTACCGTAATCAAAATATATACTGTTGTTTCTAGAGCATATCTCAAAACGAATTTGGTAATTCTAAATAACTCATCATTGTTCTAATCATTTCCATAAAAGTCCTATTCCTTCGTTTTGCTACACTAAGTGCAGATAGTTGGGATAGAATCCCAGCTTCTGATAAGTAACTCCTAAACTATCCTAAGAGGTACTTGCCACCACGATTAAACCGTAGTATCTTGATACTTTTACTATGATGTTTCTCCACATCAGCCTTGTACTCTTTGAACTCATCAAAGTACTTAGACTTGCAGCACATCAAGTAAACGTATCCGTATCTTGAATAGTCATCTATTCAAAACCACCTCTTATCTAGATAATCCTAGGTTCACACAAATCAGAATGAACTAATTCTAACACATCTTTGGCTATAGGACTCTTGGTCATTTTTCCTTTCTAGCAGGATTCGTAGGTTGGAAAATTTTCTACCATTAATGAACCCAAAGTTCATCAGCTATAAACCTTTGAATTCTTCTTAAGTTAATATGACCTAGTCCTTAGATGCCAAAGATATATTAAGTTCATTTTCAAATACTTCTTTCTCTTATCAAATCTAGAAGATGAGTTATTAATTTTCATTTATTGCATTGTGGGAGTTTATTGGTTTTAGAGTATTCAAATTGTCAACTAACGTACTAGAATATATAACTTTCCTATTTTTCTTGACAACTACTTTATCATCAGAAAAAAATAGAATATCCATTCATAAAAGTTTAGAAACTAAAAATAATTTTCTTTCTAAAACTTAGTACGTAAAGATAATTTTCTAAAACAATATTTTATTCCTATCATAAGATAGATAAAATATCTCCCACTGCAATAGATGTCACTTTTGTAGCATTGCCCATGTTGACGGTAATTTCCTCTTCATGTAGTTGTTGAGTTGCCTGGAACCCCTGCAATAAATTGCAGTCATGATTAGTGGTTCTCATATCTACACACCAGGCACCGGTAGATAACACCACTAAACATGTTCCAACTACTAAAGAATAAGATATACCTATATTGTTCATTTTCCTAAGAGGACAGTCTACCTTCTAATGTCCAGACTGCTTGCATGTGAAGTACTTGCCCTTCGACTTCTTCACACTTGCATGTAGCCTAGTTCCTTGAGATCGATTCACATTCTTTGCTTGTTTCTTCTTCTTCTTTCCTTTTGGTTTAGAAGTAGAAACGTTCTCAGTAATGTGAATTTTTGGAGAACTTTGACGAAATACCCTTCTACTACTATGAAGTTCTGTCAGAGGTTCCGCCAACATATAAACCCTCTTGTTCATATTGTAGTTTAGGCGGAACTGCTCAAAACTTTTAGGCAGTGTTTGGAGAATAATATCGACTTGGGTTTCCCCATCGATTTCTTTTCTAAGGATTTTTATCTCAAATAAATGAGCCATTATTTTGAGGATATGATCCCTCGCGGGTGTCACCTCAGTCATGATGGTTGTCATTAATTTTCTTATAGCCTCCTGCCTAGTAGTCCGATTCTGGTGTCTGAAGAGTTCCTTGAGATTACGCATCATGTCATAAGCAATTGGCATGGCCTGATGCTGATGTTGCAGTATATTTGTCATAGAAGCCAAATGTAACCCCACGTTATCTCATCTGCCCTGACCATTTTCTTATGACACTCAATCTCCTCTTTACTAGAATCACTATTAGGCCAGCTTTGGACAGATCTAAAAAAATATAGACCTATAGCTTTTAGCAGTAAAGATAATGTCCAGGTTTCATTTCCTTTGAGACCAGTAAGTTTTGTTCTCTAATAGCAAGGGGATTGAAAACTATTTGAAATCCTAAGAATCACATAATCCTAGGTCAGAATTTAAAATGATATTGATTTCTCAAACAATTTAAATTCTCTAACACCTTGAAACACCGTGAATTTTGTATGTCATGATAGTGTGGACGTATACAAATTCAATCATTTGTAAGAGGGGTTTATACCAAGGATTATATTTGGTCAAAACTCTAAATTTTGAATAATATTGATTCCTCAAAATAATATTATTTAAAATTAACCAACACATCAAATCACCGTGAATTTTGTATGCCACGATAGTGTGGACGTATACAAAATTAAACATTTGTAAGAGGAGATTTTACCCATTAATTTTATTCTTGTCAACCTAACTTTATGACAAATAAAATTAATAGTTGGTTTCCTTCGGTCACACAAATAATAGCAGTGACTCCGATGGGAGGATACTATTAAATGTGTCTAAGTGTATACCATTACTTGATACTAAGTTCATTAAATAAGATTATACCCCTTCCGATGGGGAAGATCACATGCTCTTAATTAACTTCCTATAATCATCCAAAATGGAAGTTTGATCTAGTGATCCGCAAACAAACTCATCCGATATGGAGGAAGGCACTCAGAGCCAACGCGTAAGTTTGTTTGCATCACTTACAAACCAGTAATGGAGACCATGGAATTTTATCCTAATAATCTCTCTCCCACTTAGTTATTTAAGGTGAGGAATTTTAGCCTAGCTAGCACACATCACACACATCACAACAAATAAAAGCAATAAATATGGAAATTAATTTTCCAACTATTATGACATTTTCCATCACTGTCCTTCACGTGCTGCCGCCCCTAGGGTTCATGTCATCAGGTCCAACGAGTTTCCTTTTTCTGCTGCGCCTCTAGTCCTCCAATGGTATCACGCCTCGCAAGGATACGATCCGTGACAATAATAAAATAAATTTTACATGTATCGTTCCTATATTCTACAAGGGAATGTACAAGAGATCTAGATCAAACAAAAATATAAAATAAACCCTAGGGATAACACAGCTCCTGCTGTATTAGTTAGATATAATCATGCACATACAATTAAAATGCCCTTGACTTGTCCAAGGGTCCAATCACACACACAATATCTATAAGCCATAATAGTTGGATCCTGCGTCCACAAAGTTAGCACATCCTACTATTATCCTGCCTAAATTATGTATGACATGTGCATAATTATACTAAATTTCAAACACACAGAGGCAAACCCTAGCTCTGATACCAATTGTTGGTTGCTACTCGGAATAACGTACCGGCTCCATTGTACAAATTTTTTTTTACAAGTATCGATCCTTTCCTAACAACCTATTGTGTTCTTTAGAAATTAAACTTGGAATCGCAAACAGAACTTAACATTATTGATTCTAAATTTAATTTATCTGTTCTTAGAGGTTTAGACTTGGATCGCAAGTAGAACTTAACACTATTGATCAAAGCCCACCTATGTTACAAAGACGATTAAATATTTATTTCTAAAATTGGCTTCCAGTTCTGCGTGGCGAGGCACTAGGCCTTCTTGGATAAAGGAGCAACCACCACCGTTCTAGACAAAGCCTTTTAAAGAAATTCAATATTTAATCTTCCTACAGTAACCCTAAGTTAACCACAAAGAACAATCGAAACACAAGTTCAAAAAAGAAAAATAAAAGAACATGATTTGAAACATCGAAACCTAGAATCTCTAGCCTCTTGTGTTTGGAATTTTAAACAAAGAAAAATAACTAGTATGATGCGGAAAACAAATAACTAGTTATACCTTTTTTTTGTATGCTAATAACCTATTAATATTTTATTGTATTCCTCTCCACCTCTTGGACATCGTGTGGGCGACGATCTACCAAGAGGAAACCACCCGAGCCCTTTCTTCTTCTCCACCAAGTTTCGGCCACCTAAGGGATGAAAGCTTCCTTCTCTTTTCCTTCTCCAATCAACCGAACACCAAAAGGATGAGAACCAATGGAACCGCCAGCCACAAAAAGAAAAGAAGGAAGATGTATGGCCGACCACCAAAGAGAAAGAGAGGAAGAATATAAAAGTTTGTTCCTTGATGAAGGCACCCTCTACCTCTCTTTTATAATCCTTGGTGATTCCAAAAAAGGAAAGTTTTATAAAATAAAACTTCCTTTTATTTCTCTAATCATGGCAAAAAGGAAAGTTTAATAAAATTCCCTTTTATTTATGATATAGTCGGCCACCCCATCAAACAATCAATCAAGGAAAGATTTCAATCAAAAATTAAAATCTTCTCTTTTAAAATCCCTTTTATGGAAAGCTATAAAAGATATGTTTTATAATTTAAAATCTCTCTCTTTTAAATCCTTTTATAGATTTCTATAAAAGATAAGATTTATAAAATAAAACTTATCTTTTAAATCATGGTTACAAAAAAGGAAAGTTTTATCCAAAATAAAAATCTTTCTTTCACAATATAGATAACTACAAATAAGGAAAGATTTCAAATATTTCTTTTAATCATTTGTAGAAAATCTATAAAAGGAAAGATTTTAATTTTTAAAACTCTCTTTTAAAACCATGTTGATGGTATTATAAAAGAAAAGTTTTTAACAAAATAAAAACTCCCTTTTATTTCCTTTTATGACCGATCTAAAAAGGAAAGTTTTATAATTAAAATTTTTCTTTTAAATCCTCTTGTGGATAGCTATAAAGGAAAGATTTTAAACAAAATAAAACTTCTTTTCCTTCTTTTAATGGTCGTCCCTATGCTTGGTTACCAAGCATATTTTGGCCGGCCCTTCTTTGGCTCCAAGTAATGCTTGTGGCCAACCACATCTTGGACACCAAGATGGGCTTTGGCCGACCTCTTTTACTTGGCTAAGAAGCTGGGCTTTTGGGTGGATATAAGGCTTCATATAAGAGGCTACAATAGGGACCGAGAGGAGGAATTGGTTTTAGTCTCCTGATGAAATTAAGCTTCCCGTGTTCGCCCCGAACACCCAACTTAATTTCATCAATAATAATTCATTCCACTAAAGAATTATTATTGAACTACCGCACCACTCCCAAATTACATTTTGGGCTCCTTCTTATTATGAGTGTGTTAGTCTCCCTGTGTTTAAGATATCGAATGTCCATTAATTCAAATGAGTTACTGACAACTCACTTAATTAATATCTAGTTCCAAGATGAGTACCACTCAACCTTATCATCATGTTGGACTAAGTCCACCTGCAGAGTTTAACATGACAATCCTTATGAGCTCCTCTTGGGGACATTATCAACCTAGATCACTAGGACACAGTTTCCTTCTATAATCAACAACACACACTATAAGTAATATCATTTCCCAACTTATCGGGCTTATTGATTCATCGAACTAAATCTCACCCATTGATAAATTAAAGAAATAAATATTAAATATATGTGCTTGTTATTATATTAGGATTAAGAGCACACACTTCCATAATAACTGAGTTCTTTGTTCTTTTATAAATTCAGTATAAAAGAAATGACCTCTAATGGTCCTACTCAATACACTCTAAGTGTACTAGTGTAATTATATAGTTAAGATAAACTAATACCTAATTACACTACGACCTTTCAATTAGGGGTGAGCATTCGGTTAATTCGGTTAATTTGATATTAATTTTATATACATTCTTTTTATTGTCATTTTAAGCAAATTTAGTTAATTCAGTGTTAACCGAAATAACTGATTCAGTTAATTCAATTTTAGTAAAAACTTTGATTTGATTCGGATAGCCAACACTAAATCGATTTTCGGTTAATTCGGTTATTTTTTGGACCGAATTAACCGAATGCTCACCCCTACTTCCAATGGTTTGTTCCTTTCCATTTTGGTCGTGAGCTACTGTTTATAATTTATAAGGTGTTGATAACATGATCTTCTGTGTGTGACACCACACACCATGTTATCTACAATATAAATTAATTGAACAACTACATTTATCTTAAATGTAGACATTTGATCAATGTGATTCTTATTTCTAATGTTTATACCAAAAGCTTGGCTTTTTGTATACATCCTAACAGATAAGTCTTGATTGTTGTTATTGTCGTTGTTGTTTGGTTTGTACCCGAGTCCATATCTGTTGTACACGGCTTATTGTGATCCAAGTACCATGTTTCGACACTTGGATCCAAAATCAAACTTTTCCAACATCTTCTTGAGTCACTCCACTTGACCTTTCAAGTTGGAATTTTCTTCCTTAGGTTTTTCAACTTTAATTGAAGTTCCAACTTAAAGTTGATTAGTCGAGTGACACAAGTTAACTTGCTCCTTAAGGTGATCCATTTCCTTAAGTAGTAAGTTATTTTGTTCCTTGGACTTGGTCAATTTTTTAAACAAACATTTTATAACTTTAAATAAATTTAATTTATAAGAAAATTTTACCATATCGGGACCTTCAGAAATGGATATGGATCTATGGTTTCTCTTGGACTCGGTGTCAGATTCAGACTCGTACTATTCCTCAGACTTTGATTCTTCATTTCTTGCCATAAAAGCAAGATGACTCATGTTCTTTGGTTCTTCCGTGTTAGATTCCTTGGACGACGATTCATCCCAAGTTGCTTGAAGAGATTTCTTTCTTCTTGAGGATTTTGACATCTCTTTCTTTTGATTTGGGCACTCATGTTTGTAGCCCTTCTTATAGCCCTTCTTAGCTTATTGCATCCATAGCACGCTACTTCTAATTTTGTTAGGTTATGGTTGTTTGTTACTTTCTTTGGGCTTCTTTTGAACTTCTTCTTGGTGAACATTCTTCGAACCATGTTTACCAATTTTTCTTTGTATGTTGAGTTTGAGTCTGACTCACTTGCAGGTTCACTTTTAGTTCTGGATTTTGTCTCCTTGCTTGGTCTTGCATACAAGACAATTCCTTTCTCAACTTAGTTTGACTGTTTGTGCAATTCTAATTCATAAAAAAGTTTGTCTAACTTAATAATTGAAAGGTCTCTAGAAACTTTGTAAGCATCTACTATCGATGCCCACAAATCACATAGAGGGAAAGCGTTCAAGACATACCTTATCGTGTCACAGTTTTCCAGGTGATGTTCGATTAGATGGAGGTCATTGAGAATATCTTTGAGTCATGCATGCAGTTGGGTGGAAGTTTCTCTGGGAAGCATTTTATTATTGAATAAATTATTCAATAGGAGATCTCTTTCTATTACCTTGGAGTCATCTGTTCCTTCGTGTAATTTTACTAGTAGATCCCAAAGCTCTTTTGCATGATCATTGGGTCTGACTTTGTTTAGTTCATCCATGGTTAGGCCACATTGGATGGTGTTTATGGTTTTGTAGTTCATTTGTACCTTCTTGATCATTGGAGGAGTCTAGTCTTCAAGCTCTATGGGCTTTCCATCTCTCATTGGTGGTGTGTATCCTTTTAGAATGGTGAACTAGAGCTCGATGTCGGACTTGAGGTAGTACTTCATTTTATTCTTCCAGTAACTAAAGTTGTCTCCCTTAAATAGTGGGGGATGAACCATATTGCAGGCCTCTTGGTAAGAGTTTGACATTCTTGCAATAAAAAAAGAGATAGAATATTTCCAAGACTTTCACCTTGGGATTAGCAATGCGAAATAAAGAATAAAAGAATATTACTTAGGATTAAAGAAAAAGAAATTTTTTTTTCTATGATACCAATTGAATGATCGAAAATGCAATCGAAAGGGGAGGAGGGGGGGGTTGAATATCACTTGTTTTAAAACTTTTATCCTTTAGATTCAAAATATCAAAGTAGCAGCAGAATGAAAACAAAAACAAGTAAACTCGTTTTGTTACTTGGTTCGGAACATATGATAACTTCTACTCCAAGATCCACTATCCTTGATCGTACCGTTGGATAATTCACTAATATTCCTCTTTCTGAAAGCTCAAGAAAATAGGCAATGTGTACGGAGAAGTTAGTACAATAGAATGTAAGCAAAATAAAAATACCAACAATACAACAACAAAAATTGTTAGAGCTTCTTAGTGATGTAGCTTGCATGCTAAGTAGAAGATCAGAAGCAACACAAATAACAGAAAAGCTATTTCGGCTCGGTGCTCAAGGCGTGCTTTTATAAGTGTTGATCGGTCGACTAAAAAATCCTTCGGTCGATTGAAAAATCCTTCGGTTGACTAAAAAACCCTTCGGTCGACTGATCCATTCGATCGACTGAACCTTCTATCGGTCGACTGAACATTGTGCTTTCCTTCAGTGACGAGATCTAATCCTCATGTAATTAAGAACATTAATTGTTCGGTTGACCAATCACCTTGTTCAATCGATCGATCCCTCAAACTTCCTTCTTCGTTGTGATCCAAATCTACTACATCATTAATGTTATTTAATGTTCGATCAACTGATCCCTGGGTTTGGTCAACCGATCTACTTTGATTCCAAGTTTGTTGAGATTCGATTAAATAGGTTGTTTACCAAAATAGGTTCGGTCGATCAATTCACCTTGATCGTGCTCTGCTATGCTCAACCAGACTCTGTGCCATATTAGTTTGGTTCAGTCGACCGATCCTCCTATTTGGTCAACTGATCCACTTAAATTCTGTAAAATAGAGTTAGTTTATACAGTAGTATAAAATATCCCTGCAACACAAAGTTAACACAATAATATAATGATACATGAGTAAGAGAAGACAGTAAGACCTGTCTTGATCTCAACATAGAAACCTCTCAGTTTCTTCAGTTGAATCAGCGGTCTAGGATTTATTCCTTACCTGAATACGACCTCCCCGTTGCTCCACTCCAGTTGTTTACCTCAACCTACTTGGTAATCATCGGGTCCTCCAGACCTATTTGGACTTCAACTTAATATCGGATCGACTCACCAGGACTTCTTCTCAATATCAGGTCCTCTAGACCTATTGACTCCAACTGCCAAGTGTCAAGTCCTCGACCTACCTGGACTTTGTGCCTAACTTTCATGATCTTCTAAGACTTTCCTGTCTAGCTATGACTAGGACTTTTCCGGTTGAGTAAATAGCTTGCACACTTAGTCAATTTGTTAGATCACAATAAAACTTAATTTGAACCTTTAACATCAAAACTCATGTTCGATTATGATGCACCCTACACCAAAATCTTTAGTTAGTTTTACTTAGCTAAGTAATCCAAGTAGAATACTCCTCCCACTTGACTACCTAGACCAAACTTTCCTAAAGTAGTATCATGTTGTTCCACCCTGATAGTATATTTGACAAATGTCAAATAATCTTTTCCCCATCTAGCCATTCTATATTAAGTAGGAATAAGATATTAACATGAATGATATGACATTTATAAGCATACATTAACATAAAATAATACATATGCAAATATGCATGCGTCAAATAAGACAAATAATTATCAATAAATTTCTAATAATATATCAAATTCTCAATTTGATACATTTTGTGTGAATATTTGAATGTGTCAACCACTTTGACACATTTTAATTTTTATCAATTAATTGTTTCTATTAATTAGTTCCATAATTATATGGTGTATTATGAAAATTAGTTTTAAAACTTGATTTCAGATATTTTAAATTTAGATTTAATTTGTTAAAATTTGTAGATTTATTTTCAGGAATTATAATAATTAATTTATATTTTTTTTCAGATTTAATTTCATATTTTTCAAATTTAATTTTGAATTCATTGTTTCTTAATTAAAGGGTACTTTATTATAATTAATTTTTAGATTAAGTTTTGAATTTTAAGTATTTAATTTTGAATTAGTATTTTTAAAATTTAAAATTTTATTTTATGAATTTTTAAGATTTATTTTTAAATTTTTAAGAATGGTATTTTAAAGATTAGAGTTTATCTTCTTTGTATTTTGTTGTTTTGAACTTGTTTTATTTGAATAATTATTGTTTGAGTTTTTAAGATAATTATTAAGCTGATAATTTATTTTGCTAAATTTTTAAGTTTTATTTTCTGAATTTATAAGATTTAATTTCATATTTTTAATATTTAAAATGTTTAGATTAGAATTAATCAAATTATTGTTATGATTATCTTGAATAATTAATTTATTTTATTCTGATTTATTAAAAATTTAAGATTACAGTTTGAATTGTTAGATTTATCTTGAGTTTATCTTGGTAGGTTGAATTATTAATTAATTTAAAAATAATTAAATTAATTAAGTTGGAGTTATTCAAATTCACTTTATCTTGATTATTAATTGAATTTTAATTTTTCAAATTAGAATTATTATCATTATTTGAATTATTAATTGAATTTAAATTAATTAGAATTGATTTATCCAAATTTGACTGATCAAATAAATTAAAAAAATTATTAAGATTATGATTAATATTATTTAAAAAAATATTAAGATTAAGATTATGATTATTTTTATGATTAATTTTATCTAGATATAGATTAACTTTGTTATTTTCTTGATTAAATTTATTAATTAATTCTCAATTATTCAAATTAGATTTATTTTTATTAATTGACTTATTAATTAAATTCTTATTACTATTTTTATTTATTAATTTATTTATATTTGAATTTTATTAATTAACTTATTATTTAAATTCATATTTGAATTTTTAATTAATGTATTTAAATTTGGATTTTCAGAATTAATTAAATATAAATTTTTATTAATTAAGTTATTTCAATTGATTTGTTCACTATTTTATTTGACGTCAAGATTAACATCGATCTGAACAAAGTTTTGATTGACTTTATCAAAATCTAGATTTATTTTATTATTTAAATTTTTGTGGTTTGAATTTTTCTTATCTAATAAAGATGGATGACACCAGAAGATTTTGATAAACTCGTCGCTGCCACGGTGCAAGAACTGAAATCAAATTTCATTCTTCATGTTTTTATATATATCTCGATTTGTCGGTTACTGTGATTTTTACTAACTCATTGTTCACCTTTATTATCAAATCGGGAGTATTATTATATTCTCTCTCCGACTTTACAGACGCTTGGAAGTCATGTGATCGACCGGTTCTCTCCCTCAACAGGATTGATATTCTTATTCTCTCCCTGACTCCATGGACGCTTAGGAGATGCGAGATCGAGTGTTCTTATTCTCTCACCGACTCCGCGAATGCTTGAGAGTGGCTGGATCGAGCGGTTCTCTCCCTCAACAGGATCGAGTATTCTTATTTTCTCTCCGACTCTACAGACACTTGGGAGTCATGGGATCAAGTGGTTCTCTCCCTTAAAGGGATCGAGTATTCTTATTCTCTCCCTGACTTTGCGAACGCTTAAGAATCATGGGATCAAGCGATATTCCTATTATCTCCCTGACTTTATGGACACTTGGGAGTCATGAGATTGTATGGTTCTCTCCCTGGTATCAAGTGTTCTTATTCTCTCCCCAACTCTGCGAGCCCTTGGGAGTCACGAGATCAAACGGTATTCCTATTCTCTCCCCGACTTTGCGGGCACTTAGCAGTTACGAGATTGAGTGGTATTCCAATACTCTCCTCGATTCCATGGATGCTTGGGAGTTGTTGTAGGTCCCTTGTGGCTGGTAAGAGAGGAGGGGGTGAATTATCCTCACAATAAAAATAAAAGTATACCTTTCTCAAACTCTTGGGGGTGGATTATTACAATAAAAATAAAAGTATACCTTTCTCAAACTCTCGGGCTTTAAATAATTACACACTTAAAGAAATAATAGAATTAATAAGAGTACGAGATAAACAATTTTACTTGGTTTGTAATCAGATGATTGCTACTCTAAAGAAAGTAAGCTCACTATGAAGATCTCCTTCTTGAATAAAATGTCGGAGGCAGAGAAGCCTCGTACACGAAAATAAAGCTCGAAAATGAAAACCAGAATATAATTCGAAGTACAAAGTGTGTTGTTCAAAATAAAGAAACTGACCATTTACAGCCCAGTGGTCGAAACTGACCATTTATTGACATGGCATGATATGGGTGCCCGGACCCTCTATGGGCACCACCAGCGTGGCAAAACTCATCTTCTCATAAACTACTATGCAACAGATAAGAGATAAAGTTTTATCCTACTTCAGGCGCTCAGACCTGCTCCGGGCGCCTGGATCATTGTTGATGTTGATCCAGAAGTTGATCCGTAGCATCAAGGTGCCCATTTGGGCACCCTAGTGGTCCGGGCACTCGGACCATGTTCGGGCGGTTGGATCAGTCAACTTTGGCTGATTAGTCTAGCACCTTTTCCAATCACTTGGGTGATCTCGACCATCCAGAATTGGGCTCACCCGAACCCATCTTCTAACCTTCTCCTCGAGCAATCTTCCGCTCCAGCTTCTCGTCCCTCGGAAACATCGCGCACTCCCTTTTCGTCCACTAGCATACTTTGCCGCAGCACTTCGTCTCTCGGATGCACCGAGCCCGTCGACTCTTTCCCATGTCATCCTTCTCGATAGCTATGTCTTTCGCTCGACTTCTTGTGCTCTTAAATTTCTACACACTTAGACACAAGGATCAAAACATAACAAGATCTGACCTAAATTGGTTGATCACACCAAAACTATTATGGGGTACTTACAGTTGCATGATCGAGGAATATTATTATTCTCTCCGCAACTTCGCAGATGCTTGGGAGGTTTAGGATCGAGTATTCTTATTCTCTCTCAGACTCCATGGATACTTGGGAATTGAGGGATTAAGTGGTACTCCTATGCTCTCCCCCACTCTGCAGGAGCTTGGGAGTCATAGGATCAATCGATATTCTAACTCTCCCCGACTCTACAGATGCTTGGGAGTTGTGAGATCGAGTGATATTATTATTCTCTCCTCGACTTCATGGACGTTTGGGAGTCACAGAATCGAGTGGGTCTCTCCCTCAGCGTGATCGAGCGGTATTCCTATTCTCTTTGGACTCCACGAATGGTTGAGAGTCGTGGTATTCCAATTATCTCCTCAACTCCATATGTTGGGTTCGTCGGGCCGCGAAAACCGCTTTTTCGCGTCGCGGAAACCCCGAGTCACCCAAAGCCATGGATCTCGTGCAAAGATTCGTAAACAAAACTTTTCGAAAAACTTTTTCTTGTACGAGTTTGTAAAAACTTTAGATCTACACTAGATGAAAGTTATACCTTCGAAGCGAAGCCCTTCGCGTTCCCGCTCGTCCAAGAAGTTGCCGGATCTCTAGACCGTCAAGTGTCGGTCCTCTAGAAGTATCCACACGAACAATTCTTGATGGAGAAAACCTAAACAAAGGTGTGCTAGCACCTTGATAGGTCACGGCAAGGAAGAGGAGGGAGAGCAAGGAGAGAACCCAAGGAAGAAGAAGGAGTTACACCACTTGAATGGAAAAATGAATTCCCACAAATCCAACCCAAAGTGGCCGGCCACTATACATTGTGTAACTCCCCATTAAATGCAATTAATGTGAAGTTATTATGAAAATGGCTTTGTAAATTCCATGAGGTGGCACCCATGATGATGTGGAACATCATTATTGGTCCACCTAATGCCAACTCACCAATGAGGTGGCAAAAGGTCAAGTCAAAATTGACCTTTGGTCTTCCTTCTCAAGTCAAGTCAAACTTGAACCAATCTCTACCATGGTTGATCTAATCTAACCATTTGATTTGAGCCAACTTAATATAATGAATCTAATTCATTAAATTAAATTGATTCAATGAGTCAAAATCTAAATTAGACTCATTTAACACATGAATCAACTTGAGTCGAACTCAAGTTAGCCCAATTAGGATTACTCTTAATCCAATTTGATTCATCAAATGAATCTAATCCTCTTGGTTCATCATATGAACCTAATCTTCATCTAATTGTCCTAAGTGTGTGACCCTATAGGTTCTTGTAACGTTGGCAATGCCCTAAACCCATTTAGGAGAATAAGTAATGAGCGGTATCTAGCAACACATCATTACTACCCAAGTTACAAGAATGTCGAGATCCGACATCACCTTGTGACTACCAATTGTGACTCCTCACAAAATAATGACAAGTGTCCTTCTATCCTAGACATCTAGATTGATCAATATGAGGCATAGACCGTGTCATCCTCTAATCAATCTAAATCTTGAACTCCAAGTAGACTCACTCAATCAAATGAGCTCAACATCTAATGTTGACTCATTTGGGCATGGCCATGCACTTAGTGGTCTCACTCTATCAAGAATACCGATGTCGCTCCCGTCATATGGGAGGGATAGATCCCATCTACATCACTCACATCCCTCTACATAATTCGTTATATACCCAGTAATCGCCTTTATAGTCCACCCAGTTACGGGTGACGTTTGACGAAACCAAAGTACATAACTCCTTATGTAGGGATCCATGGTGACTTCAGGTCTAAGGACTAATAGTCATACTAATAGCCACATGAGAAAGTATATGACACTCATATAACGATCCATGATACTTTCTCATGGCGGGTCATTCAGTATACATTCTCTAATGCATACCCATGTGTCAGCTTGATATCTCTATATCCATGACTTGTGAGATCAAGTCATCGAGCTAACCTACATGCTAGTCTTATTGTATTAACATTGTCCCTGAATGTTAATACTCGACTAGGAATGATTTAGAGTAGTGTTCCCTATATCATCTCACTATCGATTCAACCAATCGATTGATATAGGTAAGAACCTTCTACTCAAGGACGCTATTATACTTAGTCTATTTGGCACTAATATAAATAAGTATAATAACCAAACAAATGCCTTTATTAATATACAAGAATATGATATACATGAGTCCATACAATCATCAAATGATTGGCTCTAGGGCTCTAACTAACAATCTCCCACTAGCACTAGTGCCAATCAGTATAGGCTCTAAGGCCTAAAGACCTAGTGTGACCATCATGCTTCCTCTGTGCCAAAGCCTTGGTCAAGGGATCTGCGATGTTAGCTTCTGTAGGTACTCTGCAAATCTTCACATCTCCTCTATCGATAATCTCTCGAATGAGATGGAAGCGCCGTAGTATGTGCTTGGTCCGCTGGTGTGAGCGAGGTTCCTTCGCCTGTGCTATAGCTCCATTGTTGTCACAATAGAGCTCAACTGGGTCAGCGATGCTAGGAACCACCCCAAGTTCAGTGATGAACTTACGGATCCAAATTGCCTCCTTTGCTGCCTCTGATGCAGCAATATACTCGACTTCTGTTGTAGAATCAGCTACTGTATCCTGCTTCGAACTCTTCCAGCTAACAACACCACCATTCATGCAAAATACGAACCCTGACTGCGATCGGTAATCATCCTGATCGGTCTGAAAGCTGGCATCATTGTAACCCTTTACAGTTAGCTCATCATTGCCTCCATATATCAAGAAATATTCTCTAGTCCTTCGTAAGTACTTAAGAATATTCTTGACCGCTATCCAGTGACTTTCACCTGGATCTGACTGGTATCTGCTCGTCATGCTCAAAGCATACGAGACATCAGGTCGAGTACATAGCATGGCGTACATGATCGATCCTATGGCTGAGGCATAAGGGATCTGATCCATGCGGTCTCTCTCCTCTCTAGAAGAGGGACCTTGAGTCTTCGAAAGACTCACGCCATGTGACATCGGCAGAAATCCCTTCTTGGAGTTCTGCATGGCAAACCGAAGGAGTACCTTGTCAATGTATGTACTCTGACTTAGGCCAAGCAATCTCTTAGATCTATCTCTATAGATCTGTATCCCTAGAATGCGGGATGTCTCACCTAAGTCCTTCATTGAGAAGCAACTCCCTAGCCATGTCTTGACAGATGAAGCATAGGGATGTCCTTCCCAATGAGCATGTCATCCACATACAATATGAGGAAGACAACTATGTCCCCTACAACCTTCTTGTAGACACAAGGTTCATCTTCGTTCTTGATGAAACCAAACTGTTTGATTGCATCATCGAATCGAAGATTCCACCGAAGCTTGCTTTAGTCCATAAATGGACCTATGCAGCTTGCATACTCTACTAGTATGCTGTGGATCTACAAAACCCTCAGGTTGTGTCATGTACACATCCTCGAGTAGGTTTCCATTCAGAAACGCGGTTTTGACATCCATCTGCCATATCTCATAGTCATGGTAGGCTACAATAGCAAGCATGATCCGAATGGACTTAAACATCGCTACTGGAGAAAAGGTTTCATCATAGTCAATACCATGAATCAGCTTGAAACCTTTAGCTACCAAGCGACCCTTATAGATAGGTCCATCCATGTCAGTCTTTCTCTTAAAAATCCACTTGCACCCAATGGGTTTTACCCCTTCAGGTGGATCAACCAAAGTCCACACTTGGTTGGTGTACATGGATTCCATCTCGGATCTCATGGCTTCTAGCCATTTCTCGGAATCTGGTCTCATCACAGCTTCTTGATAGGTGGTAGGCTCATCCTCTATGAGCACAATGTCATCATGGTCAGACAAGAGAAATGAGTATCTCTCAGGCTGACGACGTACCCTATCAGACCTGAGAAGAGGTATGTCTACTTGAACCGGTTGTTGTTCCTCAACTCCTTGTGGAACAACATCATCCACAACACTTTGTGGTTCCAGTTCAATTTCCATCGAGGCATTAGTGCTATTGTTCGCATTAGTCCTGTCCGAACCAGAAGTCAAAGGACGCTGGGGACGTGGCGCTCCCTGCTGGATCCTCGAGTGCTCTGGTGAACCTGCAACAAAACCGAGCCGGGAGGGGTGTCCCGGCGACGGCCCTCCGACGCTCAAGTCAGGCGAGGAATAACAAAGGGGTGGCTTCAGAGATTCAGACCAGCGTACCTCCGGTGAAGAAATGGAGACCTTATATAGACCTCTCGAAGGAGCCTGGGCGCGTCAATCAAAGCAATCACCTACTTTCGACCATGCCCAGGTATGGGTCTGTCAGAAGGGCATCCATAAGGCCATACCACTACTGTATCAACCCCTCCATGATGTGACGGCGAGATCCTCCATCGTGTAATCTTGTGTACGGCATAATCATCAGACATGCCTTTGCTGACATCCCATATTCCGAGCCAAACGAATAGGCCGCTCGGCTAACCTTTGTATCCTCGCCCTTATCCTGGCCGAACGGACCACCCGCTCGGCCCTTCGGTCCCAGCCGGGCAGACACCTGCTCGGCCATTCAGTCCTCCCGCCTTGGCGTCGGAAACCCAAGCCTATGGCTGGGTTATCTCTGGCTCCGCTCGGACCTGCTCAACTGCTTGACGCGGCCATTACCCGCTTAGTCAGCCCTCCATCCGTCCTCAGGCTGGGACCCTTCAGGAAGTGGGTCCCTCATTCTTACTGCCGGATCATCGGATTTGGGTCCTAATTTGCCTGAGACTTGACGTCGTACGTAAGCCTCACAGCCCCAAATCCTCATGAATGACACCTGGGCATCTCTCCCAGTCCATATCCTATATGGTGTCTTTATCACGGCCTTTGATGGAACTCGGTTGAGTATGAAAGCTGCCATGTCTAGAGCATATCCCCATAAATATGTCGGAAGATCTGTGTGACTCATCATAGATCGTACCATATCTAATAGGGTACGATTCCTCCTTTCGGATACACCATTCCACTGTGGTGTTCCAGGAGGAGTGAGTTGGGATAGAATCCCACACTCAGCTAGGTAGTCACGAAACTCATGGCTAAGGTATTCTCCACCTCGATCTGATCGAAGTATCTTAATACTCTTGCCAAGCTAGTTCTGTACTTCATTCTTGAATTCTTTGAACTTTTCAAAGGATTCAGACTTATGTGTCATCAAGTACACATAACCATATCTACTAAAGTCATCAGTAAATGTGATGAAGTATCTATAACCGCCTCTAGCAGTAACATTGAAAGGGCCACATACATCATTATGTATGAGTCCTAACAAATCAGTTGTTCTCTCGCTATGCCCACTAAAGGGGGTCTTGGTCATCTTGCCTCGTAGGCATGACTCGCATATCTCATATGATTCTAAATCAAATGAGTCCAGCAAACCATCCTTATGGAGCTGGGATAAGCGCTTTTCATTTATATGACCTAAGCGACAGTGCCAGAGGTAGGTTTGGTTCATGTAATTTGACTTGAACCTCTTGGTACTAATGTTATAGATAGGGCTCTCAAGGTCTAGAATATAGAGTCCGTTTATTAGTGGTGCACTACAATAGAACATATCTTTCAAATAAACAGAACAACATTTGTCTTTTATTATAAAAGAGTATCCTTTCTTGTCTAAACAAGAAACTGAAACTATGTTCTTAGTAAGAGCAGGCACATAACAACAATCATCTAAATCTAGTACAAGCCCAGAGGGCAGAGATAGCTGATAAGTTCCTACAGCAACAGTAGCAACCCGTGCTCCATTGCCTACTCGTAGGTCCACCTCGCCCTTTGCCAATGCTCTGCTATTTCTCAGCGCCTGCACATCAGTACAAATGTGAGAAGCACATCCAGTATCTAATACCCATGATGTAGAAATAGATAGATTGACTTCTATAACATATATACCTGAAGTGGAAGTCTCACTTCGCTTCTTCTTAAGATCCTCCAAGTATACCTTGCAGTTCCTCTTCCAGTGCCCGGTCTGACCGCAGTGGAAGCAGGTAGCATCCTTGGCGACCCCTCCTTTAGGCTTCAGTGCCTTGCCTTTTCCCTTGGTTTGGGACTTTCCCTTACCTTTGGGCTTGCCCTTGCCCTTGTGCTTCTGGACCATCAGAATGGGCTTAACCTTCTTAAGGTTAATCTCAGCAGTTCGTAACATACTAAGTAGCTCGGGCAGTGGCTTGTCAATCTCGTTCATGTTATAGTTGAGAATGAATTGACTATAACTATCCGGCAAGGACTGCAAGATCAAGTCAATGGCCAGCTCTTGGCCAAGTGGGAACCACAGTCTTTGTAGGTTCTCTATGTACCCAATCATCTTGAGTACATAAGGACCTACGGGAGCCCCGTCTGACATCTTGCACTGAAACAGTGCCTTAGAGATCTCAAATCTCTCATGCCTCGCTTGTCCTTGATATAGTTGGCGAAGATGCTCAACCATATCGTAAGCGCCCATCAACTCGTGTTGCTTCTGAAGCTCAGAGTTCATGGTCGCGAGCATTAGACAGGACACATCTAATGCGTCATCTTGATGCCTCTTGTAAGCATCTTTGTTAGCCAGGCATTGGCGGAGGAGCCTCCGGAATGGGCTGCTCCGGAACGTACAGTTACGTTCTGGGTGAGAACTATTCTCAAATTCTGTACCCCAGGAAATTCGCTCCGTTGAGCTTGTCCTTCTCAAGGACGGATCGCAGGAGAAGGAATTCGTGTTCGACGTCATGGTTATCTACAACGAAAAATTGCGAAATAAATATCATATTCTTTTAAATCATCTAATTAGGCCTTTAATTAAATGATGCTCCCACTGAATTCTATAATTCTTGTGGGACAAGATCCACATCATACTAACCCTTGAGTTAGCTTTGGCTAATACGCCCAAGGCTTAGTATGATCGGTAGGTAACGATTACCAATTACATCTCTATGCAACTCTTGTTTATAGAATCAATATCCGCATTTATATTAAAACTCGAGTTAGCTTTGGCTAATACGCCCGAGAGTTAATATAAACGTGATTTTGTCCTACCTTTCCAACTATTGGAAGAATGCCTATAGTTGACTCGATCCAACCGAGTAACTAGGAATACTCAATCTAATTGAGTTTGTATTCACCCATGCGTTGATAGACGGGACCAAGATTGTCCCTCCGTACCCTACCAAGATAATATGTATTGCTCTGCTTTGGCAGATTCAACAATACATGTGATCGAGGTAGTGATAGGTATCACGACACGGTTAGGCATTAGAGTTGAGTCGATTGAGATCTAATCTAATCGAAAGGGATGCATCTTGTGCACGACTTAGATCTAATCTAATCGCAAGGGTGCATCATGTGCACGACTTAGATCTAATCTAATCGTAAGACACTAATTAATTAACTACTTATTAAATATGCATCACATACACAAGCAATTAATTAATCTATTTGTGATTTAGTCATGGCCCTACTACGATATTCTCAAGCCAATGAGAAAATCGATTGGTCAACCTAGGGTCAACAGCTTCTTCAAGCTCCTCCCTTTGACCACCTTGTGTTGCTCGTGCCCGCCTCGGAACTCTGTCTCGTGTGGACCCTCCACCGCTCCAATTTGTACATTACAATTTGAAACTCGAGTTACATTCAAGTCTAAATCTAATTTATAACAAGAATATAAGAGAAGGCACGACGCGCATGTCGCGAATAAATAAAAACATACAACACGCGCAAACACATAACGGCACGCAGGCCGTATTATGAATTACAACACAACCAATCATATTGGGTTTTTGGGCCATGACTATCACAAAATTTATATATAATTCAAAATTATATATTTTCATAATTTTCTATAATTTTAAAATTAATTTTTAAAATTTTTACGAGTAAAATTTCCCGGCGGTCCCGTTTAGCGGTTTCGGGCGCAATCGCGGAACCGATCCCCTTGCGGGGCCAAGGGGCAGCGCCCCTACCCGCGATCAAACCATCACGAGGGTTCCTTTGCGATCCAACAGCGCCTAAACCCGCTGTCCCAAAACGATTTGGGCCGAGACATTGCCGTTTCAGAAAAATCTTCCCGGCGGGTTCGTTTTTAGCGATTTCGGGTGCAACCGCGGAGCAAATCCCCTTGCGGGGTTAGGGGCAGTACCCCTACCCACGATCTAACCATCGTGAGTTGCTCCTTTGCGATCTAATGGCACCCGATCCCGCTGTCCCAAACAGATTTGGGGCAAAACGAAGCCGTTTAAAAGAAAACTTTCCAGTAGCCGAAGCCTACAAGTGCCGAGACACTTGTGCTTCGCTTCTACGGAAAAATTACTCATAAAAACTCTAAAAACTCAATTTTTTACAGAAAATCACAGAAGGTATATTTTTCATAAAAATACAAACGAACTCGTACAAGTCTTTGCACGTGGCTCTGATACCACTGTTGGGTTCGTCGGGCCGCGAAAACCGCTTTTTCGCGTCGCGGAAACCCCGAGTCACCCAAAGCCGTAGATCCGTGCAAAGATTCGTAAACAAAACCTTTTTCGAAAAACTTTTTCTTGTACGAGTTTGTAAAACTTTAGATCTACACTAGATGAAAGTTATACCTTCGAAGCGAAGCCCTTCGCGTTCCCGCTCGTCCAAGAAGTTGCCGGATCTCTAGACCGTCAAGTGTCGGTCCTCTAGAAGTATCCACATGAACAATTCTTGATGGAGAAAACCTAAACAAAGGTGTGCTAGCACCTTGATAGGTCACGGCAAGGAAGAGGAGGGAGAGCAAGGAGAGAACCCAAGGAAGAAGAAGGAGTTACACCACTTGAATGGAAAAATGAATTCCCACAAATCCAACCCAAAGTGGCCGGCCACTATACATTGTGTAACTCCCCATTAAATGCAATTAATGTGAAGTTATTATGAAAATGGCTTTGTAAATTCCATGAGGTGGCACCCATGATGATGTGGAACATCATTATTGGTCCACCTAATGCCAACTCACCAATGAGGTGGCAAAAGGTCAAGTCAAAATTGACCTTTGGTCTTCCTTCTCAAGTCAAGTCAAACTTGAACCAATCTCTACCATGGTTGATCTAATCTAACCATTTGATTCGAGCCAACTTAATATAATGAATCTAATTCATTAAATTAAATTGATTCAATGAGTCAAAATCTAAATTAGACTCATTTAACACATGAATCAACTTGAGTCGAACTCAAGTTAGCCCAATTAGGATTACTCTTAATCCAATTTGATTCATCAAATGAATCTAATCCTCTTGGTTCATCATATGAACCTAATCTCCATCTAATTGTCCTAAGTGTGTGACCCTATAGGTTCTTGTAACGTTGGCAATGCCCTAAACCCATTTAGGAGCATAAGTAATGAGCGGTATCTAGCAACACATCATTACTACCCAAGTTACAAGAATGTCGAGATCCGACATCACCTTGTGACTACCAATTGTGACTCCTCACAAAATAATGACAAGTGTCCTTCTATCCTAGACATCTAGATTGATCAATATGAGGCATAGACCGTGTCATCCTCTAATCAATCTAAATCTTGAACTCCAAGTAGACTTACTCAATCAAATGAGCTCAACATCTAATGTTGACTCATTTGGGCATGGCCATGCACTTAGTGGTCTTACTCTATCAAGAATACCGATGTCGCTCCCGTCATATGGGAGGGATAGATCCCATCTACATCACTCACATCCCTCTACATAATTCGTTATATACCCAGTAATCGCCTTTATAGTCCACCCAGTTACGGGTGACGTTTGACGAAACCAAAGTACATAACTCCTTATGTAGGGATCCATGGTGACTTCAGGTCTAAGGACTAATAGTCATACTAATAGCCACATGAGAAAGTATATGACACTCATATAACGATCCATGATACTTTCTCATGGCGGGTCATTCAGTATACATTCTTTAATGCATACCCATGTGTCAGCTTGATATCTCTATATCCATGACTTGTGAGATCAAGTCATCGAGCTAACCTACATGCTAGTCTTATTGTATTAACATTGTCCCTGAATGTTAATACTCGACTAGGAATGATTTAGAGTAGTGTTCCCTATATCATCTCACTATCGATTCAACCAATCGATTGATATAGGTAAGAACCTTCTACTCAAGGACGCTATTATACTTAGTCTATTTGGCACTAATATAAATAAGTATAATAACCAAACAAATGCCTTTATTAATATACAAGAATATGATATACATGAGTCCATACAATCATCAAATGATTGGCTCTAGGGCTCTAACTAACACCATAAACACATGGGAGTCATAGGATCGAATGGTATTCTAATTCTCTTCCAGACTCCACGGACACTTAGGAGTCGTCGGATTAAGGGCATTCCTATTCTCTCCCCAACTTCTCAGATGTTTGGGAGTCATGGGATAGAGCGGTTCTCTCCCTCAGTGAGATCGAGTATTCTTATTCTCTCCCCGACTCCGCGGACACTTGGAAGTCATGTGATTGAGTAGGTCTCTCCCTCAACAGCATAGAGAGCATTCTTATTCTTTCCCTAACTCTGTGGATAGGAGTCATTGTTGGAGTATATACTAAAAGCCTAGCTTTTGGTATGAGTATTTATTTAGAAATAAGAATTACATTGGTCAAATCACTACACTTATATGTTAAGTGTAGATGTTCAATTAATTTATATTGTAGATAACATGGTGTGTGGTGTCACACACAGAAGATCATGTTATCAGCAATTTATAAATTATAAACAGTTACTCACGACCAAGATGGAAAGGAACAAACCATTGGAAGGTCGTAGTGTAATTAGGTATTAGTTTATCTTGGCTATATAATTACACTAGTACACTTTGAGTGTAATGAGTAGGATCATTTAAGGTAAGTTCTTTTTATACTGACTTAATAAAAGAACTAGACCTTAGTTATTATGGAAGTGTGTGCTCTTAATCCTAATATAATAACAAGCACATATATTTAGTATATATTTCTTTGACTTATCAATGTGTGAGATTTAGCTCGATAAATCAAACAACCCGATAAGTTGGGAAATAATATTACTTATAGTGTGTGTTGTTGATTATAGAAGGAAATTGTTTCCTAGTAATCTAGGTTGATAATGTCCTCAAGAGGAGTTCATAAGGATTGTCATGTTAAACCCTACAGGTGGACTTAGTCCGACGTGACAATAAGGTTGAGTGGTACTTCTCTTGGACTAAGATATTAATTAAAATGAGTTGTCAGTAACTCAATTAATTAGTGGGTATCCTACATCTTAAACACAGGGATAATAACACACTCATAATAAGAAGGAGCCCAAAACGTAATTTGGGATTGGTGCGGTAGTTCAATAATAATTCTTTAGTGGAATGAATTATTATTGATGAAATTAAGTTGTATGTTTGGGGCGAACACGGGATGCTTAATTTCATCGGGAGACTAAAACTAATTTCTCCTCTCAGTCCCTATCGTAGCCTCTTGTATATAGAGATGTATACCCACCACATACCCACTTCTTACCCACCTTTATACTCATCCTAATGGGGTCAGCCAAGCAAGCTTGGAACTCAAGCTTGGGTCGGCCAAGTAAATAGGATGGATTAAGTTAGTGTGGTCGGCCCTAGCTTGAACCCAAGCTTGGTGTGGACGGCCACATCATATTAAAAGGGATTTTATATTTTAAAATTTACTTATGTGGATTCCATGATTTTAAAAGAGAGTTTAAAATTTAAATCTTTCCTTTTATAGCTTTCTACAAAAGATTAAGAAAATATTTGATATCTTTCCTTATTTGTAGATTGGAAGGAAAATTTTAATTTTTGATAAAACTTTCCTTTTTTATAACCATGTTCATGATTTGAAAAGAGAGTTTAAAAAATAAATATTTCCTTTTATAAGTCTCTACAAAAGATTAAGAAAAGATTTGATATCTTTCCTTATTTGTAGATTGAAAGGAGATTTTAATTTTGAAGATAACTTTCCTTTTTGGAAATCATCCACATGTTTAAAAAAATATTTTAATTTATAAAATTTCCTTTTATAACTCACCATGAAGGGATAAATTGTTAGAGAAATTTTATTTTAAAATTTCTGAAAACAAATTAGGAAGTTTTAATTCTTGTGTTGATTAAAACTTTCCTTGATTGTAGCTTTTAGTGGCCGACCATGTTGATTAATAAAAGGGAAATTGATTTTATATCAATTAAATTTATTTTTCATGGCGAAGAAATTAAGGAAGTTTTATTTAAATTTTCCTTATTTGCCAAGACCAAGGATTATAAAAGAGGGTGCCTTCATGGGTAACGACTCTATTATATTTCTCCTCTCTTTTTCCTTGGTGGTGGCCGGCCATATGCTTTTCATGTTGGATCGAGACACGCTAGAGGGGGGGGGGGGTGAATAGCGCTCGCAGCTATTTCATTTTTAGAATCGTAAAACAATCGGAGTTAAAACGTGCAGTGGAATAAGCGGAAATAAAATAAAGAAACACAGAGACACAAGGAATTACTTCGTTCGGAGCCTAAGGCTACTCCTACTCGAAGGCCCGCAATCCTTGATCGCTTCCGGTGGGCAACAACTATAAGTACGAAAAAGAGTTACAGCTTTGAAGTACAAGTAAATGCAAAAACTAATTATGCCAACGACATGAACAGAATCTCAGAGCTTCGGGTCGTCGGAGACTTGTAGCAGCACTTCCAGGCGTCTTTCGGAGCAGCACGTTGAAGAATGAAGACTTAGAATTCATTGATCTTAAGTGCTGCTCGAACCTTGCTTTTAAATAGTGTTCAAGGCGCCTTAAACAAGCTTCAGGGCGCCTTGAAGCTAAGTTCTATCCCGATCAGTTCGCTACGATAAGCTTTTGACTGCTGGGACCTGAAGGCGCCTTCAACACCCTTCAAGGCACCTTCAATCTTCTGTCCAAGGCACCTTGGCTTCCTCCAAGGCACCTCCAAGCTGGTTTCACAGCCAGATCAGGTTTTGCACCCGAGGCACCTCCAAACTCCATGGAGGCACCTCGGACATTGTTCATCCGAGGGTAATTGTGCACTTTGGTCCCTGTAAGATATGTTAGTCACACAAAAACACCCTGCAGCAGAAGGTTAGCACATAAAACATAATAGATGTGATAATGACAGTTTCCGGACGAAAATCTGAATTCAGACTCAGACAGTCCGTCCGGAAACCCTAGGTCGACCTGACACCTACTGTTCCCTCTACGGGGAACGCTTCCTCAACTACTCCACTCAGGAGATTTACCTATTGCCAGTGCGATCCTCCAGATCGACTCGATTTTTGCTCAACACTTGATGCTTCCAGACTTTCTGCTGGACATCCGTTTCCCGGCTAGTCCAGTCTTTCACCTGGTTCGCGACACCAGGACTTTCTACCTAGGGTTACCACCCCCTAGGACTTTTGCCTGAAGCCATCGACCTGCCAAGACTTTTCGCATAGGGTTACCAACCCCTAGGGTTTTCCCTTTGCCTAACCGCAGCTAGGACTTTCCTGAAACACTCAAGCAGACTTGTTAGATCACAAAACATTTTAACTTTGAATCCTTTGCCATTATCAAAACACGAGTTCGATCGTCGGATGCTTCCTGCATCAACAATCTCCCCCTTTTTGATTATGGCAATTCAAATTCAAAGTTAAGTAAACAAATATCAAATAACGAATAGATGAAAGCATTAGCAAATTTGCTAGAATGAATTTCAAGTATAGGCTCAAGTATGGGCTCCCCCTTAACTGTTACTCCCCTTTTAATATTCATTATTTTAGATTTGAGTTTTACAATTATTCGAGTATTAGAGTTTATTTTAAATTTGTTAACAATTATTCAAGCATTTGAATTGAATTTGCTACTCTCCACCTTTGCCATATATAAAAAATAATCAAAAATAGTCATATGAAAGAGGAATACTTAATAGTTTATAATTTTCATTCTTACTTTTAGCTAAGTGAAAGGATGATGTTAGTTTTTTTTTTTGCTTAGCTTAGCTCTTTGCAAGTATTGGATTTTGAAATGTATAGCTTAGGTTAAAAAAAACTTAGCTTAATTTTAAACAATACTTAAATTTTAGGACAAGGTGTAACATCCGAAAATTCTCAAAATAATTATTAGAAAGATCTTAGTATTTTTCTGGAATTTTAGAATATTTTTCCGAAATTTTTAGAATAGCGGAAGTAGCAAAAAGTAAATAGGTTGTAAAATGGCCTAAGCGGGAATTGAACCCGAGACCTAGGACTTGTGAATAATTCTAGTAACCAAGTGAACCCAGCAGGGCCGTGCTGAAAGAAAAGGGAATCAATTAAATTTATATTAGAGTTGGGACATATTCACCACTTAATATAAATAGGGAAAATAATTAAGAGGAAGGTTATTTTTGATCGTGACTTTTCTTTTCCCTCACCCACACCCGACGCCGCCTCTACCTTCCTCACCTCTCGGCGCCCAAGCCAAGCAAGCCTAGGGTTCCATCCCTAGGGCCATAGGAGCATCTTCCAGCAACATCAAGGATACGAGGACGCTCCTCTCCGCGAGAAGAACGCGTAGATGCGAGAAGATCATCAAAGAGATCTCTTCTCCGAGGAAACCTAGCGCTTAGATCTGTAAGAAACTCCGAGCAGGCGGTAAGAAACCCCTCACCTGCAGTATAAGTAGCTTTTCGTATGATTGTATGCTTTTAAATTAGCTATGTGCAGTTTTTCGACACCTAGGATGTATTTAACCCTCTTCGCAGTTTTAGGGACTTAGTTGAGCACCTCTAGATGGGCCAGACACGTCCTTCCCCTACAGTTGGAGGATGTAGACGCTGTCGGGTGCCTAGAGGTGGTCTCCCTAATAGAGGGGAGGGTTGGAGCACACCAAGTGTTCGATAAAATGCTTAGCCCAGTTAAATGTCATCCTAGGCATTTTAATAGCTTAGATAAATGCAATAAAAGCATTTATACAGCTTATGTAGTCTTGCTACATCTTTTACAGGACTAGATGTCCAATGGGTGGGCTCCCACAGTCGCCTCTAGGTTCAGATAACCTAGTTCTGGGTTCAGACAACCTAGTAAAAAGTAAGACAAGAATTAGTAGCATATGTTCAGTATTTTACTTTCTCAGTGGCACTGTACTGGATTAGATATCCATTGGGTTGGACTCCCATAGTCGTCCCTAGGTTCAGCTAATCTAGTAACCCTACTAGATTCAGAATTTGCAACCCCGGGTCTAGTTAGGGATGCGCACACAACAAGTACAGTTGCCGGGCCCAAACAGCAGCATGATTATGTATTTTCACTTATTATATAAATAGTTTTCAAACTCACGCAAGATAGTTCCGTGAGTTTAGTACAGCTTCAGCATTAGCCTAGCATTAGCTTAGCTCAGTTTGTTTTGTATCAGCTTAGTTTTCTATTGATACAACATGATAGTTTATACTAGCACTTGTTGCCATGATTAGTTTGATTGTATGCCATGCTATGCTTTTACATGTTCATCACATATTTTAAATAGCATGTTTTCAAAACATAAATAGCATCGTATGCATGTTTTAGTGAGGTAGATGGTTTCTTACTAAGCTCTCAAGCTTACAGATACTTCTTTTTCTTATACTGCAGATAAAGGTAAAGGAAAGATGGACTAGCGAAGGCTGGAGGTCAATGCAATGATGAAGATGTGTGTGGAAGGAACCTTGAATAAAGATCTTGGAGAAATTAACAAATTAAGACTTTAGTCTTATATAGCATTATTTTCCGCATTTCTAGTTATCTTAATGCCTTGAATCATGAACGAATTTCTTAGATTGTTAGTACTTATGCTCATATTCCTAGTTATGTGTTATTAGTAGGTTCCCAGCTGTTATAGAATTGTTGTAGGTGAGTTTGGCATGAAATAGTGCTAAAATCAGGTTTCTGACACGAAATCAGAAACCCCAATCGATCGCCCGATTGATTGGGACTCCTCAATCGATCAACCAATCGATTGAGAAGTTTGTACCGCGAACAGAGAGCTTCTGGATCGATCAGCCGATCGATCCAGATGCATCCTGTCGCGAACAGAAAGGCTGGGGATCGATCGCGGGATCGATCGGGGAAATTTGCCTCGTGAACAGAGAGCTTCCGAATCGATTCTTGGATCGATTGATTAACCTGGATCAATCAGCCGATCGATCTAGAATCTTACCCGAGTACAGTAACGAGCTGAATCGATCACTAGATCGATTCGACCATTGCAATCGATCCGTGGATCGATTGGGAGGCCTGATAACAGCTGGAAAACCCTTAGCTCAGTTCCTTGACCATGGGGGATGTAAAATATGTCATGAATAGTTTAGATTACACCCCTTAGCATGTACAGAATAAAGAAATGATAATAGTTCCATTTAGCCAAATTTTTAATTAGTACAACTTCCGCACCTAGACTTTTTGATGGTCATGGGATAGCTTAGCACAACATAACATAACGATCGGCCTCACAGCCTAGCCAGTAGGAGGCGGGTCGTTACAGAGTGGTATCAGAGTAATGTTCCATACTTCCTACACACACATCAGCAATGAACCTGCAACTTCCAAGTAAGAGTACCTCTCACTCTATTTATGTTTCTTGTTTCTGTTTATAGCTCATGTTTATAGATAACTAGAACATGTTTATATATGATAGCACCTGACATAATTGTAGTAGTTACTATGTAAACATGATATTAGCAGTTATGTATGCCCTCTATGTCTCTAGAAATGGCACGAGGACGCCCAGCTAGAAGGGCACCAGCTACTGAGCACCAGCACGAGGCAGGCAGTTCAGTGCCTCCCCCAGACCTTACAACATTAGTGGCTCAGTTACAGCAATAGCTAGCTGAACAACAACAGGAGATAGCCACCTTAAAGGCTAAAGAGCAGAATACTCCCACTGTCACCCCGGAACCAAACGTAGCAACACCAGTAGTCATAGAGGTTCCACTAGTCCAGCCTACAGCACCAGTAGCCCCAGCAGCAGGGGCAAAGAGGGAAGCCTATCTGATCCAGTGGCAGAAGATCAAGCCAGAGAATTTCTCAGGCATTAGTGAACCATGGGATGCCCAAGCCTGGTTCAAAACACTGGAAAGTACGATGGAGCTTCTGGACTGGCCAGAACAGGAAAAGGTGAAATGCGCCTCTTTCTGTCTAGCAGGAGATGCACGTATGTGGTGGGAGAGAATCAAAGTGAAGCGCTAGTGAACCAGATGACATGGGCTGACTTCGAAAGGGAGTTCTTCGAGGAGTTCTTCCACATGCGGGTCACAAACCGTCACTATGACGAGTTCACTGAATTTCACCAGGGCAACCTTTCAGTTGAGGAAGCCGTGAAGAAATTCAACAGGCTGGCTCGTCTGTGTCCTGAATTATTCAGCACTGAAAAGGAAAGAGTCCGGTTGATGCTCAAGATGCTAAGGCCGGAAATAGCAATGAACGTGACCAGCGGCATTCATAGGTCGCAAACTACCGAAGAACTGATAAGTAGTGCTCTGACCACCGAGCACTACCAGAACAACATCAAGCAGCAGAAGCAAGTCCTCTTAGAGTCTAAAGGCCAAGGAGGCTCAGGTACTCAGAAACACCAGGGCCACAGCTCCCACGGCTCTAACTGGAAAGGGAACTCTAGCAACAAGCGTAAACCAGGGAGTTACCCAAAAGGAGGACCAGCTAGTAAGCAGCCCTGTAATCCCAAGTGCTCTATTTGTGGGAAATTCCATCCAGGAGTTTGTCGCAAGGGCACACGAGGATGCTTCGAATGTTGACAGGAAGGGCATATGGCTAAGCAATGCCCGAACAAGACCAGTTTTCCTCCACCGCAGCCGATTCAGTATGAAGTCAAGCCAGCACAGTTGCACCAGATGCAGGCTGCTTTAGATGGACCACACATCAGTCAGGGCAGACTAGAAGCCCCCTCAGCTACGACGAACGCGAGGATCTACTCATTGACCATAGAAGACGTAGCGAATGCCTCGACAGTTGTTACAGGTTAGATCAATATTTTACAGCAAAGTACAACTGTCTTATTCGATACTGGGGCAACCCATTCTTATGTATCCAGGGCATTCGTCGAAAAGTTGGCAATACCCCTAGAGGTACTTAGTAGTCAGTTTTTGACAACTTTACCTTCAGGAGAAATTATGGCATCCACGCACTGGCTCAGGGCAGCGCTAGTCATTATAGCAGACAGAGAACTCTTTTGTGATCTGATAGTGCTAAATATGACTAACTACGATGTCATCTTTGGAATGGACTTCTTAATCAGATACGGTGCCTCCATCGAGTGCCGTATGCAGAAAGTCGTATTCCAACCCGAAACAGAAGCACAGTTCGAATTCATCGGGGAACCCAAGAGAAAGGCCAAGAAGTTTCTCTCAGCTATGAAAGCACAGAAATTAATGGATTCAGGATGTACGGGATTCCTAGCACATGTAGTTAGTATCAATCAGGATAAGGACCAACAGCTAGCAGAGGTCCAAGTCGTATGTGACTACCCAGCAGTCTTCCCTGAAGAGTTACCAGGCCTAGCACCAGACAGGGAGATTGAATTCGAGATAGAACTCATTCCCGGTACAAATCCTATCTCTAAAGCGTCGTACCACATGGCTCCAGCAGAACTGAAGGAACTTCATGAGCAATTATAGGAGCTACTTGACAAGGGCTTTATACGTCCTAGTCACTCACCATGGGGAGCGCCTGTATTGTTCGTGAAGAAGAAAGACGGGAGCATGCGCCTGTGTATAGACTACCGGGCACTGAACCAAGTCACTATTAAGAACAGGTATCCTCTTCCCAGAATAGATGACCTGTTTGATCAGCTAAATGGAGCAGCAGTGTTCTCTAAGATAGACCTCAGATCAGGTTACCATCAGGTGAAAGTCAAAGAAGGGGATATACCTAAAACAGCTTTCAAGACCAGATACGGACACTACGAGTTCGTAGTCATGCCCTTTGGCGTGACAAATGCTCCAGCTACTTCCATGGACCTCATGAACAGAGTATTCAGAGAATACTTATATAAGTTTGTTATCGTATTCATCAATGACATCCTTATCTATTCAGGAACTCAGGAAGAACATGTAGAGCACCTGAAAATATTATTGGAAACCCTTCAGCAGAACCAGTTGTACGCCAAGTTCACAAAATGTGAATTTTGGTTAGATCAGGTGTCCTTCCCGGGTTACATCATCTCAAAGGATGGTATCATGGTAGACCCCAGTAAAATAGAAGCTATGAGTAACTGGAAAAGACCCAAGAATGCCAGTGAAATCAGGAGCTTTCTGGGATTAGCAGGTTATTACAGAAAATTTGTAGAGGACTTCTCTAGGATATCCTCCCCACTGACAGCTCTTACCAGAAAGAATAGAAAATTTCAATGGATAGAGGACTGTGAGAACAGCTTCAGCGAGCTCAAAAGGAGATTGACCAGTGCACCTATTCTGACACTGCCAGAAAATACAGACAGCTTTGATATTTACAGTGATGCCTCTAAGTTGGTACTAGGAGTAGTACTGATGCAAAATAGCAAGGTGATCGCCTATGCCTCCAGACAACTCAAGGATTATGAGAATAACTATCCTACTCATGATCTTGAGCTTGCAGCAGTGGTGTTTGCTCTCAAAATTTGGAGACATTACTTATACGGAGCTCAGTGCAGAGTGTATATAGATCATCAGAGTCTGAAGTACTTCTTCACTTAGAAGGATTTGAATATGTGACAGCACAGATGGCTAGAACTGGTCAAAGACTACGATATAGACATCCTCTACCACCCAGGAAAAGCAAATAGGGTAGCAGACGCACTTAGCAGGAAGTCCAGCGTTGCCTTACCATCTCTAGAAACTATGTCACTGCCTCGACAGAAGGAGATCGCAGATTTCGATCTCGAACTCATAGTGGGACAACTCTCTACTATGACGTTAGAATCCACCTTGCTTGGTGATATCCAGACAGCTCAGGATAAGGATACAAAAATTCAGAAAATCAAACAAGGATTAGCAGAATCAGAAAGTGGAGAGTTCAGAATATCAGCTAGTGGGGCACTATATTTTGGTGACAGACTATGCGTTCCAGATTAGGAGAAACTACGGAGGAAAATCTTAGACGAGGCTCACAGTACTCCTTATGCAATGCATCCTGGCTCCACCAAGATGTACCAGGACTTGAAGAAACATTTTTGGTGGCCTGGGATGAAGAGAGATATCGCTCGATATGTCTGCACCTGTCTAACCTGCCAGAGGGTTAAGGCAGAACATCAGAGACCAGGAGGAGTTTTGCAGCCTATTCAGATTCCAGAATGGAAGTGGGAAGATATTTCCATGGATTTCATAGTGGGACTACCCAGAACCACGAATGGTTTCGATACCATCTAGGTAATAGTCGACAGATTGACTAAATCAGTCCACTTTTTAGCTATCAGGATATCCTACTCCATGGAACAGCTAGCTCAGTTGTATCTCAAGGAGATCGTTAGACTACATGGAGTCCCACAAACCATAATTTCAGACAGAGATAGTAGATTCACATCCCACTTCTGGGAGTGTGTACAGTCAGCTTTGGGCACGAAGTTAAAGTTTAGCACAACTTTCCATCCTCAGACAGATGGTCAGACGGAGCGAGTAAATCAGGTACTCGAAGATATGCTCCGAGCATGTGCCCTAAATTTCAAAAGAAGTTGGTGCAAATATCTGAGCTTAGCAGAATTTGTATACAACAACAGTTATTAGGCCACTATCGGCATGACACCTTATGAGGCTCTCTATGGGCGGAGGTGTAGATCTTCAATCTGCTGATATGAGATTGGTGAATAGAAAGAACTAGAACTTCAGACAGATCTAGTAGCAGAGACCACAGCAGCTTGATGTGCATAGATTATATACTCTTTTATGCATGTTTTTACGCACATTTACATATTTTGAGCATGCTTGATCTATGCATTTTTATACTTCCAGCTTTCCTTTTAGCATATTTACTCTTTTGGTTCAGAGATCTACTTTTTGTGCATTTTCTGTACACAGGAGTCGAAATTGGTGAAGATTATGCGTCCTCGGGCAAGCTTGGAAGGAATTGAAGGGAGAGAGCATCAGGCCGTGTACCACACACGGCCGTGTAGTTTTAACAGGAAGGGAAGAGGACATGGACGTGTGAATCTCACACGACCGTGTCTTGATTTGAAGAAATTAGAGCAGATACCTTACATGGTCGTGTAGATCTACACGGACGTGTGAGGTATCCAGAGGCCAAGCAGGTGGTGGCCGTGTGCACCACATGGCCGTGTAGCATTTCCAGAGAACAGAAGGGTCCTGGCCGTGTGGATCTACACGACCATGCTTGGTTTCTTTAAAGAGAAGAGAGCTAGGCCATGTGAGTCACATGGCCGTGCAGCTTTGGCAGAGAAGGAACTGGACATGGCCGTGTGAATCTCACACGGCCGTGTCAATGGGCCGTGTGGCGCCCGATTTCCTCCTCTATTTAAACCTTCCTTCATGAATTGAAAGGGGATCTCTCCCCCTTTGGGAGAAGGCAAGATTTGGTGGTTTCCTCCCATTCTTGGGAGGATTTATGGACGATTCGAGGGGAGTTCTTGACGATTTCGACTCCGGAGCAAGGATTGGATCCGAAAACGAGGCTTCTTCGTAGATAAGTTTTCTCTTTCCCCCTTTTCTTGGTTTCTTGGATTGGGAATTTAAGAAATGCTTGTAATCTTTATTTCTTCGGGTATTCTTCCTCGATTCATGGAGTAGATCTTGTATTCTAGGATTAAGGGAGTATTTGTATGATGGATTGATGTAATCTCTTATGGATTTGCCATTTTCTTGTTTCAATGACATTGTCTTGCTTGTATCAATTAGATCTTGAATGATTAATGATGATTTGTGCTTAATTCTCATTCTTAATTGATTGTTTGGATTTCTTGTGGACTTTGTAAAGATAAACTCTCACTCGATCATCCGAGGGATCTACGTGACAGGTGCAAGCCCGTGTAAGGACGTTTGAGAGATAATCTTGAAGAGGAAATAGGAATATTCAAGAGAGTAGGATGGATCTTGTGATTAGTTTCTTGTATCTTGATAGATTAATAAGTTGTGGGCTTCTATGTTGATATCCGAGGAAGGCATAGTAATAGGTGCGCTTCTGTGTAAGGACAACATAGGTTCACGTCTAATTGATCATATTTAGATACATTTCTCAGTCCTTAGCCGGTTATCTATTGCAAGAGAGAACCGGCAACTTTCTACAAGTGTTTGGAAATTGAGGGATAAGAATTGGTGACCCATTTACATTCAAGAATTCTTACAAAGAAACCGAAACTCCTAGAATCTCCCTTTATCATAACCCAAAACACTAAACTCTTGTTTGCTGATCTTTAATATTAGATTTGTTTACCTTCACTTTGCATTTGAAACAATTGGATAGTTGTTTAGCTAATTCGCATTGAGACATTTCTAGTGCTTATTCCAGTCCCTGTGGATACGATAATCTTTTATATTACTTGCGACATTTCCGTACACTTGCGGAGCGTAACAAGTTTTTGGCGCCGTTGCCGGGGACTGCGCTATAACATTAGGAATTATCAATTGAGTTAGACTAAACATAACATTTATTTTCCTTTCATATTGCATAGTTGTAACTAATCATTAGATTTCTGTTTTTACTTTCTTGTATAACTTTTACTTCTTGTTAATTCTTTTTGTACAAATTCAATTCTGCATTTTTGATTCTTTTATTTTTCTCTTTTTCTGTTGAATTGTCATTTGCTATCTTGTTCTTGTGTATGCGAAGATCTAACTTTGCAGGGGAATTCTTTCCTTTTGACCCTGAGATTGACAGAACTTTCCATAAAAGAAGAATTCTGCAAAGGCAAATTGAAGAACAGGAACATTTGAACATAGCGAATAGACCACTCAAGGATTATGCAGCACCTTATGCAAGAGGTTTTCGATCTAGTATTTCAAGACCTTGGAAAGCTAATAGATCACTCAAGATTATATCTATGCAGCAGAACCAATTTGGTGGAGGACCTCATGAAGACCCCAATCAACACTTAGAGGTCTTTTATGAAATATGTGGTACCATGAAAATGAATGGAGTTCCTTCAGAAGCAGTTAGATTATTATTATTTGGGTTTTCTTTAAGAGATAGGGCAAAGCAATGGCTGAATTCTTTGGCCCCTAATAGCATCACCACTTGGGAGCAGTGTGAGCAATAGTTTCTTGATAAATTCTATCCACCAAGAAAAATAGCTCATATGAGGAATTTAATTGTAAGCTTCAAGCAAACTAACTCAGAATCTCTTTTTGAAGCATGGGATAGATATAATAGTATGCTCAGACAATGCCCACATCATGGGTTGGAAAGATGGTTAGTGTTGCACACTTTTTATAATGGTATCAACTATCATACCAAAGTGTCCCTTGATTCAACTGCTGGAGGGGCACTTATGAATAAAAGTTTAGATGAAGCTGAAGAAATTATTGATAGTGTAGCATAAAATCATCATCAATGGGAAAATGAAAGAAGTGGTGGCTATTCTTCTGTAAACCCAACAATTAAAGCATCAGGGAAGTTTGATGTAGATGCAGTCACTCTTTTGTCTGCAAAATTGGACGCTCTTACAAAGAAATTTGAGAATATGGGGACTAGTGCTAATATGGTCAATGCTATTAGTACATCTTGTGAAGTATGTGGGAGTTCAGAGCACTCAAATGACTCATGTCTATTGGGAGCTATCACTGCACAAATCAATCAACTGGAACAATGTGATGCAATCATGAGTTACAATCAAAGGAAGAACAACCCATACTCAAATACTTATAACCCTGGATGGAAGAGCCATCCCAATTTTTCTTACAGAAATAATCAAGATCAAGGACCATCTATGGGGGCAAGACCAAATTTTCAAGCTGGGCAACAAAATTTTCAACATCTATCTTCTCAAGGCTTACCAAAGTCAAATATTAAAAAGATGCTTGAAGAAATTATCTCAAGTCAGAATGAAATGAAGCAAGATTTAGCAAAGCTCACTCAGAGAATGGATAATTCTGAAAAGCATCAAAAGATCCAGGATAGTCAAATTGCCCAACTAGCTTCCTCATCATCCAGAGCACCAGGACAACTTCCAGGAAAACCTGATGTGAATCCTATGGAGCATTGCAATAGAATTGAGCTTAGGAGTGGACGGACCTTGGGAGACTCCCAAGTGACTGCTCCAAAAGGGATACAAAAAGAAGAAGAGCTCTCTCCTCTTATACCAAATCAGATTCAAGCTAATGAGGAGAGTACCATTGAGGTTGAAGAGACTCTTCCACTGAACCATCAGAGCAAAGCTGTCCCTTTTCCTCAGAGACTTACAATGCTCAAGAAAGATGAAGAATTTGGCAAGTTTTTAGAAAAAGTTATGGAAATTTGTGTAGAGGTACCTCTTATTGATGCTATTCTTCAAATGCCTAGATTTTCCAAATTCCTGATGTCAAACAAGAGAAGAAGAGGAGAGGTTGAGACCATTGCGCTTAGTGAGGAATGTAGTGCTATTTTGGAGAAGAACACTTCCCCAAAACTAAAGGACCCAGGGAGCTTTTATATTCCTTGCAACATAGGAAAAGAATTTTTTGAAAAAGCTTTTTGTGATTTGGGGGGAAGTGTTAGCCTCATTCCCTATTCAATTTGTAATAAATTAGGTCTCAAAAACATTAAACTTACTACTATGGCACTTCAACTTGCCGATCATTCCTGCAGGTACCCTTTGGGTATTATAGAAGATGTGCCAGTAGAGGTGGATGAGAATGTTATTCCCACAGATTTTGTCGTGTTGGACATGGAAGAGGGCCCCAGGATTCCTATCATATTAGGAAGACCTTTCCTTGCTACAGCTGGAGCTATAATTGATGTCAAAAATCATAAGCTTTCATTGGTAATTGGTAAGGAAAGGTTGGAATATGATTTATCTAATATCTCTAACCATGTCTCGTCTCTTTTAAATGCTTGTAGCAGGACAAGCATTTATAAACTTGAGGAATGGAATTTCCATCCTCATGGAAGGCCACCAAACGAAGGAGATAATGTGGTGGAAGATGTTGGGAGAAGATCTCCTAACAAAAACGAAAAGTATATATGTCCTCCAAGGGCGAGGAAAAGAAGTGAATGATCAAGTTTGGTCGAGCTAAAGACCTTAAACAAGCGCTTCTTGGGAGGCAACCCAAGGGTTCTTTTAGTTAGTTTTGATTTGTATTTTAATTTCTTTTAGTTTGATGCATTCTTTTGATTTTGTTTTCAGGTTAGGTGCAAAACAGAGCCCAGCCGTGTGCTATACACGGCCAGGCAAGTACACGGCCGGGCAAAGGTAGCAGAGAAGGGAAGTGCTTGGGCTGTGTCATCCAGACACGGCCGTGTAGGATCTCCCGAGGAAAAAAAGGTCTAGGCTGTGTCCCAAACACGGCCGTGCAAAGTATTCCGAGAAGAAAGATGGAGAGGCCGTGTCCCAGACACGGCTGTGCGAAGAATCCAGAGAAGGAAGAGGGGGAGGCCGTGTGGATCTGCACGGCCCGTGTAGGAGAGTTATTAAAGTCTTCTTTCTACCTTACACGACCAGATCTTGGCCGTGTTTCGCACACCCCCAACTCTCCAAAACATCTCTTTCTCTCCCAATCTCTTAAAAACTCCTCTCTAATCTCTCAAGATCTCTTAGATCCGGATTCTCCTCCTCTCTAAGACTTGGACTTTTTGTTCTCCTAACCTAAGATCTTTGCTCTTTGAAGTTTTGTTCTTTGAATTCCATTTTTCCAACCCTAGATAATTCTTCCCCTATCTAAACTCATCAAGATGTCCAACATTTTGAAGAAACTTCGCAAAGGAGGTGGTGGATCCAGTGGAGACAAAGAGAAGGAGTCATCAAGGGACAAAGGAAAACAACCAGTGAAGGGCAAAGGCAAAAGGACTTCATGCAACGAAGGTAATGACAATGAATTCAATATTGTGTTTAGAAATGATGATCAAGTAACTAGATTTGCAATTCTTGTCAATAGAAAGATAGTGTGTACTAGATATATGGACCCAACTGTTCTTGATATGCTTGGAATTAGGGAAGATGTAGATTTGATGATTGGGTTTTTGGATTGGAGTGATATTATGTACACACATTTGTCTACATATCCTCGTCTTGTTTTGGAATTTTAAGTTCATTGGATGTCCATTTTACTAATGAAGATGATTATTTTAGAAAAATCTCATTTAGACTAATGAATCAAGATTTTCTATGGGAATTTAGTGACTTTAATTCTTGTTTTGGATTAACCACCGGTAGCCCTCGTAGGTTTGATCCAAGGTTTAATTGGAATCATTTTTGGAATGCAATAATTGGGTTAGATCAACCTTATGAGCCTTCAAGAGCTAAGGCCTCCCATATGCAAAACCCCATCTTTAGGTATCTACATAGAGTCATGAGTAAAACTATTTTTGGTAGGGGAGAGAGTGATGGGGTGGTTAAAAAGATAGAGCTTTATGCTTTATGGGCTATGCTTTATAAGGTTGAATTTGATTCTGGTTTTCATTTTGTTCAAACCTTATTAAGATCTGCTAGGGCATCATCGGGATCAATTGTTTTTTGTGGTTTGATTACCCGAATGGCTTATAATTTAAATCTTGATGTTGATGGGTTGGAAATAATTCATGGTAATGACATGATTGACATTGATACATGTCTTGCTATGAAAATGATCGTTCGGGATAAGAATGATTTCGCGTTTCCTAGGAGGAGTGGTTCTCCTTTACCCCTTCCTTTTCCCGAACGAACTACTATTCGTAACCCGGCTAATTGGGTAATTTCTGAGTTAGATTTTGAGGATAGCCCTTCTATACCTGGAGACACTGAGCCACATCATGAGCCCTCGTTATCTGGACACCCGCAGCCTTCTAGTTTTATGGAGCCTGCTAGGCATTCTTTTGCATATGGCACGGGATCTTCTAGGTTTGATTTTTCAGATTTTCGTACGTCTCTAGAATCAGTTCATGAGAAGCAAGATGCCCAACGAAAAATGTTGGAGGGGCGCTTCTCTTTATCTGATGATCAGTTTAGGGAGGTACAAAATCATTTTCAGTTTACGAGGAATTTTCAAGGTCAAGTGGCTGAGTTTGTGCAGAATTATGATACTGATCAGGCTAGGATGAGAGATTTTATGCAGAGCATGATGCTTTCTAGCCAACAAGTAGATGCTTTATATGAGTATCATAGATCCTTGGGTGAGATTCCAGGTTTTCCTAGTTTTCCTATTGGCCAACCACGTCGTAGACCTCCTTTCCCTCGTCCACCTCCACCTCCTCCACCATATTGATTTCATCGGGACGATGAAAAGTTTAAGTCTGGGGGGATGTCATGTACTGTTTAGTTTGGTTTTCAGTTTTTAGTTTCTGTTAGTTTTTCATGTTGGTTCTTATTTTCATTGCTTGTTGCTTTATATTGCTTGTTTTTCAAATAATCATGGCAAAAAATTTTTTTTGAGAACATCAAATCTTCACTTATATGCTTTCTTGGATTCAAGTGAAATGTTAGCACGATTATTGTCTTGATTCATGATGTTCGAATGATGCTAGTAGAAAACTTTGTGTAGTTCTTTTTTTCTATCTTGGGAAGCATTAATAAGCTAAGAATCTTATGGTGATGAGTTTTAGTTTTGGTTCAACCTTAAAGATTTTATCTTCACTACACTTGTGCTTGATGCTTGAATAGTTGATGTCATTGAAATAGTCATGATTCATCTTGTTTGCTTAGTACTTGGTTTCCATGGTGATTTCTCAACTTTCATTTTGGTTACTGGATGAGGCTCAAATCATTAAAGCTCATTTGGAAAAATCAAAATATCCCAACACGTGTGCTAAAAGTACATTTGTGAATAAATTTTGCACAATGCAAACACTTAAAAAAAAAAAAAGGAATATAAAAAACAGTTGTCATGAGTGGAATCTAGCAAGTCACCCCTTTGAGACCGAGTTAGGTTACTGGGGAAATGACTGCTTAGTTTCCCTTGAGATTGAGCACACCTTTGAGACCTTGGGTTAGTTGAGAAATATGAACCAAGTGAATGGTGATTAAGTGTCTATCACTGGTTACTTGTCTTTCACTGGAAACACTAGGAATTCAAATTTGATGACGACTTGACTAGGACATGGATTGAAACTTGAAGGGTGTTGAGTTACTTTTACACTGTGCACAAGATTCTTATGCTTGAACCATACTTTACTTGTTTCCATGATCACGCTTGTTAATGAAACTTTTTGATAGAGTTAGGAAAGTGCACTAGGTTTTATGAATGTATTGTAGAACATATGAATTTAGACTGCAGCATTTTGCTTGAGGACAAGCAAAGGTTTAAGTCTGGGGGTGTGATGTGCGTAGATTATATACTCTATTATGCATGTTTTTACGCACATTTACATATTTTGAGCATGCTTGATCTATGCATTTTTATACTTCCAGCTTTCCTTTTAGCATATTTACTCTTTTGGTTTGGAGATCTATTTTTTGTGCATTTTCTGTACACAGGAGTCGAAATTGGTGAAGATTATGCGTCCTCGGGCAAGCTTGGAAGGAATTGAAGGGAGAGAGCATCAGGCCGTGTACCACACACGGCCGTGTAGTTTTAACAGGAAGGGAAGAGGACATGGCCGTGTGAATCTCACACGGCCGTGTCTTGATTTGAAGAAATTAGAGCAGATGCCTTACATGGCCGTGTAGATCTACACGGCCGTGTGAGGTTTCCAGAGGCCAAGCAGGTGGTGGCCGTGTGCACCACATGGCCGTGTAGCATTTCCAGAGAACAGAAGGGTCCTGGCCGTGTGGATCTACACGACCGTGCTTGGTTGCTTTAAAGAGAAGAGAGCTAGGCCGTGTGAGTCACACGGTCGTGCAGCTTTGGCAGAGAAGGAACTGGACATGGCCGTGTGAATCTCACACGGCCATGTCAATGGGTCGTGTGGCGCCCGATTTCCTCCTCTATTTAAACCTTCCTTCATGAATTGAAAGGGGATCTCTCCCCCTTTGGGAGAAGGCAAGATTTGGTGGTTTCCTCCCATTCTTGGGAGGATTTCTGGGCGATTCGAGGGGAGTTCTTGACGATTTCGACTCCGGAGCAAGGATTGGATCCGAAGACGAGGCTTCTTCGTAGATAAGTTTTCTCTTTCCCCCTTTTCTTGGTTTCTTGGATTGGGGATTTAAGAAATGCTTGTAATCTTTATTTCTTCGGGTATTCTTCCTCGATTCATGGAGTAGATCTTGTATTCTAGGATTAAGGGAGTATTTGTATGATGGATTGATGTAATCTCTTATGGATTTGCCATTTTCTTGTTTCAATGACATTGTCTTGCTTGTATCAATTAGATCTTGAATGATTAATGATGATTTGTGCTTAATTCTCATTCTTGATTGATTGTTTGGATTTCTTGTGGACTTTGTAAAGATAAACTCTCACTCGATCATCCGAGGGATCCACGTGACAGGTGCAAGCCCGTGTAAGGACGTTTGAGAGATAATCTTGAAGAGGAAATAGGAATATTCAAGAAAGTAGGATGGATCTTGTGATTAGTTTCTTGTATCTTGATAGATTAATAAGTTGTGGGCTTCTATGTTGATATCCGAGGAAGGCATAGTAATAGGTGCGCTTCTGTGTAAGGACAACGTAGGTTCACGTCTAATTGATCATATTTAGATACATTTCTCAGTCCTTAGCCGGTTATCTATTGCAAGAGAGAACCGGCAACATTCTACAAGTGTTTGGAAATTGAGGGATAAGAATTGGTGACCCATTTACATTAAAGAAATCTTACAAAGAAATCGAAACTCCTAGAATCTCCCTTTATCATAACCCAAAATACTAAACTCTTGTTTGTTGATCTTTAATATTAGATTTGTTTACCTTCACTTTGCATTTGAAACAATTGGATAGTTGTTTAGCTAATTCGCATTGAGACATTTCTAGTGCTTATTCTAGTCCCTGTGGATACGATAATCTTTTATATTACTTGCGACATTTCCGTACACTTGCGGAGCGTAACACAGCTATACAGCAGATCCGCCAGAGGATAGAGACAGCTCAGAGCCGCCAGAAGAGCTATGCTGATACATGATGCAGACCCCTAGAGTTTTCAGTTGAGGATACAGTATTCCTCAGAGTAGCTCCCATGAAGGGAGTAATGCGTTTTGGGAAGAAGGGTAAACTAAGTCCCAGATATGTGGGACCATACCTTATCAGCAGGAGAGTTGGCAAGGTAGCATATGAACTAGAACTACCTCAGGAGATGTCAGTTATCCATAATGTATTTCATGTCTCTATGCTGAAGAAGCATATCCCAGATGCCACCCAAGTGATTGAGCCCCAGCTGGTACAAGTCCGCGAAGACCTCAGCTATGACAGTCAGCCTACTCAGATAGTAGATCGAGCAGTTAAGAAATTGCAGAATAAGGAAGTGCCATTAGTAAAAGTTATTTGGCAAAATCACACAGCAGAAGAGGCAACTTGGGAGACAGAAGCTAGTATGAGACAGAAGTACCCAGAGTTATTCTAAGTTCGAGGACGAACTTTTTATAAGGTGTGGGGGATTGTAACACCCAAAAATTCTCAAAATAATTATTAGAAATATCTTAGTATTTTTCTGGAATTTTAGAATATTTTTTCGGAATTTTTAGAATAGTGGAAGTAGCAAAAAGTAAATAGGTTGTAAAACGGCCTAAGCGGGAATTGAACCCGAGACCTAGGACTTGTGAATAATTCTAGTAACCAAGTGAACCCAGCAGGGCCGTGCTGAAAGAAAAGGGAATCAATTAAATTTATATTAGAGTTGGGACATATTCACCACTTAATATAAATAGGGAAAATAATTAAGAGGAAGGTTATTTTTGATCATGACTTTTCTTTTCCCTCACCCTCACTTGACGTCGCCTCTCCCTTCCTCACCTCTCGGCGCCCAAGCCAAGCAAGCCTAGGGTTCCATCCTTAGGGCCATAAGAGCATCTTCCAGCAACATCAAGGATACGAGGACGCTCCTCTCCACGAGAAGAACGCGTAGACGCGAGAAGATCATCAAAGAGATCTCTTCTCCGGGGAGACCTAGCGCTTAGATATGTAAGAAACTCCGAGCAGGAGGTAAGAAACCTCTCACCTGCAGTATAAGTAGCTTTTCGTATGATTATATGCTTTTAAATTAGCTATGTGCAGTTTTTCGACACCTAGGGTGTATTTAACCCTCTTCGCAGTTTTAGGGACTTAGTTGAGCACCTCTAGATGGGCCAGACACGTCCTTCCCCTACAGTTGGAGGATGTAGACGCTGTCGGGTGCCTAGAGGTGGTCTCCCTAATAGAGGGGAGGGTTGGAGCACACCAAGTATTCGATAAAATGCTTAGCCCAGTTAAATGCCATCCTAGGCATTTTAAGAGCTTAGATAAATGCAATAGAAGCATTTTTACAGCTTATGTAGTCTTGCTACAGCTTTTACAGGACTAGATGTCCAATGGGTGGACTCCCACAGTCGCCTCTAGGTTCAGATAACCTAGTTATGGGTTCAGACAACCTAGTAAAAAGCAAGACAAGAATTAGTAGCTTATGTTCAGTATTTTACTTTCTCAGTGGCACTGTACTGAATTAGATATCCATTGGGTTGGACTCCCATAGTCGTCCCTAGGTTCAACTAACCTAATAACCCTACTAGATTCGGAATTTGCAACCCCGGGTCTAGTTAGGGATGCGCGCACAGCAAGTACAGTTACCGGGCCCAAACAACAGCATGATTATGTATTTTCACTTATTATATAAATAGTTTTCAAACTCACGCAAGATAGTTCCGTGAGTTTAGTACAACTTCAGCATTAGCCTAGCATTAGCTTAACTCAGTTTATTTTGTATCAGCTTAGTTTTCTATTGATACAACATGATAGTTTATACTAGCACTTGTTGCCATGATTAGTTTGATTGTATGCCATGCTATGCTTTTACATGTTCAGCACATATTTTAAATAGCATGTTTTCAAAACATAAATAGCATCGTATGCATGTTTTAGTGAGGTAGATGGTTTCTTACTAAGCTCTCAAGCTTACAGATACTTCTTTTCCTTATACTGTAGATAAAGGTAAAGGAAAGATGGACTAGCGGAGGCTGGAGGTCAATGCAATGATGAAGATGTGTGTGGAAGGAACCTGGAATAAAGATCTTGGAGAAATTAGCAAATTAAGACTTTAGTCTTATATAGCATTATTTTCCGCATTTCTAGTTATCTTAATGCCTTGAATCTTGAACGAATTGCTTAGATTGTTAGTACTTATGCTCATATTCCTAGTTATGTGTTATTAGTAGGTTCCCAGCTGTTATAGAATTGTTGTAGGTGAGTTTGGCACGAAATTGTGCTGAAATCAGGTTTCTGACACGAAATCAGAAACCCCAATCGATCGCCCGATCGATTGGGACTCCTCAATCGATCAACCGATCGATTGAGAAGTTCGTACCGCGAATAGAGAGCTTCTGGATCGATCAGCCGATCGATCCAGATGCATCCTGTCGCGAACAGAAAGGCCGGGGATCGATCGCGGGATCGATCGGGGAAATTTACCTCGTGAACAGAGAGCTTCCGAATCGATTCTTGGATCGATTGATTAACCTGGATCGATCAGCCGATCGATCCAGAATCTTACCCAAGTACAGTAACGAGCTGAATCGATCACTGGATCGATTCGACCATTGCAATCGATTCGTGGATCGATTAGGAGGCCTGATAACAGCTGGAAAACCCTTAGCTCAGTTCCTTGACCATGGGGAATGTAAAATATGTCATGAATAGTTTAGATTACACCCCTTAGCATGTATAGAATAAAGAAATGATAATAGTTCCGTTTAGCCAAATTTTTAATTAGTACAGCTTCCGCACCTAGACTTTTTGATGGTCATGGGATAGCTTAGCACAGCATAACATAACGATCGGCCTCACAGCCTAGCCAGTAGGAGGTGGGTCGTTACACAAGGAGGGAGTAACGTAGCTAAAAAAATTTGGTTTAGGTTATTTATTCAAAGTCAGTTGGTCCTTAAGTCCAAGCATGAGTCAAGTTCTATAGATTCACTTTAAGAGGTATTAGAGCCCTAAGGATCAAACATGCTTAACCAGAAGACTGAGTGTCCTTTACCAACTGTCTAACCTTTAGCTACTTTGCTGATTGTCTTTCACATGGTTAGTCAAGTTAAGTCAATTTGGTCCAGTTAGTTTTGACTAGAGCTGGAAAACTCGACTTGATTGATGTATATTACGTGTTTAACGCCCAGACTCATATTGATGCACAGATATAAGTATTTTTTAGTCCAGGCTGTACCCTATGCATCTCACACCGTTCTATATCTTTCAAGGACAATAAAGGTATACCTAGGTGTTTGTGAGATGCTCTGGCTTAAGTCTAGGGGAACATGATTTCTAGGGGGAAGCCTAAGTTAAGTAAACTTTTTGAAACTTCTAAGAAAAGGGATTTTTAAAACTATTTTTCCTAGAACTTTTGAAATGAAAAATAAGAAAAAAAACAAGATAATTAAACAAAATGAGGCACTTACTCTACCCAACACATTCCTATTTGCCTTCTAAGTGCACTGAACTCAAGTTCAGGTAAGAGTTTTGTAAAAATGTCAGCTAGGTTTGATTTGGACTCAACATGGTTGAGTGTAATTTCATCCTTAGCTACGTGATCCCTTACAAAGTGGTGTTTTACCTCTATGTGTTTAGTCCTAGAATGGTGAATAGGATTTTTGGTCAGATTAATTGAGCTGATATTATCAATAAAGATTTTTGCATTTTTATATTCTAGTTGATAGTCTTTTAACATATGCATCATCCACAACAGTTGAGATGCACATTCTCCTAGAGCTATGTATTCAGCTTCTGTAGTGGATAGAGCAACACAATGTTGCTTTCTGCTTGACCAACTTACTAGGCACTGACCTAGAATATGGCAGCTACCACTTGTACTTTTTCTATCGAATTTGCACCCGGCATAGTCCGAATCAGAATAGCCATAAAGGTCAAATGTGCAAGTTCTTGGGTACCAAAGTCCTACATTTAGAGTTCCTTTAATATACCTAAGTATTCTTTTAACATATGTTAGGTGTGACTCTTTTGCACAGGATTGGTATCTTGCGCACATACCTACTGCAAACAATATGTCGGGTCGGCTTGCAGTTAGGTAAAGTAAGCTACCTATGACACTCCTATAGTACTTTGGATCTACTGATTTTCCTTCAGGGTCAGAGTCAATGTTAATGTTGGTTGCCATTAGAGTATTTATAATTTTTGAATTTTCCATGCAGAATTTTTTAATTAACTCCTTAGCATATTTAGTTTGATAAATAATTTTAAAGTTAATTAATTTTAAAAAATAAGTTAAGTTAATTAAGTTTAAAAAATAATTTTAAGTTAATTAATTTTGAAAAATAGTTTTAAAGTTAATTAATTTTGAAAAATAATTTTAAAGTTAATTAATTTTGAAGAATAAGTTAAGTTAATTAAGTTTGAAAAATAATTTTAAAGATAATTAATTTTGAAAAATAATTTTAAAGTTAATTAATTTTGAAAATAAGTTAAGTTAATTAAGTTAGAAAAATAATTTTAAAGTAAATTAATTTTGAAAAATAATTGAAAAATAATTTTAAAGTTAATTAATTTCGAAGAATAAGTTAAGTTAATTAAGTTTAAAAAATAATTTTAAAGTTAATTAATTTTGAAAAATAATTTTAAAGTTAATTAATTTTGAAAAATAAGTTAAGTTAATTAAGTTTGAAAAATAATTTTAAATTCTTAGTCATCTCACCCGATCTAAATTTTCAATCAGGGAACCCTATAATTGTTGTGAGATGAATTATGGTTGAATTTTTAGGGTAAGGTTTAACTTTGTGTTAGATTCAGGTTTAACTTTGGGTTCACTAAGTAAGCATTCTTTGGATAAACTTCTGGGCTATGGTGAGTCACAAGGAACTCATTAAAGTAACCATGCCTTCGAGGTTTTCCAAATAGTCCTACCCATTGAACTTAATACTAAACCTTGGTCTAACTAGTTAGGATCCATTTAAGGGTAGCTTCGGTCAGTTTCACTTGGCCAAATGCACTAGGTCGAAGGCATATCTTCCTAAACATGCGATGCCCAAGTTTCCCTAACGTACTATCATCCAAAAACTTCACCAGTACAGTGGGTCAAGTTAATCCTGACCTGTTTTAATCTAACCTTAATTACCCTGCCAGGTAAACTACTCTTGTTTTACCCATTTCGGGTAAATTAAGTTCAGTTACCCTGTCGGGTAGTTCAGTTGGGGGTGCCAGCTATTCTGGATCCTCCATCTATCTTTTTTATTTGACTTTAATTTTTAAATTTTGAATTTAAATTTCAAGTTTTTAATTTGATTTTTAAATTTTGAATTTAAATTTCGAATTTGATTTTTTTTTTAAAAAATTAAATTTTGAGTTTTTAATTTGATTTTTAAATTTTAAATTTCAAGTTTTTAATTTGATTTTTAAATTTTGAATTTAAATTTCAAATTTTTAAGATCGTTTTTCTTTTTGCTCCCCCTGGATCATGGCCTCGATATGGTCTATCGAGGTAGTGTACTTGATCCTTCGGGACCTAGTATTGACCAAGTCCAACTTGATTGATCAATTTGGACTTGGGGACCCATGCTTGGACTGATTTACTATTTTGTTTGTTTATTAAGGATAAATAAGATTTATATTTCTTTTTTACTTTTATATCCTAGCCCAGTTCTATTGTAAACGGCTCTTTGTGTCCCAAGGATTAGGTCAAGATTCTTGGAGCCCAAAGAAAATCGTTCTAAGGTATTTTTTAAATCCTTGACCTGATTTTTCAAACTAGAATTTTCTTCCTCAAGTTTTTGAACTTGAGTTGAATCTCTAGTCTGAACTTGATCAGGTAAGGATTTAGAGTTAGTCACTTCTTTAAGGACAGCTACTTCTTTTAGAAGTGACTTAATTTTAAGGTTCGACTTAGCTAACTTGCGTAATAAATAATTGACTAAATTATTAAGTCTAGGGATACTTACAGTGGAGTCTGGCCCTTCGAAAACGGATGCGGATCCGTGGCTTCTCTTGGACTCGGCCTCTGACTCGCCCTCGCTCTCGGATTCGACGATCTGGTCCCGGGCTATCAATGCAAGTAAACTCGTCTGATCGAGTTCGTCGTCGTCGTCTTCCGAAGAAGATTCGTCTCACGTCACCTTCAGGGCCTTCTTTCTTCTTTGATTTTTGGCCTCCTTTTGGTTGGGGCAGTTTGCTTTGATGTGCCCTTTCTGGTTGCACCCGTAGCAGGTAACTTCAAACTTTACCTTAGAACTCGGTTGAGTCTCCTTGGATTGTACCGCCTTCTTCAGGTCTTTCTTGTTGAAGCCCTTCTTTTTCTTGTAGAGCTTCTTCACGAGATTCACGAGTTCGTTGGTCAGTTCATCTTCTTCATCTTCTGAGTCAGGTTCGTCTTCTGATTCCGGTTCAATTTTTCACCGTACTCTTGGTTCTCGTGTCCGACTAGTACCTGCAACCAAAGCAATACCCTTCTCGGTCGGCTATGCATTAGTTTGTTCATGAAGTTCAAATTTACTAAATAGTTTATCTAATTTAATACAAGATAGATCCTTAGAGATTTTGTAGGCATCTACCATTGAGGCCCACAATGTGCTCCTAGGAAATGAATTAAGAGCATACCTTATGATATCCCTATTTTCTACCTTCTGCCCGATTCCGTGAAGGAAGTTAAGGATATCTTGGATTCTTGCGTGTAGTGAACTCGCCGTCTCGCCTTCCTGCATTTTTAAATTGTATAGTTTATTGAGTAACAAATCACACTTACTTACCTTGGTTTCCGAGGTGCCCTCGTGAAGTTCGATTAGTTTCTCCCACAGCTCCTTTGCGGAAGAGAACAGACCGACTTTGTTGAGTTCTTCCTTGGTAAGACCGCACTGGAGGGTGCAAGTGGCTTTGGCATCGACTTCCACCTTCTTGATAAGGGTTGGTTCCCAGTTTTCGCAAGATGTAGGCTTGCCGTCTTCATCAGTTGGTAATCGCAGTCCCGTCTAGACTATCATCCAGGTGTCGAACTAGGTCTTAAGATATATCTACATTCGACCCTTCCAATACCCTTCCAATATACTAAAAGCCTAGCTTTTGGTATGAGTATTTATTTAGAAATAAGAATCACATTAGTCAAATCACTACACTTATATGATAAGCATAGATGTTCAATTAATTTATATTGTAGATAACATGGTGTGTGGTGTCGCACACAGAAGATCATGTTATCAGCACCTTATAAATTATAAACAGTTTCTCACGACCAAGATGGAAAGGAACAAACCATCGGAAGGTCGTAGTGTAATTAGGTATTAATTTATCTTGGCTATATAATTACATTAGTACACTTTGAGTGTATTGAGTAGGACCATTTAAGGTAAGTTCTTTTTATACTGACTTAATAAAAGAACTAGACCTTAGTTATTATGGAAGTGTGTGCTCTTAATCCTAATATAATAACAAGCACATATATTTAGTATATATTTCTTTGACTTATCAATGGGTGAGATTTAGCTCGATAAATCAAGAAGCCCGATAAGTTGGGAAATAATATTACTTATAGTGTGTGTTGTTGATTATAGAAGGAAACTGTGTCCTAGTAATCTAGGTTGATAATGTCCCCAAGAGGAGCTCATAAGGATTGTCATGTTAAACCCTGCAGGTGGAATTAGTCCGACATGACGATAAGTCTGAGTGGTACTACTCTTGGACTAAGATATTAATTAAAATGAGTTGTCAGTAACTCAATTAATTAGTGGACATCCGACATCTTAAACACAGGGAGAATAACACACTCATAATAAGAAGGAGCCCAAAACGTAATTTGGGATTGGTGCGGTAGTTCAATAATAATTCTTTAGTGGAATGAATTATTATTGATGAAATTAAGTTGTGTGTTCGGGGCGAACACGGGATGCTTAATTTCATCGGGAGACCAAAACCAATTCCTCCTCTCGGTCCCTATCGTAACCTCTTGTATATAGAGATGTATACCCACCACATACCCACTTCTTACCCACCTTTATACTCATCCTAATGGGGTCGGCCAAGCAAGCTTGGAACTCAAGCTTGGGCCGGCCAAGTAAATAGGATGGATTAAGTTAGTGTGGACGGCCCTAGCTTGAACCCAAGCTTGGTGTGGACGGCCACATCATATTAAAAGGGATTTTATATTTAAAATTTTTCTTATGTGGATTCCATGGTTTTAAAAGAGAGTTTAAAATTTAAATCTTTCCTTTTATAGCTTTCTACAAAAGATTAAGAAAATATTTGATATCTTTCCGTATTTGTAGATTGGAAGGAAGATTTTAATTTTTGATATAACTTTCATTTTTTGTAATCATGTTCATGATTTAAAAAGAGAGTTTAAAAATTAAATATTTCCTTTTATAAGTCTCTATAAAAGATTAAGAAAAGATTTAATATCTTTCCTTATTTGTAGATTGAAAGGAGATTTTAATTTTGAAGATAACTTTCCTTTTTAGAAATCATCCACATATTTAAAAGAAAGATTTTAATTTATAAAATTTCCTTTTATAACTCACCATGAAGGGATAAATTGTTAGAGAAATTTTATTTTAAAATTTTCGGAAACAAATTAGGAAGTTTTAATTCTTGTGTTGATTAAAACTTTCCTTGATTGTAGCTTTTCGTGGCCGGCCATGTTGATTAATAAAAGGGAAATTGATTTTATATCAATTAAATTTATTTTTCATGGTGAAGAAATTAAGGAAGTTTTATTTAAATTTTCCTTATTTGTCAAGACCAAGGATTATAAAAGAGGGGGTAGAGGTGCCTTCATGGGTAACGACTCTATTCTATTTCTCCTCTCTTTTTCCTTGGTGGTGGCTGGCCATATGCTTTTCTCTCCTCCTCTTGTTGTGGCCGAAACCCTCTATCTCCTGGAGCTTGAAGAAGGTGGCCGGATCTAGCTTGAGGAAGAAGGAGAGAAAGGAGGCTTTACTCTTGTATCCCTTGGAGCTTGGTGGTGGTAGCCGAACCTCTACATCGTTGGAGGAGTTTTGGTGGCCGAATCCTAGAAGGAAGAAGAAGGTGGCTTGGTTGTTCTCATCTCGGAAGATCTTTGCCCACACAACGTCCGAGGTTAGAAGAGGAATACGATAGAAGATCAAGAGGTCGTTAAAGTCTACAAAGAAAGGTATAACTAGTAATTATTTTCCGCATCGTACTAGTTTTATTTCTTTGTAAAAATACCAAATACAAGAGACATGCAATTCTAGATTTTCGAAATATTTTTCGATGTTGTGTTCTTTTATTTTTCTTTTCCTTGTGATTCGATTGTTCTTGGAGGTTAACCTAGGGTTACTATGGGAAGGTTAAATATTTAATTCCCTTAAAAGGCTTTGTCTAGTCGGTGGTGGTTGCTCCCATATCAAAGAAGGCCAAGTGCCTCGCCATGCAGTACTGGAAGCCAATTTTAGAAATAGATATTTAATTATCTTCGTGACCTAGGTGATTTCGATCAAACCTGTTAAGTTCCATAGGAAATCCAAGTCTAAACCTAACAGAACATATAAGTTAAACTTAGGATCAAACGTGTTAAGTTCCGTAGGCGATCCAAGTTTAATTTAAAAGAACACATGGTAGCTAGGAAAGGTTCAGACATTGTACAAAATTTTTGTACAGTGGAACCATTAGATTTTCTGAGTAGCAACCAACAGTCATGGGATCAAGCAGGTCTCTCCCTCAGCGGGATCGAGGGCATTCTTATTCTCTCCTCGACTCCTCATACACTTGGGAGTCGTAGGATTGAGTCTCTCCCTTAACAGGATTGAGAGTATTCTTATTCTCTCCTCAACTTCATGGACACATGGGAGTCATGGGATTGAGCAAGTCTCTCTCTCAATGAGATCGGGTATTATTGTGCTTTTTAGGGCTTAACATCCCTCGTTCGTGGTCAAGTATCTCTACTAGTCTTGGATCAGTGATTCTCCATCGGCATATTTTCCTTTTTAGTGCTCAACCTCCCCCGAGGGTTGATCATCTCCATTGGTCTCGGACCAACGATTCTCCATCAGCATATTATTCTTTTTAGGGCTTAACCTTCCCCATTCGGGATCTAGCATTTCCACTAGTGAAACATCCCCTACTTCTATCCTAGATAGGTATTTTTTTTTCATCTCAAAAGGAAAACTCTCAACATAAATGTCAAAATTTATTAAAATAACCCAACGAGTTCTTAAAACAGAAACTACTAGTAGCTATCGATGAATTGTCACAAAGTTCCAGAAGTTTATTCTTCTAATAACAAGATAAGCAATCTACTAAATAATGTGGAACATGAACTGGAGGGTCTTCGGGGTTGTGTTTCCATCGTTCCAAGCCTACTCACTAGTCAAAACCTCCCGCCTCATTTGTCTCATCTCTTGTAATAATTAGATCTATAAGTCTAAAGACTCAACATGCTCAAAACCCTTATATGCATTAATTACTCCCTAAAATTATGTGTACTAAAGAGAAACATATTTTAGTTAGTCTTGCCCTTAACTTCATGTACCACATCAACACAAACATAACTACTTGCAAAGAATAAATATAACTACTGGAAGAGCGTAAACATAAACATCACTACTTATAGAGAATAAACAAACCTATTGGTAGAGCATAAATATAAATATAACTACTTGCAGAGATTAAACATACTTACTAGAAAAGCATAAGCATGAACATAACTACTTGCAGAGAATAAACATACTTACTGGTAGAGCATAAATATAAACATAACTACTTGCAGAGATTAAACATATTTACTAGCAGAGCATAAACATGAACATAACTATTCGAAGAGAATAAACATACTTACTGGTAGAGCATAAATATAAACATAATTACTTGCAGAGATTAAACATATTTACTAGCAGAGCATAAACATGAACATAACTACTTGAAGAGAATAGACATACTTACTATCATACTTACTAGTATAGCATAAACATGAACATAACTAGTTGCAGAGATTAAACATACTTATTGGAAAAGCATAAACATGAACATAACTAGCAGAGAATAAACATATTTACTAGCATAGCATAAACATAAACATAACTACTTGCAGAGAATAAACATACTTATTATTAGAGCATAAACATAAATATAAACTTAACTATTTGCAGAGATTAAATATACTTACTGGTAGAGCATAAACATAAATATAACTACTTGTAGAAATTAAACATACTTACTAGCAGAGTATAAACATGAGCATAACTACTTCTAGAGAATAAACATACCTACTAGCATAGCATAAACATAAACATAGTTTTCCATAGGGTTTAGTTTCATGTTATTGGTGTTGGTGCAAGGAGCACCAAATGATCAAACCTAAGTTTTGATTATGGAAAAGGGTCCAAAGTTAAGATATCTTATTATCTAACAAATGTGAATGAGCCTGCAAGAAAGTCCTAAGTAGGCAAACGTCCTAGTGGATTCTAGACGGATGAAAAAAATCCTACTGGAAGGTAACCCTAGGTCTTAGGAGGTGGTAACCCTAGGTGGAAAGTCTTATTGGGTCAAGCTCTTTAGGTGAAATCCTGGTGGTCACAGACTAGGTGGAAGACTGGACGGGTTGGGGATACGACATCCAGCAGAAAAGTCCTGAAGACTCGGAAGTTGAGCAAAAGTCCAATCGATCTAGAGGACCAATCTGAAAAAAGGTAATTTTTCCTGAGATGAGTAGGTGAGGACGCATTCCCCGTTGAGGGAATAGTAGACGTCGGTTCGACCTAGGATTTTCGATAAATCTAAAAGTTAGAACTGGACAGTCCGATGATTGTCAAATATTTATATTTTTCATATTTTATTATATTAACTTTATTTTGCAGGGTATAGTTTGTTTGTAGAATAATATGTCTTGCAGGAAGGGAGTTACACAAGGAAAAACTTGAATGAACCGTGTCCGAGGTGTCTCCAGGGCTGTTGGAGGCGCCTCGGGTGTCTTAGTTGCAACTGCACAAGAAGCAGGGTAGAAGGTGCCTTGAATACACCTGAAGACGCCTTGGACCAGAGATGGAAGGCACCTTCCATGCGCTTGAAGGCACCTTCCAAGGGATAACTTTCACAGACAGCAGAAGTTATCAACACCGATCGGCAGGGGATAAGAATCCCTGATGGAGGCACATTCCATGGAGGTTGAAGGCGCCTTCAGCAGAATATAAAGGGAGGTCTCGAGCAGGAGGCTAAAGGTAACTTGTTTCACGATTACTCTACTGCGTGCTGCTCTAAAGATGATCCTGCGACTTCGTGAAGCGATTTCGATGATCGAAAGCACGACCTTCCAGATCCTCAAAAGTTGTTGGTATACTTTTAATTGTTACACTCAAATTATAAATCCATTGTACTACTCTATGTAAAGATTTTCTGAACTGATAGTTGATTGCCCAACGAAAGTGATCGACAATCTCGGGCCTTGGAGTAGGAGTCATCACAGGCTCTGAACCAAGTAAATCCTACTTGTATTTGTGATTGTTTATTTTCTGCTATCTTTCTTTTTCCACTGCGTTGTTACTCTATGCTTTCCAAAAAGTGTGAAAAAGTCACGAGTGCTATTCACCCCCTCTAGGGCAACTCGATCTTATAATTGGTACCATAACATATTGTTTGATCAAACTTTTACCATAGCGTTAGGTGGGTAGGAATCCAACCCTTGGAACAAAACCCCCTACCCTTACATAATTTTGGGTAAGCTCCCAGGGCGTAGATCCTTAGTTCATAACTCAACTTATAATAAAATTTAGCAAGCTCTCCGAGCATATGTCTCTGATTCATGACTCAACCCACAATGAAATTTGGCAAGCTTCCCGGGCATAGGCTCCCGGTTCATAACTCAACCCATACATGAACATACAGTTGCCACCAACGGTTTCCTTCTAAATTAATTATTCAATTAAACTTATTCATACACATATGCTATATTATCATTGTAACGCCCGAAAATTCTCAAAATAATTTTAGAAATATTCTATTATTTTTTTGGAATTTTAGAATATTTTTACGGAATTTTTAGAGTAGCGGAAGTAGCAAAAATAAATAGAAAATGAAAACGGCCTAAGCGGGAATTGAACCCGAGACCTATGACTTGCGGATAATTCTAGTAACCAGGTGAACCCAGCAGGGCCGTGATGAAAGGAAAGAGAACCAATAATATTTATATGTAAGCTGGGCCAAAATTACCACTTAATATAAATAGGGAATTATTAAGTGGGGTTGGGTTTTAACGTGATTTTTCCTCACCCTAGCCCTCACCGCTGCCCACTCCCTCTTCCTCCTTTCTCTCTCGACACCCAAGACCAAGAAGCCTAGGGTTTCATCCCTAGGGCTGTAGGAACGTCTCCCGGCGACAACTCTGGCACGAGGACGCTCCCCTCCGCGAGAGGAACACGTGGACGAGAGAAGATCGACGAAGGGATCTTCTCCACCAGAAAACTAGCACTTAGATTTGTAAGAAATCTAGCACAGGAGGTAAGAAACCCCTCACCTGCAGTATAAGTAGCTCCCGTATGAATTTCATGCATTGTTTTAGCCGTATGCAGCTTTCCAGTAATAAAAGTGTGAATTAGCGCACACCAAGCGTTTGATTAAACGCTTAGCTTAGTTAAATGACATCCTAGGTATTTAAATAGCTTAGATAAATGCAATAGAAGCATTTTTCAGTTTATTTAGTCTTGCTACAGCTCTTATGGGACTAGATGTCCAATGGGTGGGCTCCCACAGTCGCCTCTAGGTTCAGACAACCTAGCTCTAGGTTCAGATAACCTAGAAATAGCGAGATAAACAATAATTAGCTATGTTCAGTATTTTACTTTCTCAGTGGCACTGTATTGGATTAGATATCCATTGGGTTGGGCTCCCATAGTCATCCCTAGGTTCAGATAACCTAGAAACCCTACTAAATTCGGGACTTGAAAATCCGGGTCTAGTTAGGGATGCGCGCATAGCAAGTACAGTTACCGGGCCCATTAGCAGCATGATTATGTATTTTAAACTATTATGATAATTAGTTTTCAAAACTCACAAATCAGTTGTGTATACAGTTTAACTTCAGTACCTGCTTAGTTTAGTTTAGCTCAGTTCATGCTTCAGCTCAGCTTCTTCCTATGAGGATGTATGATAGCTCTATGTTCAGCTTTTGTTACACATGCTTTAGATGATAGTATGCCATGACTAGTTTTTGATTTCTATGTGTTGTATGATAGCATGCCATGTTTAGTCTAATCAGTACATATTTCAAATAGCATATTTTCAAAACATAAATAGCATCGTATGCATGTTTTGTGAGGTAGATGGTTTCTTACTAAACGAAAGCTTACAGATACTTCTTTTCCTTATACTGCAGATAATGGTAAAGGAAAGATGGACTAGCGGAGGCTGGAGGACAATGCGACAAAGATGTGTGTGGATGGAACTTGGAATAAAGATCTTAGGGAATTTCATCGAGCTTTGTTTAAGCATTTGAACCTTTTAGCATTGTATTATTATGCACCTTAGAATGTTTGAATGCCATGAATTAGTGAATTTTGCACCCTACCATGCTTAGAATATTATTTATGTGATGTTAGAGTGTGTCTCAGCTATTTAGAACTTATACATGTGAATTTGGGCACGAGACAGTGCTGAAATCAGAGTCCAGATGCGAAATCAGAAACCCCAATCGATCAGCCGATCGATTGGGGGTCCTCAATCGATCAGTGGATCGATTGGGAGCCTGGTTCCGCGAACAGTAAGCTTCTGGATCGTTCAGCCGATCGAACCAGACGCACTCTGTGGCAAACGGAGAATTCTGGAATCGATCCCTGGATCGATCCGGATGTCTCCTGTCACGTATAGAGAGCTCCGGAATCGATCACTGGATCGATTGGTTAGTCTGGATCGATCAGCCGATCGATCCAGAATATTGCCCGAGCACAGTAGCGTGCTGAATCGATCACTGGATCGATCCAACTCAAGTTCCACATACAGTAGCATGCTGGATCGATCACTGGATCGATCAGGCCATTTCAATCGATCCGTGGATCGATTGGGAGGCCTGATATCAGCCAGAAACCCTTAGTTAAGTTCCTTGACCATAAGGGGGGGGGGGGGGTAATAATGACATGAAAAGTTTAGAGTACACCCCTTAGCACCCGTAGAATAAAGAAAAGATAATAGTTTAGCAAAATTTTAATTAGTACAGCTTCCGCAACTAGATTAATGATGGTCAAGGATACAGCCTAGCACAGCATAATGTAACGGTTCAGCCTTACAGCTTAGTCAATAGAAGGCGGGTCGCTACAGAGTGGTATCAGAGCAGTTTCCATACTTCCTACACACACATCAGCATTGAACCTGCAGCTTCCAAGTAAGAACGTCCCTCACTTTCTTTATGTTTCTTGTTTTCATGTTTAGATATAACTGAAGCATGCTTGTTTATGATAGTAGTTAACATGATAACAATAGTTACTCCATTATGATTGTATTGGTCATGTATGTCCTCTATGTCTTTAGAAATGGCACGAGGACGCCCAGCTAGAAGGGCACCAGCTACTGCGCCCCAGCATAAGGCAGGAAATTTAGTGCCTCCTTCAGACCTTACAGCATTAGTGGCTCAGTTACAGCAGCAGCTAGCTGAACCGCAACAGGAGATAGCCACCTTAAAGGCTAATCAGCAGAATACTCCCATAGTCACCCCGGAACCAAACATAGCAACACCAGTAGTCTTAGAGGTTCCACCAGTCCAGCCTACAGCACCAGTAGCCCCAGCAACAGAGGCAAGGAGAGAAGCCTATCTGATCTAGTGGCAGAGAGTCAAGCCAGAGAATTTCTCAAGCACTAGTGAACCATGGGATGTTCAGTCCTGGTTCAAGACACTGGAGAGTACGATGGAGCTTATGGACTGGCCAGAACACGAGAAGGTGAAGTGCACCTCCTTCTGCTTAGTAGGAGATGCACGCATGTGGTGGGAGAGAATTAGAACGAAGAGCCCAGTAAACCAGATGACATGGGCTGACTTCGAGAAAGAATTCTTCGAGAAGTTCTTTCACATGCGAGTCACGAACCGCCACTACGACGAGTTCACTGAGTTTCGCCAGGGCAACCTTTCAGTGGAGGAAGCCGTGAAGAAATTCAACAGATTGGCTCGTCTATGCCCGGAACTAGTCAGCACAGAAAAAGAACGAGTCCGGTTGATGCTCAAGATGCTGAGGCCGGAAATAGCAATGAACGTGGCTGGCGGCATTCATAGGCCGCAAACCACTGAAGAACTAGTTAGTAGTGCTCTAACCACCGAACACTACCAGAACAGCATCAAGCAGCAGAAGCAAGTCCTCTTAGAGTCTAAAGGCCAAGGATTCTCAGGTACTCAGAAACACCAGGGCCACAGCTCCCACGACTCTAATTGGAAAGGGAACTCTAACAATAAGCGTAAGCCAGGGAGTTACCCAAAAGGAGGACCAGCTAGTAAACAGCCCAGCTATCCCAAGTGTACCACTTGTGGGAAATTTCACCCCGGAATTTGTCGCAAGGGCACACGAGGATGCTTCGAGTGTGGACAAGAAGGGCATATGGCCAAGCAATGCCCGAACAAGACCAGTTTTCCTCTGCCACAGCCAATTCAGTACGGAGGCCAGCCAGCTCAGTTGCACCATATGCAGGCTGCTTTAGATGGACCACACATCAATCAGGGCAGACTAGAAGCCCCCTCAGCTATGACGAACGCGAGGATCTACTCACTGACCAGAGAAGATGTAGCGAATGCCTCGACAGTTGTTACAGGTTAGATCAGTATTTTACAGCAAAGTACAACTGTCTTATTTGATACTGGGACAACCCATTCTTATATATCCAGGGCATTCGCCGAAAAGCTAGCAATACCTCTAGAGGTACTCAGTAGTCAATTTTTGACAACCTTACCCTCAGGATAAATTATGGCATCCACGCACTGGTTCAGGGCAGTGCCAGTCATTATAGCAGACAGAGAACTCTTTTGTGATATGATAGTGCTAAATATGACTGACTACGATGTCATCTTTGGAATGGACTTCTTAATCAGATACGGTGCCTCCATCGAGTGCCATAAGCAGAAAGTCGTATTCCAACCCAAAGCAGAAACACCGTTCGAGTTCATCGGGGAGCCCAAGAGAAAGGCCAAGAAGTTTCTCTCAGCTATGAAAACACAGAAATTGATGGATTCAGGATGTACGAGATTCCTAGCACATGTAGTTAGTACCAGTCAGGACAAGGACCAACAGCTAGCGAAGGTCTGAGTCGTATGTGACTACCCAGCAGTCTTCCCTGAGGAGTTACCAGGCTTAGGACCAAACAGGGAGATTGAATTCGAGATAGAACTCATTCCCGGTACAAATCCTATTTCCAAAGCGCCGTACCGCATGGCTCCAGCAGAACCGAAGGAACTTCATGAGCAACTACAGGAGCTGCTTGACAAAGGCTTTATACGCCCTAGTCACTCACCATGGGGAGCGCCTGTACTGTTCGTGAAGAAGAAAGATGGGAGCATGCGCCTATGTATAGACTACCGGGCACTGAACCAAGTCACTATCAAGAACAGGTATCCTCTTCCCAGAATAGATGACCTGTACGATCAGCTAAAGGGAGCAGCAGTGTTCTCTAAGATAGACCTCAGATCAGGTTATCATCAGGTGAAGATCAAGGAAGGGGACATACCCAAGACGACATTCAGAACTAGATACGGACATTACGAGTTCGTAGTCATGCCCTTTGGCGTGATGAATGCTCCAGCTACGTTTTTGGACCTCATGAACAGGGTATTCAGGGAGTACTTAGATAAGTTCATTATCGTGTTCATCGATGACATTCTTATCTATTCAGGAACTCAGGAAGAACACGCAGAGCACCTGAGAATAGTATTACAGACCCTGCAGCAGAACCAGCTGTACGCCAAGTTCACGAAATGTGAATTTTGGTTAGATCAGGTGTCCTTCCTGGGTCACATCATCTCAAAGGATGGTATCATGGTAGACCCCAGTAAGATAGAAGCTGTGAGTAACTGGAAAGACCCAAGAACGCTAGTGAGATCAGAAGCTTTCTGGGATTAGCAGCAGGTTATTACAGAAAATTCGTAGAGGACTTCTCCAGGATAGCCTCCCCACTGACAGCTCTTACCAGAAAGAACAGAAAATTTCAGTGGACAGAGGACTGTGAGAACAGCTTTATCGAGCTAAAAAGGAGATTGACCAGTGCACCTATTCTGACTCTACCAGTGAATACAGACAGCTTTGATATATATAGTGATGCCTCTAAGTTGGGACTAGGAGCAGTGCTGATGCAAGATGGTAAGGTAATTGCCTACGCCTCCAGACAACTCAAGGATTATGAGAGGAATTACCCCACTCATGATCTTGAGCTTGCAGCAGTGGTGTTCGCTCTCAAAATTTGGAGACATTACTTGTATGGAGCTCAGTGCAGAGTGTATACAGATCATCAGAGTCTGAAGTACTTCTTCACTCAGAAGGATCTGAATATGGATAGCGCAGATGGCTAGAGCTGGTCAAGGACTACGATATAGATATCCTCTACCACCCAGGAAAAGCAAATAGGGTAGCAGACGCCCTTAGCAGAAAGTCCAGCGCTGCCCTATTATCTCTAGCAACTATGTCACCGCCCCTACAGAAAGAGATCATAGATTTCGGTCTCGAACTCATAGTCGGACAACTCTCTACTATAACATTAGAGTCTACCTTGTTTGGTGACATCCAAACAGCTCAGGAGCAAGATCCTGAAATTCAGAAAATCAAGCAAGGGATAGCAGAACCAGAAAGTGGAGAATTTAGAGTGTCCGCTAGCGGGGTGTTGTACTTTGGCGATAAATTATGTGTTCCCGATCAGGAGGAACTATGAAGAAAGATTTTAGATGAGGCTCACAAGACTCCTTATGCAATGCATCCTGGCTCTACCAAAATGCACCAAGACCTGAAGAGACATTTTTGGTGGCCTGGGATGAAGAGAGACATCGCTAGATACGTCAGCACCTGTCTAACCTGCCAAAGGGTCAAGGCAGAACATCAGAGACCAGGAGGAGTTTTGCAGCCTATTCAGATTCCAGAATGGAAGTGGGAAGACATTTCTATGGATTTCATAGTGGGGTTACCCAGAACCACAAATGATTTTGATACCATCTGGGTAATAGTCGACAGATTGACTAAATCAGCCCACTTCTTAGCTATCAGAATATCCTACTCCATGGAACAGCTAGCACAGTTGTATCTAAAGGAGATCGTTAGACTACATGGAGTCCCACGAATCATTATTTCAGACAGGGACAGTAGGTTCACATCACACTTCTGGGAGTGTGTACAGTCAACTTTGGGCACGAAGTTAAAGTTCAACACAGCTTTCCATTCGCAGACAGATGGACAGACGGAGCGAGTAAATCAGGTACTTGAAGATATGCTCCGAGCATGTGCCCTAGACTTCAAGGGAAGTTGGTGCAAATATCTGAGTTTAGCAGAGTTTGCATACAACAACAGCTATCAGGCCACTATCGGCATGACACCTTACGAGGCTCTCTATGGACGGAGGTGTAGATCTCCAATCTGCTGGTATGAGAGTGGTGAACAGAAAGAACTAGAACTTCAGACAGATTTAGTAGCAGATACCACAGCAGCTATACAGCAGATCCACCAGAGGATAGAGACAGCTCAGAGCCGCCAGAAAAGCTATGCTGATACACGGCGCAGACCTCTAGAGTTCTCAGTCGGGGATACAGTATTCCTCAGAGTGGCTCCCATGAAGGGAGTAATGCATTTTGGGAAGAAGGGCAAACTAAGTCCCAGATATGTGGGACCATACCTTATCAGCAGAAGATTTGGCAAGGTAGCATATGAGCTAGAGCTACCTCAGGAGATGTCATCTATCCATAATGTATTTCATGTCTCTATGCTGAAGAAGCATATCCCAGATGCCACCCAAGTGATTGAGCCCCAGCTGGTACAAGTCCGCGAAGACCTCAGCTATGACAATCGGCCTACTCAGATAGTAGATCGAGCAGTTAAGAAATTACGGAACAAGGAAGTACAATTAGTAAAATTCATTTGGCAAAGTCACACAGCAGAAGAGGCAACTTGGGAGACAGAAGCTAGTATAAGACAGAAGTACCCAGAGTTATTCTAAGTTCGAGGCCGAACTTTTTATAAGGTATGGGGGATTGTAACGCCCAAAAATTCTCAAAATAATTTTAGAAATATTCTATTATTTTTCTGGAATTTTAGAATATTTTTACGGAATTTTTAGAGTAGCGGAAGTAGCAAAAATAAATAGAAAACGAAAACGGCCTAAGCGGGAATTGAACCCGAGACCTATGGCTTGCGGATAATTCTAGTAATCAGGTGAACCCAGCAGGGCAGTGCTAAAAGGAAAGGGAACCAATAATATTTATATGTAAGCTGGGCCAAAATTACCACTTAATATAAATAGGGAATTATTAAGTGGGGTTGGGTTTTAACGTGATTTTTCCTCACCCTAGCCCTCACCGCCGCCCACTCCCTCTTCCTCCTTTCTCTCTCGGCGCCCAAGACCAAGAAGCCTAGGGTTTCATCCCTAGGGCTGTAGGAACGTCTCCCAGTGACAACTCTGGCACGAGGATGCTCCCCTCCGCGAGAGGAACACGTGGACGCGAGAAGATCGACGAAGGGATCTTCTCCACCGGAAAACTAGCACTTAGATTTGTAAGAAATCTAGCACAGGAGGTAAGAAACCCCTCACCTGCAGTATAAGTAGCTCCCGTATGAATTTCATGCATTGTTTTAGCCGTATACAGCTTTCCAGTAATAAAAGTGTGAATTAGCGCACACCAAGCGTTTGATTAAACGCTTAGCTTAGTTAAATGCCATCCTAGGTATTTAAATAGCTTAGATAAATGCAATAGAAGCATTTTTCAGTTTATTTAGTCTTGCTACAGCTCTTATGGGACTAGATGTCCAATGGGTGGGCTCCCATAGTCGCCTCTAGGTTCAGACAACCTAGCTCTAGGTTCAGATAACCTAGAAAGAGCGAGACAAACAATAATTAGCTATGTTCAGTATTTTACTTTCTCAGTGGCACTATACTGGATTAGATATTCATTGGGTTTGGCTCCCATAGTCGTCCCTAGGTTCAGATAACCTAGTAATTCTACTAAATTCGGGACTTGCAAACCCGGGTCTAGTTAGGGATGCGCGCATAGCAAGTACAGTTGTCGGGCCCATTAGCAGCATGATTATGTATTTTAAACTATTGTGATAATTAGTTTTCAAAACACACAAATCAGTTGTGTATATAGTTTAACTTCAGTACCTGCTTAGTTTAGTTTAGCTCAGTTCATGCTTCAGCTCAGCTTCTTCCTATGAGGATGTATGATAGCTCTATGTTCAGCTTTTGTTACACATGCTTTAGATGATAGTATGTCATGACTAGTTTTTGATTTCTATGTGTTGTATGATAGCATGCCATGTTTAGTCTAATCAGTATATATTTCAAATAGCATGTTTTCAAAACATAAATAGCATCGTATGCATGTTTTGTGAGGTAGATGACTTCTTACTAAGCGAAAGCTTACAGATAATTCTTTTCCTTATACTGCAGATAAAGGTAAAGGAAAGATGGACTAGCGGAGGCTGGAGGACAATGCGACAAAGATGTGTGTGGATGGAACTTGGAATAAAGATCTTAGGGAATTTCAGCGAGCTTTGTTTAAGCATTTGAACCTTTTAGCATTTTATTATTATGCACCTTAGAATGTTTGAATGCCATGAATTAGTGAATTTTGCACCCTACCATGCTTAGAATATTATTTAAGTGATGTTAGAGTGTGTCTCAGCTATTTAGAACTTATATATGTGAATTTGGGCATGAAATAGTGCTGAAATCAGAGTCCAGATGTGAAATCAGAAACCCCAATCGATTAGCCGATCGATTGGGGGTCCTCAATTGATCAGTGGATTGATTGGGAGCCTGGTTCCGCGAACAGTAAGCTTCTGGATTGATCAGCCGATCGATCCAGACGCACTCTGTGGCAAACGGAGAATTCTGGAATCGATCCCTGGATCGATCCGGATGTCTCCTATCGCGTATAGAGAGCTCCGGAATCGATCACTGGATCGATTGGTTAGTCTGGATCGATCAGTCAATCGATCCAGAATATTGCCCGAGCACAGTAGCGTGCTGAATCGATCACTGGATCGATCCAACTCAAGTTCCACATACAGTAGCATGCTGGATCGATCACTGGATCGATCAGGCCATTTCAATCGATCCGTGGATCGATTGGGAGGCCTGATATCAGCCAGAAACCCTTAGTTAAGTTCCTTGACCATAAGGGGGGCTAATAATGACATGAAAAGTTTAGAGTACACCCCTTAGCACCTGTAGAATAAAGAAAAGATAATAGTTTAGCAAAATTTCAATTAGTACAGCTTCCGCAACTAGATTAATGATGGTCAAGGTTACAGCCTAGCACAGCATAATGTAACGGTCCGACCTTACAGCTTAGTCAGTAGAAGGTGGGTCGCTACAATCATAATCAAAACGCAACATGCATAATCATAAATTCTGAATGCTCTTAATAAGCCTAAATCGAAATTAAAATAAAGAAACATAGTAATTATAATATTAAGGTGCATAGGTGGATAAATGACACATGTACTATAATCTGAATGCCCCTAATGAGCCTAAACTGAAACCTAAAACAAAGAAGCATGGTAGTTATAACATTAAGGTGCATTGGTGGATAAATCACACATTTACTATAATCCGAATGCCCCTAATGAGCCTAAACCGAAACCTAAAACAAAGAAACATGGTTGTTATAACATTAAGGTGTATAGGTGGGTAAATCATACATGTACTACAATCCGAATGCCCCTAATGAGCCTAAATCGAAATCTAAAAATAAAGAAACATGGTAATTATAACATTAAGGTGCATAGGTAGGTAAACCACACATGTACTACAGTCCAAATACCCTTAATGAGCCTAAACCGAAATCTAAAATAAAGAAACATGGTAGTTATAACATTAAGATGCATAGGTGGATAAATCACACATGAACTACAATCTGGATCCTCCTAATGAGCCTAAGCCGAAATCTAAAATAAAGAAATATGGTAGTTATAATTTTAAGATGAATAGGTGGATAAATCACACATGTACTACAATCTGAATGCCCCTAATGAGCCTAAACCGAAATCTAAAATAAAGAAACATGGTAGCTATAACATTAAGGTGCATAGGTGAGAAAATCACACATGTATTACAATCCGAATGCCCCTAATGAGCCTAAATGGAAATCTAAAATAAAAAAACATGGTAGCTATAACATTAAGGTGCATAAGTGGGTAAATTACACATGTACTACAATCCAAATGCCCCTAGAGCATAAACGGAAACCTAAAATAAAGAAATATGGTAGTTATAACATTAAGGTGCATAGGTGGGTAAATCACACATGTACTATAATCTGAATGCCCCTAATGAGCTTAAATCGAAATATAAAATAAAGAAACATTGTAGTTATAACATTAAGGTGCATAGGTGGGTAAATCACACATGTACTACAATCCGAACGCTCTAATGAGCCTAAACCGAAATCTAAAATAAAGAAACATGGTAGTTATAACATTAAGGTGCATAAGTAAGTAAATCACACATGTACTACAATCTGAATGCCCCTAATGAGCATAAATCGAAACCTAAAATAAAGAAATATGGTAGTTATAACATTAAGGTGCATAGGTGGATAAATTAAACATGTACTACAATACGAATGCCCCTAATAAGCTTAAACCGAAATCTAAAATAAAGAAACATGGTAGTTATAACATTAAGGTGTATAGGTGGGTAAATCACACATATACTACAATCCAAATACCCTAATGAGCCTAAACCAAAATCTAAATAAAGGAACATGGTACCTATTTTCCAATAACATTAAGATGCATAAGTGGATACATCACACATGTTACTAACAATCCGAATATCCATAATGAACCAACACCGAAATCTAAAATAGAGAAACATGGTAGTTATAACATTAAGGTGTATAGGTGGGTAAGTCACACATATTACTAAAATCTGAACAAAGATCAAACTAAAATACCATGAATTGTCAAGAAATCCTTGTGGTTCATAACTAACATGGAAAGATAAATCTCTAAATTATTTTTCACACATAAACATTAGTTCCACACATTACATGAACTAATTAATACATAAAAGGGGTATATACCTTTGCTTGTAGGATTCACCGTCGACGCAATGGGCAGGGGTATGATCTGATCACAGCTTCCCCCTTCGACTCCTTGCTACTAAAGCTCCCTCTTTGTCTCCTCCCTTTTGGCTTAGAACTAGCGGGAGTTAAGGCTAGGGTGGCGGAAATTCAAGGTGGGGTTAAGGCTTGGGGCTAGTGGTGTGTAAGTGAGAAAACCTTAGTTTTTTTCTTCCAATCCTCTATCCCCATATCACATCCATTGGGTATAATTATATAAGTTGTGCTAAGTCTAGACCCAACAATTGAATGATTCAACAACAACCATCAAGTCATATACATTTTTATACACACTTGAATGATTCAACAATAACAACTCTTAGATCATATATATTTATATACCTATTCGGATTTTATGTAATATTTGAATGGTTCAAAAATTAGATCATATAAATTTATATATATATGTACCTTAAACAAATTTTATTCATAATTCGGATATGTATAAAACTTATACATATTTGGAATTGAATGCTTAATCACCAAATATTTATATAAATTTTATACACCTTCAAATTTAGGGAGTTATATAAATTTTATACACCTATTGAGTGATTCAACTCCAATTATTAAATTATATAAATTTTATACACATTCAGAATTTATTCTAAAATTTCCTAAACATAGGTGTCTTGTGATTTAAATCATGTAATCCATAATTATCGTTAATAAACCTACATTATTTAAATTAGACATCGTAACTTATTCTAATCATGCATGGAGTAAGCGGGGATTGGTTTTGGAAGCTACAACTAGTCTTAGACCAGCGATTCTCTATCGGCATATTATCCTTTTCATGGTTTAACCTCCCCTATTTAGGGTCGAACATCTCTACTAGTCTCGCACCAACAATTCTCCATCAACACATTGTCCTTTTCAGGGCTTAATCTCTCTAGTTTAGGGCCAAGTATCTTTACTACTTTTGAACTAGCGATTCTCCATCGATATATCATCATTTTCATGGCTCAACCTCCCCTTCTGATAGAGGTCTAGCTATCTCTTCTGGTCTCAGACAAACAATTCTCCATTAGCATCCTTTTCTGGGCGTAACCTCTTCCCAACTTGGATATAGTCACGGATCGAGCATGATATCATTATATTTTGATAAGTCTCTACTTAACTCCATGGATCTTCGGGAGATGAGATTGGCGCCCAATGTTATTTTATTCTGGTAAGTCTCTACCTAACTCCGCGAATCTTCAGGAGTCGAGGTTTGAGCCTGATGTTATTCTATTCTAGTAAGCTTTTCCCTGACTCAGAAATAGTCATGAATCAAGCATGATGTCATCTATTTCTATAAGTCCTTTGGGAGTCAGGGTTCAAGCATGATGTTATTCTATTCCGGCCTGGATCTGCCTTACGACAAGCTTGGATATGCCTTACGACATGCTCAGGTATGCTTTATGACAAGCTTGGATATGCCTTATGACAGACTCAGGTATGCCGTATGATAGGCTCAAAGCTCCGTCCTGTGCTAGTGGTTCATGTTACAATAGGTTCAATGATTCCTTCCCCGACTCCTTAGTCGGAAGACATTCTGCCTTATGACAGACTCAATGATTCTTGCACCCATCTTGTTACAACACAACAGTCTTGTCAATTGGACTCATGCCTCCTTCGACTATACTTGAAGGGAAGACTTATGATGTGGGGAGTAGATGGTGCCACGTGGATGGGGAAGGGTATTTTGGGGTTTTCAACACCCCCATTTTTGAGGGCTTCCTTGGTGAACGAAAGAAGGGCAGATTCATCTTCGCCACCGCCTCCCACACAAGGGTTGGCTCTCTCATGCACGCCGCGACTGGCCATCACTGACGCCACCTCCATCACAAGAATTGCAGCAACTGGGAAGGTCCTCCTCTCCATCGTCTCATATTCAACCGCCGCTAGCTCCAACCTGTTGGTTGCTACTCAAAAAACCTAATGGTTCCACTGTACAAAAATTTTGTACATGATCTGAACCTTTCCTAGCTACCATGTGTTCTTTTAAATTAAACTTGAATCGCCTGTGGAACTTAACACGTTTGATCCTAAGTTTAACTTATATGTTCTTTTAGGTTTAGATTTGGATCTCCTACGGAACTTAACACTTTCGATCCAAATCACCTAGGTTACAAAGTCGATTAAATATCTATTTCCAAAATTAGCTTCCAGTACTGCATGGCGATGCACTTGGCCTTCTTGGATATGGGAGCAACCACCACCGACTAGACAAAACCTTTTAGGGAAATTAGATATTTAACCTTCCCATAGTAACCCTAGGTTAACCACAAAGAACACACGAATCACAAGGAAAAAGAAAAAGAACACAACATCGAAAACTAATTCGAAAAATAAGAATCACATGCCTCTTGTATTTGGTATTTGTACAAAGGAAAAATAACTAGCATGATGCAGAAATATATTACTAGTTATACCTCTTCCTTGTATGCTAAAAACCAGGATCTTCTGCCGTATCCCTCGCATCCTCTTGGACATCATGTGGGCGACAATCCTCCAAGATGAACTCCACCCGAAGAGCTTCTCCTCCTCCTCTAAGTTTTGGCCACAACCACAAAGAAACCAAAAGAGAGCAAAGGGAAAAGAGAGAGAGAGGGGCCGACCACTAAAGGTCTCAAACAACACAATATGAATTGTTATCCCATAAGGCCTCCCCTCCCCTTCTTTTATATTACTTACCCAAGGCAAATAAGGAAAGACTTTCACAAGAAATTAAATTTATTTCTCAAGTTTTCCTTTTCCCTTTTAATTTTCCCTTTTTCTTTCTCTTGATTGATTCAATCATCAATCAACAAATTGTTGATTGGCTTGATTGAATGTTGATTGGCCGACCCCTTGCTTGGGGACCAAGCAAGGTGGTTGGCCACATTAAAGGAAGGGAATAAACATTTAAATAAAATTTTATAAAAGAAGAAATCCTGGTATAAAATTTTACAAGCTCTCTTTCCTATTGTGGATGTTAAAAAAGAAAAGTTTTAAAATTTAAAATAATATTTTAAAATTTAAAACATCTCTAATAAAATTTCCTTTTTTAAACATGGTTACATAAAAGGAAAGATTTATAAATTTTACAACTCTCTTTTAAAACCATGAAAGTTATAAAAGGAAAGTTTTAAAATTTATAACTCTCTTTTAAAACATGTGGCCTAATTCAAATAAGAAAAGTTTTGTAAATTTTAAAATCTCTCTTTTACAAATTGTAAATATCTGAGAAGATTTTAAAAATTCAAAACAACCCTCCCAATTTAAATATTGTGGCTGACCCCTTGCACAAAGCAAGGGCCGACCACATTAAGGAGAATTATGGCCGGCCCTTAGCTTGGTCACCAAGCCTTGGGCCGACCCCTTCTTGGACATCAAGATGGGCTCTTAATGTATGGACTTGAGGCTTTAATGAGGCTACGACTGGCACCTAGAGGAGAAATTGGTTTTGGTCTCTCGATGAGCTTGAGTATCCCGTGTTCGCCCCGAACACACAACTCAATAAGTTCATCAATAATAACTCATTCCACTAGAAAGTTATTATTGCACTATGCACCAATCCCATTTTACATTATTGGGCTCCTTCTTATTATGAGTGTGTTAGTCTCCCTGTGTTTAAGATAACGAATGCTCACTAATTAAGTAAGTTACTGACAACTCACTTAATTAATATCTCACTCCAAAAGTAGTACCACTCAACCTCATTGTCATGTCGGACTAAGTCCACCTACAGGGTTTAACATGACAATACTTATGAGTTCCTCTTGGGGACATTCTCAACCTAGTCAAATAGGACACAAATTCCTTCTATAATCAACAACACACACTATACGTAATATCATTTCCCAACTTATCGGGCTTATTGATTTATCGAACTAAATCTCACCCTTAAATAAGTTAAAGAAATAAATACTAAATATATGTGCTTGTTATTATAATAGGATTAAGAGCACACACTTCCATAATAGCTAAGGTCTAGTTCTTTTATAAGTCAGTATAAAAAGAACTTTACCTAAAATGATCCTACTCAATACACTTAGAGTGTACTAGTGTAATTTATCAGTCAAGATAAACTGATACCTAATTGTTGGGACCGAAAAGTAGCTAGAGGGAGGGGGTGTGAATATCTCGTCGCGTGCTCGTGTGCTTGGCGTTGCTTGTTTCTTCAAAGATGCGCAGCAAAAATACAAAGAAACAACATACAACAATGCTAACAAATGGATTTTACTAGGTATCCACCTCACAAGAGGTGACTAGTCCAAGGATCCACGCACACACACACACACCTCCACTATGTAAACACTCCTTTTCGGTAACTACCGAAGGCGGAGAAGCCCTACAAGACTCTCAATACAAGAAGAAAGAAAGGGTAGTAAAGAATAAGCAAAAGCTTACAAGAAATGCAGTAAAAGCACTAACCCTAGCTTTCTTCTTCTTGCTTTTGATCCGCCTCTTGACTTGGAAGAGCCTCCAAGAACCTTCAAGAAATGGCGATCTGGAGCTTAGATAGAGCTGTGAAGGAGCTGAGATGAATCGTGTGAGTTCTGAGAAGATCTTTGAGTTTTCTACCGAAGGAATTGAGCGCCTGCAGCTTAATACGACGCCAACGGTCAGATCCCAATCGATTGGAATGCTCCCAATCGATCGGGGAGGCTTTGGATCGATCAACAGATCGATCTAGAGCGCCTCTATGCTCTGGGAATTAACCTGGATCGATCGGCTGATCGATCCAGGGCTTATCGCGACAAAATGCACCTCCCCAATCGATCCACTGATCGATTGGGACCTCTGGATCGATCAGCTGATCGATCCAAAGGTGTTCTGTACGCTCGTAACTGCCTCCCAATCGATCCACTGATCGATTGGGACGAAGGCTTCTCGCGGGGACACCCTAATCGATGGGCCGATCGATTGGGCTCCAGCCAATCGATCGGCTGATCGATCCAGTTGTTGGTTTTTGCCCAAAACCAAGTCCCAAAGCCCCCAAACCAACATCCGGTCAATCCATGACCTGTTGGTTCATCATGCCTAGCATCCGGTCACCCTTGACCTGCTAGGACTCCCTCACCAAGTGTCCGGTCAATCCCTTTGACCCACTTGGACTTTTCTTCATCATGCCAAGTATCCGGTCACTCCCTTGACCTACTTGGACTTTCACCAGATGTCTGGTCAACCTTGACCTATCTAGATTTCTCCATGCCAAGTATCCAGTCAATCCTTTAACCTACTTGGACTTTCACCAGATGTTTGGTCAACCTTAACCCATCTGGATTTCTCCGTGCCAAGTATCCAGTCAATCCTTTGACCTACTTGGACTTTCACCAGATGTCTGGTCAACCTTGACCCATCTGGATTTCTGTATGCCTGGCTTCACTCATCAGGACTTCCATTCTGCCTAGCTTCACTCACTAGGACTTCTCTTCTACCTGGCTTCACTCACCAGGACTTTCACCTAGGTTCACTCACTAGGATTTTCACCTGGCTTCACTCACCAGGACTTTCCTCTGCCTGGCTTCACTCACCAGGACTTTCACCTAGCTTCACTCACTAGGATTTTCCTCTGCCTGGCTTCACTTACCAGGACTTTTCTTCTACCTAGCTTCACTCACCAGGACTTTCACCTAGCTTCACTCACTAGGATTTTCTCTTGCCTAGCTTCACTCACTAGGTCTTTCACCTGGCTTCACTCACCAGGATTTCCTCTGCCTAGCTTTACTCATTAGGTCTTTCACCTGGCTTCACTCACCAGGATTTTCCTTCTGCCTAACATCCCAGTTAGGATTTCTCAATCAAGTATTCGGTCAACCTTGACCTACTTGACTCTTCTTCAACCAACCTGATCAGACCCTGATCAGAGGGGAATTGCACCAAACAATCTCCCCAAATGAAAAATTGCACCTGCACTTGTCCATATCATCGAAGTCTCGTTTTGTCAAACATTGAAACCCAAACCAAGAATCAAGCTTGGTAAACCTTGGCCTGAGGGATATTGCACCAACAATCTCCCCCTTTTTGATGTTTGACAATACCACACTACCACTTACAATACCACATGTAAGTTAGGCTAATCCCATAGCCTAAACCTTCTTCATGCCACTAGGTAATGAATACATAAGTTAAACCCTTCATTTTTCCCCTAAGAGGGCACACCCCCTCTTAGATAATGAAAGCCTAACTTATCCCCTTTCATTCTACCCCTATTGGCACACATCAACCCCATCTCTGGGAACACATCAACAAATTCACTTGTTGAAAACTCTCCCCCTGAAGAGTTGTTCATCATTGTTCACAACTTCGCTCGTTGTGATCAACACGATAATGAAAGTCTCATACCCTTCATTATCCTTAACCCTACATTCTCCCCTGATGTAGTCAAATGCCCATCCTTGAGCATTATCCACTTGAACAATGAAGATATCCACTCTCCATTGTAAACACATGCTCAACCTTGAATATATTCTTAAAAGAAGGTTAACCACCTTCCAAGGTTCATGAAAAATAGTTTTAATGTCTTTAAAGAGTACCTCCCCCTAAAGACATGATGATAACTTCTGTCATTGCACCAACAATAACTTGGAATCCCTAAAACTTTAGGAAACCCAAATTTAGAAGTTTTGAGGTTTAAATATTCAAAATTTGAAACAAACCTCACTTAAACTTCTACCTTATCTACCTTAACCAATCCATCCTTGTTTTCAACATGAAAATACTCTTTTTATGTATACAAATGTATTTTGAGGGGTTTGAAATGGTTACATAGACTAACCATGGTTCAAAATGCTGAAAATCAGGCTTTCCCAGCCAAAATCAGCAACTTCGATCGATTGGAGTTGGGTCCCAATCGATCGGACCATGCTGAATTGATCCACTGATCAATTCAGGAGGGCTGGATCGATCGGTGGATCGATCGGTGGATCGATCGGTGGATCGATCCAGAAGGCTTCTGTTCGTGAGAAGCCTGCTCTCAATCGATCGCCCGATTGATTGAGACCCTTCAATCGATCGGGTGATCGATTGAAGGCCTGATATTTCTGAAATTCACTTTCAGTGAATTTCAGAAACCCCTAGAAAAATCTATAAAATTCCAAAAATCATAAAAATTTGTGTAGACATTATTTAGGGTATACTTTATCATGGAAAAATAGTTTTCTAAGAAAATACTTCATATTTTCAAAGATTGACACAAATTTGAAAACTTGCAAAAACTTTAGTGTTTTTTTCAAGTTTGTGTCTAACTATTCAAAGGTGATTACTATCAAAAGATAGCTTTCACCAAGGTTTTCCAAAATCATTTTAAAAATATTTTCAAAACCAATATCCCACCATGTTCCTTGGGCTTAATGTACATAACTTGTACACTAGCTTTCCCAATGATGGGAAAACACATAACTATATGTTTTGATGAATTTAAAACTCAAAAGAATGCACTAAATCAACGTCTTGAGTTTTGTTCATCATCCTAACATCTCACTTGTATCTAATGTGCACAAAACACATACAAGTCATCTTATAGGTCTTTGTGAGATGTAAAATTTGGTTTTGCCCTAATCTAGGGATCATGCATATCTATCTAGCCATTTTGAGTGGTAAACATCTACCAAGGATGTTACTTGTTGATTTCACTTGTTTATAAATGCCTTTTGTTTATACCATTTGTTTATAAATGCCATTTGTCCTTAATTTTAAGGAAATAAACATAATGCATGATAATGTTATGGCATACATCAAAATGAAATAGCTTTCAAAAGAAAGATTGCTATAACTACATGATGTATGTATGACATGACATGGTATTTTTGTATTTTTCATAATAAAAGATGAATGCAAAATACAAAATTAAATATGATGTCATGGCATATAGTGAGAAAATAATCATGGCAAGATTTAGCATAAATAAAATACCTAGATTACCTATCTAGGTGTCCTTAAACCTTAGCTAAGTTAAAACTTAAACCTAGATTGCCCTCTAAATGCTCCAAGAAAATGCCAAAACCTAAATTGGCATTTCTAGTTCTCTTGATTAACTTATGCCAATTGAAATTAAGCATATTCCTCAAGTGTTAGCATATTTCATTTTTCCACAAAAGTAGCACTTTAAATTAAGGCTCAAATTGCCTTTAATTTCTTAAGAACATACCAAAATCTCAATTTGGTAGTTCTTATGATTTTTCAATTTTTGTCACTTAAAAGATCATCCAATTTATCAAATTGTGACACATTTTACTCTTCCCAAGAGTAAACATAAATCCATTTCATTTTCAAAGGTTAATAATAACCTTGAAAATGATCCTTGAATGTCAATTTCTTCAAAGTTGGGTTAACTACCCTTCTTCTTAGAGTTGACACTCTCTTACCCATCTATGGGGTAGAGAAGATGCTCCTAGGAACCCAACACCTATTCGTGCTCCTTGGATGCTCTAGGTATTCACTAGGGATAACTTCCCTAGATACCTTCCTGGTGACCTTGTTTGGCTTCTTAGAAGCCTTGGTCACTTTTTCTAGGTCAACTCTAGGGATTGCTTCCCTTGTGACCTTGTTTGTGACTTTCTTAGACTTCTTAAAAGCCTTAGTCACATTTATTGTAAAAATACTCTTAGGGATGACCTCCCTAGTATTTTTGGCTTGCCCACTAGGCCTAGGGTTAGTTCCATAGCTATATGGAATCCTATGATAGGAAATTACATCCTTCTTGGCCTTTGGTTTGTATCCCAAACCTCTATGGCCATTAAATGACTTTGATACTCCTAGACCTAGGTTTTGACCCTTAAACCCTTGTGTTTCATTTTTGATTTTTCTAAGGGCTTCTCTAATTTATCAAGTCTTGACCTCAAGACTTGATTTTCTTTCCATAATCCCTCAACCATAGATTTTTCACTAAAATCATGATTTTTCTTCTTCTTAGGCACATACCTAGAATCCTTAGGGTTCTTGCCTAAGTTCCTATCTACCTTTCTAAACCTAGGTTGAGAGGTTTTAGCATGATAAGCTACATGTTTTTCCTTAACGCTATCATGCTTCCTATTTTCATGGTAAATAGCATTGAAATGATATAAATTAGACCTAGCATGCTTTTTACCATTATTCAAAGGGATAGGCTCAATAAATGATACATTTCTTTTTACCTTGGAGGCTCCCCCTTGACTTATGCTTCCTCCAAGAGCCTTGACCGTCTTTTTCCCCTTAGGGCATTGACTTCGGTAATGCCCTTTTTGATTGCAAGAGAAGCACACAATGTACTGTTGGGTTTTTCGGGCCGCGAAAACCCCTTTTCGCGTCGCGGAAATCCCGAATCACCCAAGGCCAACGGATCCGTGCAAGGAAAATCGAACGAAAATACGAGTACGAGTTTGAAAAACCTTTTTAGATCTACATGTTAAGAGCTTTACCCTTGAAGCGTGCCCTTCACAAATCCCGCTCGTCCAATGGTACGCCGGATCTCAAAAGTGTCAACGTAGACACTCCTCTAATGATATCCACACGAACAAGGAGTGTCTCTCACACTCAAAGGATGGAGAAGAGTGCCCCAAGTGTGCTAGCACTTTCTAGAGCTCTCGGATGGGATTGGAAAGGAAGAAAAAAGGAGAGAGTACAAAAGAATCTCTTAGACTCAAGTAGTGGTAACCTCCTTTTGTGACCTTCACCCTTCCTTTTGGTTGGAACCCACTCAATCACCTTCTCCTCACCATGGAAGTCACGGCAACCACAAGGAGAAGCAAGCATCCAAGGAAGAAGAAGCTAGAATGAATGCAATTCAATTGCATTCACCACCCATCAAGTGTGTGGCCGGCCACACAAATGTAACCCCCTCATTTAATGTGGCCGGCCACATTAAAAGGAATGGGTGTGTAACCTCCATGAGGTGGCACACCATTATGAGGTGGTGATGATGTCGCAAGGATGTGTCATGCCATGTAGGATGAGTCAACCTACATGATGTGGCAATGCATCAAGTCAAACTTGATGTTTCAACTTCCATTTGGTCAAGTCAAAATTGACCAATTTCTTCCTTGTTGAGTTAAATCCAACCTTTGATTCAAGTCAATTTCAATTTAATGAATCTCAATTCATTAATATAAATTGACTCAATGAATCAAATTTAAATTAGACTCATTCAACAATTGAATCTAATTGAGTCTAACTCAATAAGTCTAATTTGAATCCAATCTTTGGTGCATCATATGAACCTAATCCAATTGGTTCATCATATGAACCTAATCTCCATCCACTTGTTCTTTGTGTGTGACCCAATAGGTTCTTGTAACGTTGGCAATGTTTCGAAATTCCTTTAGAAACATAAGCAATGAGCGGCATCTAGCAATACATCATTGCTACCCAAGTTACAAGAATGTTGAGATCCAACATCACCTTGTGACTACTAATTGTGACTCCTCACAATATGTGGCATTGTCCTTCTATCCTTGACATCTAGATTGATCAATGTGAGACATAGACCGTGTCATCCTCTAATCTATCTAAATCTTGAACTCCAAGTAGACTCACTCGATCAAATGAGCTCAACATCTAATGTTGACTCATTTGGGCATGGCCATGCACTTAGTGGTCTCACTCTATCAAGAATACTGATGTTGCTCCCGTCATATGGGAGGGATAGATCCCATCTACATCACTCACATCCCTCTACATAATTCGTTATATACCCAGTAATCGCCTTTATAGTCCACCCAGTTACGGGTGACGTTTGACAAAACCAAAGTACATAACTCCTTATGTAGGGATCCATGGTGACTTCAGGTCTAAGGACTAATAGTCATACTAATAGCCACATGAGAAAGTATATGACACTCATATAACGATCCATGATACTTTCTCATGGCGGGTCATTCAGTATACATTCTCTAATGCATACCCATGTGTCAGCTTGATATCTCTATATCCATGACTTGTGAGATCAAGTCATCGAGCTGACCTACATGCTAGTCTTATTGTATTAACATTGTCCCTGAATGTTAATACTCGACTAGGAATGATTTAGAGTAGTGTTCCCTATATCATCTCACTATCGATTCAACCAATCGATTGATATAGGTAAGAACCTTCTACTCAAGGATGTTACTATACTTATTTTATCTGGCACTAATACAAATAAGCATAATAACCAAAACCAAATGCCTTAATATATATACAAGAATATGATATACATGAGTCCATACAATCATCAAATAATTGGCTCTAGGGCTCTAACTAACATGTACTCGTTGCTCTTCTTTGTATTGGGGATAGTCTCCTTGGGCTTCTCCTTGCCCTTTTGTGCCACTTGGCCCTTCTTCTTGGCCAAAATAGGCATTTACTGTAACGCCCGCCCTTCTTACCCAACCAAAGGCGGCGCTACGTTCTTATACTACTTACGTACATGTTTTACTATAACAGCGGAAGAATAAAAACTTTAAAGAATTTAATTTATTAAGCATAATATCACATATTCTGATTTGTTCAAAGGTGCATATGTTGATTCTATAACTAATCATATTAATTTGTCCGGATCATTCTTTGCCGAGCCACCACCACACACATCACTATCTGCTCCTCATGTTGCTCCTCTAGCTCATCCAGCTTCTTTATCTGCGGTACAAGGAAAGTAAGCTATGAGCACTCATGGCTCAGTAAGTTCCTTTCCTACTCACTGAAACCGAAAATCATCGTATATCAATATCATGTGTAATATCATAAGCATACAACATACAAGGGTATCATATTCATATCATATTATCACATGACATTATATCTAATCATCAGATAATTCAAGTACATATGTAGGCAATGCATCATGAATTTGAAAACTTATACTAATAAGTACTTGAAATTAATATCATCATTAAGGGGATCCCGGTTTGTACCGCATACATAATACGCGCGCTTCATAGGTAAGTCCAAGGTAGCAAGTCTTGAACCCTATCATGCATACATACTAGGCCCGAGTCTTACTCCATCGACCTAGGGCATTCAGAGGCCCATTACTGACGAGGCCCGAGTCTTACTCCATCGACCCCGGGGCGTTTACGGAGCCCACCCTTGGTACAAATCATAAAAATAACTTATCATGCATAACTATCATATCATGTCCTTAACAATCTTTCATGCATTTATTCTTTTCATTTCTTTTCATTATGTATAGCATTTTTTATGCTATCACATATCATAACATAACTTCATTTCTTTTCATTATGTATAGCATTTTCTATGCTATCACATATCATAACATAACTTCATTTCTTTTCATTATGTATAGCATTTTCTATGCTATCACATATCATGGCATATTACATAACATTATGTATAGCATTTCCTATGCTATCACATATCATGGCATATAACATAATTTCATTTTCTCTTCATTATGTTTAGAATTTCCTATGCTATCACATATCATGGCATATTACATAACATTATGTATAGCATTTCCTATGCTATCACATATCATGGCTTATAACATAATTTCATTTTCTCCTCATTATGTTTAGCATTTCCTATGCTATCACATATCATGGCATATTATATAACATTATGTATAGCGTTTCCTATGCTATCACATATCATGGCATATAACATAATTTCATTTTCTCCTCATTACGTTTAGCATTTCCTATGCTATCACATATCATGGCATATTACATAACATTATGTATAGCGTTTCCTATGCTATCACATATCATGGCATATAACATAATTTCATTTTCTCCTCATTATGTTTAGCATTTCCTATGCTATCACATATCATGGCATATTACATAACATTATGTATAGCATTTCCTATGCTATCACATATCATGGCTTATAACATAATTTCATTTTCTCCTCATTATGTTTAGCATTTCCTATGCTATCACATATCATGGTATAGAAAATCTATCATGTAGTGTAGACTTAGTTACACCTCACTAGATCTCGGAAGCTCTTCTTAACCGAATTTTCTCAAACTTGTTTCTAGGTTTTAAAATCCTCATAAAATCTGAAAAATATTTATAAAGCCTTGTACCACAGGTGAGGGGAAGCTTACCTTCTTCGCTTAAGTTTCCTAGAGTTGAGAACTTGCTTGGACCTTTCTTCCTTGCTTGCTTTGCTCGGCACCAATGGAGGAGAGGAGTGGCTAGGTCTTTTGGTGGAGAGGAGGAGGAAGAAGAGGCTTCTCTTTCCTCTTGTGTTGCTCGGCAACAACAAGAGAGAAAGAGGGAGAGAGTGAAGAGGAAGAAGAGGTTCTTCCTCTTGTGTTGCTCGGCAACAAGAAGAAGAAGAGAGGGAGAGGTGAGTCTCGGCACAAAAGGGAGGAGAGGAGGAGAATGAGTGGGGGATGAAGTTGAAGTCACCCCTCCATGCCTATTTATACTAAAATGAGGGGAGGAAACTTGACTTGATCCATCCTCCCTATTCATTTCTCCCCTTAAATGACAAGAATATTCTAGAGAAATGCCTTTTGAGTTCTCTCTTTTCTTTCCCTTAATTTCTCTCTTTTCTCTCCTTTAATTAAAATTCCTATCTCTCCTCTTACAATATCCTCTCCTATCCCACTTGGTTAACACATGCATGCATCCACAAGAGAACCAAGGATCAAATCCTTCTCCTAACATATTTTTACTTCTTTTTACTTCCTTTTCCTTTTAAGTAAAAAGAATCCTTTCTTATTCTTAACTACTTAGTCCTTTCTCTTCTTATCAATAATTCTCCTATCCCCTTTGATATCCTATACATGTTCCTTACAAGAGATCCAAGGTTCAATCTCTCTTCTAACATTTTATTTTCTTTTGTACATAATAATTCATATATTACAATATTATGCATTATGCATAAATATTTCATACATATATATATTATCTCATATTTCTTCCTTTTGTCTACATTAATTCCATCCATTATAAATCATGCATAGATGATTTATATTCTCAACTTTATTCATAAAGTTTTAATCATCTAAATCCTTCCCATCTTAATATTCAACTTAGAATATTTACACCTTCTTTTCACTACCTTCGTACTCTCATTGCCCTTACTTTATTTAGGCTTTCTAGGGGTGTTACATTTACTCTTGTAATGCCCCTTTTCCCTACATTCAAAGCATATAATATGATTTTTATTATTAATTGAAATTGTTATACCTTTGCTTGTAGGGGTGGCATCTTCTCCTTTTGATCCGGAGGTAGAAGCTTTCTCTTGATCCGAAGATGATACTCCTCCAATAGATTTGACTTGACTTGTGGAGGTGGAAGCTTCTTCATCCTCTTCTTCTCTTGACCCGGATGTGGAGGATTCTTCTTGCTCTTGATCCAGTGTCAATGAAGATTGCTCCCCCTCAATCCTAGAGGTGGAGGCTTTACCTTCTTCTTCATCCTCTTGTACATGAAACAAGGAATATACTCCTTCCTTGCTCTTTTGATTGCACTCCTTTGAGGATGAAGCTTCTTCTTGGACTTCTTCTTCGGAATTTGAGCATCTCTCAACTTCTGAGTCCTCCTCTTGGTATTGCTCCAATGAGTGGCCCTCTTTGGATTCCACTTGATTCGGTACAGTGGAGGGTTCTTCATGGATTGTTGCCAATTTTCTCCAAAGCTCCTTGGCATCATTGAATTCTCCGATTTGAGCCAAAATGTGGCTAGGCAATAAGTTGACCAAAAGCTTGATCACTTTATCATTTGCCTTGCTCCTTTGAATTTGCTCCGAGCTCCATTTGCTTTTCTTGAGGACTTTGCCCTTTGAATTTCTTGGAGCCTCAAAACCTTCCATTAGAGCAAACCATTGCTTTATCTCCATCATAAGAAAATTTTTGATTCTTGATTTCCAAGAATCGAAGCTTGTGGATGTGTACGGTGGAGCCACCCTTGTGTCAAATCCAAGTTCATCTTGGAATTGCATCTTGAAGTTGAGCTTCTTGAATTCTTTGACTTTGATGAATTTGCTCCAACTTTTTCACCCTCTAGCGTTGCTTCTTTTGTTTGCCCCTTCCGGCGATGATTCCGGTGAAGAGCGACCTCACTCTGATACCACTTGTTGGGACCGAAAAATAGATAGAGGGGGGGGGGTGAATAGCTCGTCACGTGATCGTGTGCTTGGCGTTGCTTGTTTCTTCAAAGATGCGCAGCGGAAATACAAAGAAACAACATACAACAATGCTAACAAATGGATTTTACTTGGTATCCACCTCACAAGAGATGACTAGTCCAAGGATCCACGCACACACACACACCTCCACTATGTAAACACTCCTTTTCGGTAACTACCGAAGGTGGAGAAGCCCTACAAGACTCTCAATACAAGAAGAAAGAAAGGGTAGTAAAGAATAAGCAAAAAGCTTACAAGAAATATAGTAAAAGCCCTAACCCTAGCTTTCTTCTTCTTGCTTTTGATCCGCCTCTTGAGTTGGAAGAACCTTCAAGAAATGGCGATCTGGAGCTTAGAGAGAGCTGTGGAGGAGCTGAGATGAATCGTGTGAGCTCTGAGAAGATCTGCGAGTTTTCTACCGAAGGAATCGAGCGCTTGCAGCTTAATACGACGCCAACGGTCGGATCCCGATCGATTGAAATGCTCCAATCAATCGGGGAGGCTTTGGATCGATCAACGGATCGATCTAAAGCGCCTCTGTGCTCTGGGAATTCGCCTGGATCGATCGGCTGATCGATCCAGGGCATATCGCGACAAAATGCACCTCCCCAATCGATCCACTGATCGATTGGGACCTCTGGATCGATCAGCTGATCGATCCAAAGGTGTTCTATACGCTCGCAACTGCCTCCCAATCGATCCACTGATCGATTGGGACGAAGGCTTCTCGCGGGGACACCCTAATCGATGGGCCGATCGATTGGGCTCCAGCCAATCGATTGACTGATCGATCCAGCTATTGGTTTCTGCCTAAAACCAAGTCCCAAAGCCCCCAAACCAACATCCGGTCAATCCATGACCTGTTGGTTCATCATGCCTAGCATCCGGTCACCCTTGACCTGCTAGGACTCCCTCACCAAGTGTCCGGTCAATCCCTTTGACCCACTTGGACTTTTCTTTATCATGCCAAGTATCCGGTCAATCTCTTGACCTACTTGGACTTTCACCAGATGTCTGGTCAACCTTGACCCATCTGGATTTCTCCGTGCCAAGTATCTAGTCAATCCTTAGACCTACTTGGACTTTCACCAGATGTCTGGTCAACCTTAACCCATCTGGATTTCTCCGTGCCAAGTATCTAGTCAATCCTTTGACCTACTTGGACTTTCACCAGATGTCTGGTCAACCTTGACCCATCTGGATTTCTCCGTGCCTGGCTTCACTCATCAGGACTTCCATTCTGCCTAGCTTCACTCACTAGGACTTCTTTTTTGCTTGGCTTCACTCACCAGGACTTTCACTTAGCTTCACTCACTAGAATTTTCACCTGGCTTCACTCACCAGGACTTTCCTCTACCTGGCTTCACTCACCAGGACTTTCACCTAGCTTCACTCACTAGGATTTTCCTCTGCCTGGCTTCACTCACCAGGACTTTTCTTCTGCCTGGCTTCACTCACTAGGACATTCACCTAGCTTCACTCACTAGGACATTCTCCTGCCTAGCTTCACTCACTAGGTCTTTCACCTGGCTTCACTCAGCAGGATTTCCTCTGCCTAGCTTCACTCACTAGGTCTTTCACCTGGCTTCACTCACCAGGATTTTCCTTCTGCCTAACATCCCAGTTAGGAATTCCCAGTCAAGTATTTAGTCAACCTTACCTACTTGACTCTTCTTCAACCAACCTGAATAGACCCTGATCAGAGGAGAATTGCATCAAACAATCTCTCCAAATGAACAACTGCAACTACACTTGTCCATATCATCGAAGTCTCGTATTGTCAAACATTGAAACCCAAACCAAGACTCAAGCTTGGTCAACCAGGTCAACCTTGACCTAAGGGATATTGCACCAACACTAATTACACTACAACTATTCCAATAGTTTGTTCCTTTCTATCTTAGTCATGAGTAACTATTTATAATTTATAAAGAACCGATCACATGATCTTCTGTGTGTTGCACTACACACCATGTTATCTACAATATAAATTAATTGAACAACTACAAATAACAAATAAATGTAGACATTTGACCAATGTGATTCTTTTATTTCTAAAATAAATGTTTACAAAAAGCTAGGCTTTTAGTATACACTCTAATAATCTCCCACTTATATTAAAAGACTAAGCTGTCATGTCTTCTGCCATACATCAGATTCCCATCCCCTCAATATGCCGATCAAAAGCTTTCGCCGGAAGAGCCTTCGTGAAAGGATCTGCCAAGTTATCTGCTGATGCAATCTTGGCGACAACAAATTCTCCTCGTTTGACGATGTCTTGTATCTGGTGGTACTTGCGCTCTATGTGTTTACTTGCCTTATGGGCTCGTGGTTCCTTCGAGTTTGCAACTGCTCCACTATTATCACAATAGATTGTGATAATTTTGGGTAAACCAGGAATCACATCAAAGTCCATTAAGAAGCTCCTGAGCCATACTGCTTCTTTAGCTACCACTGAGGCTGCCACATACTCAGCTTCCATGGTTGAGTCCGAAACGCACTTCTGCTTAACACTCCTCCATGATATAGCTCAACCTCCTAAAGTAAACACATAGCCTGAAGTAGACTTACTATTGTCCCTATCTGATTGGAAATCCGAATCCGTATAACCCACAGGGAGCAAATCGTCTGCCAGGTAAACTAGCATATAATCCCTAGTCCTTCTCAGGTACTTCAAAGTATGCTTTACCGCAGTCTAATGTCCTTGTCCAGGGTTACTTTGATATCTGCTGACCTTGCCCACGACAAAACAGATATATGGTCTCGTACCTAACATTGCATACATTAGGCTTCCTACAGCCGAAGCATAAGGAACTACCTTCATGTCCTCTATCTCCTTTAATGTCTTCGGAGACATCTCTTTGGATAAAGCAACTCCATGCCTAAAAGGTAGAAAACCTTTCTTGGAGTTCTGCATGCTAAAACGAGTAAGAATTGTATCGATATAGGAATCTTGGGACAAACATAACATCCTTTTCTTGCGATCCCTTATTACTTTGATCCCAAGAATATGTGCGCATTCTCCTAAGTCCTTCATATCGAATTGTTTGGACAACCATACCCTTATGTCCGATAATACTTTGACATTGTTGCCAATTAATAAAATATCATCTACATATAGTACAAGAAATACCACCACGTTTCCGTTACACTTTTTATATACACAAGACTCATCAGGGCTCTGAATAAATCCATAAGACTGGATTACTTCATTGAACCGGATGTTCCAAGATCTTGAAGCTTGCTTTAGTCCATAAATGGACCGATTAAGCTTACATACTAGATGCTCTTTACCATTTGCTATGAATCCTTCTGGTTGCTTCATATGGATGTTTTCTTCAAGACTTCCGTTAAGGAAAGCTGTCTTGACATCCATTTGCCAAATCTCATAATCCATATGAGCGGCAATGGATAAGAGAATCCGGATAGACTTAAGCATGACTACCGGTGAAAAAGTTTCCTCATAATCGATTCCCTCTTTCTGAGTATACCCTTTCGCAACAAGCCTTGCTTTGAAGGTTTCCACCTTCCCATCTGTCCCTCTTTTCCTTTTGTAGATCCACTTGCAACCGATAGCTTTTATACCATCTGGTGGTTCTACAAGCTCCCAGACCTTATTAGAATACATAGACTCTATTTCAGAATTTATTGCTCTTTGCCAAGATGCTGCATCTTTATCTTGGAGTGCTTCGTCATATGTCTGGGAATCAGGTTCATGTTCACCAGGAATCCAGTCCGAAGACTCTCCCAAAAAACATGAATCTTTCAGGTTGCCTCACAACCCTCCACTACGACGAGGCACCGTCTACAATTGTGTATCATTTGTAACACGTGTTGCAGTTTCTTGTGGTACTTCCTCTTGTACTGTTGGTACTATAGTAGACGTGTCCTCTCTTATTTCTTCTAGAACTATTTCACTCATGGGCTTATGGTTCATTATATAATCTTCTTCTAAAAATCGAGCATTGGTGATAACAATGATCTTCTGACTTTTAGGATTATAAAACAAACCTCCTTTCGTTCCTTTAGGATATCCCACAAACAGACAAACCTCTGTATGTGATTCCAACTTGTCAGTATTCATTTTCAGCACATGTGTTGGACTACCCCATATCCGAATGTGTTTCAGACTAGGCTTGCGCCTACTCCACAATTCAATGGGAGTAATGGGTCCTGATTTAGAATGTACCATATTCAGAAGGTATATTGTTGTTTCCAGCGCATATCCCCAAAATGAATTTGGTAATTCTGCATAACTTATCATTGATCTAACCATTTCCATAAGAGTCATATTCCTTCGTTCTGCCACACCCTTCTGTTAGGGTGTACCTGGTGCATACAGTTGGGATTGAATCCCAGCATCTGATAATTAATTCCTAAACTCTCCAAAAAGGCATTCGCCACCACGATCTGACCATAGTGTCTTTATACTTTTACCATGACGTTTCTCCACATCAGCCTTGAATTCTTTGAACTTATCAAAACATTCTGACTTGCGGCGCATCAAGTAAATGTATCCATATCTTGAATAGTCATCAATAAAAGTAACGAAATATTTGAAACCACCTTTTACCTGGATAGACATAGGACCACATAAATCAGAATGAATCAATTCTAACACATCTTTGGCTCTATACCCTTTGGCCTTAAAATACCTCTTGGTCATTTTACCTCTAAGCAAGATTCACAGGTTGGAAAATTTTTCAACACTAATGAACCTAAGAGTCCATCAGCTATTAACCTTTGAATCCTACTTAAGTTAATATGACCAAGCCTTAGATGCCAAAGATATGTTTGATTCATTTCTGAAGGTTCTTTTCTCTTATTTGAATTAGATGATGAGTTATTAATTTCCTTTTGTTGCTTTGTGGGAGTTATTGGATTTATATTATATAAATTGTCAACCAATGTACCAGTACAGATAATTACTCAATTTTTCTTGATAACAACTTTATTATCAGAAGAAACGGAATATCCATCTGTGAACAATTTAGAAACTGAAATTAAATTCTTTCTAAAAGAAGGTACATAGAGACATTTTCTTAAAACTAAAATCCTATTCCTATCAAATGATAAGTAGACGTCTCCCACTGCAACAGCTGCCACTTTCGTAGCATTACCCATGTAGACGGCAATCTCTCCTTTATATAGTCGTCGGGTTTCCTGGAACCCCTGCAAAGAATTGCAGACATGATCAGTAGCTCCCATATCTACACACCAGGTGCTAGTAGATAACACCGCTAAACATGTTTCAACTACTAAAGAATAAGATATACCTTTATTGTTCTGTTTCTTATGAGGACAGTCCGCCTTCCAATGTCCAGCCTGCTTGCAAATGAAGCACTTGCCTTTCGGCTTCTTCACTCCAGCTTTTAGTCTAGTACCTAGAGATTTATTCACTTTCTTTGCTGGACCACTTTGGTTCTTCTTCTTCTTCTTCTTGCCTTTCGACTTAGAAGTAGAACCATTCACAGCAAAGTGAACTTGAGAATTATGACGGAATAGTCCCTCTGCCGCCTGGAGTTCAGTCAGAAGTTCTGCCAACGTATATGTACTTTTGTTCATATTATAGTTCAGGCGAAACTGCTCAAAACTTTTGGGTAGTATTTGGAGAATAATATCGACCTGCGATTCCACATCGATTTCTGCTCCAAGGATCTGTATTTCATTCAAGTAAGCCATCATTTTGAGGATATGATCCCTTACGGGTGTCCCCTCAGTCATGGTGGCTGTCATCAAATTTCTCATAGCCTCTTGCCTAGCAGCCCGATTCTGGTGTCCAAAGAGTTCATAGAGATTGAACATCATATCATAAGCAGTAGGCATGACTTGGTGCTGATGTTGCAATACATTCGACATAGATGCCAGAATGTAACATCGTACCATTTCATCTGCCTTCTGCCACTTTTTATAATATTCAATTTCCTCCTCACTAGAATCATCATTAGGTGCATTAGGGCAGGCCTCTAATAGTACATACTTAAAACCTTCTGCAGTTAGGACAATGTTCAGATTTCTTTTCCAATCTATATAGTTAGGGCCAGTAAGTTTATTCTCTTTGAGAATAACAGCTAGTGGGTTGAAAGCCATTTGAAAACCTAAGAATCACAAATAACTTTGGTTAGGACTCTAAATTTAAAATAATATTGATTCCTCAAACAATACTATTTAAATTTACCAACACCTCAAACACCAGTAATTTTGCATGCCACGTTAGTGTGGACGTATACAAAATCAAGAATTTGTAAGAGGAGATTTTACCCATTAATTTTATTATCTTGTCATCCTAACTTTATGACAAATAAAATTAATAGTTGGTTTTCCTTCGGTCACACAAATAATAGCAGTGACTCCATTGGGGAGGATACTATTAAATGTGCCTAAGTGTATACCATTACTTGGTACTTAGTCCATTAAATAGGATTGTGCCCCTTCAGTTGGAGAAGATCACACGCTCCTAAATAATTTCCTATAACCATCCATTTAGGAAATTTGATCTAGTGATCTGCAAGCAAGCTCATCCGCTGTGGAGGAAGGCACTCAGAGCCGACACACAAGCTTGTTTACATCACTTACAAACCAGTAATGGAGACCGTGGAATTATCTAAATCCCTCTCCCACTTAGTTATTTAAAGTGAGGAATTTTAACTATGCTAGCCTACTAAACATGTAAATTAACAATCACACACATCACAACATAAAAGACAATAAATATGAAAACTGATTTCCAACTATTATGGCCTTTATCTAAAGTTGTCCTCCATGTATCGCCAACTCTAGCTGCTGCCAACTTTGGCCACCACCACCGGGTATGGTTGTCGCATCCATCTTGCTACTTGTTCCGCTGCGTCTCTGGTCTTCAAAAAGTCCCACGCCTCGTAAGAAAACGATACGCGACAAAAATAGAATTTTACATTTTGATCCTATATTCCACAAGGGAATGTACATGTGCTCTAGATTGATTATAAAATAAATTTACATCCATCAATCCTATATTCCATAAAAAGAATGTACATGTAGTCTAGATCAAAAATAAAATCCTAATTAAAACTAAATACAACTCCTGTTGTATTTTAATTACAATCATGCACACACACGTAAATGTGCCCTCGACATGTTCGAGGGTTTAATCACTCACAACACACAATAGGCCATAATAGTCGGAGCCTGCAACCACAGAGTTAGCACATCCTACTATTGTCCTGCCTAAATTATGTATGACATGTATGCATAATTAAACTAATACCAAATACAAAGAGGCAAATCCTCGCTCTGATACCAATTGTTGGTTGCTACTCGGAAAACCTAATGGTTCCACTGTACAAAAATTTTGTACATGATCTGAACCTTTCCTAGCTACCATGTGTTCTTTTAAATTAAATTTGGATCGCCTGCGGAACTTAACACGTTTGATCCTAAGTTTAACTTATATGTTCTTTTAGGTTTAGATTTGGATCTCCTGCGGAACTTAACACTTTCGATCCAAATCACCAAGGTCACAAAGTCGATTAAATATCTATTTCCAAAATTGGCTTCCAGTACTACATGGCAAGGCACTTGGTCTTCTTGAATATGGGAGCAACCACCACTGACTAGACAAAGCCTTTTAGGAAAATTAGATATTTAACCTTCCCATAGTAACCCTAGGTTAACCACAAAGAACACTCGAATCACAAGGAAAAAGAAAAAGAACAAAACATTGAAAACTAATTCGAAAAATAAAAATCGCATGACTCTTGTATTTGGTATTTGTACAAAGGAAAAATAACTAGCATGATGCGGAAATATATTACTAGTTATACCTCTTCCTTGTATGCTAAAAACCTCGAGATCTTCTGCCGTATCCCTCGCCTCCTCTTGGACATCGTGTGGGCGACAATCCTCCAAGATGAACTCCACCCGAAGAGCTTCTCCTCCTCCTCTAAGTTTCGGCCACAACCAAAAAGAAACCAAAAGAGAGCAAAGGTAAAAGAGAGAGAGAGGGGTCGGCCACTAGAGGTCTCAAACAACACAATATGAATTGTTATCCCATAAGGCCTCCCCTCCCCTTCTTTTATATTACTTGCCCAAGGCAAATAAGGAAAGACTTTCACAAGAAATTAAATTTATTTCTTAAGTTTTCATTTTTCCTTTTAATTTTTCCTTTTCATTTCAATTGATTGATTCAATCATCAATCAACAAATTGTTGATTGGCTTGATTGAATGTTGATTGGCCGGCCCCTTGCTTGGGCACCAAGCAAGGTGGCCGGCCGCATTAAAGGAAGGGAATAAACTTTTAAATAAAATTTTATAAAAGAAGAAATCCTCTTATAAAATTTTACAAGCTCTCTTTCCTATTGTAGATGTTAAAAAAGGAAAGTTTTAAAATTTAAAACCATGTTTTAAAATTTAAAACATCTCTAATAAAATTTCCTTTTTTAAACATTGTTACATAAAAGGAAAGTTTTATAAATTTTACAACTCTCTTTTAAAACCATGAAAGTTATAAAAGGAAAGTTTTAAAATTTATAACTCTCTTTTAAAGCATGTGGCCTAATTCAAACAAGGAAAGTTTTATAAATTTTAAAATTTCTCTTTTACAAATTGTAAATATCTGAGAAGATTTTAAAAATTCAAAACAACCCTCCCAATTTTAATATTGTGGCTGGCCCCCTTGCACAAAGCAAGGGTCGACCACATTAAAGAGAATTATGGCCGGCCCTTGGCTTGGTCACCAAGCCTTGGGCCGGCCCCTTCTTGGACATCAAGATGGACTCTTAATGTATGGACTTGAGGATTTAATGAGGCTACGACTGGGACCTAGAGGAGAAATTGGTTTTGGTCTCTAGATGAGCTTGTATATCCTGTGTTCGCCCCGAATACACAACTCATGTTCATCAATAATAATTCATTCCACTAGAGAGTTATTATTGCACTCCGCACCAATCCCATATTACATTTTTGGGCTCCTTCTTATCATGAGTGCGTTAATCTTCCTGTGTTTAAGATATCGAATGTCCATTAATTAAATGAGTTACTGACAACTCACTTAATTAATATATAGTTCCAAGAGTAGTACCACTCAACCTCATTGTCATGTCGGACTAAGTCCACCTGCAGGGTATAACATGACAATCCTTATGAGTTCCTCTTGGGGACATTCTTAACCTAGTCAACTAGGACACAGATTCCCTCTATAATCAACAACACCCACTATACGTAATATCATTTCCCAACTTATCGGGCTTATTGATTTATCGAACTAAATACTAAATATATGTGCTTGTTATTATATTAGGATTAAGAGCACACACTTCCATAATAGCTAAGGTCTAGTTCTTTTATAAGTCAGTATACAAAGAACTTTACCTAAAATGGTCCTACTCAATACACTTAGAGTATACTAGTGTAATTTATCAGTCAAGATAAACTGATACCTAATTACACTATGACTATTCCAATAGTTTGTTCCTTTCTATCTTAGTCATGAGTAACTGTTTATAATTTATAAAGAATCGAACACATGATATTCTATGTGTGACACCATACACCATGTTATCTACAATATAAATTAATTGAACAACTACAAATAACAAATAAGTATAGACATTTGATCAATGTGATTCTTTTATTTCTAAAATAAATGTTTACAAAAAGCTAGGCTTTTAGTATACACTATAATAATCTCCCACTTATACTAAAAGACTAAGCTGTCATGTCTTCTGCCAAACATCTGATTCTCATCCCCTAAACATGCCGATCAAAAGCTTTCGCCGGAAGAGCCTTTGTGAAAGGATCTGCCAGGTTATCTGCTAATGCAATCTTGGCGACAACAACTTCTCCTCGTTTGACGATGTCTCGTATCTAGTGGTACTTGCGCTCTATGTGTTTACTTGCCTTATGGGCTCATGGTTCCTTCAAGTTTGCAACTGCTCCACTATTATCACAATAGATTGTGATAATTTTGGGTAAACCAGGAATCACATCTAAGTCCATTAAGAAGCTCTTGAGTCATACTGCTTTTTTAGCTGCCACTGAGGCTACCACATACTCAGCTTCCATGGTTGAGTCTAAAACGCACTTTTGCTTAACACTCCTCCATGATATAGCTCCACCTCCTAAAGTAAACACATAGCCTGAAGAAGACTTACTATTGTCCCTATCTGATTGGAAATCCGAATTCGTATAACCCACAGGGAGCAAATCGTCTGCCTGGTAAACTAGCATATAATCTCTAATCCTTCTCAGGTACTTCAAAATATGCTTTACCGCAGTCCAATGTCCTTGTCCAGGGTTACTTTGATATCTGCTGACCATGCCCATGACAAAACAGATATCTGGTCTCGTGCCTAACATTGCATACATTAGGCTTCCTACAGCCAAAGCATAAGGAACTGCCATCATGTCCTCTATCTCCTTTAATGTCTTCGGACACATCTCTTTGGATAAAGCAACTCCATGCCTAAAAGGTAGAAAACCTTTCTTGGTGTTCTGCATGCTAAAACGAGTAAGAATTGTATCGATATAGGAAGCTTGAGACAAGCATAACATCCTTTTCTTGCGATCCCTTATTACTTTGATCCCAAGAATATGTGCGCATTCTCCTAAGTCCTTCATATCGAATTGTTTGTACAACCATACCTTTATGTCTGATAATACTTTGACATTGTTGCCAATTAATAAAATATCATCTACATATAGTACAAGAAATACCACCACGTTTCCGTTACACTTCTTATATACACAAGACTCATCCGGGCTCTGAATAAATCCATAAGACTGGATTACTTCATTGAATAGGATGTTCCAAGATCTTGAAGCTTGCTTTAGTCCATAAATGGACTGATTAAGCTTACATACTAGATGCTCTTTGCCCTTTGCTATGAATCCTTCTGGTTGCTTCATATGGATGTTTTCTTCAAGACTTCCGTTAAGAAAAGCTGTCTTGACATCCATTTGCCAAATCTAATAATCCATATGAGCAGCAATGGATAAGAGAATCCGGATAGACTTAAGCATGGCTACCGGTGAAAAAGTTTCCTCATAATCGATTCCCTCTTTCTGAGTATATCCTTTCGCAACAAGCTTGGCTTTGAAGGTTTCCACCTTCTCATATGTCCCTCTTTTCCTTTTGTAAATCCACTTACAACCGACAGCTTTTACACCATCTGGTGGTTCTACAAGCTCCCAGACCTTATTAGAATATATAGACTCTATTTTGGAATTTATTGCTCTTTGCCAAGATGCTGCATCTTTATCTTGGAGTGCTTCGTCATATGTCTGGGGATCAGGTTCATGTTCACCAGGAATCAAGTCCGAAGACTCTCCCAAAAACATGAATCTTTCAGGTTGCCTCACAACCCTCCCACTATGACGAGGCACCGTCTAAAATTGTGTATCATTTGTAACACGTGTTGCAGTTTCTTATGGTACTTCCTCTTGTACTATTGGTACTAAAGAAGACGTGTCCTCTCTTATTTCTTCTAGAACTATTTCACTCATGGGCTTATGGTTCATTATATAATTTTCTTCTAAAAATCGATCATTGGTGCTAACAATGATCTTCTGACTTTTAGGATTATAAAACAAACCTCCTTTCGTTCCTTTAGAATATCCCACAAACAGACAAACCTCTATACGTGATTCCAACTTGTTAGTATCCGCTCTCAGCACATGTGCTGGACTACCCCATATCCTAATGTGTTTCAGACTAGGCTTGCGCCCACTCCACAATTCAATGGGAGTAATGGGTACTGATTTAGAAGGTACCATATTCAGAAGGTATACTATTGTTTCCAATGCGTATCCCCAAAATGAATTTGGTAATTCTGCATAACTCATCATTGATCTAACCATTTCCATAAGAGTCATATTCCTTTGTTCTGCCACACCATTCTGTTGGGGTGTACCTGGTGCAGACAGTTGGGATTGAATCCCAGCCTCTGATAATTAATTCCTAAACTCTCCAAAAAGGTATTCGCCACCACGATCTGACCGTAGTGTCTTGATACTTTTACCATGACATTTCTCTACATCAGCCTTGAATTCTTTGAACTTATCAAAGAATTCAGACTTATCTAACTCCAAGAGTAGTACCACTCAACCTCATTGTCATGTCGGACTAAGTCCACCTGCAGGGTTTAACATGACAATCCTTATGAGTTCCGCTTGGGGACATTCTCAACCTAGTCAATTGGGACACAATTTCCCTCTATAATCAACAACACACATTATACGTAATATTATTTCCCAACTTATCGGACTTATTGATTTATCGAACTAAATCTCACCCATTGATAAGTTAAAGAAATAAATACTAAATATATATGCTTGTTATTATATTAGGATTAAGAGCACACACTTCCATAGTAGCTAAGGTCTAGTTCTTTTATAAGTCAGTATAAAAAGAACTTTACCTAAAATGGTTCTACTCAATACACTTAGAGTGTACTAGTATAATTTATCAGTCAAGATAAACTGATACCTAATTACACTACGACTATTCCAATAGTTTGTTCCTTTCTATCTTAGTCATGAGTAACTGTTTATAATTTATAAAGAATTGATAACATGATCTTCTGTGTGTGACACCACACACCATGTTATCTACAATATAAATTAATTGAACAACTACAAATAACAAATAAATGTAGACATTTTGTAATGCCCCGCCCTTCCCGCCACTCGGGAAGCGGCGAAGGACGGGGGTTACTTGAAAACATATATACATGGCAGCGGAAACAAATATAGATATAAAAAATTTCTTTTTTTTTAATATTTTTCAACTAAAGCATACAATCATGTTGTCATAGAAACATATTCATTTTCATAAGGTCATACATCCAACATATCATGTTAACATTCATTATCATAGGTTCATGTATCCAACATATCATGTCAACATTCATTACTGGATCTAACATCTATTATTGATACGTGATGCATAACATTTTACTTGAATAAAGCATACTATCAGAGATCATGAAACATAAGTTTATAGTGAGTAAACATCAATAAATATCATCCATCACACGTAAAGTTTTAGAATATAGAAACATTAAGCAAATTTATTCCACCATGCCACTGCCACACACATCCTTGCCCTTCCTGCTGCTCCTCTTAGTTTAGCCATTCTTTGCCTTTCTCTATAGTACAAGGAAACATAAAACTATAAGCCCATAGGCTTAGTAAGTTCCTTTCCTACTCACAAAACCATAAATCAGACATAAACATAAAACATATCATAGCATGTGAGAATATAAACATAAAACATATCATAGCATGTGAGAACATAAACATAAAACATATCATAGCATATGAGAACATAAACTTAAAGTAGTAACATGATCATCCAAGCATCATAGACATATTTTTAAGAGCATCTTAAATAAGCATAAAGGAAACCATATAACATGAACATGTAGATGCAAGATGTTCTTTTGAAAACATGTGTCATGAAATGAGTATATGCAAAATGTCCTTTTGAAAGCATATATCATACAAATACTTAAACATAATCTCAACATGAGGGCCCGGCTTTGTACCACATACATACATAAATGCGCGCATCCTAAGTAGATCCAAGGTAGCTAATCTTGAACCTACTAGGAACTAGGCCCGTTTCATTGACCATTGACCTAGGGGCAACTTAGGAGCCCATCCCTTTTACTAGGCATGTTTCATTGACCATCGACCTAGGTGTTGGTGCGGGAAGTATCCGACGATCGAACTCGTGTTTTGATAACGACAAAGAATTCAAAGTTAAGATGTTTTGTAGTCTAACAAGTCTACTTGAGGATTTTAGGAAAGTCCTAGCTGCGGTTAGGCAAAGGTAAAACCCTAGGGGGTGGTAACCCTAGGTCCTAGGGGGTGGTAACCCTAGGTGGAGAAAAGTCCTAGCTGCGGTTAGGCAAGGAAAAACCTTAGGGGGTGGTAACCCTAGGTCATAGGGGGTGGTAACCCTATGCGAAAAGTCTTGGCAGGTCGATGGTTTCAGGCAAAAGTCCTAGGGGGTGGTAACCCTAGGTGGAAAGTCCTGGTGTCGCGAACCAGGTGAAAGACTGGACTAGCCGGGGAAGCGGATGTCCAGCAGAAAGTCCGAAAGCATCGAGTGCTGAGCAAAAGTCCAGTCGATCTAGAGGATCGACAGGCAACAGGTAAATCTCCTGAGTGGAGTAGGTGAGGACGCGTTCCCCGAAGAGGGAACAGTAGACGTCGGGTCGACCTAGGGTTTCCGGTTGGAAACCTGAAGTCAGACCCGGACAGTCCGAAGGATGTCAAACCTTCATAATTCATATTATTTTGTGCTAACTTTGTGCTGCAGGATATTTTTGAGATTAATGTATCTTGCAGGGACCAAAGTGCAAAATTGGCCTCGGATGAACAGTACCGAGGCGCCTCCATGGAGTTTGGAGGCGCCTCGGGTGCGAACCAGGAAAAGCCAGCGCAGAAGGTTGGAGGCGCCTTAGATGGAGCTCAAGGCGCCTTGGGTCGAAGGTTGAAGGCGCCTTGGATAGGCTGAAGGCGCCTTGAACCAGATGAAGTTCGACCAAGTCTGTGCTGATCTTCACGGGTGACTCGGCCTGTTTAAGGCGCCTTGAAGGGCTTCAAGGCGCCTTGAACACCCTTTATAAGGGGACTCGAGCAGCAGCATCCCATCAACTAATACCAAGTGTTCTTTCATCAACGTGCTGCTCTAAAAGACGTTCCGAAGTGCTGCTACAAGTGCCCGACGACCCAAAGCTTCAGGTTTAGCATTTCTTGTTGTCGGTATAATTTATAGCTTTTAATTGTACTCATAATTGTAATCTTTTAACGAGCTTATAGTTGTTGCCCACCGGAAGCGATCAAGGATCGCGGGCCTTCGAGTAGGAGTCGATCAAGGCTCCGAACGAAGTAAAAATCCTCCTGTCTCTGTGTGCTTGTTTTGTTTTATTCCGCTGCTTAATTACTTCGATAATTCTTACATTTCCGATAATTGAACAAAATAGCCACAAGCGCTATTCACCCCCCCCCCCCTCTAGCGCGGTTTCGATCCAACAATTGGTATCAGAGCAGGGTTGTTTTGGGTTGGTGCAACCACCATTCAAAACAGTTTTTTTTTCGTGGTTTTGTTCGTAGTCAATTAGAATTTAGCTACATAGCTATATTCTAATTCTTTTCATATCGAAGTTGCTCAAAGTTGGTCAATACCACTTAGGGCTCATTTTTTTTCTTTTCTCTACCCGCACTACTAATCCAAGACTCAGTCTTGGAATAGATCTTGTTGCTTCTGTTTCTGTAGATCTAAATGGCCCTACAGGAAGGATATAGCACTGTTCGTCCCCCACTATTTCCGGAGAAGACTTCGGATATTGGAAGGGACGAATGGAAATATATCTAAAGATCCAGTTCGACACCTGGATGATCATCAAAACAGGACTACAACTACCAACTGATACAGACGGTAAGCCTACATCCTGTGAGAACTGGGAGCCAGCATTTTATCAAAAAGGTGGAAGCCGACGCCAAAGCCACCTGCACCATTCAGTGTGGTCTTACCAAAGAAGAGCTCAACAGAGTCGGTCCATTCTCCTCCGCAAAAGAGCTATGGGAGAAACTGATCGAACTTCACGAAGGCACCTCGGAAACCAAGGTAAGTAAGCGTGATTTGTTACTAAATAAACTATACAATTTGAAAATGCAGGAAGGCGAGACGGCTAGCTCTTTACACGCTCGAATTCAAGATATCCTGAATTCTCTACATGGAATCGGGCAGAAGGTAGAAAATAGAGATATTATAAGGTATGCCCTTAACTCATTTCCTAGGAGTACATTGTGGGCATCAATGGTAGATGCCTACAAAATCTCTAAGGACTTGTCCTCCTTAAAATTAGACAAATTATTTAGTGAATTTGAACTCCATGAACAAACTAATGCACAGCCATCCGAGAAGGGAATTGCTTTGGTTGCAGGTACGAGTCGAACACGAGAATCAAGAGTACGGCGAAAAATTGAATCGGAGTCAGAAGACGAACCCGACTCAGAAGATTCAGAAGATGAGCTGACCAGCGAACTAGTGAATCTCGTAAAGAAGCTCTACAAAACAAAGAAGGGCTTCAACAAAAAGGATCTAAAGAAGGCAGTTCAATCCAAGGAGGCCCAACAGAGCTCAAAGGTAAAATTCGAAGTCACTTGCTATGGGTGCAACAAGAAGGGGCATATAAAAGCCAACTGCCCCAACCAAAAGGAAGCCAAGAGGCAAAGAAGAAAGAAAGTCCTAAAGGCAACCTGGGACGAATCTTCTTCGGAGGACGAAGACGACAAACTCGACCAAACAAGTTTACTCGCATTAATGGCCCGGGACCAGATCAACGAATCCGAGAGCGAGTCAGAAGCCGACTCCGAGCAAAGCCACGGATCCGCATCCGTTTCCGAAGGGCCAGCCTCCGCTGTAAGTATTCCTAGGATTAATAATTTAGTCAATTATTTACTTCGCAAATTAGCCAAGTCAAATTTGAAAATTAAGTCACTTTTAAAAGAAGTAACCATTCTTAAAGGAGTAACTAACTCAAAATCCTTACCTGATCAAGTTCAAACTATAGATTCAACTCAAGTACAACAACTTGAGAAAGAAAATTCAAATCTGAAAAATCAGTTAAAAGATTTAAAAATTATTTTAGAAAAGTTCTCTCTGGGCTCCAAGAATTTGGATCTAATTCTTGGGACACAAAGAGCCGTCTACAACAAAACTGGACTGGGATATAAAAGTAAAAAGAAATATAGATCTTATTTATCATTAATTAAATAAAATAGTAAATCAGTCCAAGCATGGGTCCCCAAGTCCAAATTGATCAATCAAGTTGGACTTGGCAAATACTGGGTTCCGAAGGATCAAATATACTACCTCGACAGACCATATCGAGGCCATGATCCAGGGAAAGCTAAAATGAAAATGATCTTAAAAATCTAAATTCAAAATTCGAAATTAAATTAAAAATTAAAATTCAAAATTCAAAATTAAACTCAAAAAGATTAAATTCAAAATTGAAAAATAGATGGAGGATCCAAACTAGCTGGCACCCCCAACTGAACTACCCGACAGGGTAACTAAACCTAATTTACCCGGAATGGGTAAAACAAGAAAAGATTAGCCGACAGGGTAATTAAGGATAGACTAAAATAGGATAAGTTTAACCTGAACCATAGTACTGGTGAAGTTTTTGGATGATAGTACGTTAGGGAAACTTGGGCATCGCATGTCTAGGAAGATATGGCTTCGACCTGGTGCATTTGGCCAAGTGGAACTGACCGAAGCTACCATTAAATGGATCCTAACTAGTTAGACCAAGGTTTAGTATTAAGCTTAATGGGTAGGACTATTTGGAAACCTCGAAGGCATGGTTACTTTAATGAGTTCCTTGTGACTCACCACAGACCAGAAGTTTATCCAAAGAATGCTTACTTGTTGAACCCAAAGCTAAACCTAAATCTAACACAAAGTTAAACCTTACCCTAAAAATTCAACGATAATTCATCTCACAATAATGATAGGGTTCCCTGATTGAAAATTTAGATCGAGTGAGATGACTAAGAAATTAAAAGTAAAATTGAATTGAATCTAAATTAATTAACTTAATTATCTTAAATTATCATCAAAGTAATTAACACAAAATGATTTTAAAACATAATTTTAAAAATCATTTTAAAAATATTTTTAAAAATTTAATTTCAAAATCTTTTGAAAATCATTTTAAAAATCTTTTAAAACTTAACTTCAAAATCTTTTGAAAATCATTTTAAAAATCATTTTAAAAATCTTTTAAAAACTTAATTTCAAAATCATTTGAAAATCATTTCAAAAATAATTTTAAAAATCTTTTAAAAACTTAATTTCAAAATTATTTGAAAATCATTTTAAAAATTATTTGAAAATCATTTAAAACATCATTTGAAAATCATTTTAAAAATCTTTTAAAACTTAATTTCAAAATCATTTGAAAATCATTTTAAAAATCATTTTAAAAATCTTTTAAAACTTAACTTCAAAATCATTTGAAAATCATTTTAAAAATCATTTGAAAATCATTTTAAAAATCTTTTAAAACTTAATTTCAAAATCATTTGAAAATCATTTTAAAAATATTTTAAACTTAAATTTCAAAATTATTTTAAACTTAAATTTCAAAATTATTTTAAAAACTTAAATTTCAAAATTATTTTAAACTTAAATTTCAAAATTATTTTTAAATTTCAAAATTATTTTAAACTTAAATTTCAAAATTATTTCAAACTTAAATTTCAAAATTATTTTAAACTTAAATTTCAAAATTCTTTTAAAAAACTTAAATTTTAAAATTATTTTAAAAACTTAAATTTCAAAATTATTTTAAACTTAAATTTCAAAATTATTTTAAAACTTAAATTTCAAATTTATTTTTAAATTTCAAAATTATTTTAAAAACTTAAATTTCAAAATTTTTCAAACATCATACAACTTGCAACTTAAAAAAAGAAAAAGAAAAAAAAAAGAAGGCGCCTTCTGGAGGCGCCTCCTACTCAGGAAGGCGCCTCAAAGAGCGACGGGAAAGTTCCCGACGCATCACCTTAAGGCGCATCGGATCGATCCGAGGCGCCTCCTAAACCAACTCAAGGCGCCTTAAACACTTTTAAGGTGCCTTCAACTCCGAGCTTTAGAAAACGAACAGATTCTTTCTGTTCATTTTTCTGCCGACGCCGAATACCTCTTCTGCGTCTGAATTCAAGCAACCAAGGCGCCTTTAACCTGTTTAATCTTCCCTCATCACGTGGCAATGCCTCCTAAGTATAATCTCAATCCTTTCCGATCAAGTTTTACTTAGAATTTTTGCTTATTTCTGTCAATTTTTGGTAAAATCATTAAAATAGGAAGCGCCGACACATTGATCCTAATCCAGCTAGAACTCCATCAGCAGATATCAGATTCCTGACTATACATCTTAGGGATACCTTTGCTAATTACATCTTTGAACCTATCAAACCTAGATATGTAAATAAGACTTTTTATACCCAGTATTGTCAACCAACTATCCAAATGATAGAGCACTATCAACTAGACCAATTGGTTTACAGCACTGATACAGTAAACCAGGAGTTATGTGCATAGTTTTATCACAACCTTGAGAGGGTTGATGATAATAGGTACAGCACCAGAGTTGCTGGCGTTGACATTGAGCTTACTCCCACTTTGCTACGCACCACCCTAGGACTTAGGGTTTCAAAGTCTACCTTTTTATGCTACCCCAGTAGGGATATGTCATTTGGTGATCCTTACTCCCACATTACGTTAGATACTATCTATACGTATTTCTTTGGGGGAGGGAGACCTGCTGGCTTGATTGAGTTCAGGTTAGTTACTCTTCGGGTTCAGGACTACGTGATGTATAAGGTCCTGACAGCATGTATTCTGCCGATCTCATCTCGGGATGTCCCGAAGATGAGATCTTCCCACTCATTTTTCTTGTACGCCCTGTGTCATCGATTAGATATCGATATAGCCCTGCATATGTTCCAGAACATTATCTGTGCATCTGGGACAGTCACCTCCAAGATAGTCCACATGCCCTATTGTCATATTCTGACACGCTTCTTTTCGACCATAGAGGGTATAGATGTGACCAGAGGAACAGTCATTCCTCTTACTATATATGATGAGCTAGGATCCCGTAGTTGTAGACTAGCCAGTGTCGATATCACAGCTGATGGAGTTCTAGCGTGGATAGGACGACCACAGCAGGCAGCTGCCCCTATCGCTCCAGCAGCCGAGGATATACCAGGCGAGGGAGAGGAGTGGGCTGATTTCTTAGCTGAGGATCTTTTCGCGGATCCCTCTCCATCTGCCAGACCATCCACCTCAGCTGGACCTTCGACCTCTTCCTCACTCTCCATCGAGGACAGACTTGCTCGACTCGAGGTCGAGTCCATCCAGACACGACGGATAGTTCTCTCTATTCGATCCGAGATGGCTGCCGGATTTACGTCCCTTCGTGACGAGATACGACGTCTAGGTCAGCCAGCACCTGAGCAGCCCCATGATCCTCCAGCTGATTCTCCTCGAGCAGATGATCCTGCTATTTGATATGACTCTGTTATGCATTGTACTGTGGATTGTTGTCTCACTTCACCACCTATTTTTGTTTAGACTTCCTTGAAGTAATATATACTTATGTGCATGCTTAGTCAGTTTCACAAAATCTGAGTTTACTTATCACTTTTCAAATTCTAGGAAAAATAAATTTCAAAACTCCAATTTTGCTAGACTTTTAAAATTTTCTGGAATTAGCCTAGCTTTTTCCCCCTAGAAATCATGTTCCCCTAGTATTAAGTCAGAGCATCTCACAAGCACCTAGGTTTACCTTGATTGTGATTGACAAACATAGAACGGCGTGAGATGCATAGGGTCTAGCCTGGACTCAAGAATGCTTATATCTGTGCATCAATATGAGCATGGGCGTTAAATATGCAATAAACATTAATCAAGTTAAACTCTCCAGCTCTAGTCAAGTCTATCTGGACCAAAATAATTTAACTTGACTAACCTAGTGAAAGCTATTGTCCTGTAGACAATCAGCAAGTAACTAAAGGTTAGACAGTTGGTAAAAGATACTCAATTTTTTTAAGAATGTTTTGTTCTTTATGGCTCTGATACCTAGTAAATCAATCTAGTGAACATGACTTATGGTTGGACTTAAGGACCAACTGAACTTAAATAATTAACCTTATCATAAAACTTAAGATATTATTCCAATTAACCTTAACTTTCAAATACTGTTGAACATTGCTAACCTGATGATCTTAAATCATGTATAACTCAATCAAATATCTATTATTGCCCATTTTTGAGTTATGGCAAAGGGGGAGAGTAGCAAAAAATGTAAACATAAACATAAAATTCAAGTTAAAAATTAAGGGGGAGCAAAAGTTAAGGGGGAGCATATAGGGAAAATTTGCTTTAGTTACCTTGTTCATCTATACTTGGCAGATTTGCCAATGTTAAAAAATGTCTATCTATTCGTTTATTTACTTAACTTTGAATTTGAGTTGTCATAATCAAAAAGGGGGAGATTGTTGGTGCGGGAAGCATCCGACGATCGAACTCGTGTTTTGTTAATGGCAAAGAATTCAAAGTTAAGATGTTTTGTAGTCTAACAAGTCTACTTGAGGATTTCAAGAAAGTTCTAGCTGCGGTTAGGCAAAGGTAAAACCCTAGGGGGTGGTAACCCTAGGTGGAGAAAAGTCCTAGCTGCGGTTAGGCAAGGAAAAACCCTAGGGGGTGGTAACCCTAGGTCATAGGGGGTGGTAACCCTATGCGGAAAGTCTTGGCAGGTCGATAGCTTCAGGCAAAAGTCCTAGGGGGTGGTAACCCTAGGTGGAAAGTCCTGGTGTCGCGAACCAGGTGAAAGACTGGACTAGCCAGGGAAGCGTATGTCCAGCAGAAAGTCTGGAAGCATCGAGTGCTGAGCAAAAGTCCAGTCGATCTGGAGGATCGACTAGCAACAGGTAAATCTCCTGAGTGGAGTAGGTGAGGACGCGTTCCCCGAAGAGGGAACAGTAGGCGTCGGGTTGACCTAGGGTTTCCGGGTGGAAACCTGAAGTCAGACCCGGACAGTCCGAAGGCTGTCAAACCTTCATAATTCATATTATTTTGTGCTAACTTTGTGCTGCAGGATATTTTTGGGATGAATGTATCTTGCAGGGACCAAAGTATAAAATTGGCCTCGGATGAACAGTACCGAGGCGCCTCCATGGAGCTTGGAGGCACCTCGAGTGCGAACCAGGAAAAGCCAGCGCAGAAGGTTGGAGGCGCCTTAGATGGAGCTCAAGGCGCCTTGGGTCGAAGGTTGAAGGCGCCTTGGATAAGCTGAAGGCGCCTTGAACCAGATGAAGTTCGACCAAGTCTGTGCTGATCTTCACGGGTGACTCGGCCTGTTTAAGGCGCCTTGAAGGGCTTCAAGGCGCCTTGAACACCCTTTATAAGGGGACTCGAGCAGCAGCATCCCATCAACTAATACCAAGTGTTCTTTCATCAACGTGCTGCTCTAAAAGACGTTCCGAAGTGCTGCTACAAGTGTTCGACGACCCAAAGCTTCAGATTTAGCATTTCTTGTTGTCGGTATAATTTATAGCTTTTAATTGTACTCATAATTGTAATCTTTTAACGAGCTTATAGTTGTTGCCCATCGGAAGCGATCAAGGATCGCGGGCCTTCGAGTAGGAGTCGATCAAGGCTCCGAACGAAGTAAAAATCCTCCTGTCTCTGTGTGCTTGTTTTGTTTTATTCCGCTGCTTAATTACTTCGATAATTCTTACGTTTCCGATAATTGAACAAAATAGCCACGAGCGCTATTCACCCCCCCCCCCTCTAGCGCGGTTTCGATCCAACACTAGGGGCACTTATAGAGCCCACTCTTGGTACAAGCCATACAAAAGTAAAATAGCATATCATGTTTCTTATCATATCATACATATCATGTTTCTTGTCATATCATGACATATCATGTTCTTGTCATATCATGAAGAGTGCTCTTGATCCCATCTTAAGGGAAGCATCTCTTAGGCTTTTCATCTTACATAAGCATTTCATAAACATATCATGTTCTTGTCATATCATGAAGCATAGCATGTTATTGTCATATCATGAAACATAGCATGTTCTTAGCATATCATGAAGCATAGCATGTTCTTATCATATCATGAAACATAGCATGTTCTTGTCATATCATAGCATAGCATGTTCTTATTATATCATAGCATAGCATAGCATAGCATAGCATGTTCTTATCATATCATAGCATATCATAGCATAGCATGTTGTGCACATAACACATAAAGCATAGCATAAGGATTCGTATCACATCATAAGAAGTCATTATCATATATGATTGGGGTTTTGATCTTCCCATAACCCTAAATCTTAACCTAGCCGAAACCTAGAGGTAGGATTCTAGGTTTTCAACCCCACATGAAGCATGGAAACTTAAACTAACCACATATCAAGATTCATACATCATGAGGAAACATAAACATGCATAGTTAGGTTCATAAACTTTTGCCTAAACCCTTTTATCCATTCTTGGCCGAAACCTAAAGGTAGGGTTCTAGATTTTTAACCCAACATGAAGCATGGAAACTTAAACTAACCATATATCAAGAATCATACATCATGAGGAAACATAAACATGCATAGTTAGGTTCATAAACTTTTCCCTAAACCCTTTATCCATTCTTGGCCGAAACCTAAAGGTAAGGTTCTAGATTTTTTTTTTAGCCCAACATGAAGCATGAAAACTTAAACTAACCATATATAAAGGATCATACATCATGAGGAAGCATAAACAAGCATGTTTAGATTTCAACACTTCACTGTAGTCCTTATTGTAGGACCGTTGGGCCGGCTAGAAGGGGGGGTTGAATAGCCCTGAAAATAAAAACGCAAACACCCTTCTCGAACTCTTAAACTAACACTTGCATAAAATTAACTTAAACAATAATAAGCAAGAAAAAGAAGAGGCACCGGATTTGACTTGGTTACAACCGGGGTGGTTGTTAATCCAAGAAAGATGATCGCACTATCAATCTCCTTCAGGCGGAGAAGCCTCTTACAGTAGTGAAAGCACAACAGACAGAAGCTAAACTAGAATAGAAGCGCACAAGTGTTTTGAATGTAAATTACTGAGTTGATTCAAGTTTCTGGACCAAGGCTATATTTATAGCCTTGGTCGGGGTGCTTGGAAGGGTTCCGGGCGCCCTGGGGGGATAAAACTTTATCCCCCAACGTCCAGAACGCAAAAGATGTGTTCTGGTCAAACATCATGTTCCGGGCGCCCCGGGCTGTTCCGGGCGCCCCGAGCTGCTCCGGGCACCCCGGATAGTTCCGGGCGCCCCGGAGCAAAAAGTCAACTCTGGTTGACTTTTACGTCCGGGACCTCTTTTCTGGTTCAGTCCCGCCCCGGTCCGGTTCTTCCGCTCCGGATCCGCTCGCTTGGGTGATCTCTGCCATCCGGAATAGGGCTCACCCGAACCCAAGTTCCGGTCATCTCGAGCGTGCTTCCCTCCGGCTTCTCGTCCCTCGGAATAACCGCATGTTTCCTTCTCGTCCGCCAGCGTACTCATCCGTAGTCTTCGTCCCTCGGTCGTCGACCTTCTCGCTAGCTGCGTCTCTTGCTCCCCGAGCAATCTTCCGCTCCGACTTTCGTCCTTCGGAACCACCGCGTGCTTTCTTCTCGTCCGCCGGTGTACTCTTCCGCAGCGCCTCGTCCCTCGGACGCAATGCATGATGTCCTTCTCGCTAGCTGCGTCTTCCGCTCGACTACCTGTGCTCCTAAGCTCCTGCACACTTAGACACAAGGTTAAATAACACAGGACCTAACTTAACTTGTTGTTCACACTAAAACAACCTTGGGGTTCCAACAATCTCCCCCTTTTTGGTGTGATCAACTCAAGTTAAGCTAGGGTAAAAAAATAGATAAAAATTAAGACTACTAACTTAATTTTCAATTTAGTGCAAAGAGATAGAAACATTAAATTTTAAAAAGAATTAATATTCAATTTCTACCTCCCCCTAGACTTATACTCTTTCTTCTCCCCCTTTGATCACAAAAAAAATGGTTTGATCACAAAAAATGGGGTTCCAAGAAAAATAATCTAAGGGTTTAGAAAATATATTTCTAAAAAAAATTCTTTAAGTTTTTAAGAAATTCAGAAAAAAATTTCTAAGTAATTTAGGCTGTGATTTCTAGTTTTAGGAAAAAGTTTTTAACTTAACAAAAATGATTTTTGAGAGTTTTTCTAAGTTAAAAAAAATCTAAGTAAAAAACTTAAGTGAAGATATTTTTGAAATAACAAAAATTTCTTACTTAAGTAATTTTTTTAAAGGTAAAAAAAATGACTTAGCCAAAAGGTATTTTGAAAAAAATGTTTAAGAAAAAAAACTTTGAAAGCATTAATTAATTCTAATTTTAATGCTTTGACGGAAAGTTAATTAAACATTTATTTCAATATTTTGGCTTCCAGGTCGTGGCTAGGCACTAGGCCTTCTTGGTTATTGGAGCAAAAACCACTTCCTTAGACAAAGCCTCATAGAGAAATTTATTGTTTAATTTTCTCACTGAAAAGCGCTAATTTAATTTTAAATTTTAGTTTAAACATGTTTTAGGAACCCAATATAGGTTCCTACCTACTGGATTAACTAAGAAGTTTTTAGGGACATATTTTCTTAAAATATTCCTAATTTGTCCCGGGTGATATTTAAAGTACCAATTTAAATTATTAGATCTTCTTAAATTGGTTTTAGATGGACATGTATAGATTTTTAAGTGTTGAGTTTTCAAATTTTGAATTTCTAACTTTAATTTTTCATTTTCTAGTTTTGTTTTATCTAATTCTATTGGGTTTTTTGGGCCGCGAAAACCGCTTTTTCGCGTCGCGGAAACCCCGAATCACCCAAAGCCAATGGATCCATGCAAGAAAATCCGAACGAAAGTTACGAGTACGAGTTTGAAAACCTTTTAGATCTATTCCTAGATCTACATGTTAAGAGCTTTACCCTCGATGCGTGCCCTTCGCTTATCCCGCTCGTCCAAGGTACGCCGGATCTCAAAAGTGTCAACGTAGACACTCCTCTAATGATATCCACACGAACAAGGAGTGTCTCTCACACTCAAAGGATGGAGAAGAGAGACCCCAAGTGTGCTAGCATTCTCTCTAGGGCTCTCGGATGGGAATGGAAGAAGAAAGGAAAGCAATGAAGAGAATACAATACACTCCTCTAAAATATTACCTTTCTTCTTGGACTTCTTGGATTAACTCACTCACCCACCTACTTTCACCATGAAAGTCACGGCAACCCCTAGAGGGAGAGAAGGAGGAAGCAAGGAGGAAGATCATACAATTACCACACATCAATGCACACTAAATGAAATTAATGTGGCCGGCCCACACACATAACTCCCTCATTTAATGTGGCCGGCCACATTAAATGGAATGAGAGGTGTTGTAACCTCCATGAGGTGGAGGTGATGTGGCAAGGATGAGTCATCCTTATGATGTGGCAATACATCAAGTCAAACTTGATGTTTCAACTTCTACTTGGTCAAGTCAAACTTGACCAATTGTCTTCCTTGTTGAGTTAAATCCAACCTTTGATTCAAGTCAATTTCAATTTAATGAATCTCAATTCATTAATATAAATTGACTCAATGAATCAAATTTAAATTAGCCTCATTCAACAATTGAATCTAATTGAGTCTAACTCAATAAGTCTAATTTGAATCCAATCTTTGGTGCATCATATGAACCTAATCCAATTGGTTCATCATATGAACCTAATCTTCATCCACTTGTTCTTTGTGTGTGACCCAATAGGTTCTTGTAACGTTAGCAATGTTTCTAAACTCCTTTAGAAACATAAGCAATGAGCGGCATCTAGCAATACATCATTGCTACCCAAGTTACAAGAAATGTCGAGATCCAACATCACCTTGTGACTACTAATTGTGACTCCTCACAATATGTGACATTGTATCCTTCTATCCTAGACATCTAGATTGATCAATATGAGGCATAGACCGTGTCATCCTCTAATCAATCTAAATCTTGAACTCCAAGTAGACTCACTCGATCAAATGAGCTCAACATCTAATGTTGACTCATTTGGGCATGGTCATGTACTTCGTGGTCTAACTCTATCAAGAATATTGATGTCGCTCCCGTTATATGGGAGGGATAGATCCCATCTACATCACTCACATCCCTCTGCATAATTTGTTACATACCCAGTAATCGCCTTTATAGTCCACCCTGTTACGGGTGACGTTTGACGAAACCAAAGTACATAACTCCTTATGTAGGGATCCATGGTGACTTCAGGTCAAAGGACTAATAGTCATACTAATAGCCACATGAGAAAGTATGTGACACTCATATAACGATCCATGATACTTTCTCATGGCGGGTCATTCAGTATACATTCTCTAATGCATACCCATGTGTCAGCTTGATATCTCTATATCCATGACTTGTGAGATCAAGTCATCGAGCTGACCTACATGCTAGTCTTATTGTATTAACATTGTCCCTGAATGTTAATACTCGACTAGAAATGATTTAGAGTAGTGTTCCCTATATCATCTCACTATCGATTCAACCAATCGATTGATATAGGTAAGAACCTTCTACTCAAGGGCGTTACTATACTTATTTTATCTGGCACTAATACAAATAAGCATAATAACCAAAACCAAATGCCTTAATATATATACAAGAATATGATATGCATGAGTCCATACAATCATCAAATGATTGGCTCTAGGGCTTTAACTAACAAATTCTTCTAAGGGACAAGATTTAGCTAGAATTACTTTTAAATTTTTATTTTCACTTTCTAATTTGCAGCAATCTTTTGTTAAAAGTTTAACGAATTTAAACATTTTATCGAGAGGAAGAGATCGTACCTGACTTACCTTGTCGATCTCGTTGTTTGTTTCTCCCCCTGAGCTACTGCTTTCTTCCGACGTGTCTCCCCCTTCATCGATGCTCTCGATGCTCATTTCGGAGGATTTTGAATCGCAGTCTTCGTCTTGATGACTCGCCATTAGTGCGAGTCCAGAGAATGCTTCGACTTCCGATTCGGACGACGTATCGTCCCACGTCGCTTTTAGGGCCTTGCGCTTTTGAACATCCTTTTTGCCTTTGTCTTTATCCTTGTTCTTTAGCTTGGGACAGTTGTCCTTGACGTGCCCTTCTTCATCGTAATGGTAGCAGCGGATCATTCTTTTCTTTCTACCCTGTGGATGGTTAGTTTTTCTAGAATTGTATAACTTCTTAAGTCGTCTTACCATCATTACCATTTCCTCGTCGTTGAGAGAAGATTCTGACTCAGGTTCATCTCTCGATGCTTTGAGGGCGATGTTGTTCTTCGACTCCTTCGAACCTGCACATCTCGATTCGTGGACTTCAAAGGTTGAAAAAAATTCTTCTAATGATATTTTTTCTAAGTCCTTCGAAATGTAAAAGGCATCTACTAGTGATGCCCATTTTGAATTTCTCGAAAATGAATTTAACGCGTACCTGAGCTAATCTCGGTTACTTACCTTTTCTCCGAGATTCGTGAGTTCGGTGATGATTTCTTTTATTCTGGAGTGCAGATGTGCGACTGTCTCACCTTCTTCAAGACGGAGGTTGGTGAGCTGGTTCCGGAGTAAGTCCCGTCTCGCAAGCTTGGCTTCGGATGTTCCTTCGTGTAGTTCAAGGAACTTCTCCCAAAGCTCCTTTGCCGAGTTGTAGGTGCCGACACGGTTGACTTCTTGTGGTGGAAGTACGCTTAGCAGATGGAATTCTACTTTCTTGTTTGCCACGTACTCAGCCTGCTCTTTCTTTGTCCATTGACTTTTGTTTTTCCCTCGGGAGCTTCAAAACTGAGTTCCATTGTTAATATTAAATCAAAATCGGTACCAAAAAATACCTCCATGTGCTTCTTCCAGCTTGCAAAGTCCCCCTCGAATTTTGGCGGGTGGATGTTAGATCCGGCCATCTCGTTGCTTCGTTCGGCGGTTAGTCCTCCTGAGCGTCTCGGCTCTGATACCACTTGTAGGACTGTTCGGCCGGCTAGAAGGGGGGTTGAATAGCCCTGAAAATAAAAACGCAAACACCCTTCTCGAACTCTTAAACTAACACTTGCATAAAATTAACTTAAACAATAATAAGCAAGAAAAAGAAGAGGCACCGGATTTGACTTAGTTACAACCGGGGTGGTTGTTAATCCAAGAAAGATGATCGCACTATCAATCTCCTTCAGGTGGAGAAGCCTCTTACAGTAGTGAAAGCATAATAGACAGAAGCTAAACTAGAACAGAAGCGCACAAGTGTTTTGAATGTAAATTACTGAGTTGATTCAAGCTTCTGGACCAAGGCTATATTTATAGCCTTGGTCGGGGCGCCTGGAAGGGTTCCGGGCGCCCTGGGGGGATAAAACTTTATCCCCCAACGTCCAGAACGCAAAAGATGTGTTCTGGTCAAACTTCATGTTCCGGGAGCCCCGGGCTGCTCCGGGCGCCCCGGAGCAAAAAGTCAACTCTGGTTGACTTTTACGTCCGGGACCTCTTTTCTGGTTCAGTCCCGCCCCGGTCCGGTTCTTCCGCTCCGGATCCGCTCGCTTGGGTGATCTCTGCCATCCGGAATAGGGCTCACCCGAACCCAAGTTCCGGTCTTCTCGAGCGTGCTTCCCTCTGGCTTCTCGTCCCTCGGAATTGCCCCGTGTTTCCTTCTTGTCCGCCAGCGTACTCATCCGTAGTCTTCATCCCTCTGTCGTCGACCTTCTCGCTAGCTGCGTCTCTTGCTCCCCTAGCAATCTTCCGCTCCGACTTTCGTCCCTCGGAACCACCGCGTGCTTCCTTCTCGTCCGCCGGTGTACTCTTCCGCAGCACCTCGTCCCTCGGACGCAATGCATGCTGTCCTTCTCGCTAGCTGCATCTTCCGCTCGACTACCTGTGCTCCTAAGCTCCTGCACACTTAGACACAAGGTTAAATAACACAGGACCTAACTTAACTTGTTGTTCACACCAAAACAACCTTGGGGTTCCAACACTTATATCTAATCTTGGCCGAAACTTCAAGGTAAGGTTTCTAAACTTTTAATACCACATGAAGCATAAAATCTTAAACTAACAACATATAAGAGATCATACATCATGAAGGAGCATAAACAAGCATGTTTTCATTTCAAAACTTTGATCTAGACCTTATATCTAATCTTGGCCGAAACCCTAAGGTAAGGTTCCTAAACTTTTAATACCACATGAAGCATAAAACTTAAACTAACAACATATAAAAGATCATACATCATGAAGGAGCAAAAACAAGCATGTTTTCATTTCAAAACTTTACTCTAACCCTTCTATTCAAATCTTGGCCGAAACTTAAAGGTAAGTTTTTAAACTTTTTAATACAACATGAAGCATGAAAACTTAACAACCATAGGGAACCACAAACTCCTTATCTTGGCCGAGACATGTAAGGCAATTCCTTAGGTTTTCAAACAACTTTTAAAACATAAAGCATACGAGAACTACTTGTACTGCAGGTGAGGGAATACTTACATCCTTTCGCTAAAGAAAATACCCTTGTTTGAGAAATTTGCCTAAGAAGAAGACCTTAGCTTGGTTCGGCAATGGTGAGGAAGGGATGGCTTGATTTCGGTGGAGAGGAGGAGGAATGAGGAAGAGGAGAAAATGGATTTTTCTAACCCCTTTCTCCTTTTTATTCCAAATGAAAGGAAGAAGGAAAAATGAACTTTTCCTTCCCATTTCTTTTATTCATTCTAAATGAAAGGAGAAGGCAAAACCATCTTTTCTTTGAAGGAAGAAGAAGAAAACTTAACCTTTTCCTCCTTAGTGAAGGGAGCCTTCACTTTCCTTACCTTTAACTACCATGTCCCTTTCCTTCCTAACAATACTTCCTCTTGGTCTATTGGTTATCCCATACATGCATCTAACAAGGGGTCCAAGGTTCAAGCCTTGGTCATGTCTCTTTTTGTTTCTATTTATTATTATTATTATTATTATTTTGAAGAAGGATCAACATATAGCCCATTTAATCATGAAATATTTATATAAAATAGCTAGGGATCCTATGGGTGTTACACATTTGACCAATGTGATTCTTTTATTTCTAAAATAAATGTTTACAAAAAGTTAGGCTTTTAGTATACACTCTAACACACCCCTCTCCATCATCATCGACTCCTCCCATCTTTCAAGTCGTCGCCATCTCCGCCTCCTGCCAAATCTCCCCTCCTAACTCCACCTCCTTACCTCTCCCTTTGCTCCTTCTCCCACTATCGTCGTCGCTATGCCAATTCTGTTGTGACCACCTCCCCTCCGACAATCTACCCCATTCCTCTACTTCCTCCCACACTGGATCCACACTTGCACCGATAGTGATCTCTGTTCGATCGAGACCGCGCTAGAGGAGGGGGGTGAATAACGCTCGTGGCTAAATCGTTCGTTTATCGGAATCGTAAAACTTATCGGAGTTAAAAACAAAACGCAGCGGAATAGATAAAGAAAAATAAACACAAAAGAACATGGAAGATTTTACTTCGTTCGGAGCCTAAGGCGACTCCTACTCGAAGGCCCGCGATCCTTGATCGCTTCCGGTGGGCAACAACTATAAGTTTGAAAGTTTACAAAGATGATTTACAAGTAATGCAATAAATAATCTTATACCGACAATGGGAAATACTAAATTGAAGCTCCGGGTTGTCGGTGTCGAGTTGCAGCACTTCGGGACGAGTTCGTTAGCAGCTAAATGCAGAAGGAAGACTTGGAATGCGTTGTATTGAGCTGCTGGTCGAACCCCCTTTATAAACAGTGTTCAAGGCGCCTTAAACAAGCTCCAAGGCGCCTTAAACGAGAGTTTTTATCCCGATCTGCTCGCTATGATAATCCTTTGACTGCCGCGACCTGAAGGCGCCTTAAACCCATTCAAGGCGTCTCCAAGCTGTCTAAGGCGCCTCCAACCCATCCAAGGAGCCTTAAGCCTGCTCCTCGCGCCAGCTCAGGATTTTGAACCCGAGGCGCCTCCAAGCCCCATGGAGGCGCCTCGGACACTGTTCATTCGAGGTAAATCTTCGTTATTTTGTACCTGCAAGACATGTTAGTCCCAAACAACATCCTGCAATACAAAGTTAGCATAAAATAACAGTATTGATAATAAAGAATGTTTAAGACAGTCTCCAGACTGTCCGGGTCTGACATCGGATTTCCGACCGGAAACCCTAGGTCGACCCGACGCCTACTGTTCCCTCTACGGGGAACGCGTCCTCACCTACTCCACTCAGGAGATTTACCTGTTTCCAGTACGATCCTCCAGATCGACTGGACTTTTGCTCAGCACTCGATACGTCCGGACTTTCTGCTGGACATCCGCTTCCCGGCTAGTCCAGTCTTTCACCTAGTTCGCGACACCAGGACTTTCCACCTAGGGTTACCACCCCCTAGGACTTTTGCCTGAAGCCATTGACCTGCCAAGACTTTCCGCATAGGGTTACCACCCCCTATGACCTAGGGTTACCACCCCCTAGTGTTTTCCCTTTGCCTAACCACAGCTAGGACTTTCCTCCACCTAGGGTTACCGCCCCCTAGGACCTAGGGTTACCACCCCCTAGGGTTTTCACCTTTGCCTAACCGCAGTTAGGACTTTCCTGAAACACTCATTCAACATGTTAGATAACTGAGAATCTTAACTTTGAATCCCTTTGCCATTATCAAAACTTAGGTTCGATCGTCGGATGCTTCCTGCACCAACAATCTCCCCCTTTTTGATTATGGCAACAAAAATTCAAAGTTAAGAAAATAATGCCATTAAAAGATAAGCATGAAAATACAAGCATAATGATAGTTAAGTGCAGAGCTCCCCCTTAATATAAAGACTCCCCCTTAATAAAAGCTCTTTTTTTTTTTTAAGTTTGAATTTCCTTGAATTTTCTTTAATTCTTTGAATTTTCTTCTATTCTCCCCCTTTGCCATATATCAAAAATCAGTTGAAAGCAAGTTTTAAGATTTTAAGAAAACAATCTTTTTGAGAGAAGGAAGAAGACGGCTTGTAAAACTTAGTTAAACGGAACATTTTTCACCTAAGTTTAAAAGGCTAATATATGGATGATTTCGAATGATGCTTTTAGCCACTTTTGAGACTTAGTTGTTTTTAGAAAGACATATCTAACTAAAGTTAGAAAAACTTAGCTAGATTTTTTTTTTATTTTGGAGCCAAATTGTTTGTAAAGAAATTTGAAGTCTCAATTTACTTAGCAAAAGTCTTTTAAAAGCCATGAGTTAAATTTTGCAAGTAAAGAAATATACTTTTTAATACTTTTAACTTAGAAAAGTATTTTTAGCATTTAGAGTTAAAATTTATAAGGTGGCTAAGTTTGAGAAAGTTTGAAGGTTGCTATATTTGTTTTGTTCAGGTATCAGAGCCCTAAAGTATGAGCATGCTCAAACTTCAAATCTCCATTTCCTTCAGGGCTAATTCCATATTCTTGTAAGTCTAATAAGTTTAGGGGAGCAAGATTTTCAAGTTAGTTTTTCAAGTATTTTTCAAAGGATTTTCAAATGATTTTTAAAAATTATTTTTCACATAAATTTTAAAAGAATTTTGAAATTAAGTTTTAAAGAGTTTGAAATGATTTTTAAAAGATTTTTCATATAAATTTTAAAAGAATTTTGAAATTAAGTTTTAAAGAGTTTGAAATGATTTTTAAAAGATTTTTCAAATAAATTTTAAAAGAATTTTGAAATTAAGTTTTAAAGAGTTTGAAATGATTTTTAAAAATTATTTTTCAAATAAATTTTAAAAGAATTTTGAAATTAAGTTTTAAAGAGTTTGAAATGATTTTTAAAAATCATTTTTCAAATAAATTTTAAAAGAATTTTGAAATTAAGTTTTAAAGATTTTGAAATTATTTTTAAAAGACCATTTTGAATTTCAGTTTTGAAATCATTTTGTGTTAATTAATTTGATGATAATTTAAGATAATTAATTTGAAGATAATTTAAGATAATTAATTTGAAGATAATTTAAGATAATTAATTTGAAGATAATTTAAGATAATTAAGTTAATTAATTTAAATTCAAGTCAATTTTACTTTTTAATATCTTAGTCATCTCACCCAATCTAAATTTTCAATCAGGGAACCCTATAATTGTTGTGAGATGAATGAATTTTAGGGTAAGGTTTAACTTTGTGTTAGATTTAGGTTTAGCTTTGGGTTCAACAAGTAAGCATTCTTTGGATAAACTTCTGGGCTGTGGTGAGTCACAAGGAACTCATTAAAGTAACCATGCCTTCGAGGTTTCCAAATAGTCCTACCCATTGAACTTAATACTAATCCTTGGTCTAACTGGTTAGGATCCATTTAAAGGTAGCTTCGGTCAGTTCCACTTGGCCAAATGCACCAGGTCGAAGTCATATCTTCCTAGACATGCGATGCCCAAGTTTCCCTAACGTACTATCATCCAAAAACTTCACCAGTACCATGGGTCAGGTTAAACCTAGCCCGTTTTAATCTAACCTTAATTACCCTGTCGGGTAATCTACTCTTGTTTTACCCATTTCGGGTAGATTAAGTTCAGTTACCCTGTCGGGTAGTTCAGTTGGGGGTGCCAGCTATTCTGGATCCTCCATCTATTTTTTTTTTAATTTCGAATTCTTAATTTGAATTTTGAATTTTGAATTTTGAATTTTGAATTTGAATTTTGAATTTTGAATTTTGAATTTTGAATTTGAATTTTGAATTTTGAATTTAATATTGTTTTTCTGTTAGCTCTCCCTGGATCATAGCCTCGATATGGTCTATCAAGGTAATAGACTTGATCCTTGGGGACCCAATAGTGACCAGTTCCAACTTGATTAACCAAGTTGGATTTTGGCACCCATGCTTGGACAATTTTTCTATTATTTCTATTAACTAGCGATAAATATGATTTGTATTTTATTTTAGTTTTAAATCCAAGTCCAGTTTTGTTGTAAACGGCTCGCTGTTATCCAAGAATCAGATCCAGATTCTTGGAGCCCAAGGTGAACCGTTCCAACGTGTCCTTGAGTTCTTTAATTTGAGCTTTCAAATTGGAATTTTCTTCCTCAAGTTGTTGGACTTGAGTTGAACTTCTAATTTGAACTGACTCAGTTAAAGAGCTCGAGTTAGTCGCTTCCTTGAGGGTTGTTACCTCCTTTTGGAGCGACTTAACCCGGACGTTGGATTTAGCCAACTTTTTTACTAAGGTAATAATTCATGCAAGTTATCTAATTGAAATTCTGCGAGTAGTGAACTTACAGTGGATTTTGGTCCTTCAGAAACGAATGCGGATTCGTGGCTTCGCTCGGACTCGGTTTCCGACTCGCTCTCGGTCTCGGACTCGGACTCAGTTTCCGCCACAGTTGCTAGTACTGGTAAAGTGAGGAAACTCGTCGGTTCTTCTCCGTCGGACCCGGATTCATCTGAAGACTCGGACCATATCTTTTCCTCTGTCTTACTTGTACCTGCAACCATCGTAATACCTTCCTCGGCCGAAGTAGTATTATTCTGCTCATCTAATTCAAATAAATCATTTATTAAATTATGCTTACTTACTTGAGCGTTGGAAGTGCCCTCGTGTAGTTCCATCAACTTTTGCCACAACTCTTTTGCACTTTCGAAGGGGCCGATGCGGTTTAGTTCTTCATTGGTTAGGCCACATTGTAGGATGCAGGTTGCTTTGGCATCGGCTTCAACTTTTTTCATTGTGCTAGAATCCCAGTTGATGCATGAGATAAGTTTTTCGGTGCCGTCACGTGGAAGTTCGAGTCCGATCTGGATGATGATCCACATCTCGACTTGCGTCTTGAGATGGTATTCCATCCGGTTCTTCCAATATCCAAAGTTCTTGCCAGAAAAGAGCGGCGGTCGAACAGTGCAAAATCCTTCTTGGAATGTCATTTTAACATAACCTTGCACACAAATAAGCAAAAAGAACTTGTTCCAAGACTTGGTCTTGGATTAGTAGTGCGGGATAAAAATATAAATTCATGAATTTTGAGAAAAAATAATAAAATATTAAAATCTTAAAATATTAAAAAATATTATTTCAAAATTTGCAGAAAGCAATATTTCGTTAATCCCAACCAATTGTGAAAATATGAAAATTAATTTTTTTTAAAACAGATTTGGAGGGAAAAAATGAAAGGCGTATACCAATTGTTGGAAATGCTTGAATGGTGGTTATTTCGTTAATTTTTAACCTATATAAACAAAAAAGCGACGAAAAAAAATGCTTGAATGGTGGTTGCACCAGTTCGAAGCGACCCCGCTCTGATACCAATTGTTGGATCGAGACCGCGCCAGAGGGGGGGTGAATAGCGCTCGTGGCTAAATCGTTCGTTTATCGGAATCGTAAAACTTATCGGAGTTAAAAACAAAACACAGCGGAATAGATAAAGAAAAGCAAACACAAAAGAACACGGAAGATTTTACTTCGTTCGGAGCCTAAGGCGACTCCTACTCGAAGGCCCGCGATCCTTGATCGCTTCCGGTGGGCAACAACTATAAGTTCGAAAGTTTACAAAGATGATTTACAAGTAATGCAACAAATAATCTTATACCGACAATGAGAAATACTAAATTGAAGCTCCGGGTTGTCGGTGTCGAGTTGCAGCACTTCGGGACGAGTTCGTTAGCAGCTAAATGCAGAAGGAAGACTTGGAATGCGTTGTATTGAGCTACTGGTCGAACCCCCTTTATAAACAGTGTTCAAGGCGCCTTAAACAAGCTCCAAGGCGCCTTAAACGAGAGTTTTTATCCCGATCTGCTCGCTGTGATAATCCTTTGACTGCCGCGACCTGAAGGCGCCTTAAACCCATTCAAGGCGCCTCCAAGCTGTCTAAGGCGCATCCAACCCATCCAAGGTGCCTTAAGCCTGCTCCTAGCGCCAGCTCAGGATTTTGAACCCGAGCCGCCTCCAAGCCCCATGGAGGCGCCTCGGACACTGTTCATCCGAGGCAAATCTTCGTTATTTTGTACCTGCAAGACATGTTAGTCCCAAACAACATCCTACAACACAAAGTTAGCATAAAATAACAGTATGGATAATAAAGAATGTTTAAGACAATCTTCGGACTGTCCGGGTCTGACTTCGGATTTCCGACCGGAAACCCTAGGTCGACCTGACGCCTACTGTTCCCTCTACGGGGAACGCGTCCTCACCTACTCCACTCAGGAGATTTACCTGTTGCCAGTACGATCCTCCAGATCGACTGGACTTTTGCTCAGCACTCGATACTTCCGGACTTTCTGCTGGACATCCGCTTCCCGGCTAGTCCAGTCTTTCACCTGGTTCGCGACACCAGGACTTTCCACCTAGGGTTACCACCCCCTAGGACTTTTTCCTGAAGCCATCGACCTGCCAAGACTTTCTACATAGGATTACCACCCCCTATGACCTAGGGTTACCACCCCCTAGTGTTTTCCCTTTGCCTAATGACTTTCCTCCACCTAGGGTTACCGCCCCCTAGGGCCTAGGGTTACCACCCCCTAGGGTTTTCACCTTTACCTAACCGCAGTTAGGACTTTCCTGAAACACTCATTCAACATGTTAGATAACAGAGAATCTTAACTTTGAATCCCTTTGCCATTATCAAAACTTAGGTTCGATCGTCGGATGCTTCCTGCACCAACAATCTCCCCTTCCTCGCTCTTTCCCTCTCTCTGCTTCACCGCGACCCTCACCATGTCCGCTCTTATTGGGGGCAGATTGACCATGTCTGCTCTTATCGACGGCAGATCGACCTTGTCTTCCCTTGTCGGGGATAGATCGGCCGCATTCACCTGCAAAAGCGGTTGCCCAACAGTGGAGCTACCATTCGACCATCAAGGGCTGCTGATCCAAAGTTATCCCTCCTCTCCATCGTCAGCAGCTCCATCTCCTTCGTCCACCTCCGACCTCAAAGGTTTCGATCATAATTCCAGTCTCATCCCCTTCTCCTCATTGATGGTTCCCTCTAAGGCTTCGACCATCGACATCGCTCAGTATCATCAATGAGTCCCCTGCTCAATCTCCTTCTGGCTCAACGACCCTAACCATCCCTTGGTCAAGCCATGACTCCATGTAGCCTACTTCCGGCTCAGTGCCCCCGATCAGCCTCGATCGACCCTGACCAATCCCGATCGTCTCATAGTCGGCCTCTAGCTCTGCGCCATCAACCCATTGCTCTAAACCTCCCCCGGCTCTGTGTCGCCCACTTCTGGCTCAGCGCCATGCTCATCCATGTTTGACCACTCTAACCCAATGCCTCTCCCAGGCCAAATATTCAATTATTCAATAACACATAGATTGACATGCCACGTGGAATAACATTGTTGACATAGCATGATCCTACGCGATATTCAACAATATCAGGTATGGGTGATATGAATTGAATTTCATCAAAAAAGGTATCAAGTATGGGTGATGTGAATTGAATTTCATCAAAAAAGATATCAGGTATGGGTGATGTGAATTGAATTTCATCAAAAAAGGTATGGTGATGTGACCTTTTGATATAGCAATGGGACACCCTCTTTATTCAGATATGACATCCAATCAGAAGTACATCATAACTTCTAAGAGCCGTGAAGTATAAAAGGAGCTCATTCCCCATGGGCTAGGGTGTTTTTACATTCAATCTTTATACATCTCATTTCAAAATTGTTTGTCTTCTTTATATGCTCCGTCGAGACTGACTTGAGTGTCAAAGTGGAAGACCAGGGCACCTCCAATCTCCATTTTAACCCCTCCCTCACTTAATTTACTCCTTACATACATCTCCATCCACCCCATTGTCCTCCTAGTTCTTCTAGTGATGAGGACAGTTCACTCCTCCTTTGGAGACTCCGTAACATAGTCAATATCAAAGACAACTCACCCTCTCCTTCCTCCTAGTTATGGAGACTTAGTCAACAATGTCTACAACTTACTGGTGGTTTACATCCGTACCTTCTGCGTCCATCTCGGGCCAATTCCTAGCATCAGAGGGCATATGCAAGAGTTGTGGTGTGTCCACTCAGGGATCCTCGGTTAGTAGGACAATATGGTGACTAATACAGGTTATAATGAGGGTGTTGGATCGAAAATAATTTAGATATCTCCATAATAACATGATATTGTCCACTTTGGGCCTAAGCCCTCATGATTTTGCTCTTGGGCTTTACCCAAAAGGCTTCATGCCAATGGAGATATCTTTCTCTTATAAACCCATGATCTTTCCCATATGTTTTCAATGTGAGACTATATTTGCAACCTTGCAACCCCAACAATCCCCCCCTCAAACAAAGGACCACAAGCTTCCCACGTCCGATCCTTGACTCACCAGGTCTTCCTGCCCCTCGGTCCACCTGACCTACTAGGACTTCCTTGCCTAGCCGCAACTAGGACTTTCTGCCTGGTGTCTGGTCCTCTTGATCCGAACATAGGAGCCCCCACTTTCTTTGTTCGAGGTCAATATTGTACTCACATGGCTCAATCAGACCATAGCTCTTGTGCACAGTCGGCGGTTAAACCTTCTGGCAGTCCGGGCTCTGATACCAATTGTTGGATCGAAAAGAATTTAGATATCTCCACAACAACATGATATTGTCCACTTTGGGACTAAGCTCTCATGGTTTTGCTCTTGGGCTCTACCCAAAAGGCCTCATGCCAATGGAGATATCTTTCTCTTATAAACCCATGATCTTTCCCATATATTTTCAATGTAGGACTATGTTTGCAACCTTGCAACCCCAACAGAGGGGACCCAGGAGATGACGTGGTCATCAAAGTCAAGGTGACGTGATGGTCAAAGTCAATGGAGGGAACCATCTCCCTATCCGGCTTCGATTGGCTGCTAGCACTAAGGCTCGTCGAATCAGCTTGGTCAGATTCCAAGTCGTGTGGAAAAAATCTGACCGTCCCTTAAGCCGAACGAATATAAGGGGTTTAGGACTTTACCCTTGAACTAAAGAGACAGTGTGCTCGACCACTCAATAGTCGATCAAGTTTAAGGACGACTGCCCTTACAGGTCGGTGGGAATGATCAACTCACCTCACGTTCGACCAACCATAGACCTGATCAAAGGAAGGGTAAAACTTCTTACTGTGTGTGAGCCTCTCCACATACACCGATCGACCTGATCACTGGTCAACCCTATAGGTATCTGTTTAATAATAGAATCAGATAAGATTACATGACTCCATACCCATCTCTCCTATGCATAATTGTTAAATAGTTTTATAAATCCAGTCAGAATGCCAAGGACACTTTACATACAAGTTATTATATACTGGCCGGACAATTGGCCAACCGGGCCTAAGGCACTTTGGCTCAGAATATCGATCGAACCTCTCAAAGCACAGTTTCATTTCTTCGGAAGCCCAGTGTATGCCTAGATGGACAAAAGATCGATCATGCTTAAGATGCATAACTTCATATTGTTGTCCAGACAAACCTATAACATGCATAGGTTACTAGATGGATTTCCAATACACCCGAGGCACCACATTATTTCCTAACGGATTTCTACATGACCTTCACTACATGACAAAGTGTCTTAATATAAAGACAGGCATAAAGATGGATGGCCCTATAGGCCGGCCTGGATATACTCAGCCGATAATATAATCATAGAATCCTAACAACCTATCAAAATAACAATTATATATCAGAGAATATTCTTCTAGAAACTTCTTCATGGATCATCATGCCCCCCATCAGCAGACCATTTATAATAATATATTCCTTTAGCAACCTCAATAATAACATAAGCTATAAATGACAAAAGAGGAGTACATGTAGGTAAAGGAAAGATTCCTTAGATAATTATTGTATATTGCCTAGGTTGTACACTTCCTTTTACCTAACAAATTCTGACACAATTGGCCACCTCATGATTATGGAGATTATGTGAGGAGGTATATAAAGAGGGAGTCCTCTCCTTGGTGAAGGTACATTCTTTGAACATCTGTAACTTACTCTCGCGTGCACCTTCTTTGCTATTCTTCATTCATTCATCTAGACTTGTACTGACTTGAGTGTTGGAGGGCCTTCACCAGGGACTCCCCTTGGTTTCTGGGTGGTGACATTTTATTGGCTCATCTTCGTATGCACAGGATTGAAAAAGCTTTTTTATGAAGTAAAAAGTCTTTTACCAGTCAACCATCAAGCCACCGTACCCAGCGAGTCATCTCTGCAATTTTCAGACATGATCAAATTTAACACTATCTATCGGAACTTTTGCCTAAATTTGAAGATCAGAGATGGAAGAAGTTGGATGACTCACTACCATTACCTTAACGCAAGAAGATCTAGATTTGTTCATCAACACCCGAGCATAAACATTACTACAACAACAGCAATAAGTAGCCACTGGTGGTACTCTACTGCCACTAAATCCCACCACATCAACAACAACTCATCAGAGGAAGAGAGGAGCGAGGGAGGAAGGCCCAGCTCATTTGCCTTTGGCATCTCACTCACCATATCCGTGTCATCATACTCTCTTCCGCACGCCGCTCGAGCCACTGGCCAAGATAACCGAGATTATTGTTATCAAATTCTTATGGTAGAATATCATTTGTAGGTATTCACATCTATGACTTACCCTCAAAGTAATGGCTAGGTGGAAGTGACAAATAGAGAAATCATCAGAGGGCTTAAAACTAAATTGGACCATATCAGAGAAAGTTGGGTTGATGAGCTACCTAGCATACTGTGAGCATATCGTACAACCCCTCGTGAAGTGATAGGGATAACCCCTTTTCATCTGGTGTATGGTGGTGAAGAAATGGTCCCGGTCAAGATTGGTGTGGAGTCCAATCGAAGGTAACTGTACGATGAGAATAATTTTGGTCGGCGCTAGATAGAGCTCGATTTGATAGAGGAGGTTAGATATAAGGAGACCGCTCGGATAATGGCATACCGTCAAAGGATGAGGCAAAATTACAATAGAAGAGTCATCCCCAGATTTTTTTAGGTTGGTAATCTAGTCTGAAAGTGAGTTAAACAGGTTGGGGACATCAACAAGCTGGAGCCAAAATGGGGGGGGGGGGACATTTAATATGGTACAAAAGCTCACCTCGGGCTCCTATTATCTCGAAGATGCAAAAGGGAAAAGATTGGAGCGACCCTAGAGTGCAAATCAATCTTATAGGGTCTGAAAAGTAAGCTTGTAATTTGCTCATGTATTATGTTAAACTTTTACACTTAATGAGAATGTAGGAGAATTCATCCAAAAATTCTCTCAAAATTATAATCCCTCGGATTTCAGACCAGGCCTATCCCAGACTCCTGAGTTGTTCGACCGGGTTATAAGCGAGCATGCTCTTGTACTTACAAATTAAGCCCTCTAGTTTTAGATTGAATCTGTCCCAAACTCCTGAACCGTTCGACTGGGTTATAAGCAAGCATGCTCTCACACTTTCAACTTCAAATTTTAAGCACCTGAGCCTCCGACCGAATCTGTCCTAGACTCCCAAGTCATTCGGCCAGGTTATAAGCGAGCATGCTCTCGCACCTTCGACTTCAAATTTTATGCCCCCAAGCCTCCGACTGGGTCCATCCCAAACTCCCAAGCCATTTGGTTTGGTTATAAGTAAGCATGCTTTCATGCCTTTAACTTTAAATTTTAATCCCTCTAGCCTTCGACTGGGTCCGTCCTAGACTCCCGAGCAGTTCAGCTAGGTTATAAGTGTTGGTGCAATCAGCTTCTAGGGTTTTGATGTTTGATAATGTACCTAAATCTGATCAATTTGATCAAGGGTTGATTCAAATAGGACTTGATGTTTGGAAGAGAGAAGTCTAGTCATGACTAGATGACTAGCAAGGAAAAATCCTAACTGAAGGTTAGGCAAGGGAAAGTCTTGGTGAGTGAAGTTGGGCAATAGAAATCCTAGGGGGAGGTAAACCTAGGTGGTGAAAGTCCTAATGAGTGGAGCTAGGCAATGAAGATCCTAAGGGGGGTAACCCTAGGTGGTGAAAATTCTGGTGAGTAAAGCTAAGTAGTGGAAATCCTAGGGGGAGGTAATCCTAAGTGGTGGAAGTACTGGTGAGTGAAGCAAGGTAATGGAAATCCTAGGGGGTAACCCTAGATAATGGTAAAGTCTTGGATACAGTCCAAGCATGAAGCCTAGTAGGTTGGGTAGACTTACAGGAGTGTAGCTTGATCCTAAGGGATTGACCCTTTGGTGTAAGACTTAGAGGAGGGTCCTCCGAGCAAAAGGTAAGCCTAGTATGCCAAGTAGACTTATAGGAGTGTGACTTGATTCTAATGGATTGACCCTTAGGTGGTAGACTTGAATGTGTAGGTCCCTTGCGTCCGGCAAGAAGGGAGGGTTGAATTGTCCTACATAACTAAACAACAAATACCTTTATCAACTCGATAAGGCTTTAAAATAATTACACATTCAAAGAAATATTATAGAATAAAAGAGAAGTACGAGACAATCAATTTACTTGGTTGACAATCAGATGATTGCTACTCCAAGGTAAATGAGCTCACTATGAAAATCTTCTTCTCGAATAAAATGTCAGAGGTAGAGAAGCCTCGTATATGGAGATTGAGCTTGGAATTGAAAAATAGAAAGAGAATTGAAGTACAAAGTGTGTTGTTCAAAATGAAGAAGACCAGGGCTCTATTTATGGCCCACTGGTCGAAACAGACCATTTGCTGACATGGCATGGTTCGGGTACCTTGACCCTCTCCAGGCACCCCCAACATGGAAAATTTTATCATCTCGCAGATGGCTATGCGACGGAGTTGGGATAAAACTTTATCCTGATCTAGGAGCCCGAACCCTCACAGATGTTATTCACAGTCGAGGGCGCCCCCGGGGTGCCTTAGGCACCAAAAGTGGCCTGGGCACTCGGACCAGCTCCGGGCGCCCTAACACCAGTCAACTCAGAGTTGAATTTTTGTCCAGAAATACCTCTCCGGGTTCGCTCACTTGGGTGATATCGGTCATCTAGAATAGGGCTCATCCTAACCCATTTTTCAACCTTCTCAAGCAATCTTTCACTCCCTTCTCATCCGCTAGTGTACTCTTTTGCAGTACCTCGTCCCTCGGATGCACCAAGCCTGTTGACTCTCTCCCGTACCATCCTTCTTGCAAGCTATGTCTTTCGCTCGACTTCCTGAGTTTCTAAATTCTTGCACACTTAGATACAAGACATCAAAAGATAACATGACCTAACTTGACTTAATTGATCACATAAAAACTACCATGGGGTACTTACAATCTTCCCCCTTTTGAGGTGATCAACCCAAGTTAAGTTAGGGTAAATAAAAAACGAATAACATTAAAATAGTAAGTACATAATTTGAAATTTAATGAAAAATAAAAAAGATGTACCCTCCCCTAGACTTAATATCTAATTCTCACCCTTTGATCACATTAATAATTTTTTAATTTTCTAAATAACAAGAATTTTTTGAAAGCACTTTTATAAACTTATATAATTTATCAGGAGGTAGAGATCGTACCTGACTTACCTTGTCGATCTCGTTGTCTGATGCTCCCCTTGTATAGCTACTGTTGGTGCAATCGACCTCCAAGGTTATAATGTCAGACAAATATGTTTAAGTATGTTTACGCATGAAGTTTGATCAAGGGAAGTCCTAGTTGTAGGCTAGGCAAGGAGGGAAATATCGGTATATCATGGAAGCCAGGGGGATAGGTCTGGAGGACTTGATCCCTGGGTAGTCGAATACTAAGTCCTAGTTGTAGGCTAGGCAAGGAGAGAAATCTCAGTATATCGTGGAAGCCAGGTGGATATGTCTGGAGGACTTGATCCCTAGGTAGCCGAATACTGAGTCTTGGTGAGTGAAGCCAGGTTGAGAAAATCCTAAGGGGTGGTAACCTTAGATAACGAGAAGTCTTGGAGGAGTGAACTCCAAGCAAGGTTGATTGGATGGTTTCCGGTCGACCGCGTGCGATCGACCAAACCAGCGAATCTCGGTAAATCTAGGTTTAAGTTTACAATTGTTTTCTATATTACTATTATTACTGTTGGCTAATATGGTAGTGCAGGAAATGTCTTAGTGGATTAGGTGATCAGACACTGAGTAGGCAAAAGTCCAAACATGTCTGGAGGACCATGTTTGGCAGGTAAGTTGAGGTAACAACTGGAGGAGCGACAGTGAGGTTGAGTTCCTGAAAGGAGCAACCTAAGGTTGTTGATCCAACTGAAGAAACCGGGAAGGTTTTCAAGTTGAGATCAAGACAGTTCTACTGTCTAATATTACTCATGTATAATATATTATTACTGTTCTAACCTTTGTTTTGCAAGAATATTGTTTAACTCTGTTTTGCAGGTTCGGCCTGATCGGTCGACCGAACAAGAGGATTGGTTAATCGAACCAGCTTGACTCAGACCAGAGATCAGTTCAGATCAGGCAAAACAAAGTTCAGTCTGGTCAAAGCTTGATCGGCCACCGAACGAGAGGATCGGTCGACCGAACCATGGTGACTCAACACTGGACAGCTCATTAGCAGCGATCAGCAGAAAAGAGAAAAAGGGCTGATCGGTCGACCGAACCGGAGGACCGGTCGACCGATCCAATCAACATTAAAGCTGCATTAAATCAAGATCATGGCAGATTCTGACGAACAAGGAAAAAGCTTGTTCGGTTGATCGAAAAAGGGTTCGGTCGACCAAACCATTAAAGACCAGTAAATGCAAAAGATCGAGCCAGCTTCGGACTTCAGCCAGGAAGGAAGGGAGCGGGTTCGGTCGATCGAACAGAGGGATCGATTGACCGAATGTTCAAGATTCTTATAAAATGTGCTCGAAGTCAGAAGCTCAGAACAGAACTTTCTGATCTAAAATTCTGTTCTACAAACGACTCGTCTTCATCAATCCAGCAAGCAACATCATCTGGAAGTGCCGACCTAAGCCTCATCTGCAATCTACTTGTCGGTATCATTTAATTTAAACTTGCATTGCACTTTTATTTAAGCAAGATAGTAGGGTGTTACTATCTTGCTCCATTGTACGACTCAGTTCTTTCTAAGGATCTTGGGAAGAAGGATTTTAGTATTTTTCCCATCGGTGCGGTCAAGGACTGCGGACCTTCGAGTAGGAGTCAAGCTAGGCTCCGAACGAAGTAAAATAATTGTGTCTCTATTTACTTTCCGATGTGCACGACTTTGATTTGAAAGAAAAGAATAGTTTTTAAAAGAGCGATATTCACCCCCCCCCTCTATCGCTTCAAACGATCTATCAGCTACTTCCTTCTAAAGTGCCTTTCCCTTCATTGACACTCTCGATGCTCATTTTGGATGACTTGCTTCATTGTATTCTTGGTAACTTATCATCAGAGCAAGTTTGGTATAGGCTAGGACTTCTGATTCTGATAATAACATTTCATCCCACGTCACCTTTAGATTTTTGTGCTTCTTTTGGGATAGTCTTTTATCCTTGTCCTTGTTCTTCAATTTTGGGTAGTTGCCTTTAGCGTGCTCTTCTTTATTGTAATGATAGAACCTCACTTTCCCTTTTCTTCTATTGGATTGCATTTGATTGAACTTATTAGTTTTAAAAAGTCTTTTAAACTTCCTTACCATAATTGTCGTTTCATCATCGTCAAGAGATATTTCAAAATCTGGTTCGTCCATTTTTACCTTCAAGGCAATGTTGTGTTTCAACTCCTTCTTTAGATCTGCACATATAAACTTATGAATTTCAAAAGTAGAAAATAGTTTTTTCTAAATTATTTACCTCGTAAGTCTCTAGAGATGTAATATGCATCTACTAGAGTTGACCATTCAGGAGTTCTAGGAAAAGTGTTAAATGCATACCTTAACAAATCTCGGTTGGTTACATTTTTTCTGAAATTCATGAGTTCGGTCACTAGTTCCTTTAGCTTGGCGTGCAGTTGAGGAACGATTTCACCTTCCTTTAGTCGCAGATTCGTTAGTTGGTTCTAAAGTAGATCTCTCCTTGCGAGCTTGGCTTCAGATGATCCTTCGTGAAGCTCTAAGAATTTTTCCCAAAGGTCTTTTGTAGACTCGTAGACTGCGATTTTGTTTACCTCTTGAGATGACAGCGCGCTAAGCAGATGGAATTCTTCTTTTTTGTTTGCCATGAACTCAGCTTGTTCTTTCTTTATCCAACTTTCTTCTTTCTTTAATTGGCCATTGCTGTCGAAAGGTACTATAAAATCATTGTTCAAGATTAAAAATGTTTCAAAATCAATTTTAAAATATACCTCCATTTTCTTCTTCAAGTGTGAAGTCTCCTTTAAACTTTGGCAGGTGGATGCTTATTCTGGCCATCATCTTGTTTGCTTCAGTCAACGGCTAGTCCTTCTGAGATGTTCTAACTCTGAAACTAATTGTAGGTCCCTTGTGGCCGGCAAGAGGGGGTGAATTTTCCTGCATAAATAAACAGCAAATGTCACGCCCTGAGGGTATACTTTTCAGCCAAACTGGACGGTACCCCCTAGTGACAATATAGGAAATATGATATCAAAATAATTCAAGCCAACATAAAACACCAATGAAATATAATAACACCAAGTCACAAATAGCAATAATGATAATACGTGTATGTATGCATGCGCATGTGAACATATTAAATTAATTAAAAGCATAACCAAGGCATAAACATTCGATACAAAGAGGAAACCTAACTATGAGTAGCGAAAAGTAAAGTAGCAACTCATATAGAAATCTAAACTCAAAAATCTGAACTCGAGTGGGACTGGCAGCCAGGATCTCTGAGTGATGCACATCGTCTATCTGCTAACCTGGAGGATTAAAGAAAAATAACAGATAGTGAGTATGAAAAAAATATACTCAGTGGATAGAAGAAAATAGTGCATAGATAGTATACTGACAAGAGATCCAAAGATGCAGTGACAGGTAAAATACTTATTAACTAACGTAGGCGTCCCAATATAATCACCAGTTAATCAAAAGTATAATCAATAACATAATACTTTACTTACCTGGTCAACCAAGTATAACAAAAAAATTGGGAGTACATACAGTATATCCAAACTTGCACGAACAAATACATGACCGACATATAGTAAGTATATAACAAACACTGATAGTAGGAGAACGCTCTACCATGGATGGTCCCGTGGATAGTTAGGATAAATGACTAGTCACTGTCTGTGGAAGAACGCTCTACCATGGATGGTCTCATGGGCAGACAAGGTCAATAACTAGTCACTGTTTGCGGAAGAACACTCTACCACGGATGGTCTCATGGGTAGACAGAGTATATACCAATGGTCACTAACGACTCTCTCTCAACCACGCATGGGAGACAGGATATACTAACGGTCACTGACGACTCTCTCAACTATGAATGAGAGACAATGGTCAACAGGATATACCAACGGTTGCTGATAACTCTCTCAACCACGAATGGGAGACAATGGTCGATAGGATATGTTGGAGCACTCCCAATGGTCTGTGCGACCATATGTTTTGGTGTTTGGGCAAAGAGTTTAAGTTAGGTTTACCCTCGTTATTTGATATGTGTATGTGAGTGTGCAGGTTTGCAGGATACATATATGATTCAGCTTGATGGCTTCAGGACCGGTGAAGGATGGAGCATCCAAGGGACCGTGGACAAGGCAGCAAGGACAAGAGCTGAGGGAAGCACACTTCAAGGTATAGTGAAGGATGGCATTAAGATAAGTCATGGGCTTGAATGCATCTGAGCGACGAGAGCTAAAGGAAAAAGGTTTGAAGGCAAGATTCAAGGGAAGCGACTTCGAGGCATACGTGAAGGATGGCATTGGGATGAGCCGCGGGCTTGGATGCATCTAAGGGACGAGAGCCAAAGGAAGTAAACTTGAAGGTAAGAGGTCAAAGCTACGAAGAAGAGTCAAGTAAGTCGTGAGGGTCTGTGTGTTAAGAGAAATATACTCGGGATGGGAAACCCTAGGTTTAGCGTTGTACAAGTCGACTGGTATTGGGATTAGTCGACTGGGGGTGAGCACAGAGAGCTTTTGTGCCCAAAATGGCTGGGATCAGTCTACTAGTCTATGGACCAGTCAACTAGTAGAGAGCTGTTGAGAGAGCCATTGGGCTGGCACCAGTCTACTAGTAAAAGGACTAGTCGACGGATAACGGTAAAATAGCAGGGTTATTTTCTTCAAGCTCTATAAGAGGGAGCTTGGGATGGTTGGCCAAGGTGACGAAATTAGAGGTGGTCAACCTTAATTAGTAGTCACCAAAGTTCTCAAGTATTTGTGTAATCTAAGAGGTCCTGGTGAGTGTTGTGGTGAGTTTTCTCCACCCACAAGGAGTGACTTGAGATAGCCGGAGTTTGCTGGGGATTAATCCACCGATGGATTGAGGGATTGTCCACCTTACAGACAACCGTGGAGTAGGAGCAAGCTATCTTTGAACCACGTTACATCAACGTGTATTGGTTTTCTTTCTCTTTCTTTATCTTTAGCTTTTATATTCGTATTTAGTTTTGTATTATTCCATTGTGCAACTAACAAATACGTAGGAAGCGATAGATTTGGGGGCACTGATTATTCAACCCCCCTTCTAGCCGACCGCAAGATCCCCTACAAGTGGTATCAGAGCAAGGCCACTCTCCATCGGACTAACCACTGAGGAAGTTAAGAAGATGACCATCTTGATTGATCCGTCAAAGTATGAAGGAGGAAGCTTATGGGACATCACCTTTTGGATGGTGAAAATGAAGAACTTCTTCGAGATAGATTGGAACACAATGATGGTCGTCGAGGAAACATTTGAAGCCCCAAAAGACAAGAAAGGGAAGAAACTCTGACCGTGATATTGGATGGAGGAGCAAACATTATGGTCAAAGGCAAATGATAAGGTAATATCAATGTTGATTGAAATTTTACCTTCTAACGTGATAAGTCATGTAGGTGAATACAAGAACACCCACGAGTTGTGGAGCAAGGTAAAAATTGTTCTAGGAGAAGAACTTTTGCCTACACATGAAGAGGTAGAGCCCAAGGAGATGGGTTTAAGTGCTCAAGTAGAGGAGGAGCAAACGGAAGTTGATGACGAGTGCTCAGCTTCTGAGGAGGAGAAGGAGGATGAAGAAGCATCATTGACATCCTCAAGGCTTGAAGAAGAATCCAAGATGGATGAAGAAGAGGTTTTGGAGGTCAACCTAGTGAGCACCTCCACCGAAGCAAAGTCAAAGGACCACATCATTTGCTTCGGGTACAATGAGAAGGGACACTACAAGAGTAGACATCCATTGGGTAAGAAAGAGGTATTCCTAAACTCAACTCAATTTCTTTATAATCTAATTTGAGTTGTAGGAAGAAGAAGGAGAAGAAGCACATTAGATGCTTCATGTATGGAGAAATGGGACACTACCATACAAAATGCCCAACGAAGGGAGAGCTTAAGAAGTTGGCACATTTGAAGATGTGGGAAAAGAAGTGGAGGAATAATGGATGCTCATATCAAGGGGGAGCTCCAAAGGTAAAGGGTAAAGTAAACCCTAGTTTAAATTTAAAGTCAAATTTAAATTCCTCCATGCATGCTAGAAATAATTTTCATTATATATCCATGCAAAATTTCAAATTTAGATATCATGATTGCTAGGGTTGATTTGGTGCTAGAGGAGAGGGGGGGGGGGTGAATAGCTCGTTGTGCTCGTTTTCTTACTTCGTCGATGATGATATGTAGAGGAATAACTCGAAACCAGCTCTCCAATGCTAACAAGTAGATTTACTTGGTATCCACCTCAAGATAAGGTGATTAATCTAAGGATCCACACAGACGAGCACTCTCCACTAATGAAAACACTCCTTCTCGGTCACAGCCGGAGGCGGAGAAGCCTCGTACAAACCCACACAACATATACAACACACACTAGAAGAAAAATATAAGAATATAATGAGAACTTCTTTCTTCTTGATTACTTGTTGCTTGTTGTTGCCTCTTGAACCTTGGAAGTGTACCTACACTTATCTCCAAGAGCCTTCAAGAACTGGCGGTAAAAGTGTGGAGAAGCTCAAGAATCATCGCTGGAGAGGGATCGCTCAAAGAAGATGCTCGCCAACGGCTATAACCTGCGCAATGGTCGGATCTCAATCGATTGAATGGCTCTCAATCAATTGGAGAGGCTTTGAATCGATCGACTGATCAATTCAGAGTGTCTCTGTGCTCTCTGAAAAACGCCTGAATCGATAGGACGATCGATTCAGCCTCTATTGCACGATTTCCAGCCCCCCCAATCGATTGGCTGATCGATTGGAGATTTCGATTGATTAATTGATCAATTCAGAAGCTCACTGTTCGCTTAGAAACTCTTCTAATTGATTTACCAATAAATTAGGAAAGTTTTGATCGATTACCCAATTGATCTAGATAATTTTTACTTAAAATTACGTCAACCAATCAATTGGATGATCGATTTAACCTCCTAATCGATTGGTCAATCGATTTACAAGCATAAAAATGTGTAGATCTTGAAATAAGCTTCATTTCACATCTGAGATCACCTCATTTTGATATCCGAGTCAAAAGTTATGGCCTTCAGAAGTTTACTACGTTCGAACTTCTTAGTTCCATGCCAACTCCCTATTGGACTTATGACCGCTAAGTGTTCGGTCAACTTTTGATCCATCTAGACTTTCTCTTTGCCAACTTTTTATTGGACTTCTGATCACCAAGTGCGGTCCTCCATGACCCACTTAGATTTACCGCCTTATGCCAAGTGTCCGGTCCTCCATGACCCACTTGGACTTCCTTTCACCAGATGTCTGGTCACCCTTAACCCATCTAGATTTCCTTGTGCCAAGTATCCGATCAATCTTTTAACCTACTTGGACTTCTCAATATCAGGTGTCCGGTCAATCTTAACCCACCTGGATTTCCACGTGCCTGACTTCACTCACCAAGTCTTTCCATTTGCCTAGCTTCACTCAGTAGGACTTCTCATCTGCCTGACTTCACTCACCAGGTCGTTCACCTAGTTTCACTCACTAGGATTTTCACCTGGCTTCATTCACCAGGATTTTCCTACTGCCCGGCTTCACTCACCAGGACTTTCACCTCGCTTCACTCAATAGGATTTTTCAACTGCCTAACTTCATTCACTAGGTCTTTTACATAGCTTCACTCACTAGGATTTCTCAACTGTCTGACTTCACTCACCAGGACTTTCAACTACCTAACCTCCAATTAAGATTTTCTCAGTCAAGTATCTAGTCAACCCTTTGACGTACTTAACTCTTCTTCACAACTAACTGGTCAACCTTGACTAGAGGGGAATTGTATCAACAATCTTCCCAAATAAACGATTACATCTGCAATCTCCATGTATTGTCAAATATCGAAATCCAAACATCAAGATTTAAACTTGAGTCAACTCAAGCTTAATTAACCAGGTCAACCATGACTTAGGAATATTGCACCAACAATGATAGAAATAGGGTAAATTTAGATCATAACCCTAAGGTACCTATGTATGATAGACCTAGAAGAGTTAGATTCTAATTACCTAAGGAGAAGAAGGTAATAGAGAACCTAGGTATTAATCCAAAGAAGGGGAGACACATGCCTAGAAAGGGTAGGTCTAGGAATATCCAAGGTGGACAAATCAACTCTAGGATTAGGGACCTAGAGAGGGAAAATCAAGCTTTGAAGACAAAGCTTGATCAATTAGAGAAAATCCTAGATAGATTCAATGTTGGATTTAGAGGGTTAATCATGGTGTTGGGTAGTCAAAGGCCCAACAATGATAGATCAGATTTAGGATACCGATCTAATGTCTCCAAGGCTAAGGAAAAGTCTTATGCTAGGGTTGCATATGACTATAACAAGGAGAAATCAATAAATGGCAAGGGAAAGTCATTTAATGGTAAGAAGAAGTTAACCAAGGACAAGATATCCAAGGTTAAAAAGGTTAGGTTTATAGGCCAAGTCTCACCGGAGGTGCACCAATATGGCCTAGCAATTATGGATGAGTCACCTAGGGAGGTAACTAAGGTTAAGAGCTCTAGAGGGAGCTCTAAGAGTCAAGTTGAGACCCATAGCAAATGGATCTCAAGTGGATTTTACTTGGGAGTCTAGAGGAGCCATGAAGTGTGCCAAATGGTTGGGAGATGGACTTGAGTCTCAAACCTAGAGATTTGGCACACATAGAATGTGTTTCATACTTGAAAATATGACATTGGGGGTCATATTGCATGATAATTGGTTTTGGATGTATAGATGTCATATAAACTAATGCTAGGGATGCATTGTGGATTGATATGAGCAAATACATTGTAACGACCCACCTCCTACTGACTAGGCTGCGAGGCCGACCGTTACATTATGTTGTGCTAATCTATAATCCCTGACCATCATTAATCTAGATGCGGAAGCTGTGCTAATTAAATTTTTTGCTAAACTACTAACATTTCTTGATTCTATACATGCTAAGGGGTGTGATCTAACTATTCATAACATATTTCACCTCCCCCATAGTCAAGGAACTGAATTAAAGGCTTCCTAGTGTTGGGTTCTTCGGGCCGCGAAAATCGCTTTTTCGCGTCGCGGAAACCCCGAAAGACCCAAAGCCGTAGATCCGTGCAAAGATTCGTATACAAAATTCGAAAAACTATTTCTTGTACGAGTTCAAAAAATGATCTACTACTTAGATCTACGAGAAAAGTGTTTACCCTTGATGCGCGCCCTACGCGAATCCCGCTCTTCCAAGGTTTTGCCGGATCTCAAGACCGTCAAGCGCCGGTCCTCTAGAAGTATCCACACGGACAACTTAGATGGTGAAAACCTCACACAAAGGTGTGCTAGCACCTTGGTAAGGTTCGGCCAAGTAAGGAGGAGAGGGAGAGGGAGAGCTTGAGAGGAAGAAGGAGGAAGATGCACACTTGAATGGGAAAAATAAATTTTACACCCAAAAACCAAGTGGCCGGCCACTTTCAAAAACCCACACATTAATTGCATTAATTGCAATTAATATGAAACCATTAAGAGAGTAATTGCATTAATTGCAATTAATATGAAACCATTAAGAGAGTGGCTTTGTAACTTCCATTAGGTGGCACCCATGATGATGTGGAACATCATTATTGGTCCACCTAATGCCAACTCACCAATGAGGTGGCAAAAGGTCAAGTCAAAATTGACCTTTGGTCTTCCTTCTCTAGTCAAGTCAAACTTGACTCAATCTCTACCATGGTTGATCTAATCCAACCAATTGATTCGAGCCAACTTAATATAATAAATCTAATTCATTAAATTAAATTGATTTAATAAGTTATAATCTAAATTAGACTCATTAAATACATGAATCAACTTGAGTCGAACTCAAGTTAGCCCAATTAAGATTACTCTTAATCCAATTTGATTCATCAAATGAATCTAATCCTCTTGGTTCATCATATGAACCTAATCTCCATCTAATTGTCCTAAGTGTGTGACTCTATAGGTTCTTGTAACGTTGGCAATGTCCTAAACCCATTTAGGAGCATAAGTAATGAGCGGTATCTAGCAACACATCATTACTACCCAAGTTACAAGAATGTCGAGATCCGACATCACCTTGTGACTACAAATTGTGACTACTCACAAAATAATGACAAGTGTCCTTCTATCCTAGACATCTAGATTGATCAATATGAGGCATAGACCGTGTCATCCTCTAATCAATCTAAATCTTGAACTCCAAGTAGACTCACTCGATCAAATGAGCTCAACATCTAATGTTGACTCATTTGGGCATGGCCATGCACTTAGTGGTCTCACTCTATCAAGAATAGCGATGTCACTCCCGTCATATGGGAGGGATAGATCCCATCTACATCACTCACATCCCTCTGCATAATTCATTACATACCCAGTAATCGCCTTTATAGTCCACCCAGTTACGGGTGACGTTTGACGAAACTAAAGTACATAACTCCTTATGTAGGGATCCATGGTGACTTCAGGTCTAAGGACTAATAGTCATACTAATAGCCACATGAGAAAGTATATGACACTCATATAACGATCCATGATACTTTCTCATGGCGGGTCATTCAGTATACATTTTCTAATGCATACCCATATGTCAGCTTGATATCTCTATATCCATGACTTGTGAGATCAATTCATCGAGCTGACCTACATGCTAGTCTTATTGTATTAACATTGTCCCTGAATGCTAATACTCGACTAGGAATGATTTAGAGTAGTGTTCCCTATATCATCTCACTATCGATTCAACTAATCGATTGATATAGGTATGAACCTTCTACTCAAGGACGCTATTATATTTAGTCTATTTGGCACTAATATAAATAAGTATAATAACCAAACAAATGCCTTTATTAATATACAATAATATGATATACATGAGTCCATACAATCATCAAATGATTGGCTCTAGGGCTCTAACTAACAATCTCCCACTAGCACTAGAGCCAATCAGTATAGGCTCTAAGGCCTAATGACCTAGTGTGACCATCATACTTTCTCTGTGCCAAAGCCTTGGTCAAGGGATCTGCGATGTTAGCCTCTGTAGGTACTCTGCAAATCTTCACATCTCCTCTATCGATAATCTCTCGAATGAGCTTGGTCCGCTGGTGTGAGCGAGGTTCCTTCGCCTGTGCTATAGCTCCATTGTTATCACAATAGAGCTCAACTGGGTCGTGATGCTAGGAACCACCCCAAGTTCAATGATGAACTTGCGGATCCAAGCCGCCTCCTTTCGCCTCGATGCGGCAATATACTCGCTTCGTTGTAGAATCGACTCATCGTATCCCCTTGAACTCTTCCATGTGACACCACCATTAATGCAAAATACGAACCCCGATTGCGATCGGTAATCATCCCGATCTGGAAGCTAGCATCACCGTAACCCTTTACGGTTAGCTCATCATTGCCTCCATATATCAAAAATATTCTTTAGTCCTTCTTAAGTACTTAAGAATATTCTTGACCGCTATCCGGTGACGATCTGACTTGTATCTGCTCGTCATGCTCAAAGCATACGAGACATCGGGTCGAGTACATAGCATGGCGTATATGATCGATCCTATGGCCGAGGCATAAGGGATCGATCCATGCGATCTCTCTCTCCTCTAGAAGAGGGACCTTGAGTCTTGAAAGACTCACGCCATGTGACATCGGAACCTTCTTAGAATTCGCATGGCAAACCAAGAGTACCTTGTCAATGTATGTACTCGACTTAGGCCAAGCAATCTCTTAGATCTATCTCTATAGATCTGAATCCCTAGAATCGGGATGCCTCACCTAAGTCCTTCATTGAGAAGCAACTCCTAGCCAGGTCTTGACAGAAGCATAGGGATGTCCTTCCCAATGAGTAGTATGTCATCTACATACAATATGAGGAAGACAACTATATCCCCTACAACCTTCTTGTAGACACAAGGCTCATCTTCGTTCTTGATGAAACCAAACTGTTTGATTGCATCATCGAATCGAAGATTCCAGCTCCGAGAAGCTTGCTTTAGTCCATAAATGGACCTATGCAGCTTGCATACTCTGCTAGTATGCTGTGGATCTACAAAACCCTCAGGTTGTGTCATGTACACATCCTCGAGTAGATTTCCATTCAGAAATGCGGTTTGGACATCCATCTGCCATATCTCATAGTCATGGTAGGCTGCAATAGCAAGCATGATCCGAATAGACTTAAACATCGCTACTGGAGAAAAGGTTTCATCATAGTCAATACCATGAATTTGCTTGAAACCTTTAGCTACCAAGCGACCCTTATAGATAAGTCCATCCATGTCAGTCTTTCTCTTAAAGACCCACTTACACCCAATGGGTTTTACCCCTTCAGGTGGATCAACCAAAGTCCATACTTGGTTGGTGTACATGGATTCTATCTCGGATCTCATGGCTTCTAGCCATTTCTCAGAATCTGGTCTCATCACAGCTTCTTGATAGTTGGTAGGCTCATCCTCTATGAGCACAATGTCATCATGGTCAGACAAGAGAAATGAGTATCTCTCAGGCTGACGACGTACCCTATCAGATCTGCGAAGAGATATGTCTACTTGAACTGGTTGTTGTTCCTCAACTCCTTGTGGAACAACATCATCCACAACACTTTGTGCTTCCAGTTCAATTTCCATCTGGGCATCAGTGCTATTGTTCGCATCTTGAACTTTTTCAAGATCGAACGCGCTCCCACTAGTCTTTCTAGAAACAAAGTCCCTTTCTAAAAAGACCCCAGTCTTTGCCACAACTACCTTGTACTGACTGGGAATGTAGAAGTAATATCCCTTAGTTTCCTTGGGATATCCAATGAAATAGCACTTGTCAGATTTGGGTCCTAATTTGTCTGAGACTTGACGTCTTACGTAAGCCTCACAGCCCCAAATCCTCATGAAAGACACCTGGGCATCTCTCCCAGTCCATATCCTATATGGTGTCTTTATCACGGCCTTTGATGGAACTCGGTTGAGTATGAAAGCTGTCGTGTCTAGAGCATATCCCCATAGATATGTCGGAAGATCTGTGTGACTCATCATAGATCGTACCATATCTAATAAGGTACGATTCCTCCGTTCAGATAAACCATTCCACTGTGGTGTTCCAGGAGGAGTGAGTTGGGATAGAATCCCACACTCAGCTAGATAGTCACGGAACTCATGGCTAAGGTATTCTCCACCTCGATCGGATCGAAGTATCTTAATACTCTTGCCAAGTTGGTTCTGTACTTCATTCTTGAATTCTTTGAACTTTTCAAAAGATTCAGACTTATGTGTCATCAAGTACACATAACCATATCTCTTGAAGTCATGAAATGTGATGAAGTATCTATAACCGCCTCTAGCAAAGCAACATTGAAAGGGCCACATACATCACTATGTATGAGTCCTAACAAATCGTCGCTCTCTCGCTGTGCCCACTAAAGGGAGTCTTGGTCATCTTGCCTCGTAGGCATGACTCGCATATCTCATATGATTCAAAATCAAATGAGTCCAAACCATCCTTATGGAGCTAGGATAAGCGCTTGTCATTTATATGACCTAAGCGGCAGTCGAGGTATGTTTGGTTCATGTCATTTGACTTGAACCTCTTGGTATTTACGTTATAGATAGGGCTCTCTAGATCTAGAATATAGAGTCCGTTTATCGAGGTGCACTACAATAGAACATATCGTTTAAATAGACGGAACAACATTTGTTCTTTATTATAAGCGAAAAACCTTTCTTGTCCAAACAAGAAACGGAAATTATGTTCTTAGTCAAGGCAGACACATAACAACAATCATCTAATTCTAGTACAAGCCCAGAGGGAAGAGATAGATGATAAGTTCCTACAGCAATAGCAGCAACTCGTGCTCCATTGCCTACTCGTAGGTCTATCTCACCCTTCGTCAATGCCCTATTCCTCGGCGCTTGTACATTAGTACAAATGTGTGAAGCACATCCGGTATCTAATACCCACGATGAAGAAATAGAGAGGTTGACTTCTATAACATTTATACCTGAAGTAGAAATCTTATTTCTCTTCTTCTTAAGATCTTCCAGGTATTCTTTGGAGTTCCTCTTCCAGTGCCTTGCTTGTCCTTGATATAGGTGACAAAGATGTTCAACCATATCGTAAGCGCTCATCAACTCATGTTGCTTCTGAAGTTCATGGTTGCGAGCATAAGACAGGACACATCTAATGCGTCATCTTGATGCTTCTTGTAAGCATCTCGGTCTGCTCGCGTGGCAGTGGCAGGAGGAGCCTCCGGAATGGGCTGCTCCAGAACGTACAGTTTACGTTCTTGGGTGAGAACTATTCTCAAGTTCCTGTACCAGTCCAGGAAATTTGCTCCGTTGAGCTTGTCCTTCTCAAGAACAGAACGCAGAGAGAAAATGTTCGTATTTGACGTCATGGTTATCTACAACATAAAATTTGCAGAAATAAATATCATATTCTTTTAAAATCATTTAATTAGGCCTTTAATTAAATGATGCTCCCACTGAATACTATAATTCTTGTGGGACAAGATCCACATCATACTAACCCTTGAGTTAGCTTTGGCTAATACGCCCAAGGCTTAGTATGATCGGTAGGTAACGATTACCAATTACATCTCTATGCAACTCTTGTTTATAAAATCAATATCCGCATTTATATTAAAACTCGAGTTAGCTTTGGCTAATACGCCCGAGAGTTAATATAGATGTGATTTTGACCTATCTTTTCCAACCGTTGGAAGAATGCCTATAGTTGACTCGATCCAATCGAGTAACTAGGAATACTCAATCTAATTGAGTTTGTATTCACCCATGCGTTGATAGGCGGGACCAAGATTGTCCCTCCGTACCCTACCAAGATAATATGTATTGCTCTGCTTTGGCAGATTCAACAATACATGTGATCGAGGTAGTGATAGGTATCACGGCACGGTTAGGCATTTTAGAGTTGGTTCGAGCTAGATCTAATCTAATCGAGAAGGATGCATCTTGTGCACGACTTAGATCTAATCTAATCGCAAGGGTGCATCATGTGCACGACTTAGATCTAATCTAAACGTTAAGGCACTTATTAATTAATTAATTATTAAACATGCATCAAATACATAACAATTAATTAATTAATCTATTTGTGATTTAGTCATGGCCCTACTACGATCTTCTCAAGCCAATGAGAAGATCGAATGGTCAACCTAGGGTCAACAGCTTCTCCAAGCTCCTCCCTTTGACCACCTTGTGTTGCTCGTGCCCGCCTCGGTACTCCGTCTCGTGTGGACCCTCCACCGCTCCAATTTATACATTACAATTTGAAACTCGAGTTACATTCGAGTCTAAATCTAATTTACAACCAGAATATAAGAGAGAGGCACGACTCGCAGGTCGTGAAAATAAAATAAAATTACAAGCACGCACATCACATAACGGCACGCAGGCCGTATTATGAATTACAACACATTGTCCAATCAAATTGGGTCTTTGGGCCATGACTATCACAAATTTAATATATAATCCAAAATTATATATTTTCATAATTTTCTATAATTTTAAAATTAATTTTTAAAATTTTTACGAATAAAATTTCCCGGCGGTCCCGTTTAGCTGTTTCGGGCACAATCGCGGAACGGATCCCCTTGCGGGGCCCAGGGGCATCGCCCCTACCCGTGATCTAACCATCGCGAGGGTTCCTTTGCGATCCAACAGCGCCTAAACCCGCTGTCCCAAAACGATTTGGGCCGAGACATTACCGTTTCGGAAAAAATCTTCCCGACGGGTTCGTTTTTAGCGATTTCAAGTGCGATCGCGGAGAAAATCCCCTTGCGGGGTTAGGGGCAGCGCCCCTACCCACGATCTAACCATCGTGAGTTGCTCCGTTGCGATCTAAAGGCACCCGAGTCCGCTGTCCCAAAAGATTTTGGGTCGAAACGAAGCCGTTTGGGTAAATTCTTCCCGATAGCCGAAGCCTACAAGTGCTGAGACACTTATGCTTCGCCTATAAGGAAAAATTACCCATAAAAACATAAAAATTGAATTTTTACAGAAAATTACAGAAGGTTTTTGTTTTCCAAAAACCAAAAACTAACTCGTACAAGTCTTTGCACGTGGCTCTGATACCCGCTTTTTCGCGTCGCGGAAACCCCGAAAGACCCAAAGCCGTAGATCCGTGCAAAGATTCGTATACAAAATTCGAAAAACTATTTCTTGTACGAGTTCAAAAAACGATCTACTACTTAGATTTATGAGAAAAGTGTTTACCCTTGATGCGCGCCTTACGCGAATCCCGCTCTTCCAAGGTTTTGCCGGATCTCAAGACCGTCAAGCGCCGGTCCTCTAGAAGTATCAACACGGACAACTTAGATGGTGAAAACCTCACACAAAGGTGTGCTAGCACCTTGGTAAGGTTCGGCCAAGTAAGGAGGAGAGGGAGAGGGAGAGCTTGAGAGGAAGAAGGAGGAAGATGCACACTTGAATGGGAAAAATAAATTTTACACCCAAAAACCAAGTGGCCGGCCACTTTCAAAAACCCACACATTAATTGCATTAATTGCAATTAATATGAAACCATTAAGAGAGTAATTGCATTAATTGCAATTAATATGAAACCATTAAGAGAGTGGCTTTGTAACTTCCATTAGGTGGCACCCATGATGATGTGGAACATCATTATTGGTCCACCTAATGCCAACTCACCAATGAGGTGGCAAAAGGTCAAGTCAAAATTGACCTTTGGTCTTCCTTCTCTAGTCAAGTCAAACTTGACTCAATCTCTACCATGGTTGATCTAATCCAACCAATTGATTCGAGCCAACTTAATATAATAAATCTAATTCATTAAATTAAATTGATTTAATAAGTCATAATCTAAATTAGACTCATTAAATACATGAATCAACTTGAGTCGAACTCAAGTTAGCCCAATTAGGATTACTCTTAATCCAATTTGATTCATCAAATGAATCTAATCCTCTTGGTTCATCATATGAACCTAATCTCCATCTAATTGTCCTAAGTGTGTGACCCTATAGGTTCTTGTAACGTTGGCAATGCCCTAAACCCATTTAGGAGCATAAGTAATGAGCGGTATCTAGCAACACATCATTACTACCCAAGTTACAAGAATGTCGAGATCCGACATCACCTTGTGACTACCAATTGTGACTACTCACAAAATAATGACAAGTGTCCTTCTATCCTAGACATCTAGATTGATCAATATGACGCATAGACCGTGTCATCCTCTAATCAATCTAAATCTTGAACTCCAAGTAGACTCACTCGATCAAATGAGCTCAACATCTAATGTTGACTCATTTGGGCATGGCCATGCACTTAGTGATCTCACTCTATCAAGAATAGCGATGTCACTCCCGTCATATGGGAGGGATAGATCCCATCTACATCACTCACATCCCTCTGCATAATTCATTACATACCCAGTAATCGCCTTTATAGTCCACCCAGTTACGGGTGACGTTTGACGAAACTAAAGTACATAACTCCTTATGTAGGGATCCATGGTGACTTCAGGTCTAAGGACTAATAGTCATACTAATAGCCACATGAGAAAGTATATGACACTCATATAACGATCCATGATACTTTCTCATGGCGGGTCATTCAGTATACATTTTCTAATGCATACCCATGTGTCAGCTTGATATCTCTATATCCATGACTTGTGAGATCAAGTCATCGAGCTGACCTACATGCTAGTCTTATTGTATTAACATTGTCCCTGAATGCTAATACTCGACTAGGAATGATTTAGAGTAGTGTTCCCTATATCATCTCACTATCGATTCAACTAATCGATTGATATAGGTATGAACCTTCTACTCAAGGACGCTATTATACTTAGTCTATTTGGCACTAATATAAATAAGTATAATAACCAAACAAATGCCTTTATTAATATACAATAATATGATATACATGAGTCCATACAATCATCAAATGATTGGCTCTAGGGCTCTAACTAACACCCAGCACATTACAGGCCTCCCAATCGATCCACAGATCGATTGGAATGGTTGAATCGATCCAGTGATCGATCCAGCCTGCTACTGTATGGTGAACTTGAGTTGGATCGATCCAGTGATCGATCCACCACGCTACTGTGCTCGGGACAATATTCTGGATCGATCGGCTGATCGATCCAGGCTGTTCAATCGATCCAGTGATCGATCCCGACCCTTCTGTTCGCGACAGAAGACATCCGGATCGATCCAGTGATCGATTCCAGACTTCTCTGTTCGCCACAGAATGCGTCTGGATCGATCGACTGATCGATCCAGAGGCTTACTGTTCGTGTACGAACCACTCAATCGATCGGCTGATCGATTGAGAAGCCTCCAATCGATCGGCCGATCGATTGGGGTTTCTAATTTCGTACTGGAACTCTAATTTCAGCACTGATTCATGCCAAATTCACATACATAAGTTCTAACATGGCTATAAAACATTCAAACATCACATACTTAATGTTCTAAGCATGGTAGAGTGTTTAATTTACTAGTTCATGGCATTTATACATACTAAAGTACGAAACACACAAAATGCTAAAGTGCAATAATGTTTTAAACAAAACTTGCTAGATCCCTAAGATCTTTATTCCAAACTCCTGCCCACATACATCTTCATCGCATTGCCCTCCAGCCTCCGCTAGTCCATCTTTCCTTTACCTTTATCTGTAGTATAAGAAAAATAGTATCTGTAAGCTTTCGCTTAGTAAGAAACCATCTACCTCACAAAAACATGCATACGATGCAATATGCTTTTAAAAACATGCTATTGAAATCTATGCTGAACATGTTAAAGCATGGTATGGCATATATCATACAAACATGGCAATCATGACTAAACATGGCAATAAGAGCTAATCGTACACTATCATGTTATATCAACAAAAGCTAAACTGATGTAAAAGCTGAGTTAAGCTAATACTAATCTGATGCTAAAGCTGTACTGAATTCACATAGCTATTTTATGAAGTTTTGAAAACTAATTACATAATATGTGAAAATACATAATCATGCTGCTGTTTGGGCCCGACAACTGTACTTGCTGTACGCGCATCCCTAACTAGACCCGGGTTTGCAAGTCCCGAATTTAGTAGGGTTACTAGGTTATCTGAACCTAGGGACGACTGTGGGAGTCCAACCTAAAGGATATCTAATCCAGTACAATGCCACTGAGAAAGTAAAATACTGAATTTAGCTAATTTCTGCTTATCTTACTATTTCTAGGTTATCTGAACCTAGAGCTAGGTTGTCTGAACCTAGAGGCGACTGTGGGAGCCCACCCATTGGATCGTAGTCCCATATAAGCTGTAATAAACTAACTGTACTAAATAAATGCTTCTATTGCATTTAGCTGGGCTGTTAAAATGCCTAAGTTGCATTTTACTGTTCTAAGCACTTTATCGAACACTTGGTGTGCTCTTACCCTCCCCTCTTTTAGGGAGACTACCTCTAGGCACCCGACTGCGTCTACATCCTCCAACTGTAGGGGAAGGACGTGTCCGTCCCATCTAGAGGTGCTCACTAAGTCCCTAAAACTGCGAAGTGGGTTTAAATACACCCTAGGTGCCGAAAAGACTGCATATAGCTAATCTGAAGACATACAATCAAACAAAAAGCTACTTATACTGTAGGTGTGGGGTTTCTTACCTCCTGTGCTAGATTTCTTACAAATCTAAGCGCTAGTTTCCCGGTGGAGACGATCCCTTCGGCGATCTCCTTGCGTCTACGTGTTCCTCTCGCGGAGGGAAGCGTCCTCGTGCCGGAGTCATCGCCGGAAGGTGCTCCTATGGCCCTAGGGATGGAACCCTAGGTGTGCTTGTGGTTGGCGCCGAGAGAAGAAAGGAGAAGGGAGGGGGGTCGGCGTGAGGTTAGGGTGAGGAGAGAAGTTGCCGGTTAAAATTTTATCACCCCACTTATTAATTCCTATTTATCTTAAGGAATTAATTTGCTTAACTGAAAATTAAATATAATTGGTTTCCCTTCCTTTCAGCACCTTACAACTGGTTACTAGAATTATCCGTAAACCATAGGTCTCGGGTTCAATTCCCGCGTAGGCTATTTTACGGTTCTATTTATTTTTGCTACTTCGGCTATCCGAAAAATCCTATAAAAATATCCTAAAATTCCCAAAAAAATCATAGAATATTTCTAAAATAGTTTTGAGAATTTTCGGGCGTTACAATCCCCCATACCTTATAAAAAAATTCATCCTCGAACTTAAAATAACTCTGGGTACTTCTGTCTCATACTAGCTTCTGTCTCCCAAGTTGCCTCTTCTGCTGTGTGATTTTGCCAAATAACTTTTACTAATGGTACTTCCTTGTTCCGCAATTTCTTAACTGCTCGGTCTATTATCTGAATAGGTCGACTGTCGTAGCTGAGGTCTTCGCGAACTTGTACCAGCTGAGGCTAAATCACTTGGGTGGCATCTGGGATATGCTTCTTCAGCATAGAGACATGAAATACATTGTGGACAGGTGACATTTCCTGAGGTAGCTCTAGCTCATATGCTACCTTGCCAACTCTTCTGCTGATAAGGTATGGTCCCACATATCTGGAACTTAGCTTGCCCTTCTTCCCAAAACGCATTACTCCCTTCATGGGTGCCACTCTGAGGAACACTAAATCCCCAACTGAAAACTCTAGATGTCTGCGCCGTGTATCAGCATAGCTTTTCTTGTGGCTCTGAGCTGTCTCTATCCTCTGGCGGATCTGCTGTATAGCTGTTGTGGTATCTTCCACTAGATCTGTCTGAAGTTCTAGTTCTTTCTGTTCACCACTTTCATACCAGCAGATTGGAGATCTACACCTCCGCCCGTAGAGAGCCTCGTAAGGTGTCATGCCGATAGTGGCCTGATAGCTATTGTTGTATGTAAATTCTGCTAAACTCAGATATTTACACCAACTTCCCTTGAAGTCTAGGGCACATGCTCGGAGCATATCTTCGAGTACCTGATTTACTCGCTTCGTCTGTCCATCTGTCTGAGGATGGAAAGATGTGCTGAACTTTAACTTCATGCCCAAAGCTGACTGTACACACTCCCAGAAGTGTGATGTGAACCTACTGTCCCTGTATGAGATAATGGTTCGTGGGACTCCATGTAGTCTAACGATCTCCTTGAGATACAACTGTGCTAGCTGTTCCATGGAGTAGGATATCCTGATAGCTAAGAAGTGGGCTGATTTAGTCAACCTGTCGACTATTACCCAGATGGTGTCAAAACCATTCGTGGTTCTGGGTAATCCCACTATGAAGTCCATGGAAATGTCTTCCCACTTCCATTCTGGAATTTGAATAGGTTGCAAAACTCCTCCTGGTCTCTGATGTTCTGCCTTGACCCTCTGACAGGTTAGACAGGTGCTGACATATCTAGCGATGTCTCTCTTCATCCCAGGCCACCAAAAACGTCTCTTCAGGTCTTGGTACATCTTGGTGGAGCCCGGATGCATCGCATAGGGAGTCTTGTGAGCTTCGTCTAGAATCTTCCTCTGTAGCTCCTCCTGATCTGGAACGCAAAGTCTGTCGCCAAAATACAACACCCCGCTGGCGGACACTCTAAATTCTCCACTTTCTGGTTCTGCTATCCCTTGCTTGATTTTCTGAATTTCAGGATCCTGCTCCTGAGCTGTCTGGATGTCACCAAGAAAGGTAGACTCTAATGTCATAGTAGAGAGCTGTCCGACTATGAGTTCGAGACCAAAATCTGTGATCTCCTTCTGTAGGGGCGGTGACATGGCTGCTAGCGATAATAAGGTAGCACTGGACTTCCTGCTAAGTGCGTCTGCTACCCTATTTGCTTTTCCTGGGTGGTAGAGGATGTCTATATCGTAGTCCTTGACCAGCTCTAGCCATCTGCGCTGTCTCATATTCAGATCCTTCTGAGTGAAGAAGTACTTCAGACTCTGATGATTTGTATATACTCTGCACTGAGCTCCATACAAGTAATGTCTCCAAATTTTGAGAGCGAACACCATTGCTGCAAGCTCAAGATCATGAGTAGGATAGTTCCTCTCAAAATCCTTGAGTTGTCTGGAGGCGTAGGCGATTACCTTGCCATCTTGCATCAGCACTGCTCCTAGTCCTAGCTTAGAGGCATCACTATATATATCAAAGCCGTTAGTGTTTTCTGGTAGAGACAGAATAGGTGCGCTGGTCAATCTCCTTTTTAGCTCGCTAAAACTGTTCACACAGTCCTCTATCCACTGAAATTTCCTGTTCTTTCTGGTAAGAGCTGTCAGTGGGGAGGCTATCCTGGAGAAGTCCTCTACAAATTTTCTGTAGTAACCTGCTAATCCCAGAAAGCTTCTGATCTCGCTGGTGTTCTTGGGTCTTTTCCAGTTACTCACAGCTTCTTTTTTCCAGTTACTCACATTTCATGAACTTGGTGTACAGCTGGTTCTGCTGAAGAGTCTGCAATACTATTTTTAGGTGCTCTGCGTATTCTTCCTGAGTTCCTGAATAGACAAGAATGTCATCGATGAACACGATAACGAACTTATCTAAGTATTTCCTGAATACCCTGTTCATGAGGTCCATAAACGTAGCTGGAGCATTTGTCATGCCAAAGGGCATGACTACGAACTCGTAATGCCCGTATCTAGTTCTGAATGCTGTCTTGGGTATATCCCCTTCTTTAACTTTCACCTGATGATAACCTGATCTGAGGTCTATCTTAGAGAACACTGCTGCTTCCTTTAGCTGATCGAACATGTCATCTATTCTGGGAAGAGGATACCTGTTCTTGATCGTGACTTGGTTCAGTGCCCGGTAGTCTATACACAGGCGCATGCTCCCGTCCTTCTTCTTCACGAACAATACAGGCGCTCCCCATGGTGAGTGACTAGGGCGTATGAAGCCTTTGTCAAGCAGCTCCTGTAGTTGCTCATGAAGCTCTTTCAGTTCTGCTGGAGCCATGCGGTACGGCACTTTGGAAATAGGATTTATACCGAGAATGAGTTCTATCTCGAATTCAATCTCCCTGTCTGGTGCTAATCCTGGTAATTCTTCAAGGAAGACTGCTGGGTAGTCACATACGACTCGGACCTCTGCTAGCTGTTGGTCCTTGTCCTGACTGGTACTGACTACATGCGCTAGGAATCCCATACATCCTGAATCCATTAATCTTTGTGTTTTCATAGCTGAGAGAAACTTCTTGGCCTTTCTCTTGGGTTCCCCGATGAACTCGAACTGTGCTTCAGCTTCGGGTTGGAATACGACTTTCTGCTTACGGCACTCGATGGAGGCACCGTATTTGATTAAGAAGTCCATTCCGAAGATGACGTCGTAGTCAGTCATGTTTAGCACTATCAGATCACAAAAGAGTTCTCTGTCTGCTATAATGACTGACATTGCCCTGAGCCAGTGCTTGGATGCCATAATTTCTCCTGAGGGTAAAGTTGTCAAAAATTGGCCACTGAGTACCTTTGGAGAGATTGCTAGCTTTTCGACGAATGCCCTAGATATATAAGAATGAGTTGCCCCAGTATCGAATAAGACAGTTGTACTTTGCTGTAAAATGCTAATCTGACCTGTCACAACTGTCGAGGCATTCGCTACGTCCTCTCTGGTGAGTGAGTAGATCCTTGCATTGGTCATAGCTGAAGGGGCTTCTAATCTGCCCTGGCTGATGTGTGGACCATCTAAAGCGGCCTGCATCTGATGTAGCTGTGCTGGCTGGCCTCCATACTAAATCGGCTGTGGTGGAGGAAAGCTGACCTTGTTTGGACACTGCTTAGCCATGTGCCCTTCCTGTCCGCATTCAAAGCATCCTCGGGTGCCCTTACGACAAACTCCAGGATGGAATTTCCCACAAGTAGCACACTTTGGATGACTGGGCAGTTTACTAGCTGGTCCTCCTTTTGGGTAACTCCCTAGTTTGCGCTTGTTGCTGGAGTTTCCTTTCCAGTTAGAGCCGTGGGAGCTGTGGCCCTGGTGTTTCTGAGTACCTGGGCCTCCTTGGCCTTTAGACTGAGAGAAGACTTGCTTCTACTGTTTGATGCTGTTCTGGTAGTGTTCTGTGGTCAGAGCACTACTAACTAGTTCTTCAGTGGTTTGCGGCCTATGAATGCCGCCAGCCACGTTCACTGCTATTTCCGGCCTCAGCATCTTGAGCATCAATCGGACTCGTTCTTTTTCTGTGCTGACTAGTTCAAAGCATAGACGAGCCAATCTGTTGAATTTCTTCACGGCTTCCTCCACTGAAAGGTTGCCCTGGCGAAACTCAGTGAACTCGTCGTAGTGGCGGTTCGTGATCCGCATGTGAAAGAACTCCTCAAAGAATTCCTTCTCGAAGTCAACCCATGTCATCTGGTTTACTGGGCGCTTCGCTTTGATTCTCTCCCACCACATGCATGCATCTCCTACTAAGCAGAAGGAGGCGCACTTCACCTTCTCGTGTTCTGGCCAGTCCAGAAGCTCCATCGTACTTTCCAATGTTTTGCCAGGCCTGAGCATCCCATGGTTCGCTGGTGCCTGAGAAATTCTCTGGCTTGACTCTCTGCCACTGGATCAGATAGGCTTCTCTCCTTGCCTCTGGTGCTGGGGCAACTGGTGCTGTAGGCTGGACTGATGGAACCTCTAAGACTACTGGTGTTGCTAAGTTTGGTTCTGGGGTGATTGTGAGAGTATTCTGCTGATTAGCCTTTAAGGTGGCTATCTTCTGTTGCTGTTCAGCTAGCTGCTGCTGTAACTGAGCCACTAATGTTGTTAGGTCTGGGGGAGGCACTGAACTGCCTGCCTCATGCTGGGGCTCAGTAGCTGGTGCCCTCTTAGCTGAGCGTCCTCGTGCAATTTCTAAAGACATAGAGGACATACATGACTAATACAATCATAATAGGGTAGCTATGGTTATCATGTTAACTACTAACATAAACAAGCATGCTTCAGTTATATCTAAATATGAAAACAAGAAACATAAAGAAAAGTGAGGGATGTTCTTACTTGGAAGCTGCAGGTTCAATGGTGATGTGTGTGTAGGAAGTATGGAACACTGCTCTGATATCACTCTATAACGACCCACCTCCTACTGACTAGGCTGCGAGGCCAACAGTTACATTATGCAGTGCTAATCTATAATCCCTTACCATCATTAATCTAGGTGCGGAAGCTGTGCTAATTAAATTTTTTGCTAAACTACTAACATTTCTTGATTCTATACATGCTAAGGGGTGTGATCTAACTATTCATAACATATTTCACCTCCCCCATGGTCAAGGAACTGAATTAAAGGCTTCCTAGCACATTACAGGCCTCCCAATCGATCCAGTGATCGATCCAGCCTGCTACTGTATGGTGAACTTGAGTTGGATCGATCCAGTGATCGATCCAGCACGCTACTGTGCTCGGGACAATATTCTGGATCGATCGGTTGATCGATCCAGGCTGTTCAATCGATCCAGTGATCGATCCCCGACCCTTCTGTTCGTGACAGAAGACATCCGGATCGATCCAGTGATCGATTCCAGACTTCTCTGTTCGCCACAAAATGCGTCTGGATCGATCGGCTGATCGATCCAGAGGCTTACTGTTCGCGTACGAACCTCACAATCGATCGACTGATCGATTGAGAAGCCTCCAATCGATCGACCGATCGATTGGGGTTTCTGATTTCGTATTGGAACTCTGATTTCAGCACTGATTCGTGCCAAATTCACATACATAAGTTCTAACATGGCTATAAAACATTCTAACATCACATACTTAATGTTCTAAGCATGGTAGAGTGTTTAATTTACTGGTTCATGGCATTTAAACAAACTAAAGTACGAAACACACAAAATGCTAAAGTGTTATAATGTTTTAAACAAAACTTACTAGATCCCTAAGATCTTTATTCCAAACTCCTGCCCACACACATCTTCATCGCATTGCTCTACAGCCTCCGCTTGTCCATCTTTCCTTTACCTTTATCTGCAGTATAAGGAAAATAGTATCTGTAAGCTTTCGCTTAGTAAGAAACCATCGACCTCACAAAAACATGCATACGATGCAATATGCTTTTAAAAACATGCTACTGAAATCTATGCTGAACATGTTAAAGCATGGTATGGCATATATCATACAAACATGGCAATCATGACTGAACATGGCAATAAGAGCTAATCGTACACTATCATGTTATATCAACAAAAGCTAAACTGATGTAAAAGCTGAGTTAAGCTAATACTAATCAGATGCTAAAGCTGTACTGAATTCACATAGCTATTTTATGAAGTTTTAAAAACTAATTACATAATATGTGAAAATACATAATCATGCTGCTGTTTGGGCCCGGCAACTGTACTTGCTGTGCGCGCATCCCTAAATAGACCCGGGTTTGCAAGTCCTGAATTTAGTAGGGTTACTAGGTTATCTGAACCTAGGGACAACTGTGGGAGTCCAACCCAATGGATATCTAATCCAGTACAGTGCCACTGAGAAAGTAAAATACTGAATTTAGCTAATTTTTGCTTATCTTGCTATTTCTAGGTTATTTGAACCTAGAGCTAGGTTGTCTGAACCTAGAGGCGACTGTGGGAGCCCACCCATTGGATCGTAGTCCCATATAAGCTATAATAAACTAACTGTGCTAAATAAATGCTTCTATTGCATTTAGCTGGGCTGTTAAAATGCCTAAGTTGCATTTTACTGTTCTAAGCACTTTATCGAACACTTGGTGTGCTCTAACCCTCCCCTCTATTAGGGAGACCACCTCTAGGCACCCGACAGCATCTACATCCTCCAACTGTAGGGGAAGGACGTGTCCGACCCATCTAGAGGTGTTCACTAAGTCCCTAAAACTGCGAAGTGGGTTAAATACACCCTAGGTGCCGAAAAGACTACATATAGCTAATCTGAAGACATACAATCAAACAAAAAGCTACTTATACTGCAGGTAAGGGGTTTCTTACCTCCTGTGCTAGATTTCTTACAAATCTAAGCGCTAGTTTCCCGGTAGAGACGATCCCTTCGGCGATCACCTTGCGTCTACGTGTTCCTCTCACCGAGGGAAGCATCCTCGTGCCGGTGTCGTCGCCAGACGGTGCTCCTATGGCCCTAGGGATGGAACCCTAGGTGTGCTTGTGGTTGGCGCCGAGAGAAGAAAGGAGAAGGTATTGGATCGAGACCGCGCTAGAGGGGGGGTGAATAGCGCTCGTGGCTAAAATCGTTCGTTTATCGGAATCATAAAACTATCGTAGTAATTAAAGCCTCGTTCAGAAATTAATGCAGTGGAAATAGAATAGAGAAACACACACAGAAGAACACGGAAGATTTACTTCGTTCGGAGCCTAAGGCGACTCCTACTCGAACGCCCGCAATCCTTGATCGCTTCTTGTGGCCAACAACTATAAGCTCGATGAATTTACAAAAGATGATTTACAAGAAATGCAATAAATAAATTATACCGACAATAGAAAATACTAAATTGAAGCTCCGGGTTATCGGTGTCGAGTTGCAGCACTTCGGGATGAGTTCGTTAGCAGCTAAATGCAGAAGGAAGACTTGGAATTCGTTATGTTGAGCTGCTGGTCGAACCCCCTTTATAAACAGTGTTCAAGGCACCTTAAACAAGCTCCAAGGCGCCTTAAACGAGAGTTTTTATCCCGATCTGCTCGCTACGATAATCCTTTGACTGTCACGACCTGAAGGCGCCTTAAACCCATTCAAGGCGTCTCCAAGCTGTCTAAGGCGCCTCCAACCCATCCAAGGAGCCTTAAGCCTGCTCCTCGCGCCAGCTCAGGATTTTGAACCCGAGGCGCCTCCAAGCCCCATGGAGGCGCCTCGGACACTGTTCATCCGAGGTAAATCTTCGTTATTTTGTACCTGCAAGACATGTTAGTCCCAAACAACATCCTGCAACACAAAGTTAGCATAAAATAACAGTATGGATAATAAAGAATGTTTAAGACAGTCTCCAGACTGTCCGGGTCTGACATCGGATTTCCGACCGGAAACCCTAGGTCGACCCGACGCCTACTGTTCCCTCTACAGGGAACGCGTCCTCACCTACTCCACTCAGGAGATTTACCTGTTGCCAGTACGATCCTCCAGATCGACTGGACTTTTGCTCAGCACTCGATACTTCCGGACTTTCTGCTGGACATCCGCTTCCCGGCTAGTCCAGTCTTTCACCTGGTTCGCGACACCAGGACTTTCCACCTAGGGTTACCACCCCCTAGGACTTTTTCCTGAAGCTATCGACCTGCCAAGACTTTCCGCATAGGGTTACCACCCCCTATGACCTAGGGTTACCACCCCCTAGGGTTTTTCCCTTTACCTAACTGCAGCCAGGACTTTCCTGAAATCCTCAAGTAGACTTGTTAGACTACAAAACACCTTAACTTTGAATCCTTTGCCATTATCAAAACACAAGTTCGATCGTCGGATGCTTCCCGCACCAACAATCTCCCCCTTTTTGATTATGGCAACTCAAATTCAAAGTTAAGTAAACAAACGAATAGAGAAACATTTTTAACACAGGCAAATCTGCTAGGTGTAGATGAACAAAGAAATGACCAAAGCAAATTTGCTAAAGTGACCAATATGCTCCCCCTTAATTATTGCTCCCCCTTAACTATTAATTTGAATTTTACAATTTGCTACTTATATGCTCCCCCTTAACTTTTGCTCCCCCTTTACTTTGAATTTTACAATTTGCTTATAATTTGCTACTCTCCCCCTTTGCCATATATCAAAAATGGGCAATAATAACATTATAAAATTGTTGGGGGAGTGTATCTCTTTGATAGATTTAGGAAGTTAGTGATTATATCTTCCTTACTTAAGAGAAAAATTGTTTGTTAGGAATTTACTAAGTTCAACAAGGTTTGATAGTTAAGATCATTTGGAACTTAGTTTAAATAATATTTTAAATTTAGGATAAGGTTATTCATTCAGGTACAGTTGGTCCTTAAGTCCAAGCACAAGTCATGTTCACTAGATTGATTTACTGGGTATCAGAGCCCTAAAGATCAAAACATTCTTAACTAGAAAATTGAGTGTTCTTTACCAACTGTCTAACCTTTAGTTACTTGCTGATTGCTTATAGGACAATAGCTTTCACTTGGTTAGTCAAGTTAAGTTACTTTGGTCCAGATAGATTTGACTGGAGCTGGAGGACTTAACTTGATTAATGTATATTGCGTATTTAACGCCCAGACTCATATTGATGCACAGATATAAGCATTCTTGAGTCCAGGCTATACCCTATGCATCTCACGCCATTCTATGTTTTTCAAGCACAATCAAGGTATACCTAGGTGTTTGTGAGATGCTCTGGCTTAATTCTAGGGGAACATGATTTCTAGGGGGAAAGCCTAGGCTAAGTCCAAAAGAATTTTTTTTTAAAAAAAAAAAATCTAAGAACTTGGGAATTTTGAAATTTATTTTTCCTAAAATTTGAAAAGCAATAATAGAAATAATGGTAAGATATCTACTCTACCCAACACATTCCTATTTGCCTTCTAAGTCCACTGAACTCAAGTTCAGGTAAGGGTTTTGTAAAGATGTCAGCTAGGTTTGATTTGGACTCAACATGGTTGAGTGCAATTTCACCTTTAGCTACATGATCCCTTACAAAGTGGTGTTTTACCTCTATGTGTTTGGTCCTAGAATGATGAATAGGATTTTTGGTCAGATTAATCGAGCTGATATTATCAATAAAGATTTTAGTATTTTTATAGTCTAGTTGATAGTCTTTTAACGTATGCATCATCCACAATAGTTGAGATGCACATTCTCCTAGAGCTATGTATTCAACTTTCGTGGTGGATAGAGCAACACAATGTTGTTTTCTGCTTGACCAACTTACTAGGCACTGACCTAGAATCTGGCAGCTACCACTTGTACTTTTTCTGTCTAACTTGCACCCGGCATAGTCTGAATCAGAATAGCCATAAAGGTCAAAGGTGCAAGTTCTAGGATACCAAAGTCCTACATTTAGAGTTCCTTTAATATACCTAAGTATTCTTTTAGCGTATGATAGGTGTGACTCTTTTGCACATGATTGGTATCTTGCGCACATACCTACTGCAAACAATATGTCGGGTCGCCAACCCTCAAGCACACCTAGGGTTCCACCCCTAGGGTCATAGGAGTGCCTTCCGGTGACATCTTCGACACGAGGACGCTCCCCTCCGCGAGAGGAACGCATAGACGTGAGAGGATCGTCGAGAGGATCGTCTCCACCTGAAAACCAGCGCTTAGATTTGTAAGAAATCTAGCACAAGAGGTAAGAAACCCCTCACCTGCCGTATAAGTAGCTCTCGTATGAATTCCATGCTTGTAGATTAGTTGTACGCAGTTTTTCGGTATGTAGGGTGTGTTTAACCTCCTTCGCGACTTAGGGATTTAGTTGAGCACCCTTAGATGGGCCAGACACGTCCTTCCCCTACAGTTGGAGGATGTAGACGTTGTCGGGTGCCTAGAGGTGGTCTCCCTAGTAGAGGAGAGGGTTGGAGCACACCAAGTGTTCGATAAAATGCTCAGCTCAGAAAAGAAATGCAACTTAGGCATTTTTAACAGCTTAGTTGAATGCATTAGAAGCACTCATTTAGCACATTCAGCTTTATTACAACTATATGGGACTACGGTCCAATGGGTGGGCTCCCACAGTCGCCTCTAGGTTCAAATAACCTAGCTCTAGGTTCAGATAACCTAGAAATAGCAAGTTAAGCAGAAATTAACTAAATTCAGTATTTTACTTTCAGTGGCACTGTACTGGATTAGATATCCACTAGGTTGCACTCCCACAGTCGTCCCTAGGTTCAGCTAACCTAGTAACCCTACTAAATTCGGGACTTGCAAACCTGGGTCTAGTTAGGGATGCGCGCACAGCAAGTACAGTTGCCGGGCCCAAACAGCAGCATGATTATTATTTTAATCTACTATGTATATAGTTTTCAAACCTCACAATCAGTTATGTGAACATGGTTTAAAACAATCAGGATTTGCTTAGTTTAGCTCAGTTCATGTTTCAGCTAAGTTCTTTTCTATGAATATGCATGATAGCCCTAAGTTCAGTTTGTTATACATGCTTTAGATGATTGTATGCCATGCCATGCTCTTATACGTTCAGCATATGTTTTAAATAGCATGTTTTTAAAGCATTATTAGCTTCGTATGCATGTTTTTGTGAGGTAAATGGTTTCTTACTAAGCCTTAAGCTTACAGATTCTACTTTCCTTATACTGCATATAGAGGTAAAGGAAAGATGGACTAGCAAAGGAAGCTGGAGGACAATGCAGAGATGGTGTGTATGGAAGGAACTTGGAATAAAAGATCTTAGGGATTTAACCAGCTTTATTTAAGCATTAGAACCTTTCAGTGTTTTATTATTCTGCACTGTAGTATGTTAATTGATATGAGTTAGTTAACCATGCACCCTATTATGCTAGAACACTATTTTCCTGATGTTAGAATGTTAGTTATTATAGTTAGGATGTTCTTAGTTGTGTTTAGAACTCATGTATGTGATTTTGGCACGAATCAGTATTGAAATCAGGTTTCTGGCACGAAATCAGAAACTCGGATCGATCAGCTGATCGATCTGATGCTTCTCGATCGATCGGTCGATCGATTGAGAAGTTTCTACGCGAACAGTAGGCTTCTGGATCGATCAGCCGATCGATCCGGATGTCTTCTGTCGTGAACAGAAGAGTTCAGGATCGATCACTGGATCGATTAAGTGACCTGGATCGATCAGCCGATCGATCCAGAATATCGCCCGAGTACAGTAGCGTGCTGGATCGATCACTGGATCGATCCAACCCAAGCTCACCTTACAGTAGCAGGCTGAATCAATCACTGGATCGATTCAACCATACCAATCGATCAGTGGATCGATTGGGAGGCTTAGAATTTTCTGGGAAGCCTTTAATTCAGTCCTTCACCATGGGGGAGGTGAGATATGTCATGATTAGTTAGATCACACCCCTTAGCAAGTATAGAATCAAGAAATGTTAACAGATTAGCAAAATTTTAATTAGCACAGCTTCCGCATCTAGATTATTAATGGTCAGGGATCAGTCTAGCACAGCATTACGTAACGATCGGCCTTACAGTCTAGTCAGTAGAAGGCGGGTCGTTACAATTTTATTGTGTGTGTGCATGATTGTATTTAACTAATATAACAGGAGCTGTGTTAGCCCTAGGGTTTATTTTACATTTTGTTTGATCTAGACCTCTTGTACATTCCCTTGTGGAATATAGGATTGATACATGTTAAATTTATTTTATTGTTGTTGTGGATTGTATCCTTGCAAGGTGTGGTACCATTGGAGGACCAGAGGCGCAGCGGAAAAGGAAGCTCGATGGACCCGATGACATGAACCCTAGGAGCGGCAACACACGAAGGACAATGAAGGAAAATGCCATAATAGTTGGAAAAATAATTTCCATATTTATTTCTTTTATTTACTGTGATGTGTGCTTGCTAGGTTAAAATTCCTCACTTTAAATAACTAAGTGGGAGAGGGATTTTTAGGATAAAATTCCACGGTCTCCATTACTGGTTTGTAAGTGATGCAAACAAACTTGCGCGTTGGCTCTGAGTGCCTTCCTCCATATCGGATGAGTTTGTTTGCAGATCACTAGATCAAACTTCTATTTTGGATGATTATAGGAAGTTAATTAAGAGCGTGTGATCTTCCCCATTGGAAGGGGCACAATCTTATTTAATGGACTTAGTATCAAGTAATGGTATACACTTAGACATATTTAATAGTATCCTCCCCATCGGAGTCACTACTATTAATTGTGTGACCGAAGGAAACCAAGTATTAATTTTATTTGTCATAAAGTTAGATTGACAAGAATAAAATTAATTGGTAAAACCTCCTCTTACAAATGCTTGATTTTGTATACGTTCACACTATCATGGCATGCAAAATCACGGGTGTTTGAGGTGTTGGTTAATTTAAAATAATATTATTTTGAGGAATCAATATTATTCTAAATTTAGAGTATTGACCAAACTTGTTTGTGATTCTTAGGTATTCAAATGGCTTTCAACCCACTAGCTATAATTCTCAAAGAGAATAAACTTACTGGCCCTAACTATATAGATTGGAAAAGAAACCTGGGCATTGTCTTAACTGCTGAAGGCTTTAAGTATGTACTGTTAGAGGTCTACCCTAATGTACCCAATGAGAACTCTAGTGAAGTGGAGATTGAGCTTTATAGGAAATGGGTTAAGGCTGATGAGATGGCGCGGTGTTACATTCTGGCTTCTATGTCAAATGTATTGCAACATCAGATAAAGACATACCCACTGCCTATGATATGATGAGCAATCTCAAAGAACTCTTCGGACACCAGAGTCGGGCTGCTAGGCAAGAGGCAATGAGAAATTTGATGACAGCCACCATGATTGAGGGTACACCCATTAGGGATCACATCCTCAAAATGATGGCCTATCTTAATGATATACAAATCCTTGGAGCAGAAATCGATGGGGAAACCCAGGTCGATATTATTCTCCAGACATTGCCTAAAAGTTTTGAGCAGTTCTATCTCAACTACAATATGAATAAGAGGTCTTATTCATTAGCGGAGCTACTGACAGAACTTCAAGCAGCTGAAGGGATATTTCATCATAATTCTCAAGTTCACTTTGCTGGAAAGGTCTCTAATTCTAAACCGAAAGGAAAGAAGAAAAAGAAACAAGCTGGTCCGGCAAGGAAAGTGAATCATCCTCTAGGTACTGGACCAAGAGCTGGAGTGAAGAAGCCAAAAGGAAAGTGCTTCATTTGCAAGTAGGCTGGACATTGGAAGGCGGACTGTCCTAATAAAAAAGTGAACAATAAAGGTAAATCTTATTCTCTAGTTGTTGAAACATGTTTAGCGGTGTTATCTACCAGCACCTGGTATGTAGATACAGGAGCCACTGAGCATGTCTGCAATTCTTTGCAGGGGTTACAGGAAACCCAATAACTATATGAAGGAGAGATTATCGTCTACATGGGCAATGCTACGAAAGTGGCGGCTATTGTAGTGGGAGACGTCTACTTATCTTTTGATAGGAATAGAGTTCTGATTTTGAGAAATTGTCTTTATGTACCAACTTTTAGAAAGAATTTAATTTCAGTTTCTAAATTGTTTAAGGATGGATATTCTATCTATTTTGATGACAAGGCTATTATCAAGAGAAATAGAGTTTTTATCTGTTCTGGTACATTGATCGACAATTTGTATACCTTAAATCCAATTGTTCTCATAAAACAACAAATGGAAATTAATAACACATCTTCTAATTCCAATAAGAGAAAAGAACCTTCTGAAATGAACCAAACATATCTTTGGCATCTAAGACTTGGTCATATTAACTTAAGTAGGATTCAAAGGCTTATAGCCCGATGGACTCTTGGGTTCAATAGAGTTGGAAAATTTTCCAACATGTGAATTTTGCTTAGAAGGTAACATGACCAAAAGACCTTTTAAGGATAAGGGGTATAGAGCCAAAGATGTGTTAGAATTGGTTCATTCTGATTTGTGTGGTCCTATGTCTATCCAGGCAAGAGGTGGCTTCGAATATTTTGTCACCTTTATAGATGACTATTCGAGATATGGATATATTTACTTGATGCGCCGCAAGTCTGAATGCTTTGATAAGTTCAAAGAGTATAAGGCTGATGTGGAGAAACGTCATGGTAAAAGTATCAAGACACTACGGTCAAATCGTGGTGGCAAATACCTCTTAGGAGAATTTAGGAATTACTTATCAGAGTTTGGGATACAATCCCAATTGTCTGCACCCGGTACACCCCAACTGAACGGTGTGGCAGAAAGAAGAAATAGGACTCTTATGGAAATGGTTAGATCGATGATGAGTTATTCTGAGTTACCTAATTCGTTCTGGGGATATGCTCTGGAAACGACAGTACACATTCTAAACTTAGTACCTTCCAAATCAGTACCTATTACTCCCATAGAATTGTGGAATGGGCGAAAGCCCAGTCTAAGATATATTCGGATTTGGGGTAGTCTAGCACATGTGCTAAAATCAGATACTGATAAGTTGGAATCTCGTACAGAAGTTCGTGTGTTTGTGGGTTATCCTAGAGGAACAAAAGATGGCTTATTTTATAGTCCTAAAGATCAGAAGGTCATTGTTAGCACCAATGCCCTATTTTTAGAAGAAGACTATATAATGGACCACAAGCCCAGTTGTAAAATTATTCTAGAATAACTTAGGGAAGACATGCCTAACTTAGTATCAACAGTACAAGATGAAGTACCACAAGAAACTGCAACACGTGTTACAGTTGATACACAGTTACAGACGGTGCCTCGTCGTAGTGGGAGGGTTATTAGGCAGCCTGAAATATTCATGTTCTTAGGAGAGTCTTCGGACTTGATCCCTGGAGAACATGAACCTGATCCCAGGACATATGACGAAGCACTCCAAGATAAAGATGCAGTATCTTGGCAACAAACAATGAATTCCGAAATTGAGTCTATGTATTCTAATAAGGTCTGGGAGCTAGTAGAATCACCCAATGGTGTAAAATCCATTGGATGTAAGTGGATCTACAAAAGGAAAAGAGGGATAGATGGGAAGGTGGAAACTTTCAAAGCAAGGCTTGTTGCGAAAGGGTATACTCAGAAAGAGGGAATCGATTATGAGGAAACTTTTTCGCCGGTAGCCATGCTAAAGTCTATCCGGATTCTCTTATCCATTTCCGCTCATATGGATTATGAGATTTGGCAAATGGATGTCAAGACAGCTTTCCTTAACGGAAGTCTTGAAGAAAACATCCATATGCAGCAACCAGAAGGGTCCATTAAAAAGGGCAAAGAGCATCTTGTTTGTAAGCTTAACTGGTCCATTTATGGACTAAAGCAAGCTTCAAGATCTTGGAATATTCGGTTTAATGAAGTAATCCTGACCTATGGATTTATTCAATGCTCAGATGAGTCTTGTGTATACAAGAAGTGTAACGGAAACGTGGTGACATTTCTTGTACTATATGTGGATGATATTTTATTAATTGGCAACAATGTTAAAGTATTATCAGACATAAGGGTATGGTTGTCCAAACAATTTGATATGAAGGACTTAGGAGAATGTGCACACATTCTTGGGATCAAAGTTATAAGGGATCGCAAGAAAAGAATGTTGTGCTTGTCTCAAGCTTCCTATATCGATACAATCCTTGCTCGTTTTAGCATGAAAAACTCTAAGGTTTTCTACCTTTTAGACATGGAGTAGCTTTATCTAAATAGATGTCTCCGAAGACATCAAAGGAGATAGAGGACATGAAGGCAGTTCCTTATGCTTCGACCGTATGAAGCCTAATGTATGCAATGCTATGCACGAACCAAATATCTGCTTTGCCATGGGCATGGTTAGCAGATATCAAAGTAACCCTGGACAAGGACATTGGACTGCGGTAAAGCATATTTTGAAGTACTTGAGAAGGACTAGGGATTATATGCTAGTTTACCAAGCAGATGATTTGCTCTCTATGGGTTACACGGATTCAGATTTCTAATCAGATGGGGACAATAGTAAGTCTACTTCAGGCTATGTGTTTACTTTAGGAGGTGGAGTCATATCATGGAGGAGTGTTAAGCAGAAGTGCATTTCAGACTCAACCATGGAAGCTGAGTTTGTGGCAGCCTCAGAGGCAGCTAAAGAAGCAGTATAGCTCTGGAGCTTCTTAATCGACTTAAATGTAATTCCTGGTTTGCCCAAGATTATCACAATCTATTGTGATAATAGTGGTGCAGTAGCAAACTCGAAGGAACCACGAGCCCATAAGGCAAGTAAACACATAGAGCGTAAGTACCACCTGATATGAGATATCGTGAAGCGAGGAGAAGTTGTCATTGCCAAGATTGCATCAGCATATAACCTGACAGATCCTTTCACTAAAGCCCTTCCAGCGAAAGCTTTTGATCGGCATGTTGAAGGGATGGGAATCAGATGTATAGCAGCGGATATGGCAGCTTAGTCTTTTAGTATAAGTGGGAGATTGTTAGAGTGTATACTAAAAGCCTAGCTTTTGTAAACATTTTTTTGAATAAAGAATCACATTTGGTCAAATTATCTATATTTATTTGTTAAGTGTAGTTGTTCAATTAATTTATATTGTAGATAACATGGTGTGTTGTGTCACACACAGAAGATAATGTTATCAGTTCCTTATAAATTATTAACAGTAACTCGCGACCAAAATGGAAAGGAACAAACCATTAGAAGGTCGTAGTATAATTAGGTATTAGTTTATCTTGGCTATATAATTACACTAGTACACTTAGAGTGTATTGAGTAGGATCATTTGAGGCAAGTTCTTTTTATACTGACTAAATAAAAGAACAAGACCTCGGTTATTATGGAAGTGGGTGCTCTTAATCTTAATATAATAACAAGCACATATATTTAATATTTATTTCTTTAATTTATCAATGGGTGAGATTTAGTTCGATAAATCAAGAAGCCCGATAAGTTGGGAAATAATATTACTTATAGTGTGTGTTGTTGATTATAGAAGGAATCTATGTCCTAGTGATTTAGGTTGATAATATCTCCAAGAGGAGCTCATAAGGATTGTTATGTTAAACCCTGCAGGTGGACTTAGTCCGACATAACGATAAGGTTGAGTGGTACTACTCTTGGAACTAGATATTAATTAAATGAGTTGTCAGTAACTCATTTGAATTAATGGGCATCCGATATCTTAAACACAGGGAGATTAACACACTCATAATAAGAAGGAGCCCAAAATGTAATTTGGGATTGATGTGGTAGTTCAATAATAGTTCTCTAGTAGAATGAATTATTATTGATGAAATTATGTTGTGTGTTCGGGCGAACACGGGATGCTTAATTTCATCGGGAGACCAAAACCAATTCCTCCTCTCGGTCCGTATCGTAGCCTCTTAATTATATAGTACTATACCCACCTATACCCACCTTCTTACCCAACCTATAGGGGTCGGCCAAGCTAGCTTGGAGATCAAGATAGGGTCGGCCAAAGGATTTGGTTCATGGGTTTATAAGTGGTCGGCCCTAGCTTGAACCCAAGCTTAGGTGGTCGGTCCTATTAAAATAAAAAGGAATTTTATTTTTACAAATTTTCTTATGTGGAAGACATAATTTGAAAGAGAGTTTAAAAATTTAAATCTTTCCTTTTATAAGTTTCTACAAAAGATTAAGAGAAGAGTTAAATCTCTTTCCTTATTTGTAGATTAAAAGGATGATTTTAATTTTGGTAAAAACTTTCCTTATTTATAAATCATCCACATATTGAAAAGATAAATTTTAAATTATAGAAATTTCCTTTTATAACCAACCATGAAGGGATTTTAAAAAGAGAAATTTTATTTTTAAAATTTCTGAAAATAATTAAGGAAATTTTAATTTTGTGATTGAAACTTATCTTATTTGGAGCAAAGGATGTGGTCGGCCATGATATGAAGAATATGGGAGGATTAATTAATATTTCCTTATTAGCTCATGTCAAGGAAAATAAGGAGATTTTAATTGTAACTAAATTTCCTTATTTGCCAAGACCAAGGAATATAAAAGAGGGGGTAGGGTGCCTTCATAAGACACAACCTCTATACTATTTCTCCCTCTTTTCTTCCTTGGAGTGGCCGGTCCTTCTTTCTCTTCTCTCCATCTTGTGGCCGAATCTCTTCAACTTGTGGAGGAGCTTTGGTGGCCGGATTCTAGCTTGGAGAAGAAGGAGAGAAAGCTTGCATCCCTTGGAGCTTGGTTGGTGGAAAAGGTTCTTCATCCTTTGGAAGTTTGTGCTTGGCCGAAACTTAAAGGAAGGAAGAAGAAGGTGCCTTGGTGGTTCTTGTCTCGGAAGATCGTTGCCCACACAACGTCCGAGATTAGAAGAGGAATACGATAGAAGATCAAGAGGTTGTTAAAGTCTACAAAGAAAGGTATAACTAGTAACTGTTTTCCGCATCATACTAGTTTTATTTCTTTGTAAAAATACCGAATACAAGAGGCATGTGATTCTAGTTTTCGAATTAGTTTTCGATATTATGTTCTTTTGTTTTCTTTTTCGAACTTGTGTTTCGATTATTCTTAGTGGTTAACCTAGGGTTACTATGGGAAGGTTAAATATTGAATTTCCTTAAAAGGCTTTGTCTAGTCGATGGTGGTTGCTTCTATATCCAAGAAGGTCAAGTGTCTCACCATGCAGTACTGGAAGCCAATTTTGGAAATAAATATTTAATCGACCTTGTGACCTAGGTGATTTGGATCGAACATGTTAAGTTCAGTAGGAGATCCAAGTCTAAACCTAAAAGAACATATAAGTTAAACTTGGAATCAAACGTGTTAAGTTCCGCAGGTGATACAAGTTTAATTTAAAAGAACACATGGTAGCTAAGAAATGTTCAGACCTTGTACAAAATTTTTGTACAGTGGAACCGTTAGTTTTTCCGAGTAGCAACCAACAATCTTCACTCTAGGATCGAGGTAGTGATGGGTATCAAAACTTGGTAGACATTACGAGTTAACTTGAAAAGATCGAATCTAATCATGAATGTGTATCCTATACGCATTAAGGCACTAATTACCCTACATTAGCATGCATCACATACACACAAGCAATGATAGATATATATTGTGATAAGGTCATGGCCCTACTATGATCTTCTCAAGCCAATGAAATATCGGACGGTCAACCTAGGGCTAACAGCTTCTTCAAGCGCCTCCTTTTTGACCGCCATGTGTTGACGGCACCCCCTTCGTAACTCCTTCTTGAGTGGACCTTCCACCGCTTCATTTTGTACATTACAAATATGAAACTCAAGTTACATTTGAGTCTAAAATCTATTTACAATAGGAACATAAAAGGGAGGCACGACGCGCAGGTCGCATATTATATACAACACGCATAACATAAAAATGGCGCGCAGACCATATTATGAATTACAACACATTTTAACCAATCACATTGGGGTTTTTGGGCCATGACCATCAAAATATCATAAATAATTTTAAATTATGTATTTTACATAAATTTCTATAATTTTACTACTGTTTTTATCAATTTTATGAGTCACAACTTCTCGGCATCCCGTTTAGCGATTTTCGGAAGCGATCACGAGACAATGCCCCTTGCGGGGTTAGGGGAAGCGCCCCTTCTTGCAAAATGAATATTGTGAGTGTCCCAAAATGATCTAATAGTGCCTTAAGTTGTGATCCCAAAACAAAGTAATTTTGTTTAGGCGAGACCTTGCCGTTTCGGAAGGTATTTCTCAGTATATGAAGCATACAAGTGTCCAAGCACTTGTTGCTTCGCCTCTACGAGAAAAATACTCACAAAATCCATAAAAATAGAAAAATTATAGAAACTTACAGATCTAAAATCTTTTCCATAAAAAAAAATACAAACATGTACAAGCTTCGCACGTGGCTCTGATACCACTGTTAGCAATTCGAGCCGCAAAAACCGCTTTTTGCGTTATGGAAACCCCGAAGCTAGCCACATATCCGTGCGAAAATAAATAAAAATTCATGTACATGTTTATCTACATTATATCTACCTTAGATCTACATGAAAAGAAGCATTACCCTTGTAGCAATTCCCTTCGCTTATCCCGCTCGTCCAGAAGGTTGTCGGATCTCATAGAGTGTCAAGTGTACACTCCTCTACATGTATCCACACGGACAAAAGGTGGAGAGAACAACTTAGAGTGTGCCAGCACCCTTGAGAAGTCTCGGCAATGGAGGAGAAGGAGAGAAGAAGAAGAGAGGAAGAAGAAGAAGACTTGAATTCACACCCCTTGAATTCGCTTAATGTGGCCGGCCACTCTTGAGAGGTTTTAAACCTCCATGTAATACCAAGAGTCATGGCTCTTGGTCTCTCACATGAGATAGCACACAATGATGTAGCCTTGATAATGTGGAACACCATCATTGGTGGGCCCATGCCAAGTCACAATGATGTGACATTTGGTCAAGTCAAACTTGACCCTTCATCTTTACTCTCAAGTCAAGTCAAACTTGACCTCTTATCTCCCATGGTTGATCAAATCTAACCTTTGATTCAAATCAATTTAATTTAATGAATCTCTATTCATTGAATTAAATTGATTCAATGAATCATTGTCTAAATTAGACTCATTCAACACATGAATCAATTGAGTCCAACTCAATTAGTCTAATTTGGATTACTCTTAATCCAATTTGGTTTATCACATGAACCTAATCCTCTTGGTCCATCATATGAACCTAATCTCCATATAACTGCCCTTTGTGTGTGACACTATAGGTTCTTGTAATGTTGGAAATGCTCCTAAACCCATTTAGAAACATAAGTAATGAGCGATATCTAGCAACACATCATTACTACTCAAGTTACAAGAATGTTGAGATCCAACATCACCTTTGTGACTACTAATTATGACCCTCACAACATATAACAATGTCCTTCTATCCTTGACATCTAAATTGATCAATTAAGGCATAGACTATGTCATCCTCTAATCAATTTATGTCTTGAACTTTAAGTAGATTCACTCTAATCAAATGAGCTCAATATCTCATATTGACTCATTTGGCATGGCCATGCACGTAGTGGTCTCACTCTATCAAGAATCATGATGTCACTCCTGTCATATAGGAGGGATAGATCCCATCTACATCACTCACATCCCTCCGCATAATTTGTTATATACTCAATAATCACCTTTATAGTCCACCCATTTACGGGTGACGTTTGACGAAGCCAAAGTATGCAACTTCTTATGTAGGGAACCATGGTGACTTCAGGTCCAAGGACTGATAATCATACTAATAGTCACATGAGAAAGTATATGACACTCATATAACGATCCATGATACTTTCTCATAGTGGGTCATTCAGTATACATTCTCCAATGCATACCCATGTGTCAACTTGATATCTCTATATCCATGACTTGTGAGATCAAGTCATCGAGTTAACCTACATGCTAGTCTCATTGCATTAACATTGTCTCTGAATGTTAATACTTGACTAGGAATGATTAAGAGTAGTGTTCTCTATATCATCTCACTATCGATTCAACTAATCGATTGATATAGATAAGAGCCTTCCACTCAAGGGCGCTATTATACTTAGTTATTTGGCACCAATACAAGTAAGTATAATAACCATAAAGAAATATCTTTATAAGTATATAGGAATATAATACATCGAGTCCATACAACAATCATCATATGATTGGCTCTAGGGCTCTAACTAACAGAAGCTATCGGAAGAAAGCAGTAATTCATGGGGAGCTACGGATAATGAGATCGACAAGGTAAGTCAGGTACGATCTCTTCCTCCCGATAAATTATTTAAATTTGTCAAATTTTTAACTAAAGATTGCTACAAATTAGAAAAAGAAATTAAAATTTTAAAATTAATTCTGGTAAAATCTTGCCCGTTAGAAGAGTTTGACAAAATAAAATTAGAAAATAAGATTTTGCAAAAAGAAATAAGTAACTTGAAGAATCATACATGCTCACATAATACAAGTCTTAGAAAATTCAATAACCTAAATTGTTATTTTAGATATCACAAAGGACAAGTTAGAAATATTTCAAAGAAATATGTCCCTAAGAAATGCCTAATTAATCCAGTTGGCTAGAACCTATATTGGGTTCTAAAGTCTTGTCTAACTTGAACTTTAATTTAAACTTAGCGTTTTCAGCGAGAAAATTAAACGTTTAATTTTCTTATGAGGCTTTGTCTAGAAAGTGGTTGTTGCTCTAATAACCAAGAAGGTCTACTGATTCACCACAGCCTAAAAGCCAAATATTGAAATAAAATATTTAATTGACTAACTGATCAACAACAACAACAACCAAGCTTTTTCCCACTAGGTGGGGGTCGGCTGTATGAATCCTTTTACGCTATTGAGCTCTATCTCCTATTATATCATCATCTATATTTAAATAAATTTTATCTTATTTTATTGTTGCTAACCAAGTCTTTTTTGGTCTTTCTCTTCCTCATTTGATATGCATGTTTATCATAGTTTTACATCGCCTAACTGGAGCATTTATTGGTCATCTACGTACATGGTCGTACCATCTTAAACGTGTCTCTCGGAGTTTTTCCTCGATAGATGCAACTCCGACTTTCTCTCAAATGCTCTCATTTCTTATTTTGTCCATCTTTGTATGTCCACACATCCACCTTAACATCTGCATCTCTGCAACTCTCATCGTCTGCTAATGTGCTCGAGTCATAGCCCAACATTCAGCTCCATATAACATAGCAGGTCTAACTGCGGTTTTATAGAACTTACCTTTAAATTTAAGAGGTACTTTACGATCATATAAAACACTCGACGCTCCCCTCCATTTCACCCATCCTGCTTGTATTCTATGTAAGACATCTCTCTCAATCCCTCCATCATTTTGCAAAAATGATCCTAAATATTTAAATCTCTCGGTTCTGGACAACTCGTCCTCTCCTATCTTAACAATTATTTCATTCCTTCTATTATTGCTAAACTTAAATTCCATATATTCCGTCTTTAATCTACTAAACTTAAAACCTTTCCCTTCTAGCGTTTCCCTCCAAGATTCTAGTTTAGCATTTACTCCTTCACATGTTTCATCTACCAAAATAATATCATCTGCAAACAACATGCACCATGGTACTGTTTCTTGAATGTGTACAGTGAGTTCGTCCATAATTAGCGTAAAAAGATAGGGACTTAGAGCTAATCCTTGATGTAACCCTATCTTTATTGAAAATGCTTCAGTCACTCCATCTGAAATCTTTACTCTGGTTGTTACATCCTCATACATATCCTTAATTAGTTCAATATATGTTACGCTAACACCTCTCTTTTCTAGAATTCTCCATATAATTTATCTTGGGACTCTATCATAAGCTTTTTCTAAGTCAATGAATACCATGTGTAGATCTTGTTTTTGCTCCTGATATTTTTCAATTAATTGTCTAAGAAGATGTTTAGCTTCTATTATCGACCTTCTAGGCATGAACCCAAATTGATTTTCTGTTACTATGGTCTCTTTCCTTAATCTTTTTTCTATTACTTTTTCCCAAAGTTTCATAGTATGACTCATTAGTTTAATACCCCTATAGTTTGCATAATTTTGTATGTCTCCCTTGTTCTTATATAAGGGAACTAAAGTACTTATCCTCCATTGATTAGGTATTTTTTTCGTTTTTAATATCATGTTAAATAATTTTGTAAGTCATTCAATACCTTGTTTCCCTAAACACTACCATACCTCTATCGGAATATCATCTGGTCCAACGGTTTTTCCATTGTGTATCTCATTTAAAGATTATTTTACTTCTGAAGTTTGAATTCTACAATAAAAATTAAAATTTCTATGCTCATTTGGCCTACTTAAATTACCTAAGATATGTTGGTCACCTAAACATTCATTAAAAAGTTGATGAAAATACCTCTTCCACCACTCTTTTATTTCTCCATCGTTTACTAATACCCTATTACATTCATCTTTAATACATTTTATTTGACTAAGGTCTTTTGTTTTCCTTTCTCTCACTTTAGCTATTATATAAATGTCTCTAAATGTCTCTTTCCCCTTCTTTTATATCCAATTTTTGATATATTCGTTCAAAAGTTTCATTTTTTGCTTCACTCACTACTTTCTTAGTTTCTTTCTTGGCTATTGTATATTTTTTTAAGTTTTCCTCGTTATTACAAATATATAATTCCTTATAAGCTATTCGTTTTTCCTTCACTTTCTCTTGCACTTTCTCATTCCACCACCAAGATTCTTTACTTAGTGGTGCATGTCTCTTTGACTCACTGAGTATACTCTTAGCTACTATTTTTAACTTTGATACCATCTTATCCCATGTTGTATTAGAGTCATCGTATATTTCACCTAATGCTTGTACTTCTACCTTCTCCTTAAATATATGTTGCTTCCCATCCTTTAACTTCCACCACTTAATTCTAGGAATCGTATATATTTTCTTTCTATTAATACTATGTTTGAGGCGTATATCCAACACTATTAACCTATGTTGGGTAGTTAAGCTTTCTCCAGGGATAACTTTGTAATCTTTACAAATCTTTCTATCCTTCTTCCTAACCATAAGAAAGTCAATTTACGATTTATTATTCCCACTTTTGAATGTGACTAAGTGTTCTTCTCTTTTCTTAAAAAACGTATTACCTAATATAAGGTCATATGCTATTGTAAAATCTAATATAGTTTTCCCTTCCTCATTCCTCGTTCCAAAACCATAACACTCATGTACTCTCTCATATTCCTTATTTTTCACTCCGACATGTCCATTTAGATCACCTCCTATTAAAATCATTTCACTTGGTGGAATATTTTGTAATATTTCATCTAAGTCCTCCCAAAACCTTGATTTGGTAGCTGTTGGTTGCTACTTGAAAACCTAATGGTTCCCCTGTATAAAAATTTTATACAAGGTCTCAATCTTTCCTAGCTACCATGTGTTCTTTTAAATTAAACTAGGATCGCCTGTGGAACTTAACACGTTTGATCCTAAGTTTAACTTATATGTTCTTTTAGGTTTAGACTTGGATCGCCTGCGGAACTTAACACGTTTGATCCAAATCATCCTAGGTCACAAAGTCGATTAAATATTTATTTCCAAAATTGGCTTCCAGTACTGCATGGCGAGGCACTAGACCTTCTTGGGTATGGGAGCATCCACCACCGACTAGACAAAGCCTTTTAAGGAAATTCAATATTTAACCTTCCTATAGTAACCCTAGGTTAACCACTAAGAACAATCGAAGCACAAGTTCAAAAAATAAAACAAAAGAACACGATTCGAAACATAAATTTGAAACCTAGAATATCTAGCCTCTTGTGTTTGGAATTCTTACAAAGAAATAAACTAGCATGATGCGGAAAATAAATACTAGTAATACCTTTCTTTGTAAACTTTAACGACCTCTTGATCTTCTACTGTATTCCTCTTCTAACCTCGGACGTTGTGTGGGAAACGATCTTCTGAGATGAGAACCACCAAGCTCCTTCTTCTCCAAGCAAGATTCAGCCACCACCAATTCTCCAAGAGAAGTAGAGATCCGACCACCACCACCAAGCTCCAAGGGATGCTAGAAACAAAACCTCTTTCCTCTTCTTCTTCTCCTAGCTAGAATCGGCCACCAAAGACTCCTTCTTTTGTTGATGCCGCCGGCCAAAGAGAGGAAAAGAAAGGGAGAAGAGCTTGCAACAATAGCCGGCCACCAAGGAAGATAGGAAGGAAGAATAGAATAGAGTCGTTACACATGAAGGCTCCTCTACCCTCTCTTTTATAATCCATGGTCTTGACAAATAAGGAAATTTAAATAAAAACTTCCTTAATTCCTTTGCCATGAAAAGGAAAATTTAATTAATTAAAATCAACTTCCTTTTCTTTATTAACATGGCACACCACTTATAAGCTTCAAACAAGAAAAGTTTTAATTAACACAAGAATTAAAACTTTCTAATTTGTTTCCGGAAATTTATAAAAAATTTCTCCAATAATTTTTCCCTTCATGGTGGGTTATAAAAGGAAATTTTATAAATTAAAATCTTTCTTTTAAACATGTGGATGATTTTCAAAAAGGAAAGTTATCTTTAAAATTAAAATATCCTTTCAATCTACAAATAAGGAAAGATATCAAATCTTTTCTTAATCTTTTATAGAAAATTTATAAAAGGAAATATTTAATTTTAAAACTCTCTTTTTAAATCATGAATATGGTTACAAAAAAGGAAAGTTTTATCAAAATTAAAATCTTCCTTTCAATCTACAAATAATGAAAGATATCAAATCTTTTCTTAATCTTTTGTAGAAAGTTATAAAAGGAAAAATTTAAATTTCAAACTCTCTTTTAAAACCATGGAACCCACATAAGAAAATTTTAAAATTTAAAATTCTTTTAAATTTATTAGGGCCCCTCCATCTTGACTCAACCCTTTTGCTTGGTCGGCCCAAGCTTCGTCTCCAAGCTTTCTTGGTCGGCCCCTTTGGGTTGGGTATGGAGTGGGTATGCGGTCGGTATAAATCTCTATATACAAGAGGCTACGATAGGGACTGAGAGGAGGAATTGGTTTTAGTCTCCCGATGAAATTAAGCATCCCGTGTTCGCCCCGAACACACAACTTAATTTCATCAATAATAATTCATTCCACTAAAGAACTATTATTGAACTACTGCACCAATCCCAAATTATATTTTGGGCTCCTTCTTATTATGAGTGTGTTAGTCTCCCTGTGTTTAAGATATTGGATATCCATTAATTCAAATGAGTTACTGACAACTCATTTAATTAATATCTAGTTCCAAGAGTAGTACCACTCAACCTTATTGTCATGTCGGACTAAGTCCACCTGCAGGATTTAACATGACAATCCTTATGAGCTCCTCTTGGGGACATTATCAACCTAGTTTCCTAGGACACAGTTCCTTCTATAATCAACAACACATACTATAAGTAATATCATTTCCCAACTTATCGGGCATATTGATTTATCGAGCTAAATCTCACCCTTTGATAAGTCAAAGAAATAAATACTAAATATATGCGCTTGTTATTATATTAGGATTAAGAGCACACACTTCCATAATAACTAAGGTCTTATTCTTTTATTAAGTCAGTATAAACATAACTTATCTTAAATGGTCCTACTCAATACACTCAGAGTGTACTAGTGTAATTTATTAGTCAAGATAAACTATTACCTAATTACACTACGACTATTCCAATGGTTTGTTCCTTTCCATCTTAGTCACGAGCTACTATTTATAATTGATAAGGAACTAATAACATGATCTTCTGTGTGTGACACCATACACCATGTTATCTACAATATAAATTAATTGAACAACTACACTTAGCATATAAATGTAGGTATTTGACCATTGTGATTCTTTATTTATAAATAAATGTATATATAAAAGCTAGGCTTTTAGTATACACTCTAACAGTAGCTTTATCTAATCCTACCTGTGGTGCATATACGCTAATTATGTTCATAGTTTCTTTCGCCACTATTATCTTAAGGGCTATAATTCTGTCCCCTTTTCTAACTACTTCTACAACTTCATCCTTTAACAAACTATCTACAATAATACCCACTCCATTCCTTATTTACTCTTTCCAGTGTATCATAACTTAAAACCCGAGTTCTCTATCATCTTTGTCTTCTCGCCTATCCATTTTGTCTCTTGTACACACAAAATACTAATTCTTCTCCTAATCATCATATCTACTAGCTCCATTGATTTACCGGTGAGAGTTCCTATGTTCCATGTTCCAAATCTTAGCTTATTGGTTTTCTTACCATATTTGTTCGTATCCAACCTATGGTGTGAGAACTCTTGCCTATTTAACACTACACCCAAGTTCTCATGGAGATGTAGCGACCATTGCTGAGACGTTATAGTCAGACCCTGTAACGCGAACTCTCGCATATTTATCACTACACCTGAGTTCTGGAGATGTAGCGGTCCTTGCCAAGACGTTACAGTCCGACCCTGCAACACGTTCCTTCCGGAGAATAACCTAGCATTAGCACAATAGTTTAATGGATTCATTCATTGAATATTTGTCATAGTTTTGACGTTAGCTGGCAACCTAACGCAACCCTCCTCCTTTATCCGGGCTTGGGACCGATCATCATGGACTAACTGATAAAGCATTAAATTGAAATTATATAATGCTTAAAAAAAAGGTTACTCATTTTTTACTTAAAAAATTCTCAAACAAAAAAATTCTTACAAAAATTAAAAAAAATTCAAAGTTTTTTTTTGATATTCAAATTTTTTACTTGAAAATTTATCAATTTTTTAAAATTTATTTAAACTTAGAAAATTTTTCTACTTGAAAGTTTTTTCTTAGAAATTTTTTACAAACTTTTCAACCTTATCAAAATAATTTTCAAACTTATTCTCAAAGTTTTCAAAAATTGATAAGTTTTTGAAAATTTTGTTTACCCTTAGACTTGTTGTGAAATCCCATTTTTTATGTGATCAAAGAGGGAGAAGGGAATATTAAGTCTAGGGGGAGGTAGCTTTAAAATTTTTATTTTTACACTTTATTGCAAAATTTATTGTTTTATGTTTAAGTCTATTTACCCTAACTTAACTTGGGTTGCTCACATAAAAAAGGGGGAGATTGTTGGAATCCCAAAGTTATTTTGATGTGATCAAATAAGTTAAGTTAGGTCCTATGGTGTTTTAACCTTGTGTCTAAGTGTGCAGGAGCTCAGGAGCACAAGAAGTCGAGTAAAAAATGCAGCTAGCGAGAAGGACGACACGGGAGAGAGCTGATGGGGGATGAGGTGTTGCGGAAGAGTACATGGGCGGACGAGAAGGAGGCGCGTGGCATTTCTGAGGGACGAGAAGCCGGAGTAGAAGGTTGCTCGAGAAGGCAGGAAGTTAGGTTCGGGTGAGCCCTATTCCGGATGGCCGGCATCACCCAAGCGAGCGGAGCCAGAGCGGAAGATCTAGATTGAGGCAAGTAGAACCGAAGGAGAGGGCTTTGACCAGAAAAAGTCAATCTTGTTGACTTTAAAGGTCCAGGCGCCCGAACCCAATCCGAGCGCCTGAACCCAATCCGGGTGCCCAGAGCGGTTCCGGGCACCCAGAACCTGATTCTATCTAGATTGTGTTTGACCGCGATCTGTTGCGGAGGGGATAAAGTTTTATCCTCCTCCAGGCACCTGGAACCCTTCCAGGTGCCCCGACCAAGGTTATAAATACAGCCTTAGTCCAGAAACTAGAGAATAACAAGAAGTATTGCAACAACACTTGTACACACTCTAAGTTTTCATTTAGCTTCTCTTTTCTGTACTTGAATGCTGTAAAGAGGCTTCTCCACCTGAAGGAGAATTTAGTGTGATCAACTTCCTTGGATTAACAACCTCCCCGGTAATAACCAAGTAAATTTCGGTGTCTCTTTACTTTTAATTTTTTTTTCTTTTTCATTCTATGTAAGTGCTCTCTTAAGTCCGAGAAGGGTATTGTCTTTTTATTTGTGCAGGACTATTCAACCCCCCTTCTAGCCGACCCAATGGTCCCATCAATATCAACTCAAGAGCAATATAGGATAAATTTAAGGTAAGCGAGTAACTGTAACCTCATCAAACATGGCAGTAAAAGCATGAACTATGATCAAAATTATCCACCTCTAATGTAGAATTTCCAAACTATCTTCAAGTCAAAGGTCTGCCTCAAACTCAAATCCTACAAGTATAAAAATGAAGCCGATCTAAGTACTAGAATAATCCTCCTAATTAAACCATGATCAATTTAGTTAGTAGATCAATTAACTACCAAGTTAATTAATCTTATCAATTATTACCTTGATTACATCTAATCATCCATTAATTAAATTTTATTAAGTAATTAATTAATCAATTATTCTACTTATCAATTTATAAAGTAATCCAATTAATTGACTTATTACTTAATTAATTTATACCTTAATTAATCAACTTCTCAATCAACTAAATTACTTATCACTTATTAACTTAATCAACTCCACATACCAACTAATCATTAATTTTATCAATTAATACTAATTGATTAATTAATAAGTTAAGTAATTATAACTTACCCTTACAGCGTCACAACTGATGGCAAGGATGGTCGGCAAAGGTCTGTCGATGATGCCTGGGGTTCGTCACGATGGAACAGAAACGATGGCAAGGGGGGCAGTGACAGGGCGAAGAAATGTACCGACATCAGTGGAGGTATGCGACAGCTTCTTCTCCTACGGTGGCGATGGTGATGCAGAAGCAATCACTGTGACGATCTATACACACGGAGGTTGGTGGGATGCTTGTCACATGAGGTCACGGAAAACTCGGGGTAGTCGGGGCGTAAATCCCCGGTCCCTGTGCAACTCACGCCACTTGTCACATGCTCGCTCGGATGCTGTGATTTTCCTCCCTCGTGATGACCTTGGGTCGGGTGCGGCGGGGGCGCTGGGGGCGAGCGATTTTGTCTTTTTGCCACATGTACACGTGGAGGTTGTTCACTGGGAGGAGAGGTCAGTGACGTCCTTAGCCAACTTGTGTGGATCGCATGATTGTTCGCTCGCGAAAAGACAGTGGCCGGAGGTAGGAGATCGCGGCAGCATCAAGCAGCAGGTGGCGCGGCGTGGAAACACGACACCGGTGGTTGGGCTCGTGGCTAGCTGGTGCGACGATGCCCACCGGGGAACCTGCACGTGCACAAAAAGGAAGGAGGGGCAGCTTCCGGAAGTCGACGCGCAACGTCACGAGCAAATGCGGCAGGGAACGCGTGGGGAAGAAACGGCGGTGATTCGTGGTTGCAGGCTGTCGGTGCGAAGGGGAGGAAGACTAGAGGTGGATCACCAGCCTTCGCTGCTTGCGAGGACAAAGGACAGCGACGACTATTGTTGACTATTGATCACGCGCGGCGACGAGGTGTTGCGTTAGAGGAGTGTCGCGTTGCGTTTTCTGTCCATGCTCACGAACAAGCATGAGGGAAGAAGACGGCGCATTAAACTTAGGATTTAATCATCAAAAAACGAACTTTATCTCAATCAACTTTTCTTTTAAATAAATATTTTTAAATAGACTTTATATTCTACCCGTTTTTCCCGATAAATTATAAAACAACTCATATAAAATCTAGAAAAATATCATAAAATTTCTAAAATTCACATAAACTCTTTTATATTTATTTCTTTATTTATTATCAATTATTTTATCCGTATTTTTATATAGAAATTCTATTAGATTAAATTTTAATTAGTTATATATATACATATATATAGTGTATATTACAACAAATACCTTTTTCAACTCTATCATGCTTTAAAACAATTACACATTTAAAAAATATTACAAAATAAAAGAGAAGTACAAGATAATCAATATACTTGGTTGACAATCAGAGAATTACTACTCCAAGGTAATGTGCTCACTACGAAGATCTCCTTCTCGAAAAAAAACATCGGAAGCAGAGAAGTCTTGTACACGAAAATTAAGCTTGTAATTGAAAAATAGAAAGAGAATTAAAGTATAGAGTGTGTTGTTCGAAATGGAGAAGACTAGAGCTCTATTTATAGTCCACTAGTTGAAACTGACTGTTTGCTGATGTGGCACGGTTTGGACACCTAGACCATCTCCAGGCGCCCCCAGCATGGTAAATCTTATCATCTCGCAAACGACTATGAGATGGAGTTGGGATAAAACTTTATCCATGGCCGAGTGCTCGGATACGCTCCGGGCACCCGGACCCTCACAGATGTCATCCACAGCCATGGGCATCCTCGGGGCACCTTAGGCACCAAAAGTGGTTCGGGCGCCCGGACTAGCTCCGAGCACCCAGACACCAGTCAATTCAGAGTTGACTTTGTGTCCAGGAATTTTGCTTTGACTTAGTTAATCTTCCGCTTCGGCTTCTCGTCCCTCGGAAACACTACATGCTTCCTTCTCATCTGCCAGCGTACTCTTCAACGGCACCTTATCCCTCGGACGCATCAAGACCGTCGACTTTCTCCCGTGTCGTCCTTCTCGCTAGCTGCGTTTTTTGCTTGACTTCCTGTGCTCCTAAATTCTTGCACACTTAGACACAAGGCATCAAAAGACCACATTGTTGTTCCCATCGTAGGCCGGCAAGAGGGGAGAGGTGAATTGCCCTGAAAAAGAAATACCTTTTCTCGAAATTTTAACTAATTAATAGGACTTGTAATAAAAAATAAAGAGACTAATAAAATGAAAACAGACATAGAGGATTTACTTGGTTTACAATCAAAGGATTGCTAATCCAAGGCAAAAATGGTGTACTATCTGATTCTCCTCTAGGCGAAGTAGCCTCTTACAGCGTTGAAAGTACAAAAGAATAGAAAGCATAGAGAAACTGGATTACAAGTTGAGTGTTTTGAATGTGCAGATCAGTACTATATTTATAGTACTGGTTCGGGCGCCTGGAAGGGGTTCCGGGCACCCTAGGGGGATAAAATTTTATCCCCCAACGATCATATCGTGTTTGACGCGATCCTAGTCAAAATCAGGGTCCGGGCGCCCAGAATGGTTCCGGGCACCCAGACCAGGAAAGTCAATAGAGTTGACTTTTCTCGGTCCGGGACCTCTGCTTCGGTTCAGCTCGTCTCTATCCGGGTCTTTCACTCCAGCTCCGTTAGCGTGGGTGATCTCGGCCATCCGGAATAGGGCTCACCTAAATCCAAGTTTCGGCCTTCTCCTCGAGCAGCCTTCCTTCCCGGTTTCTCGTCCCTCGAACGTCACACACATTCTTCTCGTCCACCGGTGTACTCTTCCACGGTCACCTCATGTAACGACCCGCCTCCTACTGACTAGGCTGCAAGGCCGATTGTTACGTAATGTTGTGCTAAACTAGTCCCTGACCATCATTAAAGCTAGTAGCGGAAGCTGTACTAATTAAATTTTGTGCTAACGACTGATATTTCTTGATTCTATACATGCTAAGGGATGTAATCTGAGCTATTCATGTCGTTATTACCTCCCCCTATGGTCAAGGAACCTAACTGAAGGTTTCTGGTTGATGTCAGGCTTCCCAATCGATCCATGGATCGATTGAAGGAGATGGATCGATCCAGCCCGCTACTGTATGGTAAACTTGAGTTGGATCGATCCAGTGATCGATCCAGCACGCTACTGTGCTCGGGAAATATTCTGGATCGATCGGCTGATCAATCCAAGCTGTTCAATCGATCCAGTGATCGATTCCCGACCCTTCTGTTCGCGACAGAAGACGTCCGGATCGATCCAGTGATCGATTCCAGCCTTCTCTGTTCGCGACAGAATGCGTCTGGATCGATCGGCTGATCGATCCAGAAGCTTACTGTTCGCATACGAACTTCTCAATCGATCAGCTGATCGATTGAGAAGCCTCCAATCGATCGGCCGATCGATTGGGGTTTCTGATTTCATGCTGGAACTCTGATTTCAGCACTGAATCGTGCCTCAACCACACATACAAGTTCTAAACTGACTAGGAAACATTTTAACATCACATATTTAACATTCTAAGCATAGTCTAAGGCATAATTAGGTGCATGATTAACCGATTCATAGCATTCAACATACTAAGGTGCAAAATAATAAAAATGCTAAAAGTTCTAATACTTAAAACAACCTTGCTGAATTCCCTAAGATCTTTTATTCCAAACTTCTGCCCACACACATCCTTGTAGCATTGACCTCCAGCCTCCGCTAGTCCATTTTTCCTTTGCCCTTATCTGCAGTATAAGGAAAAATAGTATCTGTAAGCTTTCGCTTAGTAAGAAACCATCTACCTCACTAAAACCATGCATCCGATGCAAATTATGTTTTAAAAACATGTTATTTGAAATACAACTGAATATGCTAAACATGGCATGGCATACACTCATAGAAACCAAACTAGTCATGGCATACTATCATCTAAAGCATGTATATCAAAACTGAACATAGAGCTATCATGCATAATCATAGGAAAGAACTGAGCTGAAGCATGCACTGAGCTAACTAACTAAGCTAGTACTAAAGTTAACTGCATACACAACTGATTTGTGAGTTTTGAAAACTACTTATCATAGTAGATAAAAATACTAATCATGCTGTTGTTTGGGCCCGGCAACTGTACGTGCTATGCGCGCGTCCCTAACTAGACCCGGGGTTGCAAGTCCCGAGTTTAGTAGAGCTACTAGGTTATCTGAACCTAGGGACCGACTATGGGAGCTCAGCCCAATGGATATCTAATCCAGTACAGTGCCACTGATAAAAATAAAATACTGATTATAGCTGTATTCTTGCTGTTCTTACTATTTCTAGGTTATCTGAACCTAGAGCTAGGTTATCTGAACCTAGAGGCGACTGTGGGAGCCCACCCATTGGACATCTAGTCTTGCAAAAACTGATGTAAGGCTACTATACTATCTTAAATGCTTCTGTCGCATTTAACTGAGCTATTAGACTGTCTAAGGCTATACTAGTCATTTTACCGAACACTTGGTGCACGTCAACTCTCCTCTCTATTAGGGAGATCACCTCTAGGCACCTGACAACGTCTAAACCTCCAACTGAAGGGGGAAAAACGTGCCCGACCCATCTAGAGATGTTCATCTAATCCCTAAATCTGTGAGAAGGGTTAAATACACCCTAAATGTCGACAAAAATCTGCGTTCAGCTAATAAAAAGGCATGCAATCATACGGAAGCTACTTATACTGCAGGTGAGGGGTTTCTTACCTCCTGCGCTAGATTTCTTACAAATCTAGTCGCTAGTTTTCCGGTGGAGAAGATCCCTTCGTCGATCTTCTCGCTTTTACGTGTTCCTCTCGCGGAGGGGAGCGTCCTCGTGCCGGAGTTATCGCCGGGAGACGTTCCTTAGGACCCAAGGGATGGTACCCTAGGTCTTCTTGTGGTTGGCGCCGAGAGAAGGAAGAGGGAGAGGAGAAGGGCGGCGTGAGGGCTAGGGTGAGGAGGAAAGTCACGATCAAAACTAATCTCCCCCCCCCTCCCTAATTATTTTCCTATTTATATTAAGGAATCAATTCGCCCAACTCTAACTTAAATAAAATTGTTCCCCTTTCCTTTCAGCACGGCCCTGCTGGGTTCACTGGTTACTAGAATTATCCCTAAGCCATAGGTCTCGGGTTCAATCCCCGCTTAGTCCGTTTTCGGTTTCTGTTTATTTTTACTACTTCCGCTATCCGAAAAATTCTATAAAAATATACTAAAATTTCAGAAAATTATTAGGATATTTCTAATAATTATTTTGAGAAATTTCGGGCGTTACAATCCCCCATACCTTATAAAAATTTCATCCTCGAACTTAGAATAACTCTGGGTACTTCTGTCTCATACTGGCTTCTGTCTCCCAAGTTGCCTCTTTTGCTGTGTGATTTCGCCAAATAACTTTTACTAATGGTACTTCCTTATTCCGCAATTTCTTAACTGCTCGGTCTATTATCTGAATAGGTCGACTGTCATAGATGAGGTCTTCGCAGACTTGTACCAGCTGGGGCTCAATCACCTGGGTGGCATTTGGGATATGCCTCTTCAGCATAGAGACATGAAATACATTGTGGACTGCTGACATCTCCTGGGATAGCTCTAGCTCATATGCTACCTTGCCCACTCTTCTGCTGATAAGGTATGGTCCCACATATCTGGGACTTAGCTTGCCCTTCTTCCCAAAACGCATTACTCCCTTCATGGGAGCCACTCTGAGGAACACTGTATCCCCAACTGAAAACTCTAAGGGTCTGCGCCGTGTATCAGCATAGCTTTTCTGGCGACTCTGAGCTGTCTCTATCCTCTGGCGGATCTGCTGTATAGCTGCTGTGGTATCTGTCACTAGATCTGTCTGTAGTTCTAGTTCTTTCTGTTCACCACTCTCATACCAGCAGATTGAAGATCTACACCTCCGCCTATAGAGAGCCTCATAAGGTGCCATGCCGATAGTGGCCTGATAGCTGTTGTTGTATGAAAATTCTGCTAAGCTCAGATATTTGCACCAACTTCATTTGAAGTCTAGGGCACATGCTCGAAGCATATCTTCGAGTACCTGATTCACTCGTTCCGTCTGCCCATCTGTCTGAGGATGGAAAGCTGTGCTGAACTTTAACTTCGTGCCCAAAGCTGACTGTACACACTCCCAGAAGTGTGATGTGAATCTACTGTCCCTGTCTGAAATGATGGTTCGTGGGACCCCATGCAGTCTAACGATCTCCTTGAGATACAACTGAGCTAGCTGCTCCATGGAGTAGGATATCCTGATAGCTAAGAAGTGGGCTGATTTCGTCAACCTATCAACTATTACCCAGATGGTATCAAAACCATTCGTGGTTCTGGGTAACCCCACTATGAAATCCATAGAAATGTCTTCCCACTTCCATTCTGGGATCTGAATAGGTTGTAGAACTCCCCCTGGTCTCTGGTGTTCTGTCTTAACCCTCTGACAGGTTAGGCAGGTGTTGACATATCTAATGTCTCTCTTCATCCCAGGCCACCAAAAACGTTTCTTCAAGTCCTGGTACATCTTGGTGGAACCAGGATGCATCGCATAGGGAGTCCTGTGAGCCTCGTCTAGAATCTTCCTCTGTAGCTCCTCCTGATCTGGAACACACAGTCTGTCACCAAAATATAAAACCCCGCTGGCGGACACTCTAAACTCTCCACCTTCTGATTCTGCTATCCCTTGCTTGATTTTCTGAATTTCAGGATCCTGCTCCTGAGCTGTCTGAATGTCACCAAGCAAGGTAGACTCTAGTGTCATAGCAGTGAGCTGTCCGACTATGAGTTCGAGACCGAAGTCTGCGATCTCCTTCTGTAGGAGTTGTGACATGGCTACTAACGATAATAAGGTAGCACTGGACTTTCTGCTAAGTGTGTCTGCTACACTATTTGCTTTTCCTGGGTGGTAGAGGATGTCTATGTCATAGTCCTTGACCAGCTCTAGCCATCTGCGCTGTCGCATGTTCAGATCCTTCTGAGTGAAGAAGTACGTTAAACTCTAATGATCTGTATACACCCTGCACTGAGCTCCTTATAAGTAATGTCTCTAAATTTTGAGAGCGAACACCACTGCTACAAGCTCAAGGTCATGAGTAGGATAGTTCTTCTCATAATCCTTGAGTTGTCTGGAGGCATAGGCGATTACCTTGCCATCTTGCATCAATACTGCTCCTAATCCCAACTTAGAGGCATCACTATATATATCGAAGCTGTCTGTATTTTCTGATAGAGTTAGAATAGCTGCACTGGTCAATCTCCTTTTTAACTCACTGAAACTGTTCTCGCAGTCCTCTGTTCACTGAAATTTTCTGTTCTTCCTGGTAAGAGCTGTCGGTGGGGAGGCTATCCTGGAGAAGTTCTCTACGAATTTTCTGTAATAACCTGCTAATCCCAGAAAGCTTCTGATCCCGCTGGCGTTCTTAGGTCTTTTCCAGTTACTCATAACTTCTATCTTACTGGGATCTACCATGATACCATCCTTTGAGATGACGTGACCCAGGAAGGACACCTGATCTAACCAAAATTCACATTTCGTGAACTTGGCGTACAGCTGGTTCTGCTGGAGGGTTTGCAATACTATGTTCAGGTGCTCTGCATGTTCTTCCTGGGTTCCTGAATAGACAATAATGTCATCGATGAACACGATAACGAACTTATCTAAGTATTCTCTGAATACCCTGTTCATGAGATCCATAAACGTAGCTGGAGCATTCGTTACGCCAAAGGGCATGATTACGAACTCATAATGTTCGTATCTTGTCCTGAATGCTGTCTTGGGTATATCCCCTTCTTTGACCTTCACCTGATGATAACCTGATCTGAGGTCTATCTTAGAGAACACTGCTGCTCCCTTTAGTTGGTCGAACAGGTCATCTATTCTGGGAAGAGGATACCTGTTCTTGATCGTAACTTGATTCAGTGCCCGGTAGTCTATGCACAAGCGCATGCTCCCGTCCTTCTTCTTCACGAACAATACAGGCGCTCCCCATGGTGAGTGACTAGGGCATATGAAGCCTTTGTCAAGCAGCTCCTGTAATTGCTCATGAAGTTCCTTCAGTTCCGCTGGAGCCATGCGGTACGGTGCTTTGGAAATAGGATTTGTACCGGGAATGAGTTCTATCTCGAATTCAATCTCCCTATCTGGTGCTAAGCCTGGTAACTCCTCAGGGAAGACTGCTGGGTAGTCACACACGACTCGGACCTCTGCTAGCTGTTGGTCCTTGTCCTGACTGGTACTGACTACATGTGCCAGGAATCCCGTACATCCTGAATCCATTAATCTCTATGCTTTCATAGCTGAGAGAAACTTCTTGGTCTTTCTCTTGGGTTCCCCGATGAATTCGAACTGTGCTTCTACTTCGGGCTGGAATATGACTTTCTGCTTACGGCACTCGATGGAGGCACCGTATCTGATTAGGAAGTCCATTCCGAAGATGATGTCGTAGTCAACCATATTTAGCACTATCAGATCACAAAAGAGTTCTCTGCCTGCTATAATGATTGGCATTGCCCTGAACCAGTGCGTGGATGCCATAATTTCTCCTGAGGGTAAGGTCGTCAGAAATTGACCACTAAGTACCTCTGGAGGGACTGCTAGTTTTTCGGCGAATACCCTGGATATATATGAATGGGTTGCCCCAGTATCGAATAAGACAACTACTTTGCTGTAAAATATGAATTTGACCTGTAACAACTGTCGAGGCATTCGCTACATCCTCTCTGGTCAGTGAGTAGATCCTCGCATTCGTCATAGCTGAGGGGGCTTCTAGTCTGCCCTGGTTGATGTGTGGACCATCTAGAGCGGCCTGCATCTGATGTAACTGTGCTGGCTTGGCTTCGTACTGGATCGGCTGTGGTAGAGGAAAGCTGGCCTTGTTCGGACACTGCTTGGTCATGTGCCCTTCCTGTTTGCATTCAAAGCATCCTCGCGTGCCCTTACGACAAACTCCATAATGGAATTTCCCACAAGTAGCACACTTTGGATGACTGGGTTGCTTACTAGCTGGTCCTCCTTTCGGGTAACTCCCTGGTTTGCGCTTGTTGCCGGAGTTCCCTTTCCAGTTAGAGTCGTGGGAGCTGTGGCCCTGGTGTTTCTGAGTACCTGAGCCTCCTTGGCCTTTAGACTCTGAGAAGACTTGCTTCTGTTGTCTGATGCTGTTCTGGTAGTGTTCTGTGGTCAGAGCACTACTAACTAGTTCTTCAGTGGTTTGCGGCCTATGAATACCGCCAGCCACGTTCATTGCTATTTCCGGCCTCAGCATCTTGAGCATCAACCGGACTCGTTCCTTCTCTGTGTTGACTAGTTCTGGACATAGACGAGCCAATCTGTTGAATTTCTTCACGGCTTCCTCCACTGAAAGGTTGCCCTGGCGAAACTCAGTGAACTCGTCGTAGTGACGGTTCGTGACCCGCATGTGATAGAACTCCTCAAAGAATTCCTTCTCGAAGTCAGCCCATATCATCTGATTTACTGGGGGCTTCGCTTTGATTCTCTCCCACCACATACGCGCATCTCCTACTAGACAGAAAGAGGCGCACTTCACCTTCTCGTGTTCTGGCCAGTCCAGAAGCTCCATCGTGCTCTCCAGTGTCTTGAACCATGACTGAGCATCCCATGGTTCACTAGTGCTTGAGAAATTCTCTAGCTTAACTCTCTGCCACTGGATCATATAGGCTTCTCTCCTTGCCTAGGGTGCTGGGGCTACTGGTGCTGTAGGCTGGACTGATGGAACCTCTAAGACTACTGGTGTTGCTAAGTTTGGTTCCGGGGTGACTGTGGGAGTATTCTGCTGGTTAGCCTTTAAGGTGGCTATTTCCTGTTGCTGTTCAGCTAGCTGTTGCTATAACTGAGTCACTAGTGCTGTAAGGTCTGGAGGAGGCACTGAACTGCCTGCCTCATGCTGGGGCTCAGTAGCTGGTGCCCTCTTAGCTGGGCATCCTCGTGCCATTTCTAAAGACATAGAGGACATACATAACTAATACAATCATAATAGGGCAACTATTGTTATCATGTTAACTACTATCATAAACAAGCATGCTTCAGTTACATCTAAACATGAAAACAAGAACCATAAGAAAAGTGAGGGATGTTCTTACTTGGAAACTGCAGGTTCAATGCTGATGTGTGTGTAGGAAGTATGGAAGCTGCTCTGATACCACTCTGTAACGACCCGCCTCCTACTGACTAGGCTGCAAGGCCGATCGTTACGTAATGTTGTGCTAAACTAGTCCCTGACCATCATTAAAGCTAGTTGCGGAAGCTGTACTAATTAAATTTTATGCTAACTACTGATATTTCTTGATTCTATACATGCTAAGGGATGTAATCTGAGCTATTCATGTCATTATTACCTCCCCCTATGGTCAAGGAATCTAACTGAAGGTTTCTGGTTGATGTCAGGCTTCCCAATCGATCCATGGATCGATTGAAGGAGATGGATCGATCCAGTGATCGATCTAGCCCGCTACTGTATGGTAAACTTGAGTTGGATCGATCCAATGATCGATCTAGCACGCTACTGTGCTCGGGCAATATTCTGGATCGATCGCCTGATCGATCCAAGCTGTTCAATCGATCCAGTGATCGATTCCGGACCCTTCTGTTCGCAACAGAAGACGTCCGGATCGATTCCAGCCTTCTTTGTTCGCGACAGAATGTGTCTGGATCGATCGGCTGATCGATCCAGAAGCTTACTGTTCGCGTACGAACTTCTCAATCGATCAGCTGATCGATTGAGAAGCCTCCAATCGATCGGCCGATCGATTGGGGTTTCTGATTTCATGCTGGAACTCTGATTTCAGCACTGAATCGTGCCTCAACCACACATACAAGTTCTAAACTGACTAGGAAACATTCTAACATCATATATTTAACATTCTAAGCATAGTCTAAGGCATAATTAGGTGCATGATTAACCGATTCATAGCATTCAACATACTAAGGTGCAAAATAATAAAAATGCTAAAAGTTCTAATACTTAAAACAAGCTTGCTGAATTCCCTAAGATCTTTTATTCCAAACTCCTGCCCACACACATCCTTGTAGCATTGACCTCCAGCCTCCACTAGTCCATTTTTCCTTTGCCCTTATCTGCAGTATAAGGAAAAATAGTATCTGTAAGCTTTCACTTAGTAAGAAACCATCTACCTCACTAAAACCATGCATCCGATGCAAATTATGTTTTAAAAACATGTTATTTGAAATACAACTGAATATGCTAAACATGGCATGGCATACACTCATAGAAACCAAACTAGTCATGGCATACTATCATCTAAAGCATGTATATCAAAACTGAACATAGAGCTATCATGCATAATCATAGGAAAGAACTGAGTTGAAGCATGCACTGAGCTAACTAACTAAGCTAGTACTGAAGTTAACTGCATACACAACTGATTTGTGAGTTTTGAAAACTACTTATCATAGTAGATAAAAATACTAATCATGCTGCTGTTTGGGCCCGGCAACTGTACGTGCTATGCGCGCGTCCCTAACTAGACCCGGGGTTGCAAGTCCCGAGTTTAGTAGAGCTACTAGGTTATCTGAACCTAGGGACCGACTATGGGAGCTCAGCCCAATGGATATCTAATCCAGTACAGTGCCACTGATAAAAATAAAATACTGATTATAGCTGTAGTCTTGCTGTTCTTACTATTTCTAGGTTATCTGAACCTAGAGCTAGGTTATCTGAACCTAGAGGCGACTGTGGGAGCCCACCCATTGGACATCTAGTCTTGCAAAAACTGATGTAAGGCTACTATACTATCTTAAATGCTTCTGTCGTTTAACTGAGCTATTAGACTGTCTAAGGCTATACTAGTCATTTTACCGAACATTTGGTGTACGTCAACTCTCCTCTCTATTAGGGAGATCACCTCTAGGCACCTGACAACGTCTAAACCTCCAACTGAAGGGGGAAAAACGTGTCCGTCCCATCTAGAGATGTTCATCTAATCCCTAAATCTGTGAGAAGGGTTAAATACACCCTAAATGTCGACAAAAATTTGCGTTCAGCTAATAAAAAGGCATGCAATCATACGGAAGCTACTTATACTGCAGGTGAGGGGTTTCTTACCTCCTGCGCTAGATTTCTTACAAATCTAGTCGCTAGTTTTCAGGTGGAGAAGATCCCTTCGTCGATCTTCTCGCGTCTACGTGTTCTTCTCGCGGAGGGGAGCGTCCTCATGCAGGAGTTATCGTCGGGAGAACTCTAGGGATGGAACCCTAGGTCTTCTTGTGGTTGGCGCCGAGAGAAGGAAGAGGGAGAGGAGAAGGGCGGCGTGAGGGCTAGGGTGAGGAGGAAAGTCATGATCAAAACTAATCTCCCCCCCCCCCCCCTTAATTATTTTCCTATTTATATTAAGGAATCAATTCGCCCAACTCTAACTTAAATAAAATTGTTCCCCTTTCCTTTCAGCACGGCCCTGCTGGGTTCACTGGTTACTAGAATTATCCCTAAGCCATAGGTCTCGGGTTCAATCCCCGCTTAGGCCGTTTTCGGTTTCTGTTTATTTTTACTACTTCCGCTATCCGAAAAATTCTATAAAAATATCCTAAAATTCCAGAAAATTATTAGGATATTTCTAATAATTATTTTGAGAAATTTCGGGCGTTACACCTCATCCCTCGAACGCACCGAGCCCGTCGGCTCTCTCCTCGTGCCGTCCTTCTCGCTAGCCGCGCCTTCCGCTCGACTTCTTGTGTTCCTAAGCTCCTGCACACTTAGACACAAGGGTTAGACACAACAGGATCTAACTTAACTTGTTTGATCACATCAAAACATCTTGGGGTTTCAACAATCTCTCCCTGTTTGATGTGAGCAACCTAAGTTAAGTTAGGATAAACAAAATGCAATAAAAGTAATTAAGTTTGCAATTAAGTCCAAATATTTTTCAATTTAACAAATTATATACCTCCCCCTAGACTTAACATTCTTCTCCCCCTTTGATCACATAAAAAATGGGGTTTCTAATCAAGTCTAAGGTCCCAAATATAATTTCTAAGGCAATAAAAAAAATTTTCTAAGGCAATTTTTCGTAGAAAAAAAACTTCTAAGTCAATTAAAAAAATCCTACGTTAATTGTCATAAAGAAAATTTCTATAGTGATTTTAAAAAAAAAAATCTAAGGTAAAAAAAAATTAAGTCAATTTTAAAAAATTCTAAGGCTATTTCCGAAAAAATTTTCTAAGATAATTTTTCATAAAAAAATTTCTAAGTCAGTTTAATAAAAAATCCTTAGTCAATTGTCATAAAGAAAATTTCTCTAGCAATTTTTGAAAAAAAATTTCTAAGGCAAAAAAAAATTAAGTCAATTTTAAAAAAAATTAATTCAATTTTTAAAAAATTCAAAAAAAAATTCTAAGTTAAAAATATATTTCAAAATGTTTTAAAAAATAAATTGAATAACCTTTTAAAGCCTTTTTTTAAATAATGTTTTTTCATTTAGTCAATTAAACCTTTCATTTCAATACTTGGCTTCCAGTTAGTGGCGAGACACTAGGTCTTCTTGGTTATTGGAGCAACAACCACTTTCTAGTCAAAGTCGCATAAAGAAATTAGTTGTTTAATTTCCTTGCTGAAAATGCTAAGTCTGATTTTAATTTTTAAATTAAACATATTTTCGGAACCCAATAGAGGTTCCTTCCTACAGAGTTAATTAAATATTTTCTAGGTACATAGGTCTTTGATATTTTTCTAATTTGATTTTGGTGAAACCTATAATACTAGTTTAGTCCTCTATAGTTTCTAAAAGTAGAAATATTTGAACAGGCAGACTTTTTTTAAATTTTCTATTTCTTGTTTTAATTTATCATTTTCAAATTTTATTTAATCAAAGTCTTCTATTAGACAGGATTTTGCCAAAGTTCTTTTTAGTTCTAATATTTCATTTTCTAATTTGGTATTTTTATTTTCTAATTGATACATGGATTTTGCCATAGCCTTAATACCAAAATAAAGCTGATCAGGGGGTAAGAGGCATACCTCACTTACCATATCAGACTTGAAGCCTGAATCTCCCCCTGCTTCGCTGCTTTCATCTGAGGTCGCTCCCCCTTCATCGATGATGGGTTCTGATGTACTTTGTCCATCGTAGCTTGCCATCAGTGCTATCCCGACATATTCTTAAACTTCTGATTCGGATGAAGAAGTGTCGTCCCAAGTGGCTTTTAGGATCTTGTGCTTCTTGGGTATCTTGACTTTGTCCTTCTTTAGTTCTGGGCAGTACTCTCTTAGGTGTCCTTCCTTTTGACACTGGTAGCAACGTACCTTTCTTCTATTCCTTAGATTTTTTTTATTCTACATTTCTTTAAACTTATTAGATCTAAAAAACATTTTAAAGTTTCTTACCATGTACGCTTCCTGATCCTCTTCTGAGTCTGACTCGGGTTCATCCTTCTTGGTTGCGTTCAGCGACATTATCTGGCTAGAGTCTTTTGTTGTCCCTGCACATCTGGTTTCATAATTCTAGAGTAGAAAACAATTCTTCTAAGGTACTTACCTCCAGGTCTTTTGAAATATAGTAGGCGTCGACGATTGATGTCCATTCCGGAGTTCTGGGAAACGCGTTGAGTGCGTAGCGTATGGTGTCCCAGTTTGTTACCGTTTCACCGAGGTTCTCTGTAACAACCCAAATTTCTCCATTTTGAGTCCCAAAAGTAATTTAAAAATGCTATAGAAAAATTCTAGAGATTTTTAGAAATTTTTAGAGTATTTTTATGCAATTTTTGGAAGTCGTTTGGTATTTTTACTAAACGAAGGGAGTTTCGACAAAAAATGTTCAAGTAGAGATTCGAACCGTGGACCTCAAACCTGAACCAAGTATTAACCGAATCCAGCTAGCCAATTGTCCCAGCGGGTGTTTCTTATTAAAGAAGGAGAAATATTCTATTTAAACAGTAGTTAATGAATAGGAAATAAACAGGAAGAAAAATGGTTGCAGCTGAGATTCAAACCCGTGAGCCACGCCTTAAGCAGAACGCAGTCAACCAACTGTGCCAGCAGGTTTTGCTAATTTGGGAAGGAGCGGAATATATTTAAGGTATAGTTGATAATGAAAACTAGTTACAAAAAGGGGGCAAAATTTTCCCGAGCCCTAATATCTCCCTAAACCCTCTTCTCCTCTCACGCATGCGCGACGCGGCTCTCTCTCGGGCGGAAATGAAGATGACCTAGGGCACGTCTCCGGCGGCCGACGAGCACAATTTTCCGGTCGATCTTCACCCATGCGTGACCACCTCGACGAGAGGAGCTCAGAAACGCAAAGAAGCCGCCGAAATTTGAAGCTTCTCCGAACCCTAGAGCCTTCCTCTTCCGGTTGTAAGTCCCAAACGCAAGGGTAAGTTGCTTACTCACCTGCGGTAAGAGTAGTTCTGAGATTTCCTTTATTTTCTACCATATGTTGAGGTTTCGGATTCTTGTTTCCTTTTGGATTTCGAAGCATGTTTTAAGGGGTTTTGTTTTTGATGCTTACTGCCGTGAACCCTAAAGAAAGAAAAAGAAGGATTAGTTTAGTTCAAGCAGGTGGGTTAGATTTCCTTCAAGCCTTGTAATTAGTATTCTTAGATTTCGACCCAAACCCTTTCTGTTTGTTACCTTAGTAGGCATGATCGGTTCATGTAGGGCCTTGTAGATTTCGGAATTTATTCATTGGTGATTTGGGTTCTTGGAGTTGGTTATAGTTTTGGTAGTAGATCTATGGGATGAAGTGTGAATTCATCTGAGGCTCCTGCACATTTTGATGGGTTCAGAATTTCCTCTCTCTATGGACAGGTTAGTGGATTTCCAAAGTTGATATGGGTTTATAATTCAACGTTTCTAGAATTGTGGATAGATCTAGTACTCTATGACGTAAAAGTAAGGGGATTGTTGCTCCTTGTATTGGCATCGAATTCTTTTGTTATGGATAGATTTTGGTAAATGTTAGATCAATTCTGAGCATGATTCCTACTCTTTCTAGATGACCCTAAATGTTGGTACAACACTTGTTTAATGACAAAACCTTTCTTCTAGATAGGGTAATGGTTAGTTCAGATAACTCTCTATCATGACTAAATGAGCAAGATTGTAGAATAAGTAGAGTTGAAGTTTACCTCATGTTAGCTGATTTTGGGATGTTTATGGAACCTTATGTCCTTTGTGTTTTTAAGAAGATGATACCATGATTTAGGTTCTTTCCTCACCTCTACGTGGAAGTTAGATAATTATTTATGTTCCCATTAAATTTAGAACTTGTAGGTTTTAGATCCATAAGGGTAGTCCTAAAATTCTATTTTAGAAGTTATATAGTTATCACAATGTACACTACAAGTTGTTTCATGTTTACCCTTAGAAGTTAGAGAAAATTACAATCTCAATATATAGAGTAGAACTTCCAAGTTTTAGATTTTTTAAGGCTTGGTTTAAATTCTATTATAGAGGTTTAGTTGACATGATAATGCACGAATGATGTTTATGAAAGTTTTCTCTTATAGCAGTGCAGTTTTATTTCAATGAGCATTCACTTCTTTTGTTTGGTAGTAGGCCTGTTCTATAATTAGTAGAAGTGCAGAATTTTTGATTCCCTATGGAATTCTAGGTGGGAGTAACTTGTGTTAACCATGTTGTTAGATCTGTTGTTGTTTTCTTGTGTTAACCTGCAGTTTTAGGTCTCGTTATTGTGTAATTTAAGCAATTCCACTACAACAAAATCGCTCATAGACATCAGTGGAACAACAACAGTTTTAAGCAAAAACCGATGTCTTTGAGTATTTTACACCGATTTTTCCAAAAACCTGTGTCTATGAGCACAGATTTTCGCTCATAGACATCGGTTTTTTTAGCCGATGTCTATGAGCGCCTTTTTTTCATTAATAGACACCGATTTTAACCGCGGTTTTTAAAACCGGTGTCTATGAACCAAAATTCTGGCAGACTTTCTTAGCGCCCTTTCTTTTGGGTTTCTCCTCGCCTTGGATGAAGCAACCAGCCAATTTAACTCCCCAATTTTGAACAATTCGACATGGCGAAATTAGCACTCCTCTTCCTTTGATCCCATTTCTCGCTCCCTCTTCCCCCTTCTTTTGTTCCTTTTCATTCCGTCGATCTGTTGGCCAGATGAAGAAAGGCCGAGTTCTGGTGGAGCCGGCGGCGGCAGTAGCGGAGACGCGGTTCCGCGGCATGGGAAAGCGGCCGTGGGGGCGGTTCGCGACCGAGATCAGGGACCCTTGGAAGAAGGTCAGGGTGTGGCTCGGAACCTTCGACTCAGCCGAGGCTGCCGCTCTGGCCTACGACTCCGCCGCTCGCCCGTTCTGTGGTTCCTGTTGGTGCAACCTTAAGGTCAAGGTTGACCTGGTTGACCTGACTCGAGTTGTGTTTTGATGTTTGACGATGTTTGACAAGAAAAGAGTTGTATTCTTGATGTTTGACAAGAATAGGTGTTTGGGAGATTGTAGGTGCAACCTTAGGTCAAGGTTGACCTGGTTGACCTGATTCGGGAAAAGTCCAAGCAGGTAGTTTGGCACACGGAAAGTCCAAGTATGGAGACTTGGCACGGGGAAAGTCCAAACAGGGAGTTTGGCACGGGGAAAAGTCCTGGTGAGTGAAGCCAGGCAGTCGGAGAAGTCCTGGTGAGTGAAGCCAGGCAGTCGAGAAATCCTGGTGAGTGAAGGCAGGTGAAAATCCTAGTGAGTGAAGCTAGGTGAAGGTGAAAGTCCTGGTGAGTGAAGCCAGGCGTTCGAGAAAGTCCTGGTGAGTGAAGCCAGGCATGGGAAAGTCCTGGTGAGTGAAGCCAGGCAGTTTGGAAGTCCTGGTGAGCGAAGCCAGGCAGATTGGAAAAATCCAGATGGATCAAGGGTGATCGGACATCTGGTGTTGAGAAGTCAAGTAGATCAAGGGAGTGACCGGATAGTGATCGGATACTTGGCACGAAGAGGAAAGTCCAAGTGGGTCAAAGGGATTGACCGGACACTTGGTGGGGAGTCTTAGCAGGTCAAGGGAGTGACCGGATGCTAAGCATGATGTACCAATAGGTCAAGGTTGACCGGATATTGGTTTGGAAGGTTTGGGACTTGGTTTGGGCAAAAACCAAGCTCTGGATCGGTCTGCAGACCGATCCAGTGATACGTTTGTGTATCTGATCGGTCTGGTGACCGATCAGATAACAAACAGAAGGCGATCATGGTTCTGTGGGCTTACTGATCGGTCTGGGGACCGATCAGCATGGAGCCTGATCGGTCCCCGGGACCGATCAGGGACGCTACCACCTGAGGTGGGATCGGTCCGGGGACCGATCAGATTCCACACAGAGAGTTGGGCAACTCTCTGTGAAGCCTTCTGATCGGTCTGGGGACCGATCAGCACAGGGCCTGATCGGTCCCCACGACCGATCAGGCAAGCCCCAGACCGATCAGGGTGAAGCCTGATCGGTCTGGATCTAGCCGTTGTGAGTGACAACGGCTAGGTTCTGCGTCTTCTGTCTTCGTTGCAGGTTCTTCGCAGGTATAAATCTAGGTGAAGGGCTGCTGCTGCGTGCTGCTTTTTTTTCTTAGAACTTCTGTTCTGGTGCTCTAGAGCTTCTGCTCTTACCTGCTATCAGAGCTTTGCTGAGCTCCTCGCTGCTGAAGCTTCGCGTGAGCTTCTCGACTGGATTCTCGTCAGCTGCTGCTGGTGTGAGGTTGCTGCTTCATCACTCCAGTCAACAAGAAAGGCAAGCAAGTGTTTCATATTGTCTTTTGCTTTCTTGTATCTGTTGTACTCCTTTCTTGTTGTTACAAGTATTGTGGCGAGGTTTCTCCACCCACAAGGAGTAGTTATTAGCCGGTTCTCCGGGGACTCATCCACCGACGGATTGGTAGGCTTCGTCCACCTTACGGACACGCCGAGGAGTAGGAGTATCATCTCCGAACCTCGTTACATCGACGCGTTGAGGTTTGATCTTCTTGTTTTCGTTTCTTGTGTTTATTTCTGCTGCGCTAACCTAATTCGTAGGAAGAAACGAGAATTTGGGGTCGGCTATTCACACCCCCCCCCCCCACTCTAGCCGCGATCATCGATCCTAACAGTTCCAAGGCCAAGACCAACTTTCCCCTAGCCGCCGCCGCCGCTGCGTCTCCCACCCCTACTCCTGCATTCCGCTGCCCTCCCTCCGCTGACCCAACCCTAGGGTTTTGATAAGATACAAATTGGAATTAAGCCGACCCACCTCATTCTACGCACTCATCACCGAGAGGTCCGAGACCTTGCAACAGCGGCATCGTCGTCTGCAAATCTCGAAGCGAAGATGAAAATTGTGGCGGCTTATCTCCTGGCCGTCCTCGGCAGCAACCCCAACCCCTCCGCTGATGATATCAGATCCATCCTTGAATCAGGTCGAACTCTCTTCCCTCTCATATTTATCTTGGTTTCATTTCGGTGATCCTTGTTTCTTGCTTGTAGTGGGAGCGGAGGCAGAGGATAAGAGGATCAACCACTTCCTCGCAGAAGTCAAGGGCAAGGACATAACGGAAGTCATCACTGCCGGCCGGGAGAAGTTCGCTTCTGTGCCCTCCGGTGGCTCTGTGGCTGCCATCGGGGTCGCCGCCCCTGGTAGCGGCGGCGCGGGCGGCGCCCCAGCTGCAGAGGAGCCTAAGAAGGAGGAGAAGGTGGAGGAGAAGGAGGAATCTGACGAGGTGAAACTCCCTGTCTTTCCCTCCCGCAAATTTTTGTTTCCGACATAAATTTGTGGTTTTTTTTCTTTCTTGTTTCCAATTTCTATTTTTGGAAAACACAAGCTATGGAGATTGGTTTGATTGCTATTTGTTGTAAGTTTTGAAGGTAATGGCAATCTTTTTTATTTTATATACTAGCATATCACTTAAACGGCTACAAGTATGCCACTTTTTCCAAATTTAATAGCACATGGTAAAGTCCTATCTTGTGATCAAGGTTCACAAAGCATATACAGAGGCATAAAGTCATGCAGACAAAGACTGAATATTGTTAGTAAAGTGCATAAACTCTCAAGTATTTGGATTAATTAGAGTTGAAGATGTAAGGGGTGGAGGGAAAAAGGAAATCTTTGTTAGTATTAATGATAAGTCGCCATGATGATTACCATTGTTATTGCTAAATTTGTTGATCTCCTATGTTTAACTCATACCTCAAGTATGTAATTAAATGGTTTAATTTCATACTTTTTCGTATTGTTGTGCATACGTAGGATTTTGTTTCTCTGCAGGGAGTTAGATGAGTGGTTTATAGACACCTAGTTGCATCTCTTATTTTCCTCTACATGTATGCACATTTTTTGACATCGGTTGGCAATTCATGTGTATTTATCTTTATTTTAACATACTTCTAACTTTTAACTATGACCAGTGCTTCTTGAATTATCTTTGAAGGTTTGGAATCTTCAACCCAGCAGTCGTGTATGATCACCTGGGAGAAATTTATTCAGCACTTATTCTGGGAAGCTTAGTGTTATGCATTTTGTTATACTTGAAAGTGAGTTTCTGTAAATTTCAATCTAGCTTTTCCTATGGTTATTACTGTCCTTTGTTCCTAATTTGAGATGATTGTTTTTCTCCAAAGGGTCATTTGGCACCATCTTCTTCGGATTCTGGTTCATTAGGGAACTTCATAATTGATTTTTATTGGGTGAGCTTTCTTAACCAGACATCATTTGCAGAGTTGTTGTGTCATTGTTTTTTTCTGGATTGATTGCACATAAAATAATCAGATAAATGCATCTGATTGATAATTTGAGATACTATGGAGTATGCAAGGGCCTTGCAAATATCTCAAAAAAAAACAAATGAACATATTACAATGGATTTGTTGATTTATTTTTTAATCACTGTTACCTAATCATGGCAGGTTATGTGCCAATGCTTAAACTTTTATTAGCTATATTTGATAGTGAAGGATTTTATCTGTTACTTGTTCCCAGATGTATCACTATTTTTACATATTACAATTATGTTTGCATGGGTGCACTCTATTCTTGCATTTCCATTCTCTGTACTAATGGTTACATGAGATTTCTCCAATCTGCATATAGATTAAACTATATTTGTGTATGTAAGTGTACTTTGTAGAATATGTAGCAGTCTTACTTTCTTCTGGTTGTCTCTTTAACCAATTGATTCTCTTTTGCTTCTTAACTGTGCATGTTTATCCTCAACAAACATTAAAAAAGCACGTCTATTTGCTAAAGTCAAATGTCATAAATTCAATGTAGCCTCATTCATTTTCTTTTTTAGTATAGAAAGTAATATATGCTCTTGATCACAGACTTAAACAGGAAAATCACTCTGTGATTTGTTTTGCTGAATAGTTAAGTCTCAATCATTAGCCAACACCAGGGAGCAGAACTACCCAAGACTAGTAGTTAATGCTCTAGATATTTCCATGGGGAATTGTGCTATAACATGTTTTGGTGTTGAGGGTTTTAGTCGTAAAAGGAGTACCATGAGATCAAATTGCATTGGAAAATGCAATTTCCTTAAAAAAAATTAGTTAAATATTTATGTTTGGTACAAATGAATAACCTTATTTGTGACTTCATTAGTATTTTATTTTCAAATGTTTCATTGCCTACTCTATATGTGTTTGTTCGTGATCCAAGATATGTTGACTTAAGAGTTCAGAGGATATTTTCTAACCATATCTACTTGTGGAACCAATTGAATCACAAAAAACCTTCAAGTATTTTTTCCATTATGTGAAATCTTATGAAATGATTTATTTAGAAATCTAAAACACTTGCCCACCAATATTCAATGTTGTCATATATTCACCGTCATGGAAAAAAAAATTCTCTCACATCCTTGGTCTCACTGCCAACTATAATACACATATGCATGTACTTCTGTTGCAACAATAGGATTATTTTTACTATGATGATGGGATCTTATATAATATCACATACATGTAAAAACTCTTTAAACATGGCTTAGAATATGATGTCTTTGATTTCGGCAACCACATTCTAGCTTTCATTATAAGGAATACCCAATGAATTGGGATGTCACAAGTCAATTTGAATATGGCGCATTGGAATACTTTCATGCCTGGTCTCTATTTAAGCTTTTCAAGCTAGTTCTGCAGTTCCATGAACATTTCAATCTCAAAAGCTCCATTCATGTTAAGTTGTTGGGAAAAGAGCATCTTGACAGAATTGAAATTCTCCTCTTTTTATCAGTAAAGTTTGATTTCTAGCTATACAATAAACACTTGCCTCACACTGCTTGTTCAATTTTCTTGCACGGAGAAGTATATTCACTAATATGAGGTCCTGGCAGAGGAAACCTTAGGTGGAATAGGTTATTCTTTGCTTTTAAATAATTGCCATTAAAACCACATGAGGATCTTACCTCTTGTTGATATTGTTGGACTTCCTTTTGCTCAACCATTTGGTTTGTGCCTTTCTTCATGCTAGTTTTTTCTAGCTATGTGTTGTTATTATGCAAGTTGTATCTCATGTATTAATATCCTTCTATAATGAACAAATGAATTACTTGGCAATGCTTTTCAGCCTAATTTTTCCTATCAATGTAGCTGCAAATTATACAGTTTGTGGACAATTTTTTTTTCCTTGTGCAGGACATGGAACTGTATCCTCGTATCGGCAAAAACTTTGACATCAAGGTTTTTACAAACTGCCAATTTGGTATGATGTCCTGGGCTGTTCTTGCCGTCACATATTGCATCAAACAGGTCAATTTTATCTTTACATCTGTTCTTTGAGCTGTTGATAAATATAGCATATGAGGAAAGCACTAATATGTCAAACAACATCTGGAACAATAAAGAAATTAATTGAGGAAGAAGATGCTGACTTTACAGATGTCTGTATCCCTGGTTTTAAGCTGGGTAATAGTGAGAAATTTTTCTAATTTTCTTAGTTTAAATTGCAAATCCTTCAGATGTCAGCCTACACTTTTTTTTAACTGCTATGGGTTCCTGTAGGTATTACTTACTTGGGGTTAAAAGGCCAATTGATCTTAGTTTTGCCCATCAATGCCTCAGCTTCACGTCCAGTTTGTTAAAAGAACTTTTGGTGGCTTACAAGAGAGTTACAGTTACCCTAATATTTCCAAATGCAGTGTTAAAAGGTGCGCCTTTATAGTTGGGCGTTGCTCTCATGCGAACCATGCTCCATATGACTGACTGTAGTAACCAATAAAGAACAAATGATCATTTGGGGAGTAGGTATTTATTGCCATCGACTTGTTATCTCAAGCAATTAGGCACCTGGATGTAATGCCTTATGTCAAAGGATGGATTCCCCAAGTCGACCTTAAAAAAACATGAGAAAGACAATAATGACTGAAGGTTGTACAGTTGAGAGATTATTTGAAGCAAAACATGTAGAGTTTTCTAGTTAATTCACCTATGATGCTGATATCTGGATCAAAAGACAAGACAAAAAGGATAAATACACATCAACTCTAACTTGTTTGAGTGTTCTAGTTTGAGTGTTCAAAAGGAAGCTCTAACTTGTTGTTTTGAGTGCTGAACTAAGGAGGCAGCTGCCTTCTTGCCGCATTCCTTGCTGCTGTGGTTGGTAGCAGAAATCACAGAAAATAGGGGGCTTAGTGCAGGATATTCAGGATACCAAGATGGCATCAGAGGTAGTACAATAAATAGTATATCTCTTCATCAGAGGTAGCTTTGTTCTTCTATGCTTCCTTCACTGGATTTGTTGTGTAGTCATATTTCTTTGTTCAACCATTATCATGCCTAGTAAGTTGTTGTATGATGCTGTCGGTTCTTATCAATCTGTACACTTGAATTAGAAGGAGCAAATTATCTATGTTATATTCTAAGCAGCATATACTAAGTGTCATATATGAAAGTTTTAGATTCTATGTTATATTCGTTATCTTCCACAACAGCCTTTAAAAACTCAGTATTCTATTTTATTTGATACATGCACACATTTGTTTTAGTTATTTGACATATGGTGGATTTATGTGTTTTTACAGTTTACAAATCTCAAGTACTCCAGAGTTGAAATTGATGAAGTGCGGTTCGAGTGGGCTGAATGCATGCTAGATTACATTTGAGACAGTTGTACCTTGATGTGTTAACAGAATGTTATACTTTGATTTTGATATCTATTAGCTAGCTTTTGATGTAAAAAGAATGTTTGGGTATTTTATGGATATTGTTGTAAGAAGATTATTTATATAATTTGTGAATATTTGTGTATTTTATGGATATTATTGAATGAAGAATATTTGTACAATTTGTGAATATTTGTGTATTTTTTTTTGTTATTGTCGGTTTTAAAATCAAATCTGTGCTGTTAAAAAATATACATATTACATCGGTTTTCCACCGATGTAAAACCGGTGTTATAAAGTAATATTACATCGGTCATTTATCGCTGCCAAAACTGGTGTTATTAACATACAATATTACATCGATTTTACACCGTTGATGAAACAGTGTCGTTAAGTGATACTACACCGGTTAATAACCGATTCGAAGACCAGTGTCGTTAAGTGATACTACACCGGTTTTAACCCGATGTCTAAAATGGCAGACTTTTAACATCGGCTTCATAGACATCGGTCGAAAATCAAATAGACACCGGTGGAAAACCGATGTCTATGAGCGATTTTGTTGTAGTGTTCAGATTCAGATTTTTCAGTGGGTTTCAGTTCCAGAATTTTCAGTAAACCATCAGTTCTGATTTTTGTTATTTATACATGTATCATGAACAGATAGCCTTAGTTTTTGAGGATTATGAGTAGCTATAAGTAAGAAAAGACCAAGGTCTTGATAGGATCTCTAAATTTCAGAATTTGGGATTAGAAGCACACCAAGTGCTTGAAAAAATGCCGAGGCATTCTATATTAAAAGAATTAGAAGATAAGAAATATTTTAGTTCTTTCCTTGCTTGTGGAAATTTCTGGTGCAGATTAAGAGGTTTCAAGTATATTCCTTTGTAGATTTGTGAGGTTCTGTTGGGTTAAAGATGTTCTTTACATGATATGATAAGTTTTGAGGAAGTCTTTAATGAAGATCTCATCACAGTAGCTTAGATTTTAGCCTTGTAGTTTAGAATTGAGTAGCTAGGGATTTAGCCCTCCTTCCTTGCTTTCTGATTGTGTTTGTACAGAATTGAGGAAGTCTTGCAGTTTAGAATTGAGGAAGTCTTTAGGCATGCTTTCTGGATTGATCTTCAAAAGAATAGACAACTACATTTGATGAAGATTCAAGTTGGTTTGTTCTTCAAAGGATGACATTCTTCTTGATTAATATCTTCATCCTTAATTCTCTTTCAAACTGGACAATTGAGAAAATGGATAGAATTGGATTCCAATATTCATATTTTGACAAGCAATTAATTAGAAGAGAGATTCAATATCTAAAATTACGCTACAGACAATGAGAAGATATCATGCGTTAGATTGAGGGATGATTTGGCATCTACTTGAGAAGAAGAAATGAGCTTATCTAGACCTTGCGTTATTAATTGATTAACCTACTGTTAGACCCATTTTGTTATTAATTCTTTAACATGCAGTGTTAAGTTGTTTAGTGGTGTAGATTAGCAATTTAGTACAGATTTCTGTTAAGCATTAGTGCAGATTTTTGTTAAGCCTTAGTGCAGATTTTTGTTAAGCTTAATATGCAGATTTTTGTTAAGCTTAGTATAGTGCAGATTTTTGTTAAGTATCATAGTACAGATTTTGGTTAAGAATTATAGTTTTAGAATTTGTTTAAGCATACAGATTTGAGTTTATTTGCTACTTCAATATGCATGATTGTGTGTTACCTAGTTGATTTCACTTATAGATGCATATGGAAAAATACCCTAACAGTATTTTGGGTTTATATAAGAAAGATAAAGAAAAGAAAGAAAAGGTCAAGGCCTTAAGTAGAACCCAAAGTCAAGACTTTAGGGATTTTGGCACACAAGGTGCTTATTAAAATGCCAAGACATTTAAAGAAGAAGTAATTAAGATTATAAGTATTTTACTTTTAAGAAGAGGCTAGTACCCGACTTCGCAAGGTTGTCGTTAAACAAATCCAGGTGTCCAATTCCAAGGTCTTGGCCCTGGTAGACCAAGGTATGCTCTTTTAGGATTGGTGGCTCGCTACCCCAATCTATTAGGGAACGCGCATAAGATGGTACTAAGCCTGGGCCCAAGAGAAGTTGATTACTATTTTGAAGTATTATAAGTATAAGTTTTTGAACAAGTAAAACAAGTTTTACCTAAGTATAAAGTATTAAAGAATAAGTTTTAAACAAGTGAAATAAAGAATAGGTTTAGAACAAATGAAATAAGTTTCACTTTGTTTTAAAATCAACAAGTTGAGTTTTATTTTATGCTAGCATGTTATTTAGATTAGTTTACTGTTCTTTGCTATAGAAGAGCATGAGTAGCTTTACATGTTTAGCATTTCAGTATGTTTGTTTCTTTTACTAGTAGATGAGCATGAGTAGTTTTCCTTTTGAGCATTCAGTTTTAGTTTTCAGTATATTCACATGCATATCGAGTTTTTGTGAGTTAGATAGCGCTTACTAAGCATTTTGCTTATAGTTTGCATTTCCTCTTATTGCAGATAAAGGAAGATGTTGAGGAGGTGCGGATGGTGTGTGATGCCAGGACTATGGGAGAGACTTGGGATGTTGTTGAGTTTTCCGCATTATAGTGATTAATAAACATTGAGAATGTATTTTGAGTTCCAGGTCATTTGGATTGTTTTATCGTGTTTTGCGAAAGTTGGTTATTATGATTATATATGAACTGCGTGGGTGTTTGATATATGTTCCAGCCACCTGTGGCTGTGTATACTGTGTATGTATTGATGTTTATGGTCACCGGTACAGGGGAGACTGTCAAAATTTTTTGGTAGGGATTCCTCGTGGTTTCGATTACACCGGTTAAGTAGAGTTAATAGTTAAGTAATGGTCACCTTAGAGAGTAGTAGAGTTGTAATAAGGGTGGTCGTTACATTCTCGAGACCAGTAACCAATTCTTTTACCTTCGCGTGTAGACCGGCTACCTTCTCAACTTTTTCTAGACGGATGTTCATCAGTTTGTTCCGGAGGATGTCTCTTCTAGCGAGCTTCGCTTCGGACGTGCCTTCGTGGAGTTCCAAGAACTTCTCCCAGAGTTCTTTAGCAGATGAGTAGCTTCCGATGCGGTTGACTTCCTGAGGCGGCAATACGCTCAACAGGTGATATTCCGCATGGTTATTCGCTACGGAATCATTCTGCTCCTTCTTTATCCCAAGGTTCTCTTCTTTTTCTTCTCCATTCTGATTTGTCGGAGCTACAAAATCATACTTCATAATAAACCGAATTTCGAAATCAGTTTTTAGGAATACCTCCATTCGACGTTTCCAGTCTGCGAAGTCCCCCTCAAATTTTGGTGGAGTAATGCTTGGTCCGACCATCTTGTTGCCTCGATCGGCGGTTAGTCCTCCTGAAGCGTCTGGCTCTGATACCACTTGTTGGTCCCTTCGTAGGCCGGCAAGAGGGGAGGGGTGAATTGCCCTGAAAAAGAAAATACCCTTTCTCGAATTTTTAACTAATTAATAGAACTTGTAATAAAAAATAAAGAGACTAATAATATGAAAACAGACACAGAGGGTTTACTTGGCTTGTAATCAGAGGATTGCTAATTCAAGGCAAAGATGGCACACTATCTGATTCTCCTCTGGGCGGAGTAGCCTCTTACAGCGTTGAAAGTACAAAAGAATAGAAAGCACAGAGAAACTGGATTACAAGTTGAGTGTTTTGAATATGCAGATCAGTACTATATTTATAGTACTGGTCCGGGCACCTGGAAGGGGTTCTGGGCGCCCTTGGGGGATAAAATTTTATCCCCCAATGATCAGATCACGTTTGACGTGATCCTGGTCAAAATCAGGGTCCGGGTGCCCAGAATGGTTCCGGGCGCCCAGACCAGGAAAGTCAATAGAGTTGACTTTTCTCGATCCGGGACCTCTACTTCAGTTCAGCTCGTCTCCGTCCGGGTCTTTCACTCCAGCTCCGTTAGCGTGGGTGATCTCGGCCATCCGGAATATGGCCCACCCGAACCCAAGTTCCGGCCTTCTCCTCGAGCAGCCTTCCTTCCCGGTTTCTCATCTCTCGAATGTCGTGCACATTCTTTTCATCCACCGGTGTACTCTTCTGCGGTCACCTCGTCCCTCAGACGCACCGAGCCCGTCGGCTCTCTCCCCGTGTCGTCCTTCTCGCTAGCCGCGTCTTCCGCTCGACTTCTTGTGTTCCTAAGCTCTTGCACACTTAGACACAAGGGTTAGACACAACAGGATCTAACTTAACTTATTTGATCACATCAAAACACCTTGGGGTTCCAACACACATGACCTAACATGACTTGGTTGATCACATCAAAACTACCACGAGTTACTTATAGGATGAGGGACCTCCAAGCAAAATGTAAGCCTAGTATGTTGGGTAGACTTATAGATATAAGCTAGGTTGTTTGTTTATGTTTATATGGTTTTTTGTAGGAACCTGGAGCTAGAAGAAAAACAGAGAGCAGACAAGCGTAAATGGGTGAATTGGACTTGACTCGGGTTGAACCGGACCCAAACTGATTTAGTAGACTGAACCAGTGGTTTAGTAAACCGACTGGGTTCGGTCCAAATTGCTGAGTTGTGAAATGGTGACATGGAAAATGATGTGGTAAAAGATCTTATTCATCTTTGTAATCTAGACGAGGATAAGGATAAGCTAGATGATGTGGATAGAGATAAGGCTTGATCCAGATAAGAGTTCATCCAGATATGACTTCATCCAGATAAGAGTTCATCCAGACAAGGATATGATAAAACTCTATAAAGGAGACGAAGACTCTACATTCAAGATAACTTCTTCAATTCTACTCTCCATCTCTACGCTCAGAAAGCTACATTGCGAAGCTATGCCACCAGGAAAGCTCTATGGGTGCGTTGCGATCAGTACTTTCATATCGTCTGTCATCTTTTGTTTAGTTTGTTTATTACAAGTTGTACTTAATTTATTATTATTTGTGCTTGTATCGCAAAATGTAAGATGAATTACTCTACCTCTGGAAAGTTCCTGAAAGATGACCACTAGTGGACAAGTGTCTCTCATGATTATGCTTTGGATGTACTAATCCTGGCGGGTTGGAAACCAAGTAAATTCCATGAGTATTCTTTCCTTTAAGTTTTTATTATATTCAGCTGCGACCAACATTTTGATAGAAAGAATGAACAAAATCAAAGTGAAAAGCAATGAGTCGATATTAACCCCCTCTATCGACGCCGCCGATTCCACAATTAGAATCAGATCAAGAGGCTCTGATTAGACTAACCGTTGATGGAGCAAGCAGGCCACGAATTGAGGGGATAAGGGTAAAAAGGTAATTTTATTTAATGTCAACTTTTAAATTACATATTATATGTTTCAAGTGCAAGGAGAGAGGACAATATAAAAATAAGTATCCTACTCGTAATAATCAAATGACACCACCAGTGGCAAAGGAGAAATCGATGTCTGGAAATCGGAGAAGCAAAGATCACATCAAATTCTTCATGTGCCAGGAGTTTGGACACTACAAGAAATGCTGTCCGACAAGGAAAATTATGAAAAAGGTTAGTAATTTTATATTTCATGCAAATCTGATTTTTTTCAATAATAGTACATTCAAAAATAGGCCAATAAATTTGCATGAAGATATTATTTCTAAAACTACCTTTATGCATGATCATTTAGAGAATAATTTTTGTAATAAATTAGATAATATTCTGCATGTTAAATTATATTTGAAAATTTTGAATAATTTTTATAATTTAAAATTTAATTTAATTAATAAAAATATTCACGTAAGAAATTTAAATTCCTATAATTGAATAATTTAATAATAAATTTAATTAATAAAAATATTAACATTAAAAATTTAAATCTAATTAATCAAGATCATTCTAGAAATAATTTGACTAGATAAAATTAATTTAAATAATGCTCAATATAAATTTAATAACTTAAATTCGAATTCTAAAAATTGTAATCCTAAAAATCAAAATTAAATCATGAAAATTTAGAAATTATTAAAATTATTAAAAATTCAACTAAATAAAATGACCTAGTCAACATGGATAAAATTGATAAAATATTAATAAAATGTTTAATTCAATAAATCTCTAGAAGCATTCGAAAAAAAGTTAATCTTAAAATTTCAAATCTAAGTAATAAAATTAATTCAAATTTAATTAAAAATTCAAGTAAGAATGATGAAGATAATTCTAGTTTGAAAAATTCAAATAGCTTAATTAATAATCAAGAAAAATCTAACCTAATAAATATTAATAATTCAACAACCAAGATAAGATTTTAATTAATTCAAATTATGATCTTAAAAATTTTAATAGCTTTGAATTAAATAATGAATTAATTAATCAAGATAACTGTAAAAATAATTTGATCAACTATCATCCTAAAAATTCTAAATTAAATCTCAAAATTTTAGAAGATAAAAGCTCAAATCCTAACAATATGAATTCTATTTTTTTTTAATTTTTTAAATAATAATTCTGAAAATTCAAACAAAAATTCTAAAAATTTAATTAATAATTCTGATAATTTAAATATTAATTCTAAAAATTTAATTATTAATTCTGAAAATTTAATTAATTTTTTTAGGAATTTAATAAATAATTCTGAAAATAATAATTCTGAAATTTTATTTATTAACTTTGAGAATTTAATCAATAAATAAAAAAATTAGATAAATTAATTTTAAACATAAATTTTTTTTTATTTATTTAAAAAAATAAAATAAATAATAAGATAAATTTTAAAAAAAATTATTTATTTATTATTTTTTCTAGACTAAAATTTTTAAACTTATTTATTTTTAATAAATAAAATTTTTATTAATTTTAACTTTGAATTTATCTCATTTATTATTTTTAAATAATAAGATAAATTCAAACTTTAAACATAAAAAATGAAAAATATTTAGTCTAGAAAATGACCAAATTAATCTAGAACTGGATAAGATTACATGAAATCTTAATAAAAATTTTAATCTATTTGATCAAGATAATTCAAATTCCAACTTAATTAACATTTAACTAAATAAGATAAACTTAATTTGAATAAATCAATCTTAGTTAATAATTCTGAATTAAATGTTAAGTTAATTAATGATCATGATAATCTTAACGATACAAATTCAAAAATAAGATAAATTCTAATCTTACATATTTAAATTTTAAAAATTCAACATTAAATCTCAAAAAATCCATAAATCAAATCTACACATTTCAAGAATATTAATTCAAATGTTAATGGTGAAAATTCAAATTTAATTAAATTTAATAAAGTGTCCTTTAATTATGAAATAATAAATAATTCAAGTATTAAAAATTCAAAATTAAATACTAAAAATTTATAAAATAAAAATTCAAATATTAATTTAGTTATAAAAAATTTGAACCTAATCAATTATAATAATGTACAATTTAATTATGAAGCAATGAATAATAAATTCAAATTTAAATATAAAAATTTAAGAAATTGAATTTACTAATTTTTACAAAGTAAACCAAAAGTTAATAATAATAATAATAATAATAAACAAAATTTTGATAATTATATATATATATATATATATGAAATTAATTCAATATAATTAAGTACTGCTTAATTACGAAATTATGAATTCAAGCTTAAATCTTAAAATTTGAAATTAATTTCCATAATCCACTATTCAAAAATTAAATCAAAACTAATTATGAAAGTAATTAATAAATCTTATCTAATGAAATAATTAAAATGTGTCAAAGTGAATCGTGGATTCACACGAAATGTATCAAATTGAGAATTTGATGCATCCTTAGAAATCAACTATAAATTTCTTGACTTGTTTGACACATGCATACTTGCCATGTACATATATTATTAAATGTTAATTTATATCGATAAATGTCATATCATTCATACTAGTTCTTTCATGCTTAATATAGAATGATGAAGCACCTAGGCTTAATTGACACATGATTAATTTGACCAAGGGGTCTTAAAAAGAAAGTTAAATATTTATTTTTTTTTAAAATACTTTGTCTAGAACAAGGTTTCCTAAGGATATGTCACGTTGAGGGTAGAGTTTTGATTAAAAGATGACATATATACTTTCAAAAAAAATTTGAAAAAGTTTAAAATATCTTTTTGAAAAGTTTGAAACCCATGATTATCAAATATTTTTTAAATGCCTTTAAAAATACTTTTGAAAACTTCTGAAAATACGTTCCTTAAATTTTTTTTAGAAAATATTTTAAAAAATACTTTAGTTATTCTTTTAATCTGGATCGACCTCTAATACACATAAGATATATTTCTTGTGATTAACAAGGTCCTAAGAAAGTGTCAGATTAAGGGGAAGTCTTGATTGAAAGATCAAACCTAGTTTTCAAAATTCTTTCAAAGTTAATTTTTAAAATTCTTTAAATCTATGTTTGAAAACTTTTTAAAAATTATTTTCTAACTACAATTTCAAAAGTAATATTTTCAAAAATGATCCTATTTCAAAAATAATGTTTGAAAACAAATGATTTAACACAGATTTCTCAAGTATTTTCAAAATTGTTAGTGCAAAACTAAGGGAAGCTTAGGTAATCTTTTTGATGTATGTCAAAGTGGAAGAGTGACCTTAAGTTAAAAATATTTTGACTCCCAACTTTGGTATAAAACCCTAAAGACGAATACCTAACTTAAGAAAATTATCAAACATCAACAAGGGGAAGATTGTTGGTACAATAAGCTTTCAGGATTTGGATATTTGACAATGTACCTAAGTTTGGTCAGTTTGACCAAGAGTTGATCCAAATAGGACTTGTTGTTTAGAAGAGAGAAGTCTAGTCATGACTAGATGACTAGCAAGAAAAAGTTCTAACTGGAGGTCAGGCAAGGGAAAGTCCTTGGGGAAGGTAACCCTATGTGGTGGAAGTCCTGGTGAGTAAAGCTAGGTAGTGGAAATCCTAGGGGGAGGTAACTCTAGGTGGTAGAAGTCCTGATGAATGAAGCTAAGCAATGGAAATCCTAGGGGGAGGTAACCCTAGGTAATGGTAAAATCTTAGACATAGTCCAAGCATGAAGCCTAACAGGTCGGGTAGACTTACAGGAGTGTGACTTGATCCTAAGGGATTAACCCTTAGGTGGTAGACTTAGAGGGGGGACCTCTAAGCAAAAGGTAAGCTTAGTAGGTCGGGTAAACTTACAAGAGTGTGGCTTGATCCTAAGGGATTGTCCCTTAGGTGGTAGACTTGGAGGAGGGACCTCCAAGCAAAAGGTAAGTCTAGTAGGTCAGTTAGACTTACAGATATAGGCTAGGTTGCTTGTTTGTATTTGTATGATTATTTTACAGGAACCTGGAGCTAGAAGAAAAATAGAGAGCGGACAAATGCAAATGAGTGAATTGGACTTGACTCTGGTCGAACCAGACCTAAATTGGTTCAGTAGACTGAACTAGTGGTTTGGTAAACCGACTGGGTTTGGTCTAAATTGCTGAGTTGTGAAATGGTGGCATGGAAGATGATGTGGTAAAAGATCTTATTCATCTTTGTAATTTGGATGAGGATAAGGATAAGTTAGATGATGTGGATAGAGATAAGGCTTGATCTAAATATGACTTCATCTAGATAAGAGTTGATCCAGATAAGGATATGATCAAAATATATAAAAGGAGATAAAGACTCTACATTCAAGATAACTTCTTTAATTCTACTCTCCATCTTTCCTCTCAGAAAGTTACGTTGCGAAGCTTTGCGATCGGGGAAGCTCCATGGGGTGTGCTGCGCTTAAGACTTTCAGATCGACTGGCATCTTTTGTTTGGTTTATTTATTACAAGTTGTACTTAATTTATTATTATTTGTGCTTGTATCATAAACTGTAAGATGAGTTTCTCCTCCTCTGGAAAGTTCTGGAAAGGAGACCACTAATGGGCGGGCGCCTCCCGTGATTAGGCCTTGGAAGTACTGACCCTAGGAGGTTGGGAACCAAGTAAATCCCTTGAGTATTCTTTCCTTTAAGTGTTTATTATATTCTATTGTGACTAACATTTTGATAGAAAGAACGAATAAAATCGAAGTGAAAAGCGACGAGTCAATATTCACCCTCCCCCTCTATCGATGCCACTGATTCTACAATAAACGAGTATGCTCTCGTGCCTTCAACTTAAAATTCTAAGCCCCCGAGCCTCCAGCCAGGCCAGTCCCAAAATCCCAAGCCGTTCAACCGGGTTATAAGCGAGCATGCTCTCGTACTTACAAATTAAGCCCCTGGGTTTCAAGCCGGGCATGTCCTAGACTCCCGAGCTGTTCGACCGGGTTATAAGTGAGCATACTCTCTCACCTTCAACTTTAAATTTTAAGCCTGCGAGCCTCCAGCTGGGTCCATCCCAGACTTCTAGCCATTCGATCGAGTTATAAGCGAGTATGCTCTCACGCCTTCAACTTCAAATTTTAAGCCCCCGAGCCTCCGACCGGGTCTATCCTAGACTCCCGAATCATTCGACCGGGTTATAAGTGAGCATACTCTCACGCCTTCGACTTCAAATTTTAATCCCCTGAGCCCCTGGCTGGGTCTGTCCCAGACTCCCGAGCCATCCAGCCAGGTTATAAGTGAGCATGCTATCGCGCCTTCAACTTCACATTCTAATCCCCCAAGCCTCCAGTCAGGCCAGTCTCAAACTCTCGAGCAGTTCGACCAGGTTATAAGTGAGCATGCTCTCGCACCTTTGACTTCATATTTTTAGCCCCCAAGCCTTCGGCTGGGTCTGTCCCAGACTCCCAAGACTTTCAGCTGAGTTATAAGAAAGAATGCTCTTGCGCCTTTAACTTCAAATTCTAAGCCCTCGAGCCTCCTACTGGGCCAGTCCAGACTCCTGAATCATTCGGCCAGGTTATAAGTGAGCATGCTCTTGCGCCTTCAATCTCAAATTTTAAGCCCTCGAGCCTTTGGGCGGGCCAGTCCTAAACTCCTGAGCTGTTCGATTTGGTTATAAGCGAACATGCTCTCACGCCTTCAACTTCAAATTCTAAGCCCCCGAGCCTCCGACAAGGCCTGTCCTATACTCCCGAGCTATTTGGCCTGGTTATAAGCGAGCATGCTCTCACGCCTTCAACTTCAAATTCTAAGCCCCGAGCCCCTGGCCGGGCCAGTCCCAGACTTTCGAGTCTTTCGGTTGGGTTATAAGTGAGCATGCTCTTGCGCCTTTAAATTTCGAACTTCCAAATTTTTGTATCAGTTCTGATTGCAAGGGTTTCATTGAATTGGCCGACCTGATTATTTTGCTCGGCATCTTTATCTTGTCTAGTTTATTATTTAATCTGATAATCAGTTATAATGGATTTAATGGGAGGTTATACCATAAAGATATCAAGGGGTCATAATTGTTCAGCCTGGTCATTCTACTCAGCGTTAGCATCCCACCCAACATATTATGCAGCCTGGAGATCCCTTACAAGATACTTCATTTGCTCGACCTGATTGTTCTGCTCAGTGTTATTATCTCACCCAGTTCATCGGGCAAACCAATAAATATTTTTGGAAAAACTACAAATGGAACCTATTTCATAAGAGATACAGGTGGTTCTGAAGACACGAGAAAACATGTGCATTTTAATTAATAATGTCTTATACATGTTTTAGCATTTAAGGTTTACTCTCTTCCACGATTGTACAATATGAAAAATACATTTAGTCAAATTTGCTCAAGAGATCCTTCGGGAGTTTTCTAGGGAGTCGGTGATGATCTATGGCTTGCCAAGGAGGATCAGTTGATAGATATTTGCCCTCCTATAGCTGTTGGGCGACCCCTTTGGCTATATGAGAGAGTGTTCTCGAAATATGTTGGGTAAATTTCTTACCGAATCCATCGGGAGACTCGAGATAGGCCCTCAACCTAGACTCAAAGCATTCATCCTCTCCAGCTTTGTATGTTTCCATCTCAACCTTGGTGGAGTATAATTCAGCTTGTGACGATTCCAGCAAGGTGGCTTTCATGTCCCATTGCCATTGTTTCTCTATTATCATTAAGTCTTGGGATGATAATTCATCATCTTGTTCAGGGATTATAGGCACGTGAAGAAGATTCAAATCCTCTAGTAGAACATTTTTTTGAGCCAGGTCAGAAATGGCACAGGCCCTCTTAGCCCTTACTGTGTAGAGCTGTGACTCGTTGATTTGTAGTAATATTTCCAATCTACTCTTGTCGGTTGATATGGGTTATGATGGAGCAGCCTGGCAAATGAAATAGAGGTCATAGTCAAGAAAGATAAGAGGGGTATATAGCTGGGTGAATGTATGATTACTAGGATGATGAACAACCAAATAAGATGCTTTTTACAAGTGCTCGATCAGACGAAGCTCAATTGAGTGTAAAGGTACTTAACCTCATAGAAGCTTTTAGTATATTACCGGCCGAGTGAAGGTCGAGCGAACACCAATGTGCTTACATATACTCGGTTAGGCAAAGTCCAACCAAGCCTAAAGGTAATTAACCTTATAGAAGCTTTTAGTATATTACCGACCAAGTGAAGGCCGAGCAAGCACCAATGTGCTTACACTCGCTCGGTAGGGCAAAGCCCGACCGAGCATAAAGGTATTTAGCCTTATAGAAACTTTTAGTATATTACAGGCTGAGTGAAGGTCAAGTAAGCACCAATGTACTTACATGCACTCGGTCAGGCAAAGTCCGACCGAACGTAAAAGTATTTAGTCATATAGACGCTTTTAGGATATTACCGGCCGAGTGGAGGCTAAGTGTAAAATACTGTAACAAAATAATAATAAAATAATAAGATTTAATAGACGAATAATCTTAACAAAATTTTTTGGAATTTTTAGGAATTTTTTAAGAATTTTTCGGATCTTGTATGATGTATTTTGAGAGGATGAATTTATAGGCTTAGGAAAAGTCTATTTGAAATAACCATTAACTGGGCGTTGATTGAGAAATTTTTAATTAAATTAAACCCTTAGTATAAGTAAACCTAGGTTTTCCCCTCATTCCTTTTCCTGTTCCCGATTTCGCCGACACCTTCTCCTCTCTTCTCTTCTTCTCCCCCGATCCCTCTCCCCTTGCCTCATTCTATTTCCTTTCTCCGATCTCGTCGTTGTCATCTCCTCCTCTTCACTCGATCCACTGTTTCCTGCCGGCCATCGGCTCCGACTCCTCCGCTCGAGCTGCCCGCACTGACTACGGCTAGGAGCAAGGAACTGCCAGCCCGTGCCCTAGCCATTCTCACCACTCGATCTTTCGCCTTTCCTCTGTTCGACACCATCGCCCTCTTCCTCGACTCTTCATCACGTCCCTTCCTTCCTTGCTCTTCTCTGCCCCCCATTGCCGACCACCGGCTCACCGTCCATGCCTTCGCCTGATGCCACCCATCTCCACAGCCACCAGCACTTGGTGTGGCCGCGATATTTGAGGAGGGCAACCTTCGGTCATCCTCTTCTCACTCAATGTCGTCGCCTCCTTCATGTGAGGCCAGATCGGTGATGCCATGGTCATTTCTATCAGTTTTGATGCATCGCCGCCCCTTCATCTAGTTGACATGAGCAGCTGACCACCGTCGTCGTTACTCTTGCTCTGGTCACTAGCCAAAGACCACCGGAGTCTCCTGTAGCCAACGATCACATTGGAGGACTTTGATTCGAGATGAGCGTCTCGACATGAGATCTATCTGATACGATCTTTTTTTGAGGCGGGTACCTTTGACTTATCTCTTTTGATATTGTCATTCTGATATGCGTAGTAGGTTATACCTAGTAGTAATGGTTATGGTAATATCTGCCTTGGTATGTCACAACTTGATACCCGTAGTATGCTCATATTATTATCTGTTATATGTTTATGCGTATATCCTCTTGATTCTTGCTATAAGTACTTATGTTCAGAGAAGTAGTTGTTAGTCCCTTTGGAGGCCAGCAAGAGAGGAGGGGAGAATTATCCTGAAAAAATAAACCACAAACCTTTCTCGGATATTCAACTAATTTAACAGAACTTGTAATTAAAAAGATAGAGACTAAATAAACAGAAATCAAACACAGAAGATTTACATGGTTTGCAATCAAGAGATTGTTAATCCAAGGAAAGTAAGCACACTATCTGATGATCTCCTTCGGGCGGAGTAGCCTCTTTATAGCGTTGAGAGCACAGACAGAAAAATAAAGCACTAAGAAACTATTTATAAGTTGATTGAATAATCTGTGCAAACCAGTGCTATATTTATAGCATTAGTCGGGGCCCCCCGAAGGGTTCCGGGTGCCCTGGGGGGATAAAACTTTATCCCCCAACGTTCAGATCTGGTCAAATGTCGATCCAGTCAACATCTTCGGTCCGGGCGCTCGGAAGAGTTTCGGGCGCCCCGGGATGTATCGGGCCCCCCGGACTGTTCCGGGCACCCTAAACCCAAAAGTTAATAGGGGTTGACTTTTTTCATCTCTGGTTCAGCTCGTCTCGGTCCATGTCTTTTCGCTTCGACTCTGCTAGCTTGGGTGATATTAGCCATCTGGAATAGGGATCACCCGAACCCAAGTTCCGGCCTTCTCCTCGAGAAGCTTTCCTCCCCGGTTTCTCATTCCTCGAACGACGTGCACGTTCTTCTCGTCCACCGGTGTACTCTTCCACGACACCTCGTCCCTCGGATGCACCGAGCCCATCGACTCTCTCCCGTGTCATCCTTCTCGCTAGCCGCGTCTTCCGCTCGACTTTCTGTGTTCCTAAGCTCCTGTACACTTAGACATAAGGGTTAGATAAAACAGGATCTAACTTAACTTGTTTGATCACATCAAAACACTTTGCGGTTCCAACAATCTCCCCCTTTTTGATGTGAGCAACCCAAGTTAAGCTAGGGTAAAAAAATGCAATAAAAATAACTAATTTACAAATTAGTTCAAATATTTTTCAATTGAAAAATTTATACCTCCCCCTAGACTTAACATTCTTCTCTCCCTTTGATCACATAAAAAATAGGGTTCTTTTGAACAAGTCTAAGGTAAATTCTAACTTAAAAACGTTTAAGTGTTTAAAAAAAAAAATTAAGTTAGAAATTTTGAGAATTTTTCAAAAGTTTTAAATTTTGTAAAAATTTCTAAGTAAGACAATGATTTTCTAGGTAAAAAAAATTTATGTCATTTTAATAAAAAACCATAAGTTAAAAAAAATCTAAGTAAAACATTTTTCAGAATTTTCAAAAATTTCATAAGTTAAAAAAATTCTAAGTAAAATATTTTTTAGAATTTTCAAAATTTTCATAAGTTAAAAAGATTTCTAAGTAAACTATTTTTCAGAATTTTAAAAAATTTCATAAGTTAAAAAGATTTCTAAGTAAAATATTTTTTTTAAATTAAGTTTGAAGCTTATTTCAATGTTTCCTTTAAAAAAATTTTCATAAAAAAAAAATTCTAAGGTAAATTATAACAGAAAAATTTTCTAAGAAAAAAATTTCTAAGTTTTCACAAACATGAACATTTTTGAAAATATTTTCTAAAACAAATTGAATAATCCTTTAAAGCATTTTTTTTAAAAAAAAATTAATGTTTTTTCAGTTAGTCAATTAAACTCTTATTTCGATACTTGGCTTCCAGTTAGTGGCGAGGCACTAGGCCTTCTTGGTTATTGGAGCAACAACCACTTTCTAGACAGTCGCATAAAGAAATTACATGTTTAATTTCCTTGCTGAAAATGCTAAGTCTAATTTAAATTTTTTAAATTAAGCAAGTTTTTAGAACTCAATAGAGGTTCCTTCCTACAGAGTTAATCAAGTATTTTTTAGGCACATAGGCTTTTGATATCTTCCTGATTTGATTTTAGTGAAACCTATAATACCAATTTAATCCTCTATAATTTCTAAAGGCAGAAATATTTGAATAGTTAGAGTTTTTTAATTTTTTTATTTCTTCTTTTAATTTTTCATTTTCTAGTTTAATTTTATCAAAATCCTCTATTAGACAAGATTTTGCTAAAATTCTTTTTACTTCTAAAATTTCATTTTCTAATTTGGTATTTTTATTTTCTAATTTAAACATGGATTTTACTATAGCCTTAATACCAAAGTAAAGTTGATCAGGGGGTAAGAGGCATACCTCACTTACCATATCAGACTTGAAGCCTGAATCTCCCCCTGCTTTGTTGCTTTCATCTGAGGTCGCTCCCCCTTCATCAATGCTGGGCTCTGATGTGCTTTGTCCTTCATAATTGCCATCAATGCTATCCCGGTATATTCTTGAATCTCGGACTCAGATGATGAAGTGTCGTCCCAAGTGGCTTTTAGGTTTTTGTGCTTCTTGGGTATCTTGCCTTTGTCCTTCTTTAGTTTTGGGTAATCCTATTTTAGGTGTCCTTCCTTTTGACACTGGTAGCAATGAACCCTCCTTCTATTTATGGGATTCTTCTTATTCTACATCTCTTTAAACTTATTAGATCTAAAAAACTTTTTAAAATTTCTTACCATATATGCTTCTTGGTCTTCTTCTGAGTCTGACTCGGGTTCATCCCTTTTGGTTGCCTTTAGCGCCATTATCTGGCTTGATTCCTTTATTGTCTCTGCACATCTGATTTTGTGTAATTCAAGAGTAGAAAACAATTCTTCTAAAGTACTTACCTCCAGGTCTTTTGAAATATAGTAAGCGTCGACGATTGATGTCTATTTTGGAGTTCTAGGAAACACGTTGAGCGCGTAGCGTATGGTGTCCCGGTTTGTTACCGTTTCACCAAGGTTCTCGAGACCAGTAACCAATTCTTTTACCTTCGCGTGTAGACCAGCTACCTTCTCACCTTTTTCTAGACGGATGTTCATTAGTTTGTTCTGGAGGATGTCTCTTCTAGTGAGCTTCGCTTCGGACGTGCTTTCGTGAAGTTCCAGGAACTTCTCCCAGAGTTCTTTGGCCGACGAGTAGCTTCCGATGCGGTTGACTTCCTGAGGCGGTAGCATGCTCAGTAGATGATATTCCGCACGACTATTCGCTACGGAATCATTTTGCTCCTTCTTTGTCCAAAGGTTCTCTTCTTTTTCTTCTCCATTCTGATTTATTGGAGCTACAAAACCATATTTCATAATAAATCGAATTTCAAAATCAGTTTTTATGAATACCTCCATTCGACGTTTCCAGTCTGCGAAGTCCCCCTCGAATTTTGGTGGAACGATGCTTGGTCCGGCCATATCGTTGCTTCGATCGGCGGTTAGTCCTCCTGAAGCACCTTGCTCTGATACCACTTGTTGGTCCCTTTGGAGGCCGGCAAGGGGAGGGGTGAATTACCTTGAAAAATAAACCACAAACCTTTCTCGGATATTCAACTAATTTAATAGAACTTGTAATTAAAAAGATAGAGACTAAATAAACAGAAATCAGACATAGAAGATTTACTTGGTTTGCAATCAGGAGATTGTTAATTCAAGGAAAGTAAGCACACTATCTGACGATCTCATTCGGGTGGAGTAGCCTATTTACAGCGTTGAGAGCACAGATAGAAAAGTAAAGCACTAAGAAATTGTTTACAAGTTGATTGAATAATCTGTACAAACCAGTGCTATATTTATAGCACTGGTCGGGGCACCCCGAAGGGTTTCGGGCGCCCTGGGGAGATAAAACTTTATCCCCCAATGTTCAGATCCAGTCAAACGTCTATCCAGTCAACATCTTCGGTCCGGGCGCTCGAAAGGGTTTCGGGCGCCCTGGGCTGTTCCAGGCGCCCCGGACCCAAAAGTCAATAGGGGTTGATATTTTTCATCTCTGGTTCAGCCCGCCTCAGACCGGGTCTTTTGGCTCCGGCTCTGCTAGCTTGGGTGATATCGGCCAACTGGAATAGGGCTCACCCGAACCCAAGTTCTGGCCTTCTCCTCGAGCAGCCTTCCTCCCCGATTTCTCATCCCTCGAATGTCGCGCACGTTCTTCTCGTCCACTGGTGTACTCTTCCGTGGCACCTCGTCCCTCGGATGCACCGAGCCCATCAGCTCTCTCCCGTGCCATCCTTCTCTCTAGCCGCGTCTTCCGCTCGACTTCCTGTGTTCCTAAACTCCTATACACTTAGACACAAGGGTTAGATAAAACAGGACCTAACTTAACTTGTTTGATCACATCAAAACACCTTGGGGTTCCAACAGTAGTGACATACAATGCAGTACCGGATACAGACCTAGCTACTAGATATACTTGACATGTGTACCTAGATTTATTACTTGGCATGTGTACATAGATTTATTACTTGGCATGTATACCTAGATTTATTACCTGGAATGTGTACCTATATTTATGATACCTAGATCATTGTTATAAACTCAATTTCCTTTTGGTACACATTATGTGGAGGCTGATATTTTCAGGAGTTACATGTTTGGTTTTCCTTTTGGTACACATTATGTGGATGATGATATTTTCAGGAGTTATATGTTTTAGTGTCATGCATCATTTTGCATAATTATATGCTGAGTGATTGTCGGCTCCATTGTTATTGAGCACATCGCCAGTTACATGATCTGCACACACAACCACTCATAGGTTAGTAGTATATCAGGCAGGGTCTGTGCAGTTTGCTCTGTCAGGGCTCCGCCGATCCGCTCATGGGTAGTGGTGACTGCAGCGTGGTAGCGGACAATGATCCCTCCTCTTGACTATGACACAGGGAGATGAGAGCTTTGGCTCCCCCCACTATGTTTGGGGTAGGAGGATAGGTGTACTCCGACAGTATCTTGTCCACTCGGTCACTCAGGAGTAATGATGGTAATGTGCATAGTTGTCATAGCCCTACTTACTCGACCTCACAATCGCGTGTGAGGTGGTTGACTGGCGTCAGGGGTGTAACGCCCGCCCCTCCTGCTAGTAGGGTGGGGTTACTTACTCATACAAGGGGAACATACATACATATTAAAATTTCTTTTCTAAAGTAAAACATCGGAAAAACTTATTATGAAATCATGAAATCATGCGGAACATTTCATAAACAAACTTAGTTCATGTCAACATAAAATAACATAAGCAGGTCTTTTTCTTTTCTTTTTTTCTTAGCCAAGCCACCACCACACACATCTCTTGCCTCTCCTGCGGCTCCCCTAGTTTATCCATTCTTTTCCTTTATTTGCGGTACAAGGAAAGTAAGCTATAAGCACACAGGCTTAGTAAGATCATTTCCTACTCACAAAAAACGTATTTCATATCATAATCATTAAGAAACATCATGTCGTATTATATCATAAATAAAAGAGCATCATGTCATATAAATCATAAGAGCATATCATATCATAAGGAAATATCATGATGTATCATATCATAAATAAAAGAGCATCATGTCATATAAATCATAAGAGCATATCATATTATAAAGAAATATCATGATATATCATATCATAAATAAAAGAGCATCATATCATATAAATCATAAGAGCATATCATATCATAAAGAAATATCATGATGTATCATATCATAAATAAAAAAGAGCATCATGTCATATAAATAATAAGAGCATATCATATCATAAAGAGATATCATGCAAGATGTCTTTTAAAGCATGTGTCATGTCATGTGCAAGGTGTCTTAAAACATATCATATAGTACTTGAACATAATATCATCATGAGGGCCCGGCTTGTACCACATACATACATAAATGCGCGCAATCCGTAGGACAGGGTAGCTAGCCCCGAACCTACTAGGGAACTAGGTCCGTACTACGACCGTCGACCTAGGGGCGTACTAAGGAGCCCATCCCTTTTTACTAGACCCGTTCATAGTCCGTCTGCCTAGGGGCACTTATGGAGCCCACCCTTGGTACAAGCTATACAAAGTAAAATAACATGTCATAGTTACTTATCATATCATGAAGAGTGCTCTTAGTCCCACTTCACAGGGAAGCAACTCTTAGGCCTTTACTTATCTTATTATAAAGAGTGCTCTTAGTCCCACTTAATAGGGAAGCAACTCTTAGGCCTTTACTTATCTTATCATAAAGGGTGCATACGTGAGCATATAGCACATCATAAGAGTCATCATAATGCATGATTCATAAGCATACATAAATGAGTATATTACTTGTCATTTCATAAAGCATGCATTCTTGAGCATAAATCACATCATAAGAGTCATTATCATGCATGGTTCATAAGCATACATAAATGAACATATTACTTGTCATATCATAAAGCATGCATACTTGAGCATAAATCACATTATAAGAGTCATTATCATGCATGGTTCATAAGCATACATAAATGAGCATATAATGCATCATAGGAAACATAATCATGAATGGAAAACCTTAGCTAGCATTTCTTCATTCATATCGTAGCATGTGAGACACATAGTGAAATCATAATTGGGTCTCTAACCCTACTTCCATGTAGTGGCCGAAAGTTACCATGCTTAGTTCTAGGTTATAAACAACATGAAAGCATGTGAACCCTAAACCAATTTCATATCATAAATCATTAAGAACATAATGAGAATATTTGGTTTAGGTTCTAAGCTCCCTAGGTTCTTAGTCTTGTTGTGGCTGAAAGTTACCATGCTTGGTTCTAGGTTATAAACAACATAAAAGCATGTGAACCCTAAACCACTTTCATATCATAAATCATTAAGAACATAATGAGCATATTTGGTTTAGGTTCTAAGCTCCCTAGGTTCTTGGTCTTGTTGTGGCCGAAAGTTACCATGCTTGGTTCTAGGTTATAAACAACATAAAAGCATGTGAACCGTAAACCACTTTCATATCATAAATCATTAAGAACATAATGAACATATTTGGTTTAGGTTCTAAGCTCCCTAGATTCTTTTAACTTGGTTATGGCCGAAACTTAGGGGTATGAAACTAAGTTCAAAACAACATATAAGCATAAGAATATCAAGCTAACTTCATATCATATCATAAAGGAATTCATGAGCATGCTAGATTAAATTTTAAGCTTCCTTGGACCCTAAAATTAATCATGGCCGAAACATAAGAAGACATGTATCTAGATTTCAAGCAACATTCAAACATGATAACCCTAAGTTAGCTTTTATATCATGTCATAAGAAGAGTCATGAGCATGTTAGAGTAAGTTTTAAGCTCTCCTAGGTCTTAATTCTCATCATGGCAGAAACCCTAAGGTGCAATACTTCAAGGTTCCAAACAACATTCAAGCATGAAACCCTAGGAAATCTTCCTACCTTTTCATAGGGAAAGTTATGAGCATGATAGTTTAAATTTTTAAACACTTCTAGGTCTTCATTTCTATCATGGCCGAAACCCTAATTTCCTAAGGTGGCATGCATTTAGTTCCAAACAACATACAAGTGTGAAAACACTAAGTACTCTTCATAACATATTAATAAGCAAGTCATGATCATGGTAGACTAAATTTTAAACTCTCCTAGTCAATTACTTCTATCATGGACGAACCCTTCATGAGCATGAATTTAGGCATACAAGCATAAGAACACCAAACTAATCTCTTATCATAGGGTACATATCATAAGGACATAGTGAGCATGCTTAGTTTAGGTCTTAAGCCTTCCTAATCTTTCATTCACACTTTGGCCGAAAGTTCAAGAGCATGGATCTAAGTTTTAGGTAAGCATACAAGCATAAGAAACATTAACTAACTCTTATACTAGGGTACATATCATAAGAACATAGTGAGCATGCTTAGTTAGGTCTTAAACTTCTCTAAATCCTTTATTCAAGTCTTGGCCGAAAGTTTCAAGAAGTGATCCTAGGTTTTTAGGCATTCTAACCTCATGGAAAATGCATAAACAACTTGTACCACACGTGAGGGGATACTTACATCCTCTTGCTTGTTTTTCCTAAGGAAGATGGTACCCTTGTGAAGAGGAAGAAGAAACTTCTCTTCCTAGTTCTCTCTTTTCTTCTCTTGCTTGTAAGAAGTAGATCTTGAGGACTCCTTCTTGTGAATTAGTTTTTCTTAGCAAGAAAAACCTTAGCTTGGATTTTTGGAAATGAGAGAGGGAGAGGTTTAGGTCTCGGTGGAGAAGGAAGAAGGAAAAAGAATGGAGGAGGAAGAATTAACCAAACTTTCTTTCCCTTTTCTTCTCTCATTCCTATTTATTCCCAATGAGGATGAAAAGTGTCCCAATTCATCCCCTTTCCATCTCTATCTCCTCACTCTCTTAATTCCCACGAAAATAGAGAAAAAGAAGGAAGAAAGACAACTTGTCTTTTGCTTGCTTCTTTTCTTAACCAAGAGGAAGAGGAGAAAAGCTACTTGATTTTCTCTTGTTCCCTTATTTAATTATACTCTTACTTTTAACTACAATTTCCATTCTCTTCTATTCATATATCATTCATTAATCTAGTGGTTACCATACACCAATTTAACTTTATCATTTGTGGGAGGTTCAAGGTTCAAATCTTAACCTCTCTTTCTTTTTATTTCTTTTTTGTTCTATTTTCATTTCCCTTTTATCTTTCATTCTAAAAGAAAAATACTCATAGGTATAGCTTATCATTTCGTGGGTGTTACAAGGGGTGACCATGTCATTTGCATCATATGCATGAATTGCATTTATTGTTTGTGATTGTTGCATTTTGGTGGTTGTATATGATTGACATGCATACAGGAGACATTATGTATTTGGTCTGATGACCCTGCATCTATTGGTGAGGTTCACACACTTATGTCAGGATAAGAGGCCTTGGTGAGTACAGTTCTTCTGTTGTTCAGTTTTGTATTACATTTTATTGTTCAGGAGGCTATACTGCATGATTATTACTAGTAGTTATATTTTACTATGCATGTCTGCTCGATACCCACTGAGTATGTTATACTCACTACCCTTATTTTTCTTATTGTTTTTAGGTTAGCACATATATATGTCGTGTCGCCTACCGATTCCACGTCACATCCGAGGACTGTTTCTGGTTTTATCTCTCCTTTACTTGTCTTACGTTTTTGTTGGACTTGGTGTTGTATAAATTTGAATTTGTTTTTGGAGTTTGCTATGTGGAGTTATAATTGTTTTGTTGTGGTTGTGTAAGCTTAGTCAACTAGCAGTCTTCGTTTTTAGTATGCAAGGCTTTTCCTTCGTTTTCCGTTGTATTTTTAGTACAGCCATGTGAGCTGTTTAATATATATATATATATATATAACTGCGTGATTGTGTATATTTCAGTCGTGTGGGATGATATATATACCTTGTGGATGTATATATGATTCATATTGTCATAGTTACAAGGGAGACGTTGTCCGTTTGTGGGGCAGAAACTCCTCTGGGGCATGACACTGAGCGAGCACCAATGTGTTTACACGCGCTTGGTCAGGAAAAGCCCGACCGAGATTAAAGGTATTTAGCCTTATAAAAGCATTTAGTATATTACCGATTGAGTGAAGGCCGAGCGAGCACCAATGTGCTTATACACGCTCGGTCAAGCAAAGTCTCACCGAGCGTAAAGCTATTTAGCCTTATAGAAGCTTTTAGTATATTATCGACCGAGTGAAGGCCAAGTGAGTACCAATGTGTTTACATGCGCTCGATCAAGCAAAGCTCGACCTAGCATAAAAGTATTTATTCTTACAAAAGCTTTTAGTATATTACCGGTCGAGTGAAGGCCGAGTGAGCACCAATGTGCTTACACGCGCTCGGTTAGGCAAAGCCCAACCGAGCGTAAATGTATTTAGCCTTCACTACAATAAAAATGGCATTCCGCAGCGTGCAATTATGCCATCAACAGCGTGCATCGCATGATGTACAACTCCATGCTGTTAATAGTCACAACACATTCGCAGCATGCGTCCGTGCACTGCAATAAATTACATTCACAACGTGTGACCGTGCACTGCGGTAAATTGTGTTGGTGCAGGAAGCATCCGACGATCGAACCAGTGTTTTGATAATGGAAAAGGGTTCAAAGTTAAGTTGTTTTGTGATCTAACAGTTTAAATGAGCTTGCAGGAAAGTCCTAAGTGCACTTAGGTAAAAGTTCTAGCTGCGGTTAGGCAGGTGAAAAATCCTAGGGGGTGGTAACCCTAGGTTATAGGGGGTGGTAACCCTATGCGAAAAATCTTGGTGGGTCGAGGGCTTCAGGCAAAAGTCCTAGGGGGTGATAACCCTAGGTGGAAAGTCCTGGTGTCGCGAACCAGGTGGAAGACTAGATGGGTCGGGGAGCGAGCGTCCAGCAAAAAGTCCGGAAGCATCGAGCGCTCAGCAAAAGTCCAGTCGATCTGGAGGATCACACTGGCAATAGGTAAATCTCCTGAGTGGAGTAGGTGAGGACGCGTTCCCCATAGAGGGAACAGTAGGCGTCGGGTCAACCTAGGGTTTCTGGTAGGAAATTCGAAGTCAGACCCGGACAGTCTGGAGACTGTCAATATTGTATTTACTATGACTATTATGTGCTAACTTTGTTTTACAGGGTATGTGTTTGGGACTAACACATTTTGCAGGAACAAAGGAGCAAGTCATACCTCGGATGAACAGTGTCCGAGGCGTCTCCATGGAGCTTGGAGATGCCTCAGATGCAAAGCAGGAGCTGGCTGTGAAGTAGTGTTGGAGGCACCTCAGATGAAGCTTGAGGTGCCTTGGACCAGAGCTTGGAGGCACCTTGGAGTGGATGAGGTGCGACCAATTCTATGCTGATCCACGCGGGCAACTCGGGAGGCTTGGAGGCGCCTTAGATGGTGATTGAGGCGCCTCCAGCAGTGTATAAAAGAGGGGTTCGAGCAGCAGTCTTCTTCATTAGATTTCAAGCGATCCATCTACAACGTCCTGCTAACGAAAGGTCCCGGTTAAGCTGCAATAAGTCCCCGACAACCCGGCGCTCCAATTTTTGTTATTCAGTTGTCGGTATTGCTTTAAATTTTTGTTGTACTCATTTCATATTTGTACCTTCTTACGTGATTATAGTGATTGCCCAAAATAAACGCTTAACGAGCGTGGGCCTTGGAGTAGGAGTCGCCCAAGGCTCCGAACCAAGTAACTACTTGTGTTCGTGTTTGATTTCTTTACTATTTCCGTTGCATTTACTCGAACGATTTTCGATTACGAAACGCGTGAAAGCCACGAGCACTATTCACCCCCCCTCTAGCGCTTCTCGATCCAACAAATTGAATTTGCAGTGCGTGTCCGCGCATTGTGGTAAATTGCATTCGCAGCGCGCAGCTACACGCTAGCTGTAGTTAATATCATTTGCAGCGTGCAACCGCACGCTGCGATAAATTGCAAATAAAATTAAAAAAATATATCACATATATAATTATCAATATCGTATAATTATCACTAAAGGAATAACTATTTTACAGGCATATAAAAATAAAAATAAATAAATATCATATAATTTTTCTTTCCAATAGAAACAACTATGTTACAGGTTGATAAGGTAAAAAATTTATGAGCTGCAAGCCTTTCCTCTCCTTCTATGCCTCTCTAAAGTAGTGCAAATAGTTTAAAGTCTATATTGATTTCTGATTGCTGCGTTGGTTCTTCTAACTCTCTTCCATTGGAATACATAAAATAGTCACAACATTAATAGATCACTCAGTTCTCACAAGCTAACATTCATGAGACTAGTCCTACAAGAATCAAACGACATAAGTTAGCATTAGATAACCAACCACTAATTCATGTGTCTAAAAAGAATCAAATGATAGTTTTCTTATTCTGAAACAAAGGGAGTTGGAAACCCATTGATAACATAACAGAAAAATATTTTGATAGGGAGGGGCACTCACTAACCTTATTAATTGTGAAGCCTATGGAAGTACCCTCATCCATTTGATTTTTGACACGTCGACTCCTTAATTTAAATTGTGAAGCACATGGAAGTATCCACCTACACTTAAATTAATGCAATAACACTATAAGAATAACCCAGATATACAATTAATCTATTTAGACATGCAAAAAGGAACAGTTGTATACCTTGAACAACAAGACCTACAAGAAAGAGCTTTAATGCTCGGAGTATCACCTTCTTGGTTGCTATAACTTTGTTTGGCACTCTCTGAGCAAAAAAAAAAAAAAAAGAGTGTAAATAACATATTTGTATTTTAAAGAATGACTTTGATTCATTAACACAGTGTAATTACCAAAACATCTTTTGCAATTTGCAAAAATTGATGTTTCAAATCAAAGAGAGGATTAGGATTTTATGAAGCTGATGGATTACCTTATATGTAAGGGAAAGTGAAACTCCAACTATAAACAAGAATAATGGCATGACAAAATCAGCAAGTGATATGCCATCCAAGGACTATGATTGACAGTTGGAAGAAATCCTCCAGCATAATCTACAAATATCATGAGCTGCAATGAACAGATTTGTTGGTCACTACTGGCATCAAGGACATTTTAAGCATAGGACAGAGAAGTACGTATGCATAAACAAAAAATAGTGCTCGTAGTTGTGATTAAAAAAATAATCTAGATTATTGGTTTAAATAAAAGGCTTCCATCTTGGCTAGCAAAGCACCTGCAAAATAGGTAGAACAAGATAAGAATATGTTTCTAGTGGTCAGTAGTAATCATCCTTCCCCAACTCTGCAAACAAAAATGGAGTTGGGGTGAACAATATTTAACAAATAAATGGTACAAAAAAAATGTGAAGAGTATCCTAAGCATCATTGTCAAAAAAAAGCATTTAAGTCTACTAAGAGCAGAAGCTTATATAAGACAAAATGCTAGGATTGTCAGATTATCTGTATCTTACTATGAGTGTGCCATGAAGCAAGAGACAGCCACAGCTGATAACTTTGTTGTATTATACTGAAGTTCGAGATTCCTCATTTATTACTTTATCCTTTGTGCCATAAGTATGTATTATACAGCAGTTGATTCCAAAACAATAACTGTTGTCAGATTAAAGTACATTTATTATTATTTAATTTAAAATTTTATCTGATCAATTTTTGTGATCTCTAATCTAGACTCTCCCTTTTCTTCTCGATATAGTGTATTCTTTTGGCAGTGCTTACTTAGAGTGGGAAAAATAGAAGTGGTATGAAATGGTCTAAACTCTAAAGTGAAAAGAAAAGAAAAGAGTTGTGTTATCTTTATCTTATTTCCACTCTATCTTATTTAATTTGTTTAGTAATACGAAATTGGAGGAAGAGAAATACTTTTGTTCAAACCATGCAATTCTAGTACTCTAAACAATGTTTATGATAGAATAAATCAGTAAATGAAAGACATGAAAAAGGAAAGACATTCTTTCTGCAATATTCTAACTAGAACGAAGCATAACAAAGATTAAGAGAAAAAACGATGAAGGTGAGGCAATAAACACAGAATAAAGTTTTTGTGAGCAAATCAAATGTTATTCCATATTTGGAACTCGATTATTGACAAATTATGCAATTAATGAAGCGACTGGGAGACCGCGAGAGCCATGCAATGGTGTGTTATCGTGTGACTGACTTGCCTTTGTTTGCTCTTGTTTGTTTTTCTTAGAGTGGAGGCTAGGTGGGAAAGATCCTGACGAGAAATAAAAAGAAAATAAAAGAAACCTAACCTGAGAAGATCTCGACGAAGATGTTCAAGTCAGTGGAGGGCTTTGGTGGAGAGGACTTACGGTTTAGGGCTTCGGTGTAGAGGGCTTCGGCGGAGGAGTTCACGTGAGAGGGCTTCGGCAGAGGAGTTCGCGTGAGAGGGCTTCGGCAGAGGAGATCGCGTGAGAGGGCTTCGGTGGAGGAGTTCACGTGTGGCGACGGAGTTCACGTGAGAGAGAGGTCGTGCGACTTTAGGTTTTTTGCGTGAGAGAAAGGTGCACGTGACTTGGTTTTTGCATGAGTTTGGTAGTGGGGCGGGGAGTAAGTGAAAAATAATTATGGAGAGTTTCGGTATGAATAATTTAACAACGCACATGGTACATTGTTTAAATTTTATAATATTTATTGGTAGTATATATTTTTGCACGTTATCATTTATATATATATAATAATTATTAACAGCATACTCTACATGCCGTTAATATTATGTTTTAATAACATACTTTGCATGTCGTTGAAAAGTTTATTGGCAGCGTACTTTTCTGTACGTCGTCATTTGTATAAATATTATACTATCCGCAGTGCACATAATTAGGTGCACCGTAAAAACTATTATTAACGGTGTGCTTTAACTGCACGTCGTTGATGATGCACTACGGAAACTCATTTTTGTTGTAGTAATTATAGAAGTTTTTAGTATATTACCGGTCGAGTGAAGGTTGAGTGAGTACCAATGTGCTTACTCACGCTCGGACAGGCAAAGCTCGACCGAGCGTAAAGGTGCTTAGCCTATACAGCTTATAGTACATTCCCAGCCGGAACATGCTCAACAGAGGGCATTTTCATTATATATGCAACCGGCTTGAATGACCAACTGAGACACACTTAACAGAAGGTATTATCAATATATATATGATTTGCTTGAATGACCGGTTGAGACATGATTAACAAAAATATATAAGTATGACAACCTAGCAAATTTGGCAGGAAATATCTTCTAGAAGCTTCTTCAATTATAGTGACGTGTTCCTATGCATACTTCATCATGAATATGAGTCACAAGCAACAAAAAAGGTACATCTAGGGTACAAAAAAAGATTATTACACGAAGCTTAGAAGATGACTTCATCTTCTAACAAACTCTAACAAACCGGGGACCACCTCATGACTACGGAGGTTACATGAGGTAGTACAAAAAGGGGGATCCTCTCCGTTGGTAAGGTAAGCAAGTTCTAGCATTCAAAACTCTGTTTTCAAGTACTTTAGTTACTATACTTCTTCTTCTTCTTCTTCTTCTTCTTCTTCTCCTTCTTCCACCTTCGAGAGAGGAACTGACTTGAGCATCAGAGGGCCTAGCTAGGGATTCCCACCCGGTCTTAGGTCACTAACGCTTTGTTGACTCATCTCATTGTGCGTAGGATCGTTGAGGAGCACTTCTGGATCTTTAATAGTTCGTCTTCATCAGAAACTATCGTTCACCAGAGACAGTATACCACTTCGAAGATTTCAGATAGGATCATCTATGTAGTGAGAATCCGCCCGAAGTTGAGATTCCTGCAGAGTGTGACCGATACTTGAGAGAAGCTCAGCCTGGACTTTAACCTCTTCTCATAAGTTAGTTGTTTCAGCACTTGAAGTAGATGCAGCAAATTCTAACTCCTCTACTGGCTCTTTTAAGATATTGTTAGCTCGCTCTAGGTCCATGACTAGTAGGCTTAAATGCATCCTAGAAGTGTAGAACTGAAAAAAAAAACAATAATGAGATCTTAATTCACAAGGTATGCCAAGTTGAGAGCTTATCGTAGTGGCATTTTCAGCATGTTCATCTGCGCATACCAACACTGTAGACCCTTTTGACTACGCACCTTCACCTAAGATTCGGCTAATGGGATATTTAGCTTCAGTATCCCGTATGAGGATGAGATAGTGGTCCCTAATCCTTATTGAGAAGGCAAGCCACAGGACTATTTGAAATGTTAATAAGGGCCAGCCGAAGAATTAGACCTTGAAGGAAGAGTGACAGGAGCCCTTGGTGACCTTGAATGAGCAGATGAGGAAGGCTCTGGTATTGTCCTGACCGGCCCAAGATCCCGTGCGACAACTGAGCGCGCAAGTGTAGGGTCGGCCAACTTCGTATTAAGTGTTTGCTTAGAACTCCCTAAGGTGGTGGAAGGAATGCCTAGAGCCTGCGATGGAGCCGACTAAGCAGGTAGAGGCTCTGGTATAGACTCGACCGACTGGAGATCCTAGGTTGCTGGTGCAAGGTGCACCAGCATCAAACCTGAGTTTTGATCTTGTCAAAGGTTCAAGTTAAGCCTTGTTGTGATCTAACAAGTTGACTAAGTGTGCAGACTATTTACTTAACCGAGAAAGTCCTAGTTGGAGGCTAGGCAAGAAAGACTTAGCAGATCATGGAAGCCAGGCGGAAATTCCAAGTGGGTCGAGAGGACTCAACACATGGCAGGGAAGCCCGATAGGTTTAGAGGACAGAAGATCGAGGGAAAGTCCTGGTGGGTTGATCCAATGCTATGCGGCAAAGTCTAAATAGGTTTGGAGGACCAATGACTTAGGAGAAGCGATAGTGAGGTCGTGTTCCTGAAAGGAACAACCTAAGGTCGCTAATTCAACTGAAGAAATCGAGAAGGTTTCCAAGTTGAGATTAAGACAGTTCTACTGTCTAATACTACTCATGCATAAATATAATATTACTGTGCTAACTTTTATTTTGTAATATTATATTGTCTAACACTGTTTTACAGATTTGGCCTGATCGGTTGACCAAACTGGAGGATCAGTGGACCGAACAAGGCTAACTTAGACCAAACACTAGTTCAGGCCCAAGCAGACCAGAGCCTAATCGAAGCATTATCGGCCGACCGAACCAGATGATCGATCTACCGAACATTGATGATGTGGCACAGATTAGACCGAGCTAAAGAAAAGAAGGAAATCTAGTTGATCGATCGACCGAACTGGAGGATAGATCGACCAAACGATCATCACTTTAAAGGCACATTAATGAAGAATTTCGGTGAACAGGGAAACTCACTGTTCGGTTGACCGAACCATTAAATGTCATTAATTATCGAAGATCGAACCAGTATGAAATCTCAGCAAAGAAGGAAGGCAGCGGGTTCAGTCGATCGAACCCAAGGATCAGTTGATCGAACATTAATGATTCTTATAAAAAGAAGCTCAAGGTTCGAGGCTAAGGATCGAATCAATTCACCAGTTCATCTCTGTGCAAAGTTACTCGTGTTGCTACTCTACTACTCATCTTCAAGCAAGTTGCTACGTCATTCAAATGCCGACCGAGCTTCATCTTCCACTTTTGTCAATATATTTATTTAAGCTTGCTTTGTAATTAAACTGAAAAGAAGATAGTAGGTTGTTACTATCTTCTACTTGCATTTGTTTGCATTGCTTCTTTACGAAAATTTTAGAAAGAAGAATTATAGTGGATTGCCTAATGGTGTGATCAAGGATCGCGGGTCTTGAAGTAGGAGTCGACTTAGGCTCCTAACCAAGTAACCAACTTGTGTCATCTGTGTTGCTTTCATTTTGATTTCTGCTACTTATTCTGATTTGTTTTACGATATGAAAAGAAAGAGTTTTTAAACGAGTGATATTCTCCCCCCCCCCTCTATCGTACTCTATCGATCCTACAATTGGTATCAGAGCAACGTTAGCTCTGAAATTACTTAACCGTCTTTTGAGCAATTTTAAAACCCTTTTCTTTTTTCTTTAAAAGTGTTTTCTCTTAATTCTTAAATCATATATTTTTTTATCCCACACTACTAATCCCAAGACGAAAGTCTTGGGAATTTGTTTTCTATTTCTTTTCTTTGATAGCAAAGATGCCAAATTCCTACCAAGAAGGGTACAACATAGTCTGTCATCCATTGTTCAAATGGGAGAATTTCAGCTAATGGAAGAACAGAATGGAATGCTACCTCAAATCTGAGATCGAACTTTGGTTCACAATACTCAAAGGTTGCACTCCTCCGATGGTAGATGGAAAGCCGGTAGAACCAGAAGACTAGACTCCTCCAATGATCAAGAAGGTGCAACTAAACTACAAAGTAGTAAACACTATTCAATATGGCCTAATGATGGAAGAACTAAATCGAGTCGGGCCCTACGAAAATGTAAAAGAACTCTAGGACCATCTAATAAAGCTGCATGAAAGAACCGACAAATCTAAGGTAAATAAAAGAGATTTATTACTAAATAATTTATTTAATATTAAAATACTTCCCGGAGAGATGACCACACAACTACACGCTTGACTAAAAGACATATTCAATGGCTTGCATCTAACCGGACACAACTTGGAGAACCACGACATGATAAGGTACACACTAAACGCCTTCCCGAGAAATGCTTAGTGGGCATCAATAGTAGATACATACAAAGTTTCAAGGGATCTTTCCATTCTTAAGTTAGATGAACTTTTTTGCGAATTAGAATTACATGAACAATCTAACCTGAGTCAAATCTAGAAAGGTATAGCTTTGTATGCAGGATCAAGCAAAGAAACCAAGACCAGAGCCAAGATTGAACCAGAAAGTGAGTCTGACTCAAACTCAACCAATGAAGAGGAGCTAGTCAACATGGTCCGAAAACTATTAACAAGGAAGAAGTTCAAAAGGAGCACCAAAAGGACACCGATCAACTAGACACAAAACAAATCAGAAATAATTTATTACGGATGCAACAAGAAGGGGCATCTCAAAAAGGAATGCCCTAACTGGAAGGAGGAAAATTCAAAATTAACACGAAGAAAGAAGGGCCTCAAAGCAACGTGGGGTGAGTCGTCTTCCAAAGAGTCCAATACAAAAGAACCGAAGCATTCAAGCCATCATGCCCTTATGGCAAGAAACGAAGGTTCCAAGTTTGAGGAAGAGTACGAGTCTGAGACTGACACCGAATCTGGAACCGACACCGAATCAAGTCACGGATCCATTTTTGAAGGTCCCAATATGGCAACGATTTATTCCAAATCAAATTTACTTAAAGTAGTTATGTGTTTGTTTAAAAAATTAATAAAATTCAAAAAATAAAACAACTTGCTACTTAAGGAAATACACCACTTTAAGGAGCAAGTTAACTTGAGTAACTCGACTAACCAAGTTCAAGTCGAAACTTCAACTCAAGTCATAAAACTTGAGGAAGAATATTCCAACATGAAAGGTCAAGTGGAGCAACTCAAGAAAATGTTGGAAAAGTTTGATTTGGGATCCAAGTGTCTAAATATGGTACTTAGGACAGAACGAGCCGTGTACAACAAATTGAGACTTGTCTATAAACCAAATAAAACAAACAACTTATTCTAAAATATTTATTTTAATTAAACCTAATTAATTAAAATTTAGTTTAAAACTTAATTAAACTTTAATTTAAAACTTAATTAAAAAAAATCTAAGACATAATTAATAATTAATATAAAACTTAATTGAAAATAAATTTAAAACTTAATTGAAAATAAATTTAAAACTTTATTAATAATTAATATAAAACTTTATTTAAAAAAATTTTAAAACTTAATTAAAAATAAATTTAAAACTTATTTAATAATTAATTTAAAACATAATTAATAATTAATTTAAAACTTAATTAAAACTTAGTTTAAAACTTATTTAAAATTTAATTTAAAACTTAATTAATAAATAAATTTAAAACTTAATTAATAATTAATTTAACACATAATTAAAATTTAATTTAAAACTTAAATAAAAATAAATTTTAAATTTAATTAATAATTAATTTAAAACTTAATTAAAATTTAATTTAAAACTTAATATAAATAAATGTAAAACTTAATTAATAATTAATTTAAAACTTAATTAAAAATGAAATTAAAACGTAATTAATAATTAAGTTAAAAATTAATTTAAAATAAATTTAAAACTTAATTAAAAGTAAATTTAAAACTTAATTAAAAATAATTTAAAACTTAATTAAAATTTAATTTAAAACTTATTTAAAATTTAATTTAAAACTTAGTTAATAAATAAATTTAAATCTTAATTAATAATTAATTTAAAACTTAGCTTAAAATTATTAAAATTTAATTTAAAACTTAATTAATAATTAATTTAAAACTTATTTAAGATTTAATTTAAAACTTAATTAAAAATAAATTTAAAACATAATTTAAAATAAATTTAAAACTTAATTAATAATTAATTTAAACTTAATTAAAATTTAATTTAAAACTTAATTAAAATTTAATTTAAAACTTAATTAATAAATAAATTTAAAACTTAATTAATAACTAATTTAAAATTTAAAACTTAACTTAAAGTTTTATTAACACTTATTTTAAAATTAATTAAAATTTCGATTAATTTAAAAGTTAACTTAAAAATTTATTAAAACTTATTTTTAAATTTATTTAAAATTAATTTAAAACTTTATTAAAAATTAATAAAAATTTATTTAATTAAAAATTAATTTAAAATTTATTTTTAAAACTTAATTAATTTAAAACTTACTTATTTTATAACTTAATTAATTTAAAACTTAATTAAAATTAATTTAAAAATTATTTAAAAAATAATTTAAAATTTTCTTTAAAACTTACTTAAAAATTACTTTAAAACTTAATTAAAATTAATTAAAAATTATTTTGAAACTTAATTAATTTAAAACTTAATTATTTTAAAACTAAATTAATTTAAAACTTAATTATTTTTAAACTTAAAACTTAATTAAACTTGTTTTAAAAATTAATTAAAATTAATTTATAAATTAATTAAAAAATTAATTTAAAACTTAAAATTAAAACTTAATTTAATTTAAAACTTTTAGTTACACTTAACAAAAATCGATTTTCAACTAAGACAAAACTTATTTTAAATTAACAAAATATGTATATATATATTTAACTTTTCTATCAACCGAATGGTCTGTTCAATCGACTAAACCAATATCACAGAGGCATTGGTATTAATTGAAACGGCAAGTCCACCTTTAATGTATTGGTCGACCGAATAACTGGTTCAGTCGACCGAAACCTTAAATTTATCGTTATTGAAAACATGCTGTTAGATATCATCAATTAATCGGTCGATTGATCACCACTTTTCGATCGACCAAAAGTGTAAATTTATCCTTATCTGATCCGCAAAAATCAACCATCTTCAATTTATCGGTCGACCAAAAATCAACCACTTCGTTCCGATTGGTCAAAAATTTATTGGTTTTAAGGGATTGGTCGACCGAACTCTTTATCGGTTGACCGATCAAACTCTATAAAATGGATCCCGGGTCAAATCTTTGTCTCACCAAATCCTTCTTCTCTCCTTCCTCTGAAACTCTTAGCCTGCATTCTGCCGCCTCATCCCTTTTTTGGTTCGAATCATGCCTCGGTAAGGCTTAAAAGCTTCCCTTTTTCTTTTTACGCTTAGTTTACTTATCCTTTTTTTTTATATAGTGAAAAACTTCATAAACTTGCCCAAAAGAAAGCAGACTCCTCTAATCACAGCCAAGAACCTAGGTTCTCCACAGAGGACCTGCATCAATCTTTTTCCAACAAAACCTTCTTAGTTGTGGGAACTAGATGCCTTGATCTACCAAATCTACTGTCCTGACATAATTGATATCATTCAACATTACTCCTTAGATAGTCTAGTTATCTGTAAACATGCCTACAATCCCACACTTTGCAATGAATTTTATCATAATTTGTTTGAGATTGATGTTCATCATTTTAAAATTAGAGTTGCATTGAGAGACATGTTATTTGATCTTGATATATTCTCTCGTTTCTTACGTATGCACCCCTCACATAACTGAATCTTTCCTTATCCGTTGTACGCTGATATTTTGCCCGATCCATTTTCTCATATGATCCTTGATTTCATATATGTCGATTTCTTCGAAGGTCCTCGACCAAGGAAGATGTCATCAGTTTAACTAAGTCCAATCGACAATGCACTCTACAAAATGGTCGTCTCATGCATTCATCCTCTTTCTTCCAGAGATCAGGCAATCCTATGTCCAGTTCATCTTTTTTTTATGTATGTACTTAAGCATAAGCTAGATTTGGATTTCGGGTATTGGGTTTTTAAGTCCATTATCTACTACTCTGGCTATAGTACTTCGTTTAAAGTACACATGGTTCATTGTCATATCCTTACAACTTTCATAGCTTCCTTAGGAGTAGGGATTGGGCGTGGTGAGTTGATAGAGTTATCTAATTTTGACCTAATTGGCCTTCGTCAAATGTCTTTGGCTAGGATTAAGGCTAGTTCTCAGGGTCTGGTTTACAAGCGTACTCATCCATGCTACATTCAGCCTGCAGAGGAAGCGGTCGATGCTGAGGATATTCCTATAGCTGTAGAGGAGCCCCATGTTCCACCGTTAACTATAGAGTTCTCCCAGACGCCATATTTGGATGCTATCCAGGGGACTTCATCTACTGCTCCTCTACAGTATAGTGATCCATTCAGTCAGTTCTGAGATGATATTTTTGGTCGTTTCAACTCTCTTTAGACTATGTTTCAGGAGCAGTTGATAGACTTTCATCAAGATATAACTAAACGAGTGGAGACATTGGAGGCACAATAGACTAGGATGCTTGGCTATTTTTTGCTACCCATGATCCTCCACCTCCTTCTTCTGATGCCTTACTCTCTATATTTACTATTGGACCACTTTGGACATTAAGACTTATGGTTGTATTTTGATTTGGTACTTAAAATAGTTATGACTCTTAAATTGCATTTTTATTCTCTACCTGCCTCTTAGAATAGCTTTTAAAATTCTCTTCAAAACAAATTTTTCTTTCAAAATTTGTTTTCAAACTCTCTTTTCAAAATTTTGTTTTCAAATTTTTTTTTTATGGAGTAGCCTAGGTCTTACTGTAGAATTGCATGATCCTATAGATTTAGCAACAATATCTTATAAGCACAATAGGATTCCTTGCTTGTGTATTCTGAAACATAGAATGGTGTGAGATACTTAGGACTTAGCCTAAGATTTCATATGCTTATGTCAATGCATCGTTATAAATTTAGGCTTTGAACAACATATATCAATCAATTTGAGTTAACGAACTAGTAACAAACTAGTTAAACCTGAACGCTCAAATTGACCAACCTGAGTCAAAAGCTATTATCTTATGATAGTCATCTTTGTACAAAAGTTGGATATTTCATCATCAAAATATTTTTTTTAGATTTCATACCATGTTTGGACTTTTAAGTACTTATCAATTTTAGGGGGAACTTCAAACATAATCTTTCACAAATTTCAAATTATTTACTTTACAAAATTTTCAAATTTTTCTTTATAAATTTTTCAAAATTTTGCCTTTGCAAAAATTTTCAAAATATATTTTTCAAATTCTTTACTTAACAAAATTTTCAAATTTTCCTTTATATATTTTTCAAAATTTTGCCTTTACAAAAAATTTCAAAATATATTTTTCCAAAATTTTTAAAATTTTCCTTTATCAACTTTTCAAAAGTTTGCCATTACTAAAATTTTCAAAATATATTTTTCAAATTCTTTACTTTACAAAATTTAAAAATTTTTCCTTTATAAATTTTTAAAAATTTTGCCTTTCCTAAAATTTTCAAAATATATTTTTCAAAGTCTTTACTTTACAAAATTTTAAATTTTTTTCCTTTATATTTTTTTTCAAAAATTTTCCTTTATAAAAATTTTAAAATATATTTTTAGAAAATTTTTAAAAATTTCTCCTTTGTCAACTTTTCAAAATTTTACCATTACTAAATTTTTTTTACTTTACAAAATTTTCAAATTTTTCTTTATAATTTTTCAAAATTTGCCTTTACTTAAATTTTATACATCCTCTTTAAATTTTATCCTTATTTTAAATTTTGGCAATTTCAAAATTTCCTTTTATCAATTTTCTACACTAATTATCTGAAAACTTTTTCATATCTTTAATGTTTTTAAAAATTTACCCTTGTCTTCAAAATCTAATTTTACTAAATTCTGGTTATTTTTCCTATTTTTGATGTGTGTCAAAAGGGGAGAAATAGTGATTCAAGAGGAGTTGTTAAACTCAGGGGGAGTAAAATCAAAAACAAATGCTTGTTTACTTATGTATTTGCATATATTAACTTAATTGTGAACCTTGATTGTCAAATATCAAAAAGAGAGAGATTATTGGTATAGGGTGCACCAGCATCAAACTTGAGTTTTGATGTTGTCAAAGGTTCAAGTTAAGTCTTGTTGTGATCTAATAAGTTGACTAAGTGAGCAGACTGTTTACTCAATCAGGAAAGTCCTAGTTGGAGGCTAGGCAGGAAAGACTTAGCAGATCGTGGAAGCCAAGCGGAAAGTCCAAGTGGGTCGAGAGGACTCAACACTTGGCGGGGAAGCTCGATAGGTTTGGAGGACCAAAGATCAAGGGAAAGTCCTGGTGGGTCGATCCAATGCTAAGAGACAAAGTCTAAACAGGTCTGGAGGACCAATATTTGGCAGGTAGGTTGAGATAAATAACTAGAGGAGCAATAGTGAGGTTATGTTCCTAAAAGGAACAACTTAAGGTCACTGATCCAACTGAAGAAACCTAGAAGGTTTCCAAGTTGAGATCAAGACAGTTCTACTATCTAATACTACTCATGCATCAAATATAATATTACTGTGCTAACCTTTGTTTTGTAGAATTATATTGTCTAATACTTTTTTGCAGATCCAGCCTGATTGGTCGACCAAACTGGAGGATTGATCGACCGAACAAGGCTAACTCATACCAAACACTAGTTTAGGCCAAAGTAGAGTAGAGCTCGATCGAAGCATTATCGGTTGACCGAACCAGATGATCAGTCGACCGAACATTGATGATGTGACACAGATCAGACCGAGCTAAAGTAGAGAAGGAAACCTGGATGATCGGTCGACCGAACCAGAGGATAGGTCGATCGAACGATCATCACTTTAAAAGCACATTAATGAAGAATCTCGGTGAACAAGGAAACTCACTGTTCGGTCGACCGAACAAGGTGATCGGTTGACTGAACCATTAAATATCATTAATTACCGAAGATCGAACTAGCATCGGATCTTAGCAAAGAAGGAAGGCAATGGGTTCGATTGACCGAACGTTGATGATTCTTATAAAAAGGAGCTCGAGGTCCGAGGCTAAGGATCGATTCAATTCACCAGTTCATCTCTGTGCAAAGCTGCTCGTGCTACTACTCTGCTACTCATCTTCAAGCAAGTTGCTACATCATTCAAGTGTCGACCGAGATTCATCTTCCACTTTTGTCAGTATATTTATTTAAGCTTGCTTTGTAATTAAACTAAAAAGAAGATAGTAGGTTGTTACTATCTTCTACTTGCATTTGTACGTATTGCTTCTTTCTGAAGATTTTGGAAAGAAGAACCATAGTGGATTGCCCAACGGTGTAGTCAAGGATCGTGGGTCTTGGAGTAGAAGTCAACCTAGGCTCTGAACCAAGTAACCAACATGTGTCATCTATGTTGATTTCGTTTTGATTTCCGCTACTTATTCTGATTTGTTTTACGATACGAAAGAAAGAGACGGATTCCCCCCTCCCCTCTATTGCACTATATCGATCCTACATGGGCAACCATGCAAGATGTAGTTGTAAGAATGGCTGACATCATAATAGTAATTCTAGAGCGGGATTGACGATGTTTTGGGAGCTTGGGCTCTTTTCCTCGAGCAGAAAAAATCTAGATCAGATCAACTGACGCTCGCTTGTCTGATGCATGCTCAGGTAAGCCCAGGGCTTCTAATGGGGGCCTCTTACACTTGAGCATGAAGGGAGTATTCGAATCAAAAGAACTTGAAGAAGAAGTTTCTATGGGGCGATCAATGGGTGGAAGGTAGTGATGTGATAGTTTTACAAGTGCACGGTTATCGTCAAGTAATAAATTTATAAAAGTCGATCCCACGATAACTGATGATTAAATGCTAATTGGTTTTACACTTTAAATTTAGCTAGAAAACAATCAATAATCGTTGATTTGGGTTTTAAACTAAGATGTGCAAAATAAAAAGAAAGATAACTGAGGAATTCCTTAGTTCAGAAAATGTTCTAAGCCAAAGGTTTTATTGTAATGGTGGATGTTGCGCTATGAATTCACCCTTTCCTAATTCTCCACTTGTATGTTTGTAGGACAGTCTAAACTACTACCAAATACCACCCCCTAACGGTGTATAAGAGTACTTCCCTTGCCAGTAATCAAGTATGTCATTGAGTGAAGAAGTAACATAGAGAGTTTGGATTTTCGGTAGAGTACCACCTATTACAAGGCCTCCCCTGAGTGTATGTCTCTAGATTACGTAGGTCACTTACGTAGCACATGATTAGGGAAAGCCCATTAGGTCAAGTGATAGACTTATCCATACATAAAATTGTACTCCCTTAGGAGGTTACGTTCCATATAAAAGGATAGTTACCATAGATACTCAGTGTTAAACAAGTATCCTAAGGTCATGCCAAGCTATATCGGAGCGTACACTCAAAAGAGACAATAATATATGTATCTATTCAATGAAAATTAAGGATTGTATTAAAAACTAGACACACTGCAATGTATCTATTACAGAAATGAGATCTACGCATACAAAAATACAATCTAGATAGATAAATTCATGTCCATACAAAAATACCTTCTTGTAACCATTTCATCGAATGGAACAAATGCATACAAGCTTCATCAAATATGGAAATGGTAATTCAATAGAGTTTACAATATTTATAATATTACAATTACTTCATACGTCCTAGAACAATAGAAATCTACTCCATAATTGGAAAATCTACAATCCAAAAACTCAAATACATAAGAATTTTAAGAACCCTAAAGAAGGGGAAGAAATACTTATCTTTGATGTCGAGTAAGGCCCTCAGATGAAGATCTTGGAGTGCTGATGATGATAGAGCAGCAGGACGGACTATGATCACCCAGATGACACCTCTCAGTGTAAGGATTTGACCTAGATGGTCCCTTTTCATCTTGGATCTTCCCCCTTCTCAAAGGGGATGAAGTGCCCCTTATATAGGGTAATTGTGCCTCTTGGCACAACCAAACAGCATGGTCATGCCATTTGGCATGGCCAGAGCTATCTCTGGCTTCTTAGCCATGCCATGAGGCACAGCCAGAGCAGAGTCTTCTCTATTTCCCCTTTTGGGTCGTGCTATTTGACACAGCCAATGTTTCAAACCTGCATTTTTCTGACTTTTGGAGGCATAGTCGTGAATTAAGGCATGACCAAGTTCTACTTTTCTCTGGAAAAAGGCATGAGCATGCTCCTAGCCATGCATTTTTTGCACGACCCCTTCAAAACTTAGCTAGAACAAGAGGCACGGCCACCCCTTGTTTGTTGCTGCTTGGATGCACACCCTAAGACATGGTCGTACCTTTGAGGAAAGGTTAGGGGCACACCCATGTGAAATATCATCTGTAGATCTGAAGAAAAGTTGTAGATCTCGAAGTTATCTTCACTTTGATATTTTGAATGACCCATAACTCCAACCGAACGAAAAGTTACAACCATTTTACTTTGCATCTGCATAGTAGTATGAAATCTGGCATGCCTGTGCTTGAAGGAACGGCCGTGCCTTTTTTCCATGTTATTTTTCCCTAAAACTCCCCATGGCCATGTTTCTCATCAAGTCATGGTCATGTGTATGAAATTTGAGCACATTTTGACTTTTTTTAAAACCCGATATGCTCCGAGGAACACAACAACGTCACTCGACATGATTACTTATTTTCTCTTCCAGAGTTGCTCCAAAGTATATTCTTCATTTGTTTTCACTCCGAAAGGCATCCTGTTCATCCCAAAGACTATCCATGAGGGAGGCATGGCCATGCCTATGGCTAGGTCGTAGTCTTTCTTCAAATGATCTTCTTTTGTTTGTTTTGAATCCTTTTTTGCTCTAAACTGATCCTGAAAGTGAAAACAAACATTGTGCAGATCTCTGGATATAAAGTAGTAATTATGCTGAAATAAACATGATAAAGGGTGCAAAAACATAGATCATAGGCAATGAATACAGAAAAATATGCGTTAAATAATGTAAAATAATATATATAATCTACATGCATCACACTCCCATACTTAAATCTTTGCTTGCCCTTAAGCAAACTCTACAATCTAGATTCATGAGCTAAAAATATGTATCCCTAGAGATTCTATTCAGTTCTATCAAACTAGTAAAACCAATGAGCATAATCAAGAATGATCTTCAAGAAAGAATTCAATTGTTATCAAACAAAATTCTACAATCTAGAAACATGTGTAGGAGTAAGTGCATCATAATCATTGGTGAATCAATTTAACTCTATCAAACAATATCGATAATGAGCATGATCATATGTGGATTTGACTTAGCCTAAGAATGAGTTCTCCGTGCTCAGTGCGAATCATGGCCTAAATTTCTTAAGTATTAATTCCTAATCTTAGTCAAGTCATCATTGAACCATCTTTTCCTTTTTGTTCCTAACAGTAAACACTGCTTGGTTCATCTATCTTAAATTTACCCAAGGTCTAAAGAATGTGCTCGATAACAAGAGAAATATAATGTTTGTTTCCCCAGTAACCTAACTCGATCTCAAAAGGGCAAACAACTAGTTTTCACTCATGACGAAAAAAATTTTTAATCCCTTATTTCATAAATTATTATTATTATTATTATTATTATTATTATTATTATTATTATTATTATTATTATTATTATTATTATTATTTATCAAACCATTGCACATTTGTAACGATGCAATTAGTGGAATTTCCATTTTTTCCAAATGAGCTTTAATTTTTCGAGCATCAATCTAGTGACCAAGATGTAGTTAAGAAATCACCATGGGCATTCAAGTACTCATCAAGCCTAATGAATCATGACTATTTTTAGAACCTTCAACTATCAAAATAAGACAAGTGTAAAGAGATCCTTGAACTAAACTTGAATCAAATCCTTTCAATGAAAAACAATGCTCATGTCTTGATATTAAAGATAGAGAAAAGTATATCACCAAACATACTACCACTAATTACCTAACAACATGAATCTAAATGATAAACGTGGGAAAAATTTTTGCTATCAAACAAATGTTATGCTCATTTTGTTCTACTATAGATAGAAAAATAGATCACTAAATATACTAGCACTGAAAAGTGTAATTCATGACCTCTAGATAATAATCATACTAGAAATTTACTCTCAAACAAGTTAATAGTAATAGTACTGTGGATAGTGTAACTCAAGCCACAATCTAACTAAGAAAGCAATTTTCAAAAGCAAACTGCTATAAATTCAAAGTAGAGCATAATCTAAATTTTATTATCAAAATCTAAACTATAACCTAACATATATACATCTAAGTATGCATCTCCCAAACTTAAACTCTTCATTGTCCCAATGAAAATAAAGTCAAATATGAAAGAGAGTTAAGGTTAAAGGAGTTACCAAGTGAGACGTGTCAAGTTAATGGGTCAATCAAGTTCTGAAATTACTCCATCATCCTCAAGCCTCCTACACAATGTATCTAAGTGAGACGTGTCAAGTTAAAGGGTCAATTAAGTTCTGAAGTTACTCCATTACCCTCAAGCTTCTACACAATATATCCAAGCGAGACGTACCAAGTTAATGAGTCAATCAAGTTTTGAAATTACTCCATTATTCTTAAGCCTCCTACACAATGTATCCTAAAAAATAAGTACGGGCAAGAAACACTAAGTAAAGGGATTGGGTTAAGAAAAGAGAAAAGAAAATAAACTGAAATAACAACAAGAGAGAAACTTGGGTTGCCTCCCAAGAAGCGCTTGTTTTAGGTCCTAAGCTCGATCACCTCACTAGACTCATTGAAATCGTGATCTTGCTGGAGTGAGGAACTTCTAGACTTTTCTTCCAATGACCCATATTATTATGAAGAGAGCTATCATCATAAGAGCAATGTAGTGTATTGCCGCTTTTTTTATATTCGTCTCCTTAAGAGTCCTTTTCGGTGGTCAGAGACGATTTAGTGTGAACATCCAATATTTTGTCTCTTAAAAACTTGCACACCAACAAGAAAAGGATACCTCCCATATACATGTTAAATAAGTAAGAACTAGAACCATATCAAGTTTAGTTAAGCAGTTATAAGAAATAGAATCACATCCAACAAAATCAATCATAAGTACTTCTATGAAATTTTCTAAAAGATCACTAGAAATACTAACCTTAGATTATTGAGAGGTACCTGAAAGTACTAAACAAGTGGATGTGACTTCTTTTGAATCAATTGATGATTCTAGCTCTTGTTTAGGTGGTATTGTAATTAAAGGTGGTGATTCTTGAGACTCTGTTATATCTGCATAAGTCCCTACACATTGATCCACAACATTTATATCTGGTCCTACATCATCTATAAAATCAAATTGCTGTGTGAACCAAGGAAATGATTCTTGGGGCACTGCCTCTACACTTCCTTCCACAACTTCATCAATAGCAAGACAATAGGAAGACTCCTCTTGATTATTGACAATAGGAGGTATTGGAATTAGAACAGTGCACTCCTCTGTCATATTCTCTATTTCATTTGCCTCAAACTCATTTACATTATCATTATTCATCTCATCTGGTTGAGACTGAGAGGTTTTGAAGCTTTCCCATATTTCCCATAATCAATCTTCCAAGGTGTGGGAAGTAGCTTCTATATCTTGTTCCTCAAGCTCATATTCATGTATAATACTCATCTGAGGGTCCTCCCATGTTGAGAGTAGAGTTGGCATGTCAGTGTAAGATGAGTCTACATTATCGTTCTTAATAATTTGCTTCATATCCACGAGCATTTGAGCTTAGCTAGATAAAAAAAATTTCCACTATCTTTTCCAAACTATCTTCTTGAGACGGTGGTTGAACTTCCATTGTTGAGCCAAAATAATTCTGTCTTCCTTCTTGGTGATTATTTTGAAAAAAATTTGGGGGTTCCTCCGGATGAATATTTGAGAATGTGACCATTTCATTGAACTTTCTTTCAAGATCTTCCAATGATTTCACCAGATTATTTACCCTTAACAAGTTGCAATGAAATGACTCGTTACTTTGCAAGCCTCACAATAACCTTGCTTCAACTATTGATTGTAATCAGGGAAGGAACCCCACAAGGAACGATTAAATTATGATGGACAAATATTCTCCACATGACCTGTTGCAAAACAAAAATTACAAAAAAAAAATAATATAAGAATTCATGTTTGTATTTTAGTTGAACCTATAAATTAGGGCAAACAGCTTCGTCTTCAAGGAGTCCATGTCTATTTGAAAGGGAATGTGTTAGAAACAAATAGACAATGAGCAACAAAATTAAGGAAAATAACAAGAAAGAAAATACAGGAAAAAAAATAAAATACAGAAAAGGAAATATCATGAAAAGATGAGAAATATGACATAAAGAATAATGAATGAAATAATAAGGAACAAAAAATAAAAGTGCAAGAATAAAGGGTAATGAATAAAGAATAAAGAATTAAGGAATTGTCTAGACAAACTCTAATGTAAACTAACTAGATTTAAAATACTCAGTCCCAGGCAACGGTGCCAAAAATTTGATGTGATAGTTCCGCAAGTACATGATTATCATCAAGTATAAATTTATAAAAGTTGATTCCATGAGAATTGAGGATTAAATGCTAATTGGTTTTACACTTCGAATTTAGCTAGACAACAATCAATAATCATTGATTTGAGTTTTAAACTAAGATACATAAAATAAAAAGAAAGATAACTGAGGAAGCCCTTAGTTCAGAAAATGTTCTAGGCCAAAGGTTTCATTGTAATGGTGGATGTTGTGCTATGAATTTACCCTTTCCTAATTCTCCACTTGTACATTTGTAGGAAAATATTAACTACTACCAAATACCACCCCATGATAGTGTATCAGAGTACTTCCCCTGCCAGTAATCAAGTATCTCATCGAGTGAAGAAGTAACATAGAGAGTCCAGGTTTTCAGTAGAGTACCTCCTATCACAAGGCCTCCCTCGGGTGTATGTCTCTAGATTACGTAGGCCACTTGCGTAGCACATGATTAGGGAAAACCCATTAGGTCAAGTGATGGACTTATCCATATATAAAATGGTACTCCCTTAAGAGGTTATGTTCCATATAAAAGAATAGTTACCATAGATACTCAATGTTAAACAAGTATCCTAAGGCTACGCCGAGCTATATCGAAGCGTACACTTAAAAGAGACAACAACATATATATATATATATATATATATATAAAAATTGGACACACAATGATGTATCTATTACAAGAATGAGATCTACGCATACAGAAATACAATCTAGTTAAATAAATTCGTGTTCATGCAAAAATACCTTCTTGTAAGCATTTCATCAAATGGAATAAATGCTTACAAGTTTCATCAAATATAGAAATGGCAATTCAATAGAGTTTACAACATTCACGTCATTATAATTACTTCCTACATCCTAGAACAATAGAAATCTACTCCATAATTGGAAAATCAACAATCCAAGAACTCAAATACATAAGAATTTCAAGAAATCTAAAGAAGGGGGAGAAATACTTATCCTTAATGTTGAGTGAGGCCCTCGGATGAAGATCTCTGAGTGCTGATGAGGATGGAGCAGCAGGACGGTCTTGGATCGCTCATATGACGCCTCCAAGTGCAAGGATTTAACTTAGATGGTCCCTTTTTGCCTTGGATCTTCCCCTTTTCACAAAGGGGATGAATTGCCCCTTATATAGATGTGAGGCACGAGATGGTCGTGCCTCTTGGCACGGTAATACAGCATGGTTGAGCCATTTGGCATGGCCAGACAACATGGTCGTGCCACTTGGCACGGCCTGAACTATCTCTGGCGTCTTGTCCGTGCCATAAGGCACGGCCAGAGCAGAGTCTGCTCTGTTTCCCCTTTTGGGCCGTGCTGTTTGACCAAACCAGATCCTCTATCCCAAAAATCGTCTGTCCTTGTGTCCCACTCGTCGTCCCAGCCTATCGTCAGGGACCTCCAACCGCTGCCCCGATCAGCACTATAACCCCTTGGGTAAGGTGAACCTAGGGGGGTCGCCATCGGCACGATCAGCACTGGAATTCTACCAGATCTGAGCAAATTTTCCTCTATCGTAAATCTGAGCCCCTGCTCAGATCCGGCCAGATTCTGACGCCAATAGTGCCTATGGCGAGCCCCCTGGCTTCACCTTCCACAAGGGTTATAGTGCTGATCGGGACGGCGGTCGGAGGCCACCGACGATGGGCTGGGGCAACGAGTGGGACATGGGCACAGGGAAAAAGTGGGACAGAGGATCTAAACTCTTATTTGACATGGCTAGTTCTTCAAACCTATATTTTTCTTTTACTTTTGGAGGCATGGTCGTGCCTCAAGGTACGACCAAGTTCAATTCTGCTCTGGAAAAAGGCATGAGAAAGCTCCTAGCCGTGCTATTTGGCACGACCACTTCAAAAATTAGCTGGAACAAGAGACATGGTCATGCCTTTAGGCATGACCACCCCTTGTTTGCTACTGCTTGGATGCACACCTGGGACACAGTCATGCCTTTGAGGCACGGTTAGGGGAACACACGTGTGAAAATTGTAAGATCGATAGAGTACGATAGAGGGGAGGGGGTGAATATCACTTTTTAAAAAACTCTTTCTTTTTAAGCGTTTAAACCAAAGTAGTGCAGCGAAAAGTAAAGAACACGTTTTGTTTACTTGATTTGGAGCCTAGGTCAACTCCTACTCCAAGGCCTATGATCCTTGATAGTACCGTTAGGTAATCCACTAAAACTCTTCTTCCCGAAACTTTCGGAAAAAAGTAATTCGTATAATAAAATGAGTAAGATAGTAACAACCTACTATCTTACTTGAAATTAAGTACAAATCAAGCTAAATAAAATATACCAACACTAGATGTAGAATGAAGCTCGGTCGGTACTTCTGGATGGAGCAGCAGCTTGCTTAGAGATGAGTAGTAGACTTATCGCACGAACAGTAGCTTTGTATATAGACGAACTCAGAACCGATTACTTGCCATGAACCTCGAGCACCACTTTTATAAGAATCGTTAATGTTCGATTGATCGATCCTTGGGTTCGGTCAACCGAAACCGCTCTCTTCATTCTTCAATGAGATATGATCTTCGAGCATTAACTGATCTTTAATGGTTCAGTCGACCGATCCCCTTGTTCGATCGACTGAATAGTGAACCTTCCTTGATCGTTGAGATATGGAATTAATGTCTTTATTATTCGGTCGATCGATTCCCTGGTTCAATCGATCGATCAATCAATCTTCCTTCTTTGCTTCAGCTTGATCTGATCTATGCTGAGTCATTAGGGTTTGATCGACCGATCAGATGGTTCAGTCAACCGATCAGCTGGTGCAATCGATCGATCAAGCTTAGCTTAGAAGTTGTGCTCTATTCGGTTCTGATCTAGTCTGAGTCAACTTGGTTCTGTCGATCGATCCCTGCATTTAGTCGACCGATCAGGCTGGATCTGCAAAACAGTATTAGACAATATAATCCTGCAAAATAAAGATTAGCACGGTAATATTATATTTGATGCATGAGTAGTATTAGACGGTAGAACTGTTATGATTTCAATTTGAAAACCTTCCCGATTTCTTTAGTTGGATCAGAGATCTTAGGTTGTTCCTTTCAGAACACAATCTCACTATCACTCCTCCAGTTGCATACCTCAACTTACCTGCCAAATATTGGTCCTCCAGATCTGTTTGAACTTTGCTTGCTCAGTGTCTGATCGCCTGATCCACTAAGACTTTTCCTGCAATACTATATTAGTCAACAACAATAATAGTAATACAGAATACTATAGTAAATCTAAACTTAGATTTACCGAGATCTGCTGGTCTGGTCGACTGGACATGTCGACCGAAAAGCATCCGATAAACCTTGCTTAGAGTTCACTCCTCCAAGACTTCTTGTTTACCTAAGGTTATCTCTCCTTAGGATTTTCTCCATCTGGCTTCACTCACTAGAACCTAAGGTTACCACCCCTAGGGTTTTCTCCACCTGGCTTCACTCACCAAAACTCAGTATTTGATTACCAAGGGATTAGGTCCTCCAGACCTATCGAATCCACCTGGCTTCCATGATCTATCAAGATTTTCGGTGCCTAGCCTGCAACTAGGACTTCCACTCAGTATTCGGATACCCAGGGATCAGGTCCTCCAGACCTATCGAATCCACCTGGCTTCCATGATCTACCGATATTTTCCTTGCCTAGCCTTCAACTAGGACTTCCCTTGCCTAACCGCAGTTAAGACTAGTCACTTAAGTGACTTCTCACCCTTGCCTAGCCACGGCTAGGACTTCCCATGATCAAGCTCCATTAAACATACTTAAACATATTTGTTAGATATTAAAACCTTGGAGGTTGATTGCACCAACAAATATCACATCCAAGTCTGAATAAAAGTTGTAAATCTCGAAGTTATCTTCACTTTGATACTTGGAAATGTTGAATCTTGTGGTTATTTTGATGTGATCAACCAAGTTAGGTTAGGTCCTGTTTGATTGTTGATCCCTGTGTTTAAGTGTGCAGGAGCTTAGAAGCGCAGTAAGTCGAGTGGAAGACGCAGCTAGCGAGAAGGACGGCACAGGAAGGGAGCCGACAGGCTCAGTGCATCCGAAGGACAAAAGAGCTGCGGAAGAGTACACTGGTGGACGAGAAAAATGTGCATGAAATTCGAGGACACGAGAAGCCGGGGCGGAAGCCTGCTCGAGGAGAAGGCCAAAAATTAGGTTTGGGTGAGTCCTATTTCGGTTGGTCGCAATCATCTAAGCAATCGGAGCTTCGGAAGAAGAAAAGGAGTCAAAAGGAGCTAGAAAAGCAAGCTTAAGGCATCATTAACGAAGTGTTGGAGGCGCCTCTGCTGCCTACAAGCTTGAGGGCACCCTCAATGCCTTGAAGGCTCCCTCCACATTGTCTAGGGTGCCCTCAAGGCCATTGAGGGTGCTCTCAACCCAATCTACTTGACTGTTTCGTATTCAGATAAAGTTTTATCCGATACCTCAGCTAGAGGCGCCCTCAACCCCTTTGGAGGCACCTTCAAGACTCGAGATAAGATTTCCAAGAACTATATAAAGGCCCCTGGAGCTAGGAAATTATTCATTCAACTTTATATTCAATTCCTAACAACGCTTAAGAGTTTTTAGTGTGTAAAAGGCTTCTCCACCTTCAAAGAAGAAGATTCTGACTAAGCTATTCAACCGCCTTGGATTAACAACCATCTAGGTTGTTACCAAGTTAAATCTCTGAGTCTTCTTTCTTTCTTTTCTATTATTTATTTTTATTTTATTGTTGCTATTTTAGAGTTGAAATAATGAGGAGGGTATTTTCTTATTGCAGGCAATTCAACCCTCCCCTCTTGCCGACCTCACTGCACCAACAAGTGGTATCAGAGCCAGATCGTCTCAGAAGGACTGACCGCCGATTGAAGCATCCAGATCAAGATGATGGCCGATGCAAATATTCATCCCCCAAAATTCGACGGAGACTTCGCTACATGGAAACGCCGAATGGAGGTATTCTTCAAAATAGAATTTGATATTTTTTAAATAATGAAATATGGTTATGTAGTGCCTAAAGACAAGGAAGAATACAACTGGACGAAAAAGGAGCAAGCTGATTTCGTGGCCAATGGAAAAGAAGAATTCCATCTACTCAGTGTCCTGTCACCCTAGGAGGTAAGTCGGATCGGAAGCTACGACTCCGACAAAGACCTCTGGGAAAAATTCCTGGAGTTCCACGAAGGTACCTCAGAAGCGAAGTTAGCAAAGCTCGACATCCTTTGGACTCGGCTTACAAATCTTCGGATGAACAATGGCGAGATGGTAGCGCAACTCCAAGAAAGAATTAAGGAGCTAATAACTCAACTGAACAACCTCGGAGAATCGGTAACAAATCGAGACTCGATCCGGTATGCTCTCAACACCTTCCCAAGAACTCCAGCATGGGCGTCCTTAGTAGATGCATACTACATCTCTAAGGACTTTGAGGTAAGTACGTTAGAAAATTTATTTTCTATATTTGAACTTCACGAATCTCGAATTGCAGAACCTAAACAAATAGAGAAGTCAAATCTCAATGTTGCCCTACAAGCCAAGATGGATGATCCCGACACTGAAGCGTCAATCGACAAAACTGAAGCGACACTATTGGTAAGAAAGTTAAATAAGTTTATAAGACTAATAAGTATAGATTGCAGTCGAGAAAACATCAACGTAACAGAAGGACAATCCGATGCTACAACTGCAACGAGGAAGGACACATCAAGGATGACTATCCAAAATTAAAGAAAAGGGACAAGTAGAAGTCTCAAAAACTTACGTCCTCTAAACGCAAGAGTCTGAAGGCTACATGGGATGAATCATCATCCTCCGAATCAGAAGTCGAAGCCTTCTCAAGAGTAGCACTGATAGCCAACCATCAAATTGAATAAGATGAGACCAGCTCAGAAATGAGCATAGATGAAGGGGGAGAATCATCAGAAGAAGAAAGTTGCGATGAAGGGGGAGCATCTGAAATAGAGGTAAGTAAGGTATATACTCTAACTCCCAAGCAGACTTAGTTAAATTAGAAAAAGAAAATAGTGAGTTAAAATTAAACTTATCAAATGCATGTCCTCTAGAAATGTATGATAATCTAAAATTAGAAAATGAAAAATTAAAAATTGAAATTGAATATTTAAAAAATAATCATGCATGCTTAAATAAATTTCAAAAATCAAAACTCAAGATTTATGAAAAATTAAACTGGTACATTAGAAAACATCAAGGATAACTTAGAAAAATTCTCAAAAACTATGTACCCCTAAGTTTTTTATTAATCCAGCAGGAAGGAACCTATAGTGGGTTCCAAAATATTTTCTAGATTAAATTTTTTTAAGTTAGCACTTTCAGCAAGAAAAATTAAACAGTTAATTTCTTTATGAGGCTTTGTTTAAAAAAGTGGTTGTTACTTCAATAACCAAGAAGGCCTAGTGTCTTGCCACTGTCTAGAAGCCAAAATATTAAAATAAAATGTTTAATTAACTTACTGATAAAGTATGAAAATAGAAATTAGATAATGCTTTAACAAGTTTTTTTAAACATTTTTAGAAATTTCTCAAAAAAGATTTTGTTTAAATTGCTTAAAGGTTAGAGTTGTTCTTAACTTAGAATTTATTTTGAAAAATGTCTACCCCATTTTTTGCTGTGATCAAAGGGAGAGAGATAGGTACAAGTTTAGGGGGAGTTAATATTTTTTAAAATCTAATTTTTTTTGTTGTAAATTCTATTATTGCAATGTTTATGCTTAAAATGTTAGTTTAGTAATTCCTTTAAATTACTACTTATCTGTTTTTACCCTAACTTGGACTTGGGTTGATGCACATCAAAAAGGGGGAGTTTGTTGGATCCCGTGGTTGTTTTGATATGATCAACCAAGTTAGGTTAGCTCCTGTTTGGTTTTTGATCCCTGTGTCTAAGTGTACAGGAGCTTAGGAGCATAGGAAGTCAAGCGGAAGATGCAGCTAGTGAGAAGAACGACACGGGAAGGGAGTCGACGGGCTCGATGCGTCGGAAGGACGAAAGAGCTGCGGAAGAGTACACCGGTGGACGAAAAGAACGTGCGTGATGTTCGAGGGACGAGAAGCTGGGGCGGAAGCCTACTCGAGGAGAAGGTCAAAAATTGGGTTCGAGTGAGCCCTATTTCAGTTGGCCATAATCACCTAAGCAATCGGAGCTTCGGAAGAAGAAAAGGAGTCAAACAGAGCTGGAAAAGCAATCTTAAGGCGCCATCAACGAAGTGTTGGAGGCGCCTCCACTGCCTACAGGCTTGAGGGCGCCCTTATTGCCTTGAGGGCGCCTTCCACATTGTCCAGGGCACCCTCAAGGCCATTGAGGGTGCCTTTGACCCAGTCTATTTGACTGTTTCATATTCGGATAAAGTTTTATCCGATGCCTCAGCTGGAGGCACCCTCAACCCCTTTAGAGGTGCCCTCAAGACTAGAGATAGGATTTCTAAGAGCTATATAAATACCCCTGGAGCTAGGAAATTATTTATTCAAATCTGTATTCAATTCCTAGTAATGCTTTAGAGCTTTTAGTGTGTAAAAGGCTTCTCCGCCTTCAAAGAAGGAGATTCTGACTAAGCTGTCCAACTGCCTTGGATTAACAACCACATAGGTTGTAACCAAGTTAAATCCCTGAGTCTTCTTTCTTTCTTTTCTGTTATTTATTTTTATTTTATTGTTACTATTTTAGAGCTAAAAGAATGAGGAGGGTATTTCTTATTGCAAGCAATTCACCCCTCTCCTCTTGCTGTCTCCGCTGTACCAATAGGAAGGACCTATAAATCCAACCGAGTGAAAAGTTATGGTAGCTTGACTTTGTGTCTGTGCAGTAGTCTGAAATCTAGCACGCCCGTGCTTGAAGGCATGGCCATGCCTTTTGGCTGTGTGATTTTTCCCTAAAACTCCCCATGGCTATGTTCCTCATCATGTCATGGTCATATAGATGAAATTTGAGCACATTTTGACTTTGTTTAGACCCCGGTATGCACTGAGCAACACGGTAACGTGACTGGACATGATTGCTTGTTTTCTCTTCCGGAGTTGCTCTAAAGTGATTATTTATTTTTTTTTCACTCTAAAAGGCATCCTTTTCATCCCAAAGTCCATCCATGAAGGAGACATGGCCATGCCTTGGGGCATGGCCATGCCTTGGGGCATGGCTAGGTCTTAGTCTTTCTTCAAATGATCTTCTTTTGAGTGCTTTGAATCCTTTTTTGCTCCAAACTGCTCCTGAAAGTGAAAGCAAACACCAAGCATATTTTTGGACACAAAGTAGTAATTATACTAAAATAAACATGATAAAAGAGTGTAAAAGCATAGATCATACACAATAAATACAGAAAAATATACGTTAAATAATGTAAAATAATATATATAATCTACATGCATTATATATAATCTACACGTATCAGGTAACCAACAAAGGATGAGGCTTGATTATGTAATACCCCAGTTCTGAGATTCTCGTTAAGTATGACTTAAAAAGTTAGATGATACTATCCATATCACCAAGGTGCACCTTCCTTTTCGGAAGCCCAAACTTAAGAACTCCAAAGTTAAGTATACTTGGCTTGGAGAAATCTGAGGATGGGTGACTGTTGGTTGCTACTTAGAATACCGTACTGGTTTCCCTGTACAAAAATTTTATACAAGCATAGAACCTTTCCTAACAACCTATTGTGTTCTTTAGAAGTTAAACTTGGATTGTAAACGGAACTTAACATTATTAATCCAAGTTCAACTTATCTGTTCTTAGAAGTTTAGACTTGGATTGCAAACAAAACTTAACATTATTAATCCAAGTCCAACTCATGTTACAAAGTTAATTAAATATTTATTTCAAAGACCGGCTTCCAGGTTAAACATGGCGAGGCACTAGGTCTTCTTGGGTATGGGATCATCCACCACTTCCTAGACAAAGCCTTTCAACGAAATTCAATATTCAATCTCCTTATAGTAACCTCAGGTTTAACCACTAAGAACAATCGAATCACAAGATCAAAAAAATAAAAGAAACACAAAGTCAAAACATAAAACCGATTGACTCTTGTGTTTGGTATTTCAAAATCTATACAAAGAATATGAACTAGTTATGATGCAGAAATAAACAACTAGTCATACATTTCTTTGTATCTAAAGACCTCTTGATCTTCTATTGTATTCCTCTCCTCCTCTTGGACGTCGTGTGGGCGACGATCTACCAAGATGAATTCCACCCGAACCACTTCTTTTCTTCCAAGACACTTGAGCCACCAAGGGATGCCAAAATAGGAAACTCCTTCTCTTCTTCTTCTTCTCCAAGTGTGATGCCAAAATGAAGAAAGCAAGGAGGAGATAGGAGCCGGCCCTAAGGAGAACAAGCAAGGAGAAGGGATGGCCGACCACCAAGGAATTAGAAGAGAGGGAACTTAGAGAAATCAATTCAATAGAGATTAATCCCATGAGGCACCCTCTACCTCTCTTTTATAATCCTTGGGCATGACAAAAAAGAAAAGTTTTAAACATAATTAAAACTTCCTTATTTGTGGCCTCCCTATAAAAAAATAAATTTTAACAACAATTAAAATCTCTCTTTTATAAATTTCCTATTGTACATGGCAATAAAGGAAAGTTTTAAAATTAATCTCTCACTTTTAAAACATGTAGACAACTACAAAAAAGGAAAGATTAATTAAAACTTCTTTTTTTAAAATCATGGTTACCAAAAGGAAAGTTTTATCAAAAATTAAAATCTTTCTTTTAAATATTATAGATAACTACAAATAAGGGAAAAAAATTTCACAATTAAAATCTCTCTTTAATCTTTTTATAGATATCTATAAAAGGAAAGATTTTAAAATTTAAAACTCTCTTTTAAAACCACGAGGATGACTTCAAAAAAGGAAATATTTTAACAAATAAAATCTTCCTTTTTCTCTCTTCTATGGATGCTAAAAAGGAAAGTTTTAAACAAAATTAAAACTCCCTTTTAATCCATAATATGGTCGGCCATACATAAGGTAACAAAAAAGGAAAAACTTTATAAGTAAAATCTCTCTTTTAAACCCTTTGCGGATAGCTATAAAAGAAAAGATTTTAAGATTAAAATTCCTCTTTTAATTCCCTTTATAGATGGCTATAAAAGGAAAGATTTTAACAAAAATAAAATCTCGTTTTATTCTTTACCTATGGTCGGCCCCATGCTTGGTCACCAAGCATGGTTTGGTCGACCACTACTTGGGCTCCAAGCCAATGCTTGGTCGGCCCCCTTGCACCAAGTAAGGTTGTGTCTGACCCATTACTTGGACAAGATGTGGACTTAGTGGATACAAGATTTTATAGAGGCTACAACAGGGACCGAGAGGAGAAATTGGTTTTGGTCTCCCAATGAGCATGAGCTTCCTGTGTTCGTCCCGAACACCCAACTCAAGTTCATCAATAATAACTCATACCACTAAAGAGTTATTATTGAACTACCGCACCAACCCCAAATTACATTATGAGCTCTTCTTATTATGAGTGCATTAATCTCCCTGTGTTTAAGATATCGAATGCCCACTAATTAAATGAGTTATTGACAACTCACTTAATTAATATCTAGCTCCAAGATTAGTACCACTCAACTTCATTATCATGCCAGACTAAGTCCACCTGCAGGGTTTACATGATAATCCTTATGAGCTCCTCAAGAGGGCATTATCAACCTAGATTACTATGACACATTTTCCTTCTATAATCAACAACACACCATATAAATGATATCATTACCCAACTTATCGGGCCTCTTGATTTATAAACCTAAGAACTCCAAAGTTAAGCATGCTTAGCTTGGAGAAATCTGAGAATGGGTGACCTCTTGGGAAGTTTTCTAGGGTGCATGCGAGTGAGGACAAAGCACGCTGAAAGGACCTCCGGTGGTCTGTGGAGCTAGTCATCAACTCGATGGGCAATTCTGGTGGCGTTCTCGGTTCGGTCCGGGTGGGGCCCGCCTGGGTCGGGGCATTATAGATTAAGTTTGCGCTCATTTAGTAGGGTTTCACCAGTCGGGTCAGAGCATCCTTTATTACTCGATTAGTTTTAATGAGAAATGCCAAGGTAATAGCCTATATATATATTATGACAGAAATCTTCATAAATAACTAAGGAGGAAAAAAATTTCCTACCAAAAGTGGCGCTTAACCTGAGGTCACTAGGAGTAAGCCCAAAAACATATAACATGCCCTCTATAGTCATCTTGGGCAGACTAAACTTTCGATCTCTCAACTTCTCCAAGGCCTGACATAGGATTGAATCCTTGTGGATGTTTCCTAAGTCTGGGATAAGAGGAAGATGCTTCTACCATGTTGTTGGGCAAGGTAGAGAAGTCGAGAGTCGAATGAAAAAGTATTTATCTCTCCATTTGCCTTGAGGTAGAATCCTTTCAAACAGAGGTGTCTTAGGACAGGCGCGGAAATGGAATAAACCCTCCATCACTTGTTGTGGGTAAAAATATTGATGGAATAAGCGGGGAGACAAAGGGATGCCTAGTAGGAGGAAAGCAACAGTGGCACCACTGAGAACACGAATAGAACTATGCATGAGTTGATGAAGGGGAATCTGAAAGTATCAGCTAACATTGGCAAAGAATGGATGGATAGGAAAGCAAAGCTCCACTATAACTTGTTCCTTAAAAATAGCGATACTTTTGCTGGGAGGAAGGTCAGGACGATCTTGGCCCTGGAGTATGACTACATAGGTGGGAATCCCGTAATTAAAGCGGAGATCGTCGACATCTACATCTTGAAGTTTTGAAGAGCACTGTGTGTACCACACGCTATTTTCAGCCATTTGGAGAAAAGAGATGAAGAGAATAAAGAAGGTGGAAGCAATGAAAAAGGAGAGGTAAAGGCGTTAAGGCCCTTAGGAGTTTGTATGGCATGTTCAAAGGGATAATAATCAAACGTCCAACCGGATTTACTCTGTTCTAGTTTTAAGCCCGAACGGAGTTAAGTCCGAGCAGTTTTGAATTTTACTTTATTAATAATCATCTGTTACAACTCATCCGACCTTAAAGTTTGAATGAATTTGAGGCTGAGCGATTTCTAAAAATTGCTAAGTTATCATCACCTCAGTATAGCTCGTCCGGACATTGGTTCGGATGGATGTTCGTGGTCCTTAGTCTATCACACCCCCTCAGAGAAAATGAAAGATACTAGATAACCAAACATTAGAGTAAAGACAAATGACAAATTTGACAGACACTTGGTTGTATTTACTAGTGAAGAGGAGTACATAATTTTTTACATCAATCGAAAGGATAATATAAAGACAAAGCAAATCATTGCAAATTGGGAAATAGGCCAAGTGGACGGTTCTTGATTAGTCTCATATAGTCTAGGAAATGAGCAGGAGGATCAGAAGCTAGATAGCCTCCCTCCTTTAATTGCTCCACTGCACCCTCAGCTCCGTGAACAAGAGAATTGTTAATGGAGCTAGCAATGGATTCGATGTTTGAAGAAGCGCTTTCTTCCTTGTTTCAAAGTGCTCATCTTCCTCTGCTTGCTAGGCCTCCAATTCTACCCAGACAGTTGTTAGCACCGTAGAAACATCTGCCAATTCAGATTCTTTAGCAGATAGAGTGGTTTGGGCGATCTTTAAGTCTACACTTAGTGATTCCTGCTCAGCCTCTTTGGCGGCTAGTTTAGTATCATATGTAACTTCCATTTCCTTCAGCTGGGTGGAAAGTTGTTCTATTTCTACAACTTTTCCATCCAACTTTGCCTTCATGCTCACTTGGAGAGTGGTGTCTGATCAGATTTGGGCTTCTGTTGTCTCCAGAGCAACCTTTAGTTTGGACACTTCCTTGCGTTCAATTTTCGCCAACTTTCGAGCCTCTTGAAGTTGAGTCTCTAGTCCGTTCAACCATTCACGAGAGGGTACAGAAGCAACTTCAAAAACCTACTACTTCAGGGACTCATTTTCCTAGGCCAGGGTGGACAGTTGCTGTGCAAGGCTCATCCCGATTTCCCAACGCTGGAAAATAAATAACCTTTGAAATATCCCATAGGAGGAACATTAAATAAAATTATAGTGCCTTGGCCAGCTCATACAAGTATTCATTAGCCAGTTCCATAGGATTAAGCTCGCTAAGTTGATTTCCTACATTCTCCCAGGCATCTACTAAATGACCCGTCAGAAGTATTTGGCCAGTAGATGAAGGGGTGATCAAAGAGGAGACGATGGCCTGGGCGGACGACAAAGTGAAGGTGATCGAAAATTGATGAGGCCTCTACGATGCAGCAGAAGTGGAGGTTGGGAAGGTCCTCCCATGAGGAGTCGTGCGAGGGGCATGGGCTAGAGAGTTACCCAGAAGGGAAGTGGTCTCGTGTGCTTGAATGGGTGTCAGCATTGGACTAGCCGAAGGAATGGCGGGTAAGGTTCGATCGAAAGATTGTTCCTGTATCTCTTCCTAGGCATGATCTCTCCGAATGGGAGATAAATGGGGGGAGGACACTTTAGTAGAAGGCACCCGTTCTTCAGGATTTGAGCGTGGACAAGCTTGTGCCTCTTACGCCCCTTTATCGGGACGTCCTTCACCTCTCAAGTAGGGGTGTTCATTATTCTGGTCAATCCATTAACCTGCCCGATTTAAATAACATTCAGGTTATTTGGTTTGGTTAAATGAAATTCAGGTCATTTGAATGAACTGGCCCAAAATATTAATTGGATTAATGGTTTGATTTTAGATATAGCTCCCCATCAGAATAATCCGCCCGAAACCTGAATAAGGAATTAATATATATTTTATAATTTTTTTAGTATAATATTTGGAATCTTTGGAATATGCAAGTTTTTTTTCTTATATTGAATGGAACTATTTTATGAAATTTGGAGATTATTTATTTGTAAATATAAATTATTTAGAGTTTATTTATTTGAAGAAGATTGAAAATTTGAAATGAAAAGAAAATTGGGTTAATAGGTATCCAAACCGAATAACCCGAATTAGTTTTGTGTAATTCGGTTTGGTTTATAATTAATCTGGTTTGGTTCTTGGTTGGATTTAAAAAATTATAAAATCTGAATAACCCTAACCGAATAACCCAAATAACCTGAATTGAACCAAATGAACAGCCCTATCCTCAAATACTACAAGGGGATCGGAAGATAGTTCCTTAGAGGCAGTGGCTGCACTAGACTCGACCATTCGACTACTAGAAGCTTTGTTAGAAGGGTCAGTTGGTTGAGCAACCCGCTTAGCTAGCAGTGCCCACCCTTTAACTACAATCGCTGCTTCTTCTCGAATCTCGCCGCCAACTAAGGCTTCATAAATAGCGCTCACTGCATAGAATAAAAAAATATCTTAGTTAGTGATAAGGTAATGACCAGGTTATCAAAACTTACCAAAAGAGCAGGAAAGTTTTTGTCAAATAAGGTTCAGGCCAAACAAGTATAGAAGACCTTCACGTAGCCACTTGTGAATTTTGAAGCGTTGGCCGCTCAGGTTAGTTGAGTATGAAATGAAAGTGGGGTTGCTCCTATAACTGCCAAGGTTAGGAAGAGGAGGCAGGAAAGATTGCCATTCAGTAGACCAAATGGCAAGCTCCAACATCTCAAGGAAAAAGAAACAAGATTTTCATCCCTTGTTTAAGGAGGGCATATCCTCAAATAATACAGATTTTAGGCGAGATTAAAAAAGAAATACCCATGGTTCAGATTTCTTAGGGTAAGAAAATAGAAAAATATTGTGAGGAGTTGGGGGAATATCATATAGGCGAAATAACATGAATATGTCGCACACAGCGCAGATTGCATTTTGAGCAAATTATTGTAAAGGGATACGGAAATATTGAGTCACTTCAGTTAAGAATGGATGGACAGGAAAGCGTAGCCTGACTGCTAACTGGTCTTTAAAGAAGGTAATGTGATTAGTATTAGAATGTATACTAAAAGCCTAGCTTTTTGTATGAACATTTATATTTTGAAATGAGAATCACTTTAGTCAAATGTTGCATTTTATATGTTAATGCAGTTGCCCATTTAATTTATATTGTAAATAATATGGTGTGCGGTGCCGCACAGAAGATCATGTTATCAGTTCCTTATAAATTATAAATAGTAGCTCACGACCGAGATGGATAGGAACAAACCATTGGAACGGTTGTAGTGTAATTTGGTATTAGTTTGCCTTGACTATAAAATTACACTAGTACACTAAGTGTGTATTGAGCAGGACCATTTGAGGTTGTTTGATTTATACTTACTATATAAAAGAACAGAACCTCTGTTATTATGGATGTGTGTCCTCTTAATCCCGATATAATAATAAGCACGTATACTTAGTATTTATTTCTTTGACTTATCAATGGGTGAGATTTATTCGTTAAATCAATAGGCCCGATGAGTTGGGAGATAGTACCATTTATATGGTGTGTTGTTAATTATAAAAGGAAACTATGTCCTATTTATTAGGTTGATGGTGTCCCCTTGAGGAGCTCATAAGGATTATCATGTAAACCCTACAGGTGGACTTAGTCCGACATGATAATAAGGTTGAGTGTTACTACTCTTGGAGCTAGATGTTAATTAATTGAGTTGTCAGTAACTCATTTAATTAACGGACATTGATATCTTAAACACAGGGAGATTAACGCACTCATGATAAGAAGGAGCCCATATTGTAATATGGGATTGGTACGGTAGTTCAATAATAACTCTTTAGTGGTATGAGTTATTATTGATGAACTTGAATTAGGTGTTCGAGTCGAACACAGGAAGCTCAAGTCCATTAGGAGGCCAAAACCAATTCCTCCTTTCGGTCCTTATTATAGCCTCTACATAGCCTCATATCCACCCGATTTGTTTTTACTTCCTACCCAAGAAAGGGGGTCGGCCAAGCCTTTCTTGGTGCCCAAGCAAAGGGTCGGCGAAACCAAAAGAAAAGAAGAGAAAAGAAAAAAAAAAGGAGGGGGATTTTTTTCTCGACAGAATTAGAGTTTTTTTCTAAAAAGAATTATGTTGATTCCTTCTTAAAAATTTTCTAAAAAGAATTAAATTAATTCTTTCCTAAGAAATTTTTCTAAAAAGAATTATGTTGATTCTTTCTTAGAAATTTTCTGAAAAGAATTAAATTAATTCTTTCCTAAGGAATTTTTCTAAAAAGAATTATGTTAATTATTTTCTAGAGAATTTTTCTAAACAAAATTCTGTTAATATTTCTCTTTTTTATCTGGTGCCAAGGGCTATATAAAGAGGATAAGTTATGCCCGAAAATGACACAACAATAATTCCCTTCCAACCATAGTTGTGGTCGGCACCCCTTTGCTCCTATCCCCCTTTTCTTTTCCCCCTTAGGGCCGGCAGCATCCTTCTTTTCTCCCTTCTAGAGCCGGCGCCCAATTTCCCCTCTTCCTCCCCTTCTTCCCTCTAGGGTCGGTGGCCCCATCTCCCTTGGTGGCCGGTGAATTGGAGGAGAGGAAGAAGAAGAGAAGGTGCTCATTATTCCTTGGTGGCCGGCGGATTTGAAAGCAAGCAAGAGAAGCTTTGGGTGGTTTGTCTTGGTAGATCGTCGCCCACATGACGTCCAAGAAGAGGAGAGGAATACATCTTAAGATCAAGAGGTCTTTGTCTACAAAAGAAGGTATAACTAGTTCTTTATTCCACTACGAACTAGTTTAGTTTTTCTTTGTATGGATCCTGAAATACCAACACAAGAGGCTAGCGATTTTGTTTTTCATTTTTGTGCTTTGTTTTTGTGTTTCGATCATGTGCTTTAATTGAGGTCTCTTTAGTTAAACCTAAGGTTACTGTGAGAAGTTTAAATATTCAATTTCTTTGAAAGGTTTTGTCTAGGAAGTGGTGGATGATCCCATAACCAAGAAGGCCTAGTGCCTCGCCATGTTTAACCTGGAAGTCAATCCTTGAAATAAATATTTAATCAACTTATGTAATATGGTTTAACTTCTGAAGAACACAAGGGTTGAACTTGGATTAATAATGTTAAGTTTCATTTGCAATCCAAGTTTAACTCCTGAAGATTGAACTTGGAGTAAAAATGTTAAGTTTCATTTCTATTCCAAGTTTAACTTCAGTAGAGCACATGGGGTAGCTAGGTAAAGTTTTGTGCTTGTACAAATTTTTGTACAGGAGAAACAAAATGGTGTTCCAAGTAGCAACCAACAACTGGTATCAGAGCTAGTTTTCTGCCTCTGTGTGTTTGGTTTTCAGTTAAATTATGCACTAGTCATATATAATTTAGGCAGGATAATAGTAGAATATATAAAATAGATTAACTCTGTGATTGCAGGCATCCTAGTTCTAACTATTATGGCATATTATGTTTGTATGTGATCTAGACCCTCGAGCATGTCGAGGGCATTTTGTGTGTGCATGATTGTAATTATTAAATATAGCAGGAGTTGTATTAGTTTTAGGATTTTACATTCTGTTGGATCTAGATCACATGTACATTCCTTCGTGGAATATAGGATCGATAAATGTAAAATTTTTTTTTTTTGTTGCGGTTCGTCTCCTTGCTATGTGTGGTGCTACCTTAAGGACCGGAGGTGCGGCGGAAAAGGAAGCAAGAAGAACACGACGACATGACCTGTTGACGCCGGCTAGGGTCATAAGGCCAACTATGGATAAGGAAAAGGACAGCTATGGATAAGGCCATAATAGTTGAAAAATTATTTTTTTCATATTTATTACCTTTATGTGTTGTAATGTGTATGATGTGTGTGGGTATGATTAAAATTCCTCATTTAAATAAATAAGTGGGAGAGGGTTTATTTATTTAAATTCCACGATCTCCATTACTGGTTTGTAAGTGATGCATTCAAACTTGCACGTTGGCTTTGAGTGTCTTCCTCCACATCGGATGAGTTTGTTTGCGGATCACTATATCAAATTTCCTTAATGGATGATTATAGGAAATTATTTAGGTTTGTGTGATCTTCTCCATCTGAAGGGGCACAATCCTATTTAATGGACTAAGTATCAAGTAATGGTATACACTTAGGCGCATTTAATAGTATCCTCCCCATCGGAGTCACTGCTATTATTTGTGTGACCAAAGAAAAACCAACTATTAATTTTATTTGTCATAAAGTTAGGTTGACAAGATAATAAAATTAATGGGTAAAACCCCCTCTTACAAATGTTTGAATTAGTATACGTCCACACTATCGTGGCATACAAAATTCACGGTGTTTTCAAGTGTTGGTGAATTTAAATGATATTGTTTGAGGAAACAATATTATTTTAAATTCTAAAGTTTTGACCAAATATTTTGTGATTCTTAGGATTTCAAAATGGCTTTCAATCCTCTTGCTGTTATTTTAAAAGAAAACAAACTTACTTGTCCCAATTATATTGGTTGGAAACAAAACTTGGACATTGTCTTAACTATTGTAGGATATAAGTTCATACTTTTTGAGATCTGTCCAAGCTTGCCTAAAAGCGATTCTAGTGAAGAGAAGATTGAGTATCATAAGAAATGGGTCAGGGCAGATGAGATGGCGCGGTGTTACATTTTGACTTCTATGTCAAATATGCTGCAACATCAACATCAGGTCATGCCTACTGCCTATGACATGATGATCACAAAGAACTCTTCGGATACCAGAATCGGGCTGCCAGGCAGGACTGTACAATCTTAAAGGTGAACTATCCTCGCAAAAAGGAGAACAATAGAGGTGTATCTTATTCATTAATTGTTGAAACATGTTTAGCGTTATTATCTACCGGTACATGGTGTGTAGATATGGGAGCCACTGATCATGTCTGCAATTCATTGCAGGGGTTCCAGGAAATCTGACAACTACATGAAGGGGAAATCACCATCTACATGGGCAATGCTACGAAAGTGGTGGTTGTTGTAGTGGGAGATATTTATTTATCTTTTGATAGGAATAAAATATTGATTTTGAAAAATTATCTTTACGTACCAAGTTTTAGAAAGAACTTGATTTCGGTTTCTAAACTATTTATGGATGGATATTCTATTTCTTTTGATAACAAAGTAGTTATCAAGAAAAATAGGGTAGTTATCAGTTCTGGTACGTTGGTTGGCAATTTATATACTCTAAATCTAATAACTCCCACGATGCAACAAACAGAAATTAATAACACATCTTCTAATTCTAATAAGAGAAAGCAACCTTCAGAAATGAACCAAACATATCTTTGGCATCTAAGGCTAGGTCATATTAACTTAAGTAGGATTCAAAGTTTAATAGTTGTTGAACCTTTAGGTTCATTGGTGGTGGAAAACTTTCCTGTAACGACCCGGCCCTTCGGCCTCTTGGGCGCCTTTGTGGCAGCCCAACTGGTGGCCCTTATGTCATCGGCACATTTGGCGACCTCTAATGTCGTCGACCGACGATGACCCTTAGCCGTGACGTTACTCACTAGGACTTTCCACCCCTGGCCAGTGGATTTTTGCCTTCCCCAGGATTCAAACTCTAAACCTCCAGGCTTAAGTATTAGAGTTTATGAATCCTGGTAGCCAAGTGACAGACACCTCCGCAACAGTATGTCCAGAACAGAGGTGCTCCCCCACAGCTACACCAGATGCAAGTTACGATAGAAGGGACTTTGATAAGCCAAGGGAGACTGGAAGCTCCGCCAATTACAACGAATGATAGAATTTTCTCCCTCACCAAGGAAGATGTGGTGAATGCTTCTACCGCTGTCACAGGTCAGATATTTATTTTCAGTCAGCATGCTACTGTATTATTTGATACTGGGGCAACGCACTTATTCGTCTCTACACCTTTCACAAGGTAGATAGACATGCCACCGCAAGCCTTAGATCGCAAGTTCTTAACAACCCTACCTTCGGGACAAGTAATGCCATCTACTCATGTGCTGTGAGCCGCACCCATCAGAATCGCAGACAGAGAACTCTACTATGATCTGATAGTGCTTGACATGCAGGATTATGATATTATATTGGGCGTGGATTTCCTGAGCAAGTACGGTGCTTCGATAGAGTGTTGTAAGAGAAAAGTGGTTTTCCGGCCTGAATCAGAACCGATGTTTGAATTTATTGGGGAGCCAAGAGAAATTATGTGCTACGAGATCGAAAATATGTCCGGACAGCTCTCTACCTTGACTATAGCACCGACGTTGTTCGACGATATATTGGGGAAGAAAACCCGCGACCCAAGCATCCAAAGGATCAAGTAAGAGGTCTTAGAAGGAAAGAATGATGGATTCCGTATCGCTGATAGTGGAATATTATACCTCAGGGATCGCTTATGTATTCCCGAGGATCCAGAGTTATGAAAGAAGATATTGGAAGAAGCCCATGCAACACCCTATGCGATGTATCCTGGATCCACCAAGATGTACCAAGACCTGAAAAAGAAATTCTGGTGGTTCAGTATGAAAAGAGATGTGGCTCAGTACGTTGGCACCTGCCTGACCTGCCAGAGAGTTAAAGCATAACACCAGAGACCTGGAGGAGTACTGCAGCCAATACAGATCCCAGAATGGAAATGGGAGGATATTTCTATGGATTTCATCACGGGACTACCCAAAACGACGAACGGCTACGATGCCATATGGGTAATCATGGATAGATTGATGAAATCTGCCCACTTCCTAGCAATCAAGATGACTTACTCGATTGAGCAACTGGCTCAAATATATGTCAGGGAAATTATTAGATTACATGGGATTCCTAAGACCATCATTTCTGACAAAGATGGTCGCTTCGTTTCACATTTCTGGGAATGTGTTCAGAAGGCTCTTGGCACAAAGCTATTATTCAGTACTGCCTTCCACCCTCAGACCGACGGACAGACAGAAAGGGTGAACCAAGTACTAGAAGATATGTTACGGGCTTACGCCTTAGACTTTAAGGGAAGCTAGTGCCGATATCTCTGCTTAGTGGAATTCACCTACAACAATAGCTACCAAGCTACTATTGGAATGGCGCCTTACGAGGTTTTGTACGGGAGGAAATGTAGGTCCCCTATATACTGGTATAAAGGTGGTGAAAAGAAGGAAATGGGATTTCGAACAGATTTCATTGACAACACCACCCGTGCTATACAGAACATCCGCCAAAGAATAGAAACTGCTCAGAGTCGGTAGAAGAATTACGCGGATAAATGGTGTAGGCAGTTAGAATTCAGCGTCGGAGATTCAGTATTTCTCAAAGTAGCTCCTATGAAAGGAGTGATAAGATTTGGAAAGAAGGGAAAGCTAGCCCGTGCTACGTGGGACCATATCCAATTCTGAAAAGAGTCGGCAAAGTAGCTTACGAGATAGAGCTGCCTCAAGAGATGTCAGCAATCCACAACGAATTCCATGTTTCAATGCTCAAGAAATGTATTCCTAGCACAGACCAAGTGATCGAGCCACAGACAGTGCAAGTGCAAGAGGACCTAAGTTATGAGAGCCGACAGGTTCAGATAATAGACCGAGATGTCAAAAGACTAAGGAACAAATAGGTACCCTTAGTAAAGGTCCTATGGCAAAATCAACGGGTCGAAGAAGCCACTTGAAAACGTGAAGATGATATGAAACAAAAGTACCCGGAGCTATTTTAAGTTCGAGGATGAACTTTTATGAGGTATGGGGGATTGTAACACCCATAGGATCTCTAATAATTCATATAGATTTATGCATGATTAAAATGGGCCTTAATAATTCATATAGATTCATACATGATTTAAAATGGGCCTTATGTGGATTTTCAAAAAAATAAAGAAAACTAGAACCAAAAAGAGGCATGACCAAGGATTGAACCTTGGACCTCATAATAAGTGGTTCCATGTTATAACCAGTAGCCCCAGCAAGGGTGTGCTATTAAGAAGGAAAGGGACAAGATAGTTAAAGGTAAGGAAAGTGAAGGCTCTCTTCACTAAGAAGGAGAAGTTCAAGTTTTCTTCTTCTTCTTCCAATGAAAAGAGAGTTTTACCTTCTCCCTTCATTTAGGATGAGTAAAAGAAAAGGGAAGGAAAAGTCCATTTTTCCTTCTTCCTTTCATTTGGAATAAAAGGAGAAAAGGAAAGAGAAAATTCATTTTCTTCTCTCTTCCTCCTCCCTCCTCCTCTCCACTGAAACCAAACTCCCTCTCCTCACCATTGCCGAGACCAAGCTAAAAGACTTCTTCTCTAGGAAAGCTTCACAAGCAAGGTTACTTCTCTTAGATAATTAAGCGAGAGGAAGTAAGTATCCCCCTCACCTGCAGTACAAGTAGCCTCCTTCGTTTTCTATGCTTAAAAATGTTTTGAAAAAAAAAACTTAGGGTTCGGCCATGATAAGTAAAAATGAAAACATGCTTGTTTATGCCCCTTCATGATATATGATCTCTTATATGTTGTTGGTAAAAACTTTTATGCTTCATGTGGTACTAAAAGTTTAGGAACCCTACCTTGAAGTTTTGGCCAAGCTTAGATACAAGGTCTAGGGAAAAGTTTTGAAATGAAAACATGCTTGTTTATACCCCTTCATGATATATGATCTCTTATATGTTGTTGGTAAAAGTTTTATGCTTCATGTGGTACTAAAAGTTTAGGAACCCTACCTTAAAGTTTCGGCCAAGCTTAGATACAAGGTCTAGGGTAAAGTTTTGAAATGAAAACATGCTTGTTTATGCCCCTTCATGATATATGATCTCTTATATGTTGTTGGTAAAAGTTTTATGCTTCATGTGGTACTAAAAGTTAAGGAACCCTACCTTGAAGTTTCGGCCAAGCTTAGATACAAGGTCTAGGGCAAAGTTTTGAAATGAAAACATGCTTGTTTATGCCCCTTCATGATATATGATCTCTTATATGTTGTTAGTAAAAGTTTTATGCTTCATGTGGTATTAAAAGTTTAGGAACCCTACCTTGAAGTTTCATCCAAGCTTAGATACAAGGTCTAGGGCAAAGTTTTGAAATGAAAACATGTTTGCTTATGCCCCTTCATGATATATGATCTCTTATATGTTGTTGGTTAAAGTTTTATGCTTCATGTGGTACTAAAAGTTTAGGAACCCTACCTTGAAGTTTCGGCCAAACTTAGGTACAAGGTCTAGGGCAAAGTTTTGAAATGAAAACATGCTTGTTTATGCTCCTTCATGATACATGACCTCTTATATGTTGTTAGTTAAGAGTTTTATGCTCCATGTTGTACTAAAAATGTTTAGAACCTTACCTTTAGGTTTCGGCCAAGAATGGATGAAAGGCTTAGGGAAAAGTTTTGAAACCTAACTATGCTTGTATATGCTTCCTCATGATGTATGATCTTTGATATATGGTTGGTTTAAATTTCATGCTTCATGTTGTACTAAAAATGTTTAGAACCTTACCTTTAGGTTTCGGCCAAGAATGGATGAAAGGCTTAGGGAAAAGTTTTGAAACCTAACTATGCTTGTATATGCTTCCTCATGATGTATGATCTTTGATATATGGTTGGTTTAAGTTTCATGCTTCATGTTGTGAAAGAAAGTTTGGAACCTCACCTTTAGGTTTCGGCCAAGATTGAATATAAGACTTAGAGCAAAGTTTTGAAATCTAACCATGCTTGTTTATGCTTCTTCATGAAATATGATCTCTTACATGTTGTTAGTTTCATGCTACATGTTGTATTAAAAAGTTTGGAACTGTTGAAGCAATCCCAATGGTCAACAGGACCATGTGTTTTGGTGTTTGGGCAAAGAGTTTAAGTTAGGTTCACCCTTGTATTTGATATGTGTACTTGAGTTATGCAGGACTGCAGGATACACATGTGACTCAGGTTGATGGCTTTGGGTCTGGTGAAGGATGGAGCATCCAAGGGACCGTGGACAAGGCAGCGAAGACAAGGGCCGAGGGAAGCGACTTCGAGACATACGTGAAGGATGGCATTGGGGACGAGCCACGGGCTTGTATGCATCCGAGGGATGAGAGCCAAAGGAAGTAGGCTTGAAGGCAAGAGGTCAAAGCTGCAAATGAAGCGTCAAATGAGTCATAAGGGTGAGGGTACGAGTGCATGAGAGATTGTACTCGGAGTAAAATCCTAGTTTTAGGGTTTTACTGTAGCAGTACTGTAGCGCTACTGTAGCAACACTGTAGCAGTCGACTGCATGTTTTAGCAGTCGACTGGCATCGAACAGAAAGTTGAATCGAGCCGTTGGGATGTAACGGTCGAATTTCCACAGAGAGCGGTCGACTGCATGTTTTAGCAGTCGACTGGTAGGCGGGGTTTTCCAACCCGTGGCCTATATAACCAAGCCTTGGGAGCTTGGTTGGGGTTGACGAAATAGAGGTGGTTAATCTCTATTAGTAGTCTACTTGTGCCCTAGCGTCAAAAGAGTTCTTGTGAGGGTTGTGGTGAGGTTTCTCCACCCACAAGGAACTACGTGAGCTAGCCGGAGTTTGCCGGGGAGTAATCCACCGAAGGATCGGGATCGTCCACCTTACGGACAGCCGTGGAGTAGGAGCCCTAATCTCTGAATCACGTTAAACGATTGTGTAGCTTGGTTTGCATTTCTTTCTTGTCCTTATCTTTAAGCTTGTTTGTTTTGTTTGTATTTTTGTTGCGAAAACTAACAAGTGTAGGAAGCTAACGATTTGGGGGTGTCGTCTATCTAACCCCCCCTTCAAGCTGGCCACCGATCCTCCAACAAGTGGTATCAGAGCGAGGCCGCTCTCCGTCGGATTAACCGTCGAGGAAGCAACGCATAAGAAGATGGCCGGGTTGTTTGTCCCTCCAAAGTTTGAAGGAGGAAGCCTTGGGGACATCACATTTTAGATGATGAAGATGGAAATCTTCTTCGACAAGGATTGGGACACCATGATGGTGATTAAGAAACCGTTCAAAGTCCCAAAAGATAAGAAGGGAAAAAGACTCCGACCACGACATTGGATGGAGGAGCAAACCACACGATCGGAGGCAAATTCAAAGGTAATATCAATGTTGATTGAAATTTTGCCTTCTAACGTGATAAGTGGTGTAGGTGAATATAAGAATGCCCATGATTTATGGAGCAAGATAAAAAAAAGGTTCAATGGGAAGAACTCGTGCCTACACACGAAGAAGAAAAATTCGAAGAAAAGCAAGAAGAAGAACCCAAGGAGATGGGTTTAATTGCTCAAGTTGAGGAGGAGAAGCAAGATGAGGCATCATCTACATCCTCAAAGGTTGAAGATGAATCCAAGACAAGTAAAGAGGATGAAGAAGAAGTCTTGGAGGAGGTCAACCTAGTGAGCACCTCCACCGAAGCAAAGTCAAAAGATCACATAATATGCTTCGGGTGCAATGAGAAGGGACACTACAAGAGTAGATATCCTATGGGTAAGAAAGAGGTATCTCCTAAACTTAATTCAATCTCTTTAGAATCTAATTTGAGTTGTAGGAAGAAGAAGGAGAAGAAGCACATTAGATGCTTCACGTGTGGATTACTTGGACACTACCACACAAGATGCTCAAGGAAGGGAGAGTTCAAGAAGTTGGAGCATCTAAAGAAGTGGGAGAAGAAGAAGAGGAGCTCAAGTCAAGGGGGAGCTTCAAGGGTAAGGGAGGTATACCCTAATTTGAAGTATAATTCAAATTCAAATTCTTATGTTCCCATGCATGTTAGGAAAAATAATGTTAATCATTATATGCCCATGCAAAATTTTGGTTTCAAATATCGTGATAGGAGTAGGGTAATTGTAGATCAAAACCCTAGGAGACTCATTCATGAAAAATCTAGAAATGGTAGATCTAAGGAGACCCAAGGCATTAATCCCAAGAAGGGGAGACATATGCCTAGAAAGGGTAGGTCTAGGAATGTCCAATTTGGACAAATTAACTCTAGGGTTAGGAACCTAGAGAAGGAGAATCAAGCCTTAAGGGGAAAGCTTGATAAGTTAGAACAATTCCTTAAGAGATTCAATGTTGGATCTAAGGAATTAAATATGGTGTTGGGTAGCCAAAGACCCAACCATGATAGATCGGGCTTGGGATACCGATCTAGTTCCTCCAAGGCTAAAGAGAGATCATGTGCTAGGGTGGCAAATGATCATGGCAAGGGAGAGTCCTCCAAAGCTAAGGGAAAGTCTTATGCTAGGGTTGCATATGACTATAGCAAGGAGAAGACAATAAATGGAAAGGGAAATCCATTTAATGGTAAGGAGAAATTAACCAAGGACAAAGTGTCCAAGGTTAAGAAGGTTAGATTTGTAGACCAAGTGTCACTGGAGGTGCACCGATGTGGCCTAGTCATTGTGGATGAGTCACCTAGGGAGGTGGCTAAGGTTAAGAGCTCTAGGGGGAGATCTAAGAGTCATGTTGGGACCTATGGACAATGGATCTCAAGTGGATTTTACTTGGGAGTCTAAATTAGGTCATGAAATGTGCCAAGTGGTTTGGAGACGGATTTGAGTCTCAAACCTAGGGAATTGGCACACATGGGTCATGTTTCATGCAAGAAGATATGACATTGGGGTCATATAGCATGATAATTGGTTTTGGATGTATAGATGCCATATAAACCAATGCTAGGGATGCATTGTGGGTTAGTATTGGTAAATACATCAAGAGGAAGCCAAAACTAGGACTTTAGGTCAAGGTTCAATTGAACCATTTAGCTAGTTTTGGGTTTTGTGTCAATCTTGGGATTGGTGATAGATACATTTTTTAATGTATTTTTTCCAAGTAGACATGGGTAAAATAGACCTATCCACAAAATTTGGGGATTTTTGGAGGTCTATGGAATTATTGGTGCATTTCTGAAATTAGGTCAGAAATGCTGAAAAACTGTGCCAGTTGACTGCTAGTTTTAGCAGTCGACTGCACTAGTCGACTGCTAAAAGTTGCAGTCGACTAGCAACGAACAGAAGCATTCTGTTCGCTCAGCTAATAGTGACCAGTCGACTAGTACTTCTTGCAGTCGACTGATACCAACCTGAAATTATTTTCAGCACTGGATTTTGACCATGTCAACTCATTTAGATGTATAGGATCCATGGAGGATGAATACATGAGTTTAGGGTCAGTTAGATGATAAGTTTTCAACAATTGGGATATTGTTGGAAAGCTTTTTGGATGTTAGGCAAAGGGGGAGAAGTAAGGTTTAGTTGGGAAAACCTGGAAAATACCTTTGCGATGGTGAAAATCCTAGCTCGGGAGCTTAGGTGTAGGGGGAGCTTTGTGATAGGTTCTTAAATAGCCCTGTGATAAAATTCCTAGCTCAATGGGGAGTATGGGTGTATGGGGAGCCTTGTGATAGGTTCTTAAATAGCCCTGTGATAAAATTCCTAGCTCAATGGGGAGCATAGGTGTAGGGGGAGGCTTGGGATAGGTTCTAATGCTTGTTGCATTGTTTCGGCGGTGTAAGTCCAAGTGTGTAACCTTGGCAACGTAAGTCCATTTGTTTTAGCATGTTTATTTGCTATATGTTTTCCCTAACTTAAACGCATTGCCAAACACCAAAAAGGGGGAGATTGTTGAAGCAATCCCAATGGTCCACGGGACCATGTGTTTTGGTGTTTGGGCAAAGGGTTTAAGTTAGGTTCACCCTTGTATTTGATATGTGTACTTGAGTTATGCAGGACTGCAGGATATACATGTGACTCAGGTTGATGGATTCGGGTCCGGTGAAGGATGGAGCATCCGAGGAACCGTGGACAAGGCAGCGAAGACAAGGGCCGAGGGAAGCGACTTCAAGTCATACGTGAAGGATGGCATTGGGGACGAGCCGCAGGCTTGTATGCATCCGAGGGACGAGAGCCAAAGGAAGTAGGCTTGAAGGCAAGAGGTCAAAGCTGCAAATGAAGCGTCAAATGAGTCATAAGGGTGAGGGTACGAGTGCATGAGAGATTGTACTCGGAGTAAAATCCTAGTTTTAGGGTTTTACTGTAGTAGTACTGTAGTGCTACTGTAGCAACACTGTAGCAGTCGACTGCATGTTTTAGCAATCGACTGGTGCAGTCGACTGGGGCAGTCGACTGGCATCGAACAGAAAGTGGAATCGAGCCGTTGGGATGTAACGGTCGAATTTCCACAGAGGGCAGTCGACTGCATGTTTTAGCAGTCGACTAGTAGGCGGGGTTTTCCAACCCGTGGCCTATATAACCAAGCCTTGGGAGCTTGGTTGGGGTTGACGAAATAGAGGTGGTTAATCTCTATTAGTAGTCTACTTGTGCCCTAGCGTCAAAAGAGTTCTTGTGAGGGTTGTGGTGAGGTTTCTCCACCCACAAGGAACTACGTGAGCTAGCCGGAGTTTGCGGGGGAGTAATCCACCGAAGGATCGGGATCGTCCACCTTACGGACAGCCGTGGAGTAGGAGCCCTAATCTCTGAACCACGTTAAACGATCGTGTAGCTTGGTTTGCATTTCTTTCTTGTCCTTATCTTTAAGCTTGTTTGTTTTGTTTGTATTTCCGTTGCGAAAACTAACAAGTGTAGGAAGCTAACGATTTGGGGGTGTCGTCTATCTAACCCCCCTTCAAGCCGGCCACCGATCCTCCAATAGGAACCTCACCTTTAAGTTTCGGCCAAGATTGAATATAAGACTTAGAGTAAAGTTTTGAAACCTAATCATGCTTGTTTATGCTTCTTCATGATATATGATCACTTACATGTTGTCAGTTTTCATGCTACATGTTGTATTAAAAGGTTTGGAACCTTACCTTTAGGTTTCGACCAAGAATGATTTAGGGTTTGTAGGAAGATCAAAACCCCAACCATGCATGATAATGACTCCTTATGATGTGCTATGGACTTTAGGTCACCATGTTGTATGTTATATGCTAAATGTTATGTGCACTTATGTCATCATGTTATGATTCCTTATGATATGCTTATGTTATGTGCACTTATGCCATCATGTTATGATTCCTTATGATATGCTTTATGTTATGTACACATCATGCTATCATGATATGTGTATGAAAGGCTTATGTAAGATGAAAAGCCTAAGAGATGTTTCCCTTAAGTTGGGATCAAGAGCACTCTTCATGATATGACAAGGAGATGCTTCCCTTAAGTTGGGATTAAGAGCTCTCTTCATGATATGACAAAAATATGATATGTCATGATATGACAAGAAACATGATATGCTATGATATGACAAGAAACATGATATGCTATGATATGATAAGAAACATGATATGCTATTTTACTTTTGTATGGCTTGTACCAAGGGTGTGTTGGTTGATACTCGGAAAATCTAATGGTTCCACTGTACAAAAATTTTGTACAAAGGTCTGAACCTTTTTCTAGCTACCATGTGTTCTTTTAAATTAAACTTGGATCGCCTGCGGAACTTAACACGTTTGATCCTAAGCTTAATTTATTTGCTCTTTTAGGTTTAGACTTGGATCTCCTACGAAACTTAACACGTTTGATCCAAATCACCTAGGTTATTAATTTCATTAAATATTAGTTTCCAAAATTGGCTTCCAGTACTGACGTGGCGAGGCACATGGCCTTCTTGGATATGGGAGCAACTACCACCGACTAGACAAAGCCTTTTAAGGAAAGTTAATATTTAATTTCCTTAAATAACTTTAGGTCAACCGAAAAGAACAATCAAATCACAAGAAAAATAAAAATAAAAGAACACTATATCGAAAACAAATTCGAAACACTAAAATCATATGCCTCTTGTATTTGGTATTATTTCCAAAAATAACTAGTATGATGCGGAAAGGAAAAATACTAATTATACCTTTTAGAAAGACCTCTTGATCTTCTACCGTATTCCTCTTCTAACCTCAGACGTTGTGTGGGCAACGATCTTCCGAGATGAGAACCACCATGCACCTTCTTCTTCCTTACAAGTTTCGGCCATCAAAACTTCTCCTAGGATGAAGAGGTTCGGCCACCACCACCATGCTCCAAGGGATGTTAGAAACAAAGCTTTCTTTCTCTCCTTCTTCTTCTTCTTCTCTAAACTTGATCCGGCCACCATATGAATCTCCACAAGAAAGATGAGGTTCGGCCATCAAAGAGAAGAGAGGAGGAGAGGATGGCCGGCCACACCAAGGAAGAAAAAGAGGGAGAAAATAGAATAGAGTTCTTAGCCATGAAGCCTTCTCTACCCCCTCTTTTATAATCCTTGGTCTTGGCAAATAAGGAAAATTTAATAAAACTTTACTTAATTCTTTTGCCACTTGAAAGAAAATTTATTTAATTAAAAACAATTTTTTTCTCATCATGTTAATGGTCGGCCACCTTTAATCCCTTAATCAAGGAAATTTTAATTCACACAAGAATTAAAATTTTTTAATTTGTTTCCGGAAATTTATAAAAATTTCTCTAATAATTTTAATCCCTTCATGGTGGTTAATAAAAAGGAAATTTTATAAATTAAAATCTTTCTTTTAAACATGTGGATAAAAAGATAGTTATCTTTAAAAATTAAAATCTCTTTCAATCTACAAATAAGGAAAGATATCTAATCTTTTCTTAATCTTTTGTAGAAGCTTTATAAAAGAGATATTTAATTTTTAAACTCTCTTTTGAATCATGAACATGGTTAAAAAGAAAAGTTTTCTTAAAATTTAAAAACAACCTTTTAATCTACAAATAAGGAAAGATTTAAATCTTTTCTTAATCTTTTGTAGAAAGCTATAAAAGGAAAGATTTAAATTTTAAACTCTCTTTTAAACATGTGGATGATTTACAAATAAGAAAAGTTTTTACCAAAAATTAAAACCATCATTTTAATCTACAAATAAGGAAAGAAATTAATCTCTTCTCTTAATCTTTTGTAGAATGCTATAAAAGGAAATTTTAATTTTTTAAACTCTCTTTTAAAAATATAATATCCACATAAGAAATAATTTTAATAAATATCCCTTTTTAATATGATGTGGCCGGCCACCTAAGCTTGGGTTCAAGCTAGGGCCGGCCACCTTATGTACCCATGAACCATGCCTTTGGCCGGCCCTAGCTTGGACTCCAAGCTAGCTTGGCCGGCCCCTAAAGAATGGGTAAGAAGGTGGGTATGTGGTGGGTATAAATCTCTATATACAAGAGGCTACGATAGGGACCGAGAGGAGGAATTGGTTTTGGTCTCCCGATGAAATTAAGCATCTCGTGTTCGCCCCGAACACACAACTTATTTTCATCAATAATAATTCATTCCACTAAAGAACTATTATTGAACTACCGCACCAATCCCAAATTACATTTTGGGCTCCTTCTTATTATGAGTGTGTTAGTCTCCCTGTGTTTAAGATGTCGAATGTCCACTAATTAAGTGAGTTACTAACAACTCATTTAATTAATATCTTAGTCCAAGAGTAGTACCACTCAACCTTATCGTCATGTCGGACTAAGTCCACCTGCAGAGTTTAACATGACAATCCTTATGAGCTCCTCTTGGGGACATTCTCAACCTAGATCACTAAGACACAGTTTCCTTCTATAATCAACAACACACACTATAAGTGATATCATTTCCCAACTTATCGGGCTTATTGATTTATCGAACTAAATCTCACCCATTGATAAATTAAAGAAATAAATATCAAATATATGTGCTTGTTATTATATTAGGATTAAGAGCACACACTTCCATAATAACTGAGGTCTTTGTTCCTTCATAAAGTCAGTATAAAAAGAACGACCTCAAATGGTCCTACTCAATACACTCTAAGTGTACTAGTGTAATTATATAGTTAAGATAAACTAATACCTAATTACACTATGACCTTCCAATGGTTTGTTCCTTTCCATCTTGGTCGTGAGCTACTGTTTATAATTTATAAGGAACCGATAACATAATCTTCTGTGTGTGACACCACACACCATGTTATCTACAATATAAATTAATTGAGTAATTACATTTATCATAAATGTAGACATTTGACCAATGTGATTCTTATTTCTAGATAAATGTTTATACCAAAAGCTAGGCTTTTAGTATACATCCTAAAAGCCTAGCTTTTGGTATACATCCTAACAGGGTGGGCTCCATAAGCACCCCTAGGTCGATAGTCTATAAAACGCGCCTAGTAAAAGGGATGGGCTCCTAAGTTGCCCCTAGGTCGATTGTCTATGAAACGGGCCTAGTTCCTAGTAGGTTCAAGATTAGCTACCTTGGATCTATTTAGGATGCGCGCATTTATGTATGTATGTGGTACAAGCCGGGCCCTCATGTTGAGATTATGTTTAAGTATGTATACGATATATGTTTTCAAAAGGACATCTTGCATATACTCATCTCATGACACATGTTTTCAAAAGAACATCTTGCATCTACAAGTTCATGTTATATTGTTTCCTTTATGCTTACTTAAGATGCTCTTGAAAATATGTCTATGATGCTTATATGATCATGTTACTATTTTATGTTTATGCTCTCACATGCTATGATATGAGCTCATGCTCTCACATGATATGATATGACTTTATGTTTATGCTCTCACATGATATGATATGACTTTATGTTTATGCTCTCACATGTTATGTTATGATTTGACAAATGAACATGTTACCACTTTATGTTTATGCATAATTCATGGTTTTTGTGAGTAGGAAAGGGACTTACTAAGCCTATGGGCTTATAGTTTTATGTTTCCTTGTACTACAGAAAAGGAAATGAGTGGCTAAACTAAGAGGAGCAGCAAGAAGGGCAAGAGTGTGTGTGGCAGTGGCATGGTGGAAGAAAACTGCTTTATGCTTATATGTTCTTAGTTTGCATATGAACCATGTGTTGTCTTTATGCTTGATAGTACTTGAACTAGTATGGATAGTTATGCACTTATGTTCTCCTTGTTTCATGTTAGTATGCTTATGATATCATGAATCATGTTCCAAGTAGTTGATATTAATTAAGTTATATGCATGAATACTAGCATGTCTACATGTTCAATATGATAAGTATGATGATTAGTTTAGTTACAAAAAAAAAATAATTGCTTCCGCTGCCATGATTTTATATGTATGCATACACGATATGATGCAAGTAACCCCGTCCCTCCTAAGCAGTGGGAGGGCGGGCGTTACAGTTTGGTATCAGAGCTACTACCGTAATGTCAGGGATTGTATAATTGAGCAACTGGCTCAAATATATGTCAGGGAAATTATTAGATTACATGGGATTCCTAAGACCATCATTTCTGACAGAGATGGTCGCTTCGTTTCACATTTCTGGGAATGTGTTCAGAAGGCTCTTGGCACAAAGCTATTATTCAGTACTGCCTTCCACCCTCAGACCGACGAACAGACAGAAAGGGTGAACCAAGTACTAGAAGACATGTTACGGGCTTGCGCCTTAGACTTTAAGGGAAGCTGGTGTCGATATCTCTGCTTAGCGGAATTCACCTACAACAATAGCTACCAAGCTACTATTGAAATGGTGCCTTACGAGGCTTTGTACGGGAGGAAATGTAGGTCCCCTAATGCTGGTACGAAGGTAGTGAAAAGAAGGAAATGGGATTTCGAACAGATTTCATTGACAACACCACCCGTGCTATACAGAACATCCGCCAAAGAATAGAAACTGCTCAGAGTTGGCAGAAGAATTACGCAGATAAATGGCATAGGCCGTTAAAATTCAGTGTCGGAGATTCAGTATTTCTCTGTTGGGAATTTCGGGCCGCAAAAATCGCTTTTTCGCGTTGCGGAAACCCCGATTCCCATGCCACCGGATCCGTGCGAAGTAAAATAAAACAAAAAATTCGAGTACGAGTTTACTAAAGCCTATATCTACATTAGGAGAAGAGCCTTTTACCCTTGATGCGTTGCCCTTCGCAATCCCGCTCGTCCAAGGTGCCGGATCTCAAGATTGTCAACACAGACAACCCTCTATACGTATCCACATGAACAAAAGAGGGAGAAAACCAAACTAAAGTGTGCTAGCACCTTAGTAGGGTTCGGCCAAGGTAGGATGAGAGGGAGAGAAGAAAGAGCTCAAGGAGGAAGATGATGGAATGAATTGGCTTGAATGAGAAAATCAATCTCATTCATTTTGAGTGGTCGACCACAATTGTAACTCCTTTACAATTAATGTGGACGACCACATTAAATGGAAAGGGGTTTGTAACCTCCATGAATGGCACACACATGTGTTAGCCTTGATGATGTGGCACATCATCATTAGTCCTCCTATTACCAACTCACAAATGAGGTGGCAAATGGTCAAGTCAAACTTGACCTTTCATCTTCCTTCTCAAGTCAAGTCAAACTTGACAAAATCTCTCTCATGGTTGATCTAATCTAACCATTTGATTCAAACCAACTTAATATAATGAATCTAATTCATTTAATTAAATTGATTCAATGAGTCATAATCTAAATTAGACTCATTGAACACATGAATCAACTTGAGTCCAACTCAATTAGCCTAACTTGGATTACTCTTAATCCAATTTGGTTCAATACATGAACCTAATCCTCTTGGTTCATCATATGAACCTAATCTCCATCTAATTGTCCTTAGTGTGTGACCCTATAGGTTCTTGTAACGTTGGCAATGCCCCTAAACCTATTTAGGAGCATAAGTAATGAGCAGTATCTAGCAACACATCATTACTACCCAAGTTACAAGAATGTTGAGATCCAACATCACCTTGTGACTACTAATTGTGACTCCTCACAATATATGACAAGTGTCCTTTTATCCTAGACATCTAGATCGATCAATGTGAGGCATAGACCATGTCATCCTTTGACCAATCTAAATCTTGAACTCCAAGTAGACTCACTAAAACAAATGAGCTCAATATCTTATATTGACTCATTTGCGCATGGCCATGCACTTCGTGGTCTCACTCTATCAAGAATATCGATGTCTCTCCCATCATATAGGAGGGATAGATCTCATCTACATCACTCACATCCCTCCGCATAATTCGTTACATACCCAGCAATCGCCTTTATAGTCCACCCTGTTACGGGTGACGTTTGACGAAACCAAAGTACATAACTCCTTATGTAGGGAACTATGGTGACTTCAGGTCTAAGAACTAGTAGTCATACTAATAGCCACATGAGAAAGTATATGACACTCATATAACGATCCATGATACTTTCTCATGACGGGTCATTCAGTATACATTCTCTAATGCATACCCATGTGTTAACTTGATATCTCTATATCCATGACTTGTGAGATCAAGTCATCGAGTTAACCTACATGCTAGTCTTATTGCATTAACATTGTCCCTGAATGTTAATACTCAACTAGGAATGATTAAGAGTAGTGTTCCCTATATCATCTCACTATCAATTCAACCAATCGATTGATATAAGTAAGAACCTTCTACTCAAGGATGTTATTATACTTAATTTATTTGGCACCAATATAAGTAAGCATAATAACCAAAAACCAAATGCCTTTATTTATATAAGAATATGATACAATAAGTCCATAATACAATCATCAAATGATTGGCTCTAGGGCTCTAACTAACAATCTCCCACTAGCACTAGTGCCAATCAGTGTAGGCTCTAAGCCCCAATGACCTAGTGTGACCATCATGCTTTCTCTGTGCCAAAGCCTTGGTCAAGGGATCTGCGATGTTAGCTTCTGTGGGTTCACATCTCCTCTCTTGATAATCTCTCGAATGAGATGGAAGCGCCGTAGTATGTGTTTGGTCCGCTGATGTGAGCGAGGTTCCTTCGCCTGTGCTATAGCTCCATTGTTGTCACAATAGAGCTCAATAGGGTCAGCAATGCTAGGAACCACCCCAAGTTCAGTGATGAACTTGCGAATCCAAACTGCATCCTTTGCTGCCTCTGATGCAGCAATATACTCGGCCTCTGTCGTAGAATCAGCTACTGTGTCCTGCTTCGAACTCTTCTAGCTCACAGCACCACCATTTATGCAAAACACGAACCCTGACTGCGATCGATAATCATCCTGGTCGGTCTGGAAGCTGGCATCACTGTAACCCTTTACAGCTAGCTCATCATCACCTCCATATATCAAGAAATATTCTTTAGTCCTTCTTAAGTACTTAAGAATATTCTTGACTGCGATCTAGTGACTTTCACCTAGATCTGACTAGTATCTGCTCGTCATGCTCAAAGCATACGAGACATCAGGTCGAGTACATAGCATGGCGTACATGATAGATCCTATAGCTGAAGCATAAGGGATCTGATCCATGCGGTCTCTCTCCTCTCTAGAAGGGGGACCTTGAGTCTTTGAAAGACTCACGCCATGTGACATCTGCAGAAATCCCTTCTTGGAGTTCTGCACGGCAAACCGAAGGAGTACCTTGTCAATGTATGTACTCTGACTTAGGCCAAGTAATCTCTTAGATCTATCTCTATAGATCTGTATCCCTAGAATGTGGGATGCTTCACCTAAGTCCTTCATTGAGAAACAAGTCCCTAGCCAAGTCTTGACAGACTGTAGCAAAGGGATGTCTTTCCCAATGAGCAGTATGTCATCCACATACAATATGAGGAAGACAACTATGTCCCCTACAACCTTCTTGTAGACACAAGGTTCATCTTCATTCTTGATAAAATCAAACTGTTTGATTGCATCATCGAATCGAAGATTCCAGCTCTGAAAAGCTTGCTTTAGTCCATAAATGGACCTATGCAGCTTGCATACTCTGCTAGTATGCTGTGGATCTACAAAACCCTCAAGTTGTGTCATGTACACATCCTCGAGCAGGTTTCTATTCAGAAATGTGGTTTTGACATCTATCTGTCATATCTCATAGTCATGGTATGCTGCAATAGCAAGCATGATCCGAATGGACTTAAACATCGCTACTGGAGAAAAGGTTTCATCATAGTCAATATCATGAATCTGCTTGAAACCTTTAGATACCAAGCGACCCTTATAGATAAGTCCATCCATGTCAGTTTTTCTCTTAAAGACCCACTTACACCCAATGGGTTTTACTCCTTCAGGTGGATCAACCAAAGTCCATACTTGGTTGGTGTACATGGATTCCATCTCGGATCTCATGGCCTCTAGCCATTTCTTAGAATCTGGTCTCATCACAGCTTCCTGATAGGTGGTAGGCTCATCCTCTATGAGCACACCGTCATCATGGTCAGACAAGAGAAATGAGTATCTCTCAGGCTGACGACGTACCCTATCAGACCTGCGAAGAGGTATGTCTACTTAAACTGGTTGTTGTTCCTCAACTCCCTGTGGAACATCATCCACAACACTTTGTGATTCCAGTTCAACTTCCATCGAGACTTCAGTGCTATGGTCTGCATCTCGAACTTCTTCAAGATCAAATGTACTCCTACTAGTCTTTCTAGAAACAAAGTCCCTTTCTAGAAATACTTCAGTCTTTGCCACAATTACCTTGTGCTGAATGGGAATGTAGAAGTAATATCCCTTAGTTTCCTTGGGATATCCAATGAAATAGCACTTGTCAGATTTGAGTCCCAATTTATCTGAGACTTGACATCAAACATAAGCCTCACAACCCCAAATACTCATAAAAGACACCTGGGCATCTCTCCCAGTCCATATCCTATATGGTGTCTTTATCACGGCCTTGGATGGAACTCGGTTGAGTATAAAAGTTGTCGTGTCTAGAGCATAGCCCCAAAGAAATGTAGGAAGATCTGTGTGACTCATCATAGATCGCACCATATCTAATAGGGTACGATTCCTCCTTTCGGATACACCATTCCACTGTGGTGTTCCAGGAAGAGTGAGTTGGGATAGAATCTCACACTCAGCTAGATAGTCACGAAACTCATGGCTAAGGTATTCTCCACCTTGATCTGATCGAAGTATCTTAATACTCTTGCCAAGCTGGTTCTGTACTTCATTCTTGAATTCTTTGAACTTTTCAAAGGATTCTGACTTATGTGTCATCAAGTACACATAACCATATCCACTGAAGTCATCAGTAAATGTGATGAAGTACATATAACCGCCTCTAGCAGCGACATTGAAAGGGCCACATACATCACTATGTATAAGTCCTAACAAATCAGTCGCTCTTTCGCTATGTCCACTAAAGGAAGTCTTGGTCATCTTGCCTAGTAGGCATGACTCGCATGTCTCATAAGATTCAAAATCAAATGAGTCCAGCAAATCATCCTTATGGAGCTGGGATAAGCGCTTGTCATTTATATGACCTAAGCGACAGTGCCAGAGATAGGTTTGGTTCTTGTCATTTGACTTAAACCTCTTGGTATTTATATTATATATAGGGCTTTCAAGGTCTAGAATATAGAGTCTGTTCATCAGAGGTGCACTACAATAGAACATATCTTTTAAATAAACTAAACAACATATGTCCTTTATTATAAAAGAGAAACCTTTCTTGTCCAAACAAGAAACTGAAATTATGTTCTTAGTTAAAGCAGGCACATAACAACAATCATCTAATTCTAATACAAGCCCAGAGGGTAGAGATAAAAAATAAGTACCTACAGCAACAGTAGCAACCCGTGCTACATTGCCTACGCGTAGGTCCACCTCGCTCTGCCAATGCCCTGTTATTTCTCAGCGCTTGCATATTAGTACAAATGTGATAAGCACATCCGGTATCTAATACCCATGATGAAGAAAAAGATAGATTGACTTCTATAACATATATACCTGAAGTGGAAGTCTCACTTCGCTTCTTCTTAAGATGTTCCAGGTACACCTTGCAGTTCCTCTTCCAATGCCCGGTCTGACCGTAATGGAAGCAGGTAGCATCCTTGGCGACCCCTCCTTTAGGCTTCAGTGCCTTGCATTTTCCCTTGGCTTGGGACTTTCCTTTGCCTTTGGGCTTGCCCTTGCCCTTGTGTTTCTGAACCATCAGAACAGAGTGGGATTTAACCTTCTTAAGGTTCAGCTCAGCAGTTCTTAACATGCTAAGCAGCTCGGGCAGTGGCTTGTCAATTTCATTCATGTTGTAGTTTAGAACAAATTGACTATAGCTATCCGGCAAGGATTGCAAGATCAGGTCAGTGGCCAGTTCTTGGCCAAGCGGGAATCCCAACCTCTGTAGGTTTTCTATGTACCCAATCATTTTGAGTATATATGGGCCTACGGGAGCCCCATCTGACATCTTGCACTGAAATAGTGCCCTTGAGATCTCAAATCTCTCGTGCCTCGCTTGTCCTTGATACAGTTGACGAAGATGTTCAACCATATCATAAGCGCCCATCAACTCGTGTTGCTTCTGAAGCTCAGAGTTCATGGTCGTGAGCATTAGACAGGACACATCTAATGCGTCATCTTGATGCTTCTTGTAAGCATCTCGGTCAGCTCGCGTGGCATTGGCAGGAGGAGCCTCCGGAATGGGCTGCTCCAGAATGTACAGTTTACATTCTTGGGTGAGAACTATTCTCAGGTTCCTATACCAGTCCAGGAAATTTGCTCCGTTGAGCTTGTCCTTTTCAAGGACAGAACGCAGAGAGAAGGTATTCGTGTTTGACGTCATGGTTATCTACAACAGAAAAATACAGAAAATAAATAAACATCATATTCTAGTAATCATTTAATTAGGCCTTTAACTAAATGATGCTCCCACTGAATTCTATAATTCAAGTGGGACAAGATCCACATCATATTATGCCTTGAGTTAGCTTTGGCTAAATCGCCCAAGACTTAATATGATCGGTAGGTAACTAATTACCGATTACATCTCTATGCAACTCTTGTTTATAGGACAAGATCCGCATGTATATTAAGACTTGAGTTAGCTTTGGCTAATACGCCCAAGAATTAATATAAATGTGATTTTTGACCTATCAACCAACCATTGGAAAATGTCTATAGTTAAACTCGATCTAATTGAGTTAACTAGTTACTCAATCTAATTGAGTTGTACTCACCCATGCGTTGATAGGTGGGACCAAGATAATATGTGTTGCTCTGCTTTGGCAGATTCAACAACACATGTGATCGAGGTAGTGATAGGTATCACGACTCGGTAGGCATTAGAGTTGACGCGATTGAGATCTAATCTAATCGATAGGGTGCATCTTGTACACGAATTAGATCTAATCTAATCGTTAAGGCACTAATTAATTACTAATTATGCATCACATACACACAAGTATTTAATTAAATTATTTGTGATTAGTCATGGCCCTACTACGATCTTCTCAAGCCAATGAGAAGATCAGATGGTCAACCTAAGGTCAACAGCTTCTCAAGCTCCTCTCTTTGACCACCTTGTATTGCTCGCGCCCTCCTCGTAACTCCGTCTCGAGTGGACCTTCCACCGCTCCAATTTTGTACATTACAATTTTGAAACTTGAGTTACATTTGAGTCTGAACTAATTTACAACAAGAATATAAAATAGAGAAAGGCACGACGTGCAGGTCGCGAATCAAATATACAACACGCACATCACATAACTACACGCAGGCCGTATTATGAATTACAACACATTTCCAATCAAATTGGGTCTTTTGGGCCATGACTATCACAAAATAACACATAATTCTAAATTATGTAATATCTATAATTTTCTGTAATTTTTTCTACAATTTTTACAAGTAAAACACCCTTGATGCGTTGCCCTTCGCAATCCCGCTCGTCCAAGGTGCCGGATCTCAAAATTGTCAACGTAGACAACCCTCTATACGTATCCACACGAACAAAAGAGGGTGAAAACCAAACTAAAGTATGCTAGTACCTTAGTAGGGTTCGGCCAAGGTAGGATGAGAGGGAGAGAAGAAAGAGCTCAAGGAGGAAGATGATGGAATGAATTGGCTTGAATGAGAAAATCAATCTCATTCATTTTGAGTGGTCGGCCACAATTATAACTCCTTTACAATTAATGTGGGCGGCCACATTAAATGGAAAGGGGTTTGTAACCTCCATGAATGGCACACACATGTGTTAGCCTTGATGATGTGGCACATCATCATTAGTCCTCCTATTGCCAACTCACAAATGAGGTGCCAAATGGTCAAGTCAAACTTGACCTTTCATCTTCCTTCTCAAGTCAAGTCAAACTTGATAAAATCTCTCTCATGGTTGATCTAATCTAACCATTTGATTCAAACCAACTTAATATAATGAATCTAATTCATTTAATTAAATTGATTCAATGAGTCATAATCTAAATTAGACTCATTGAACACATGAATCAACTTGAGTCCAACTCAATTAGCCTAACTTGGATTACTCTTAATCCAATTTGGTTCAATACATGAACCTAATCCTCTTGGTTCATCATATGAACCTAATCTCCATCTAATTGTCCTTAGTGTGTGACCCTATAGGTTCTTGTAACGTTGGCAATGCCCCTAAACCTATTTAGGAGCATAAGTAATGAGCGGTATCTAGAAACACATCATTACTACCCAAGTTATAAGAATGTTGAGATCCAACATCACCTTGTGACTACTAATTGTGACTCCTCATAATATATGACAAGTGTCCTTCTATCCTAGACATCTAGATTGATCAATGCGAGGTATAGACCGTGTCATCCTCTGACCAATCTAAATCTTGAACTCTAAGTAGACTCATTAAAAAAAATGAGTTCAATATCTCATATTGACTCATTTGGGCATGGCCATGCACTTCGTGGTCTCACTCTATCAAGAATATCGATGTCTCTCCCGTCATATAGGAGGGATAGATCTCATCTATATCACTCACATCCCTCCGCATAATTCGTTACATACCCAGCAATCACCTTTATAGTCCACCCAGTTACCGGTGACGTTTGACGAAACCAAAGTACATAACTCCTTATGTAGGGAACTATGGTGACTTCAGGTTTAAGGATTAGTAGTCATACTAATAGCCACATGAGAAAGTATATGACACACATATAACGATCCATGATACTTTCTCATGGCGGGTCATTCAGTATACATTCTCTAATGCATACCCATGTGCCAACTTGATATCTCTATATCCATGACTTGTGAGATCAAGCCATCGAGTTGACCTACATGCTAGTCTTATTGCATTAACATTGTCCCTGAATGTTAATACTCAACTAGGAATGATTAAGAGTAGTGTTCCCTATATCATCTCACTATCGATTCAACCAATCGATTGATATAGGTAAGAACCTTCTACTCAAGGACGTTATTATACTTAGTTTATTTGGCACCAATACAAGTAAGCATAATAACCAAAAACTAAATGCCTTTATTTATATAAGAATATGATACAATAAGTCCATAATACAATCATCAAATGATTGGCTCTAGGGCTCTAACTAACATTCTCAAAGTAGCTCCTATGAATGGAGTGATGAGATTCCGAAAGAAGGGAAAGCTAAGCCTGCGCTATGTGGGACCATATCCGATTCTGAAAAGAGTCGGCAAGGTAGCTTACGAGATAGAGCTGCCTCAAGAGATGTCAGCAATCCACAACATGTTCCATGTTTCAATGCTCAAGAAATGTATTCCTGGCATAGACCAAGTGATCGAGCCACAGACAGTGCAAGTGCAAGAGGACCTAAGTTATGAGAACCGACCGGTTCAAATAATAGACCGAGATGTCAAAAGACTAAGGAACAAAGAAGTGCCCTTAGTAAATGTAACGACCACCCTTGTTACTACCACTACTACTCTCCTAAGGAAGACCGTTACTTAACTACTAACTCTACTTAACCGGTGTAATCGAAACCACGAGGAATCCCTACCGAAAAAAAATTTCAGCAGAGTCTCCCTTGCACCGGTGACCAAATTCATCAATACATGCAAATAATAAACCATCAGCCACATGCGGCTGGTATATATACTTCACAACCACGCAGTAAAAAGACACAACAACTTTAAAAAAAAACTAATCTAGCAATGGTAAATGAATAAAGCTCCAACAGTGGAAACAACCAAACAAACAATGCGGAATAGACTCAATGGCAACATCAGAAAAATAGAAACAACTCTTTATCAATCTCTATTGACATAAAGCATAAAGTGTGACTCAATTCCCCTGATCTCTCCCACAGTCCTGGCATCACACACCATCCGCACCACCTTGTCTCCTTCCTTGCTAAATCTTTTCTTTTCCTTTATCTGCAGTAAGAGGAAATGCAATCTATAAGCAAAATTTGCTTAGTAAGCGCTATCTAACTCACAAAAATACGAATATGCATGTATACAGAAAGAACTAGAAACTATATGCTCTAAAAGAAAGTAAAGCATAAACATAACTGCTCATGTCAAACTAATAGCAAAGAAAAGCTAAGGAATCTACTCATGTAATTCTAATAGCTAATCATGCTACACAAGGATAAAACTGCATGCTAGAAGATAAAGATAATCAAGCTAAATATAAAATCAGGAAACAAACAAAACTAATACTGCATGCTAGAATTCAAAAGAATTAAACTTACTGATTCTAAGCATAAATGGTGCTTGTTTCATTTGTTTCAAAACTTATACTTTATTACTTTAAAATAATAATCAACTTCTCTTAGGCCCGGAATTGTACCAATTTGCGCGCATCCTTAATATGAGTCGAGGTAGCTAATCCCAAAACTACTAAGGTACTTCTAGGCGATCTTGTGCCTAGGGGCGATCTAGGAGCCCACCCAATGGACCTTGTGTCCGGTACATGCCATTAAAAGTAAAATACTTATTTTCTTTTTAACTATAACTTCCTTATACTTGTTATTCTTTAATTCTCTTATAACAAAATGTCTTGGCATTTATTCAAACACTTAGTGTGCTTTTAATCCTAAACTTCTAGAATTTAGGATCAATTTAAGACCTTGGTCTTTTCTTACTTATAACTACTCATTATAGCAAGAACAGTCTATACTAAATGCTATGTATATACATGTATATTCTATAATCTATTCATGCACATCTTAAAGCAAATGGGAAAACAAAATCAGCATACTACACTTATAAAAATATTCATTTAAGCTCTAAGAAATCTACATTCAAACTCAAACTAAATCTAAACCTTGCTGGAATTAAAACCTATGTGAAACTAATCTTGTTTATCAATCATAGCCTTATATGTTGGTGCGGGAAGCATCCGACGATCGAACTCGTGTTTTGATAACGGCAAAGAATTCAAAGTTAAGATGTTTTGTAGTCTAACAAGTCTACTTGAGGATTTCAGGAAAGTCCTAGCTGCGGTTAGGCAAAGGTAAAACCCTAGGGGGTGGTAACCCTAGGTTATAGGGGGTGGTAACCCTATGCGGAAAGTTTTGGCAGGTCGATGTCTTCAGGCAAAAGTCCTAGGGGGTGGTAACCCTAGGTGGAAAGTCCTGGTGTCGCGAACCAGGTGAAAGACTGGACTAGCCGGGGAAGCGGATGTCCAGCAGAAAGTCCGGAAGCATCGAGTGCTGAGCAAAAGTCCAGTCGATCTGGAGGATCGACTGGCAACAGGTAAATCTCCTGAGTGGAGTAGGTGAGGACGCGTTCCCCGAAGAGGGAACAGTAGGCGTCGGGTCGACCTAGGGTTTCCGGTCGGAAACCTGAAGTCAGACCCGGACAGTCCGAAGGCTGTTAAACCTTCATAATTCATATTATTTTGTGCTAACTTTGTGCTGCAGGATATTTTTGGGATTAATGTATCTTGCAGGGACCAAAGTGCAAAATTGGCCTCGGATGAACAGTACCAAGGCGCCTCCATGGAGCTTGGAGGCGCCTCGGGTGCGAACCAGGAAAAGCCAGCGCAGAAGGTTGGAGGCGCCTTAGATGGAGCTCAAGGCGCCTTGGGTTGAAGGTTGAAGGCGCCTTGGATAGGCTAAAGGCGCCTTGAACCAGATGAAGTTCGACCAAGTCTATGCTGATCTTCACGGGTGACTCGGCCTGTTTAAGGCGCCTTAAAGGGCTTCAAGGCGCCTTGAACACCCTTTATAAGGGGACTCGAGCAGCAACATCCCATCAACTAATACCAAGTGTTCTTTCATCAACGTACTGCTCTAAAAGACGTTCCGAAGTGCTGCTACAAGTGCCCGACGACCCAAAGCTTCAGATTTAGCATTTCTTGTTGTCGGTATAATTTATAGCTTTTAATTGTACTCATAATTGTAATCTTTTAACGAGCTTATAGTTGTTGCCCACCGGAAGCGATCAAGGATCGCGGGCCTTCGAGTAGGAGTCGATCAAGGCTCCGAACGAAGTAAAAATCCTCCTGTCTCTGTGTGCTTGTTTTGTTTTATTCTGCTGCTTAATTACTTCGATAATTCTTACGTTTCCGATAATTGAACAAAATAGCCACGAGCGCTATTCACCCCCCCCCCCCTCTAGCGCGGTTTCGATCCAACAATTGGTATCAGAGCGGGGTTGTTTTGGGTTGGTGCAACCACCATTCAAAACAGTTTTTTTTCGTGGTTTTGTCGGAGTCAATTAGAATTTAGCCACATAGCTATATTCTAATTCTTTTCATATCGAAGTTGCTCAAAGTTGGTCAATACCACTTAGGGCTCTTTTTTTTTTTCTTTTCTCTACCCGCACTACTAATCCAAGACACAGTCTTGGAATAGATCTTGTTGTTTCTGTTTCTGTAGATCTAAATGGCCCAACAGGAAGGATATAGCACCGTTCATCCCCCACTATTTTCCGGAGAAGACTTCGGATATTGGAAGGGGTGAATGGAAATATATTTAAAGATCCAGTTCGACACCTGGATGATCGTCAAAACAGGACTACAACTACCAACTGATACAGACGGTAAGCCTACATCCTGTGAGAACTGGGAGCCAGCATTTATCAAAAAGGTGGAAGCCGACGCCAAAGCCACCTGCACCATTCAGTGCAGTCTTACCAAAGAAGAGCTCAACAGAGTCGGTCCATTCTCCTCTGCAAAAGAGCTATGGGAGAAACTGATCGAACTTCACGAAGGCACCTCGGAAACCAAGGTAAGTAAGCGTGATTTGTTACTAAATAAACTATACAATTTGAAAATGCAGGAAGGCGAGACGGCTAGCTCTTTACACGCTCGAATTCAAGATATCCTGAATTCTCTACATGGAATCGGGCAGAAGGTAGAAAACAGAGATATAATAAGGTATGCCCTTAACTCATTTCCTAGGAGTACATTGTGGGCATCAATGGTAGATGACTAAAAAGTCTCTAAGGACTTGTCTTCCTTAAAATTAGACGAATTATTTAGTGAATTTGAACTCCATGAACAAACTAATGCACAGCCATCCGAGAAGGGAATTGCTTTGGTTGCAGGTACGAGTCGAACACGAGAATCAAGAGTACGGCGAAAAATTGAATCGGAGTCAGAAGACGAACCCGACTCAGAAGATTCAGAAGATGAGCTGACCAGCGAACTAGTGAATCTCGTAAAGAAGCTCTACAAAAAGAAGAAGGGCTTCAACAAAAAGGATCTAAAGAAGGCAGTTCAATCCAAGGAGGCCCAACAGAGCTCAAAGGTAAAATTCGAAGTCACTTGCTATGGGTGCAACCAGAAGGGGCATATAAAAGCCAACTGCCCCAACCAAAAGGAAGCCAAGAAGCAAAGAAGAAAGAAAGTCCTAAAGGCAACCTGGGATGAATCTTCTTCAGAGGACGAAGACGACGAACTCGACCAAACAAGTTTACTCGCATTAATGGCCCGGGACCAGATCAACGAATCCGAGAGCGAGTCAGAAGCCGACTCCGAGCAAAGCCACGGATCTGCATCCGTTTCCAAAGGGCCAGACTCCGCTGAATTGGAAAAATGGATGGTGGATAGTGGATGCTCTAAACATATGACTGGAGATAAGTTGAAGTTCACTAAACTCAAGTACAAGAAGTTAGGATCAGTTGCATTCAGCAACGACTGTAAACTTAAAGTAATCGGAAAAGGTAATATTGAACTTAGCTCCGATTTCATTATTCGAAATGTCTTATTAGTTGAAAATTTTAATTTTAATTTACTAAGTATAAGTCAATTATGTGACAGCGGATATCTAGTCAATTTTGACAAATCTGGATGTTTAATTAAAAACATCGAAAATCCTGAAATTAGGCTTAAGGGACTTAGGAAGAATAACATCTACACAATTGACTTATCATTATCCTCAATAAAGTGTCTATTGACACAACAAGAGGAAACCCAACTGTGGCACAGAAGGCTAGGTCACACTCACACCAGACTCATTTCAAAAATGAGTCACAATGGTCTAGTTAGAGGTTTGCCCAAATTAAAATTCATTGAAAACTCAATTTGTGATGCATGTCAAAAAGGAAAACAAACCAAGTCAATTCACAAATCAACCAACCTAGAAAAAACCAACACCATACTCGAACTCCTTCATATTGACCTATTTGACTCACATGGAGCCAAGTCACTGAGCAAGAATCAATATTGTTTAGTAATAATTAATGACTACTCTAGGTACACATGGGTAAAATTCTTAAAAATAAAAGATGAAACCTATGAAATATTTAGTAACTTTTGTAAATTAACAGAAAATGAAAAAGATACTAAAATTAAAAGAATAAGAAGTAATCACGGGGGAGAATTTGAGAATCATAAGTTCACCCAATTTTGTAAAATAAATGGATACCAACATGAATTTTCATGTCCAAGAACACCCCAACAAAATGGCCTAGTAGAACGCAAAAATAGAACACTACAAGAAGCAGCTAGGACCATGTTAAACGAATATCACTTAAATCATCAATTTTGGGCTGAAGCAATAAATACTGCAAATTATATTCAAAATAGAATTTTAATTAATAAATTTCACAATAAAACACCATATGAACTCTACTATCATAAAATTTCCAATCTAAACTATCTAAAAGTATTTGGGTGTAAAGTTCACATTTTAAATACTAAAGATTACTTAGAAAAATTCACACCCAAGTCTAACCAAGGAATATTCTTAGGATACTCCTCTACCAGTAGGGCTTTTAGAGTATATAATCAAAATAACTCGAAAGTTAAAGAAACAACTAACGTAATATTTGATGAAGAAAACAGCTTACCTTTTATAAATGAAAATATTGACATTAATTCAAGAACTATAGACGATGATGAAATCCAACCTAATCTTAATGAGTCAGAAGAACCAGTTTCTAACTCATAAATAAGACCCTCTAGAGTAAGTACTTCTCACCCACCTGATCAAATTTTGGGTGACCCAAACCTATGAGTCAGAACTAGATCATCCTATAGAAACCTTAGTCAGATTGCCCTTATTTCCAAAATTGAACCTAAAACTATAGAAGAAGTCCTGCCTGATCCAGACTGGATCATTGCAATGCAGGAAGAATTAGCCCAATTTGAGAGAAACCAAGTCTGGGACCTTGTACCTAAACCCATAGATAAATCAATAATAGACACCAAATGGGTTTTTAGGAACAAGTTGGATGATCACGGTGATATCATAAGAAACAAAGCAAGGTTAGTAGCCAAAGGGTTTAGTCAAGTCGAAGGCTTAGACTATGATGAAACCTATGCTCCAGTAGCTAGACTTGAGTCCATTAGGATGCTATTAGCCTATGCAGCAAATAAAGGATTCAAATTGTACCAAATGGACGTTAAGTCAGCCTTTTTAAATGGTTTTATCAAGGAAGAGGTCTACATAAGCCAACCTCCAGGGTTTGAAGACATAGACTACCCTAATCACGTATTTAAATTAAAAAAGGCACTATATGGACTAAAACAAGCCCCTAGAGCATGGTATAAACGATTATCTAATTACTTAATATTCAAAAACTTTAACCAAGGGCAAATCGATCCGACCTTGTTTGTAAAATCTATAGAAAAAAGACATATTTATAGCCCAAATTTATGTTGACGACATAATCTTTGGTTCAACTAATTCAAAATTTTTGAAAGAATTTGTTAAATTAATGGAAAGTGAATTTGAAATGAACATGGTTGGAGAACTCAACTTTTTCCTAGGTTTACAAATAAAACAAACCAAAGATGGAATCTACATTTATCAAACTAAATATGCTAAAGAGTTAATCAAGAAATTCAGCATGGAAAATTCAAAAATTATAAATACTCCAATGGCAACCAACATAAACATTTATTCTGACCCCGAAGGGAAACCTGTAGACCCAAAATACTATAGGAGTGCCATAGGTAGTTTACTATATCTAACTGCAAGTCGACCTGACATATTGTTTGCAGTAGGTATGTGTGCAAGATACCAATCCTGTGCAAAAGAATCACACCTAATATATGTTAAAAGAATACTTAGATATATTAAAGGAACTCTAAATGTAGGACTTTGGTATCCAAGAACTTGCACCTTTGACCTTTATGGCTATTCTGATTCAGACTATGCTGGGTGCAAGTTAGATAGGAAAAGTACAAGTGGTAGCTGCCAAATTCTAGGTCAGTCCCTAGTAAGTTGGTCAAGCAGAAAGCAACATTGTGTTGCTCTATCCACTACAGAAGCCGAATACATAGCTCTAGGAGAATGTGCATCTCAATTGTTGTGGATGATGCATACACTAAAAGACTATCAATTAGACTATAAAAATACTAAAATCTTTATTGATAATATCAGCTCAATTAATCTGACCAAAAACCCTATTCACCATTCTAGGACCAAACACATAGAGGTAAAACACCACTTTGTAAGGGATCATGTAGCTAAAGGTGAAATTGCACTCAACCATGTTGAGTCCAAATCAAACTTAGCTAACATCTTCACAAAACCCTTATCTGAACTTGAGTTCAGTGGACTTAGAAGGCAAATAGGAATGTGTTGGGTAGAGTAGATATCTTACCATTATTTCTTTTATTGTTTTGTTATTCAAATTCTAGGAAAAACAGTTTTCAAAACTCCAATTTTGCTAGACTTTTAAACTTTCTGGAATTAGCCTAGCTTTTCCCTCTAGAAATCATGTTCCCCTAGAATTAAGCCAGAGCATCTCACAAGCACCTAGGTTTACCTTGATTGTGATTGACAAACATAGAACGGTGTGAGATGCATAGGGTCTAGCCTGGACTCAAGAATGCTTATATCTGTGCATCAATATGAGTCTGGGCATTAAATATGCAATAAACATTAATCAAGTTAAATTCTCCAGCTCTAGTCAAGTCTATCTGGACCAAAATAATTTAACTTGACTAACCTAGTGAAAGCTATTGTCCTGTAGACAATCAACAAGTAACTAAAGGTTAGACAGTTGGTAAAAGATACTTAATTTTTTTTAGTTAAGAATGTTTTGTTCTTTATGGCTCTGATACCTAGTGAACATGACTTATGCTTGGACTTAAGGACCAACTGAACTTAAATAATTAACCTTATCATAAAACTTAAGATATTATTCCAATTAGCCTTAACTTTCAAATCCTGTTGAACATTGCTAACCTGATGACCTTAAATCAAGTATAACTCAATCAAATATCTATTATTGCCCATTTTTGAGTTATGGCAAAGGGGGAGAGTAGTAAAAATGTAAACATAAACATAAAATTCAAGTTAAAAATTAAGGGGGAGCAAAAGTTAAGGGGGAGCATATAGGGCAAATTTGCTTTAGTTACCTTGTTCATCAATACTTGGCAGATTTGCCAGTGTTAAAAAATGTCTATTTATTCGTTTATTTACTTAACTTTGAATTTGAGTTGCCATAATCAAAAAGGGGGAGATTGTTGGTGCGGGAAGCATCTAACGATCGAACTCGTGTTTTGATAACGGCAAAGAATTCAAAGTTAAGATGTTTTGTAGTCTAACAAGTCTACTTGAGGATTTCAGGAAAGTCCTAGCTGCGGTTAGGCAAAGGTAAAACCCTAGGGGGTGGTAACCCTAGGTCATAGGGGGTGGTAACCCTATGCGAAAAGTCTTGACAGGTCAATGTCTTCAGGCAAAAGTCCTAGGGGGTGGTAACCCTAGGTGGAAAGTCCTGGTGTCGCGAACCAGGTGAAAGACTGGACTAGCCGGGGAAGCGGATGTCCAGCAGAAAGTCCGGAAGCATCGAGTGCTGAGCAAAAGTCCAGTCGATCTGGAGGATCGACTGGCAACAGGTAAATCTCCTGAGTGGAGTAGGTGAGGACGCGTTCCCCGAAGAGGGAACAGTAGGCATCGGGTCGACCTAGGGTTTCCGGTCGGAAACCTGAAGTCAGACCCGGACAGTCCGAAGGCTGTTAAACCTTCATAATTCATATTATTTTGTGCTAACTTTGTGCTGCAGGATATTTTTGGGATTAATGTATCTTGTAGGGACCAAAGTGTAAAATTGGCCACGGATGAACAGTACCGAGGCGCCTCCATGGAGCTTGGAGGCGTCTCGGGTGCGAACCAGGAAAAGCCAGCGCAGAAGGTTGGAGGCGCCTTAGATGGAGCTCAAGGCGCCTTGGGTCGAAGGTTGAAGGCGCCTTGGATAGGCTGAAGGCGCCTTGAACCAGATGAAGTTCGACCAAGTCTGTGCTGATCTTCACGGGTGACTCGGCCTGTTTAAGGCGCCTTGAAGGGCTTCAAGGCGCCTTGAACACCCTTTATAAGGGGACTCGAGCAGCAGCATCCCATCAACTAATACCAAGTGTTCTTTCATCAACGTGCTGCTCTAAAAGACGTTCCGAAGTGCTGCTACAAGTGCCCGACGACCCAAAGCTTCAGATTTAGCATTTCTTGTTGTCGGTATAATTTATAGCTTTTAATTGTACTCATAATTGTAATCTTTTAACGAGCTTATAGTTGTTGCCCACCGGAAGCGATCAAGGATCGCGGGCCTTCGAGTAGGAGTCGATCAAGGCTCCGAACGAAGTAAAAATCCTCCTGTCTCTGTGTGCTTGTTTTGTTTTATTCCGCTGCTTAATTACTTCGATAATTCTTACGTTTCCGATAATTGAACAAAATAGCCACGAGCGCTATTCACCCCCCCCCCCTCTAGCGCGGTTTCGATCCAACATTATATTCAAACAAAGTGTAATGGCATGTTTCCATCATGGCATTTAGAACTCATATACATATATATCTTTGCATAGTTCGGTCATGGCTATTCTTACTTGTGGTACATGCCTACTGCTTCATAAGAATTCTAAGAGCTAAATGCACCCAAAAATCTGCTCATGCTTCAATAAAAATTTGTACACTTGAATAAATATATAAATGCACACTTGAATGAATCTGTCCATGCCTACTCCTACTTGAATGAATATAAATGCACACTTGAATGAATCTGCTCATGCTCATGCCTACTAGTGGGACCTGTCTGTAGTTCCACGACAAGAAAGCAATATAAGGGAAACAAAATGCTATACATAGCTATTCAAACAAACATATATATCAAATTCACAACTTAACCCTTTTTGTAAGCAACCCTAATTCTCCAATCAAGCTTCATCAGATGGCAAAGAAAACAGACAACATTATGAATCTGTTCTAAGGTCCCTAACATCTTAATTCCCTACAACAAAAATCCGAAGCCAACAGGAGTCAATTCCTCCCGGGACTGTGGCACAGCCAGTGATCAAAAGGAACTAAATGTTCCTCACACCTATTTTTTTCATATTCATCCTTTCAACCTCATGGTAGAAAACATGCAATCCATCCCTTCTCACGGCATACCCAAAAAAAAACAAAGGAAGCACCAAATTAAATTCGAAAACAAGAAGAAGAACAAGGAATAAACCTCGGAGCTATCCTACTGCAGGTGAGTAGCAACTTACATCGCTGTTCTTGGACTTACAACTCAAGAAAGCAGCTAGGGCTTCGGGGAGATGAAGACTTCGGCTTCTCTTTCATGCTCACGCGTTCTCTTCGACGAGAGGAGCTCGAATCCGCAAGGTTCGCCGAAAGAAGGCCTTCACCAGCTGCCGGAGATGAAGCTAGGGCTTCATATTTCTTCGCTCGGTAGAATCGGCGCCGTCGCACGCGAAAAGCAGAGGAGAAGAGATTTTAGGTCACGGGATAAAACCTAGGTTCTCTTCTTATAACTAGGGTTTTTTATCATCTAACTACTGCTTAAATATTATTCACTCTTTCCTTAATTAACACCGGCCACCAGCACAGCTGGTCAGGCGGGTTTTGCTCCGGTCAAAGGCCTCGGCTTCGATTCCTCAACCGGGCACTTTTTATTTCAATCTATTTTAAACGTTTCTAACTACTGCTTATATATATTTCGTTACATATATGTTTACAAAAAAGTCGCGGACCAGTTGGCTGGCTAGATTCGGTTAAGGCTCGGTTCAGGTCCGAGGTCCACGGTTCGAATCTCGGCTTTGACAATTTTTTATCAAAACTTCCTTTGTTTAGTAAAAATACCAAACGACCTCCAAAAATTTCATAAAAATACTCTAAAAATTTATAAAAATCTCTAGAATATTTTTAAAGCATTTCTAAATATTTTTAAGGACATTTAGAACTTGAAATAGGGAAAATTGGGTTGTTACAATTCTCCATACCTTATAAAAAGTTCATCCTCGAACTTAGAATAGTTCTGGATATTTCTGTCTCATACTGTCCTCATGCTCCCAAGTGACTTCCTCGTGTTTTTGGTTCTGCCAGATGACCTTCACTAGTGGCACTTCTTTGTTTCTTAGTCTCTTGACTGCTCTGTCCACTATCTGCGTAGGTTTGCTCTCGTAGCTAAGATCCTCTTGGATCTGCACTGTCTGAGGCTGAATCACTTGGCTAGGGTCGTGAATACACTTCTTTAGCATGGAGACATGAAATACATTATGTATTGCTGACATGTCTTGTGGTAAGTCTAACCTGTAAGCTACTTTCCCAAACCTCTCTGTAATCAGGTAAAGTCCTACATAGCGAGGACTTAATTTACCCTTCTTGCCAAATCTCATCACTCCCTTCATAGGAGCAACCTTGAGAAAGACTGAATCCCCTACTTGGAATTCAAGTGGCCTACGGTGCATGTCAACATAACTCTTCTGTCTACTCTGGGCAGTCTCAATCCTTTGTCTGATTTTCTGGATAGCCTGAGTGGTTTCTTCTATCATCTCAGTCTGAATGCCCAGCTCTACTTCCATTTCTCTTCTTTCACCTGCTTCTTGCCAGCAAATGGGTGATCTGCACTTCCTACCATACAACGCCTCATAAGGTGTCATCTGTTGGTTGCTACTCGAAAAACCTAGAGGTTCCACTGTACAAAAATTTTATACAAAGGTCTGAACCTTTTCCTAGCTACCATGTGTTCTTTTAAATTAAATTTTGGATCGCCTGCGGAACTTAACACGTTTGATCCAAAACTTAATCTATTCGTTCTTTTAGGTTTTGGCTTGGGTCTCCTACGGAACTTAACACGTTCGACCCAAATCACCTTAAGTTATTAATTCCATTAAATATTAATTTCCATAATTGGTTCCCAGTACTGACGTGGCGAGGCACATGGCCTTCTTGGATATGGGAGCAACCACCACCGACTAGACAAAACCTTTTATGGAAAACTAATATTTAATTTCCTAAAATAACTTTAGGTTAACCGAAAAGAACAATCAAATCCCAAGGGAAAGAAAAACAAAAGAACACTATATTGAAAATAAATTCGAAACTCTAGAATCGTATGCCTCTTGTATTTAGTATTATTTCCAAAAATAACTAGTATGATGCGGAAACAAAAATTACTAGTTATACCTTTTAGAAAGACCTCTTGATCTTCTACCGTATTCCTCTTCTAACCTCGGACGTTGTGTGGGCAACGATCTTCCGAGATGAGAACCACCAAGCACCTTCTTCTTCCTTACAAGTTTCGGCCATCAAAACTTCTCCTAGGATGAAGAGGTTCGGCCACCACCACCATGTTCCAAGGGATGCTAGAAAAGAGGCTTCTTTTCTCTCCTTCTTCTCCTTCTTAGATCCGGCCACCAAAGATATCTCCACCATGAGAAGGTTTCGGCCACACAAAGGAGAGGAGAGGAAAGAAAGGGCCGGCCACACCCAAGGAGAAAAGAGAGGAAAAATAGAATAGAGTCGTTAGCCTTGAAGCCTCCTCTACCCCCTCTTTTATAATCCTTGGTCTTGACAAATAAGGAAATTTTAATAAAAAATTCCTTAATTCTTTTGTCATAAAAAAGAAAAATTATTTTAATTAAAAAACAATTTTCTTCTTTTAATAATAATGGTCGGCCACTTCTAATTCCCCAAAACAAGAAAAATTTAATTTCCACAAGAATTAAAACTTCCTAATTTGTTTCTAGAAATTTATAAAAATTTCTCCAATAATTTTTATCCCTTCATGATTGGTTAATAAAAAGGAAATTTTATAAATTAAAATTCTTCTTCTAAACATGTGGATAATTTCCAAAAGGAAAGTTATCTCTAAAAATTAAAATCTCTTTTCAATCTACAAATAAGGAAAGATATCAAATCTTTTCTTAATCTTTTGTAGAAACTAATAAAAGAGAATATTTAATTTTTAAAATTCTCTTTTAAATTATTATCATGGTCAAAAAGGAAAGTTTTTCTTAAAAATAAAATCTCATTTCAATCTACAAATAAGGAAAGATTTTAAATCTTTTCTTAATCTTTTGTAGAAAGCTTTAAAAGGAAAGATTTAATTTTTAAACTCTCTTTTAAAACTATGATATCCACATAAGAAAAAATTTTAATAAAAATCCTTTTAATATTGGGACCCAAACTTTGGCCGGCCACCAACTTGGCTCATCCACTTAGTCTTGGCCGGCCCTAGCTTGAGTTCCAAGCTAGCTTGGCTGGCCCCATTGGTTGGGTAAGAAGGTGGGTATGTGGTGGGTATAAACTCTATATACAAGAGGCTACGATAGGGACCGAGAGGAGGAATTGGTTTTGGTCTCCGATGAAATTAGCTTCCGTGTTCGCCCCGAACACAACTTAATTCCATCAATAATAATTCATTCCACTAAAGAACTATTATTGAACTATCGCACCAATCCCAAATTACATTTGGGCTCCTTCTTATTATGAGTGTGTTAGTCTCCTATGTTTAAGATGTCAAATTGTATTAAGTGAGTTATCGACAACTCATTTAATTAATATCTTAGTCCAAGAGTAGTACCACTCAACCTTATCGTCATGTCGGACTAAGTCCACTGCAGGGTTTAACATGACAATCCTTATGAGCTCCTCTTGAGGACATTCTCAACCTAGATCACTAGGACACAGTTTCCTTCTATAATCAACAATACACACTATAAGTGATATCATTTCCCAACTTATCGGGCTTATTGATTCATCGAACTAAATCTCACCCATTGATAAATTAAAGAAATAAATATCAAATATATGTGCTTGTTATTATATTAGGATTAAGAGCACACACTTCCATAATAACTGAGGTCTTTGTTTCTTTATAAAGTCAGTATAAAAGAAACGACCTCTAATGGTCCTACTCAATACACTCTAAGTGTACTAGTGTAATTATATAGTTAAGATAAACTAATACCTAATTACACTACGACCTTCCATTGGTTTGTTCCTTTCCATTATGGTCGTGAGTTACTGTTTATAATTTATAAGGTACTGATAACATGATCCTCTGTGTGTGACACCACACACCATGTTATCTACAATATAAATTAATTGAACAACTACATTTATCATAAATGTAGACATTTGACCAATGTGATTCTTATTTCTAGATAAATGTTTATACCAAAAGCTAGGCTTTTAGTATACACTCTAACAATCTCCCACTTATACTAAAAGACTAAGCTGCCATATCTGCTGCCATACATCTAATTCCCAACCCTTCAACATGTCCATCAAAAGCTCTCGCTTTAAGGACCTTAGTGAAAAGATCTATAGGTCATCATCTGATGCATTCTAGGCGGCAACAACTTCTCCTCGTTTATACGATTTCTCGTATTGGGTAGTACTTGCGCTCTATTGTGTTTACTTGCCTTATAGACTCATGGTTTCTTCGAGTTTGTTACTGCACCATTATTATTACAATAAATTGTAATAATCTTTGGACAAACTAGAAATCATATCTAAGTCTATCTTGAGGTAATTAAGTCATTCAGCTTTTATGGTTTCCTCAGAGGCTTGCCATATACTAAGCTTCTATGGTGGAGTCCAGAAAAACACCTATGGTTATCACTCTTCCATAGTTATGACTTTACCTCCTAAAGTAAACACAAAACCCCGAGGTTGGCTTATTATTGTCCCTATCCGATTGGAGGTCAAAATCTATACAACCCATAGGAACCAAATTAACTGCCTTGTAAGCTAGCATATAATCTTTAGTGTCTCTAAGGTACTTTAATATATGCTTTACTGCAGTCCAATGTCCTTGTCTAGGGTTACTTTGATATCTGCTAACTATGCCCTTGGCAAAACAGATTTCTTATCTCGTGCATAGCATACATTAGGTTGTCTAACTGCCGAAGCATAAAGAACTGCCTACATGTCCTTAATCTCCTTTGATGTCATCGGAGACATCTCTTTAGATAAAGACACTCCATGCTTAAAAGGTAAGAAACCTTTCTAGGAATTTTGCATGCTTAAAACGAGCAAGGATTTTTCTGATGTATCAAGCTTGGGATAAATATATTTTTTCTTGCGAACCCTTATTACTTTGATCTCAAAAATATATACATTCTCCCAAGTCCTTTATATCGAATTATTTGGACAACCATACCCTTACTTCTGACAACATTTTAATATTGTTTCCAACTACCAAAAATGTTATCTACGTATAGTACAAGAAATACCACCACGCTTCCATCACACCTTTTGTATACACAAGACTTATCCGGTTACTAAATCCATAGATCTGGATTACTTTGATAAACCGGATGTTCCAAGACCTTGAAGCTTTACCTTAGTCCATAGACTGATTGAGCTTACACACAAGATGCTCTTAGCCCTTTGCAATGAACCCTTCTGGTTGCTTTATATGGATGCTTTCTTCAAGACTTCCATTAAGGAATGCTGTCTTGACATCCACTTGCCAAATAGATAAAAGAATCCGGATAGAATTAAGCATGGCTACCAGTGAAAAAGTTTCCTTTTTCATCAAGCCTTGCTTTGAAAGTTACCACCTTCCTATCTATCCCTCTTTTCCTATTATAGACCTTTTTACACCCAACGGCTTTTACACCATTTGGTGATTCTACAAGCTTCCAGATTTTATTAGAATACATATATTCTAATTCTGTTATTCATTACTCTTTGCCAAGATGCTGCATCTTTATCTTGGAGTACTTCATCATATGACCGGAGATCAGGTTCATGTCCTCCAGGGATCGAATCCAAAAACTCTCCCAAAACATGAACCTATTTAGGTTGCCTAACAACCCTCCCACTACGACAAGGCACTTTCTGCAATTGTGTATCATATGTGATACGTGTTGCAGTTTTCTTGTGGTATCTCATCTTGTACAGTTGGTACTAGGTTAGACATGTCCTTTATTATTTCCTTAAGAACAAATTTACTTATGAGCACGTGGTTCATTATATAGTCATTTTCTAAAAATCAGTCATTGATGCTAACAATGACCTTCTGATTTTTAAGACTATAAACCTACTTTTGTTTATCTAGGATAACTTACAAACAAGTGAACTCCTATCAAACTTATCATTATCTCTCTTTAACATATGTGCTAGATTACCCGAATCCGAATATGCTTCAAAATAGGCTTACACCTATTCAGCAATTCTATATGAGTAGAGAGTTATGACTTGGAAGGCACTATGTTCACTTTCATTTTCAGAGTTTATCCTTAAAATAAATTTGGTAATTTTCTGAATAACTCATCATCTATCTAATTATTCCATAAGAGTTCTTTACCTTCTTTCTACTACACCATTCTGTTGGGGTGTACCAGATGCAGTTAGTTGGGATTGAAATCCAACTTCTGATAAGTGACTCCTAAAATCTCTCAAGAGGTACTTGCCACTACGATCTTCCATAGTGACTTTTTACTTTATTCCTCCGCATCAACCTTGTACTCTTTGAACTAATCAAAGTACTTAGTCTTGCGGTACATTAAGTAAATTTATTTGTATCTTGAATAGTTGTCTATAAATTAGACAAAATATTCAATACTACCTCTTGTCATAGGATCACACAAATCAGAATGAACCGATTTCAACGTATCTTTGACTCCATACCCCTTGGACTTAAAAGCTTCTTGGTTATTTTTCTTCCAAGTAAGACTCGCAGGTTGGAAAGATTTCCACTACCAATGAACCCAAACGTTCATCAGCTACCAATGAATCCTACTTAAGTATAACCTAGCTTTAGATGCCAAAGATATAATTGGTTCATTTTCGAAGGTTGCTTTCTCTTAAAATTAGAAGATGTGTTACTAATTTCCATATGTTGCATCGTGGGAGTTATTGGATTATAAATTGTCAACCATCATACCAGAATAGATAACTTTCCTATTTTTCTTGATAACAACTTTGTTATCAAAATAGACACAATATCTATAATAGTTTAGAAACTGAAATCAGGTTCTTTCTAAACTTGGTACGTAAAGACAATTACTTAAAATCCATATTTTATTATTATCATAAGATAAACATCTCCCACTGCAACAGCTACCACTTTTACAGTAGTGCCCATGTGGACGGTGATTTACCTTTCATTTAGTTGTCGGGTTTCCTGGAACCCTGCAATGAATTACAGACATGATTAATGGCATCTTGTATCTACACTCCAGGTTCTGGTAGATAACACCACTAGACATGTTTCAACTAATGAATTAAATACACCTAAATTGTTTTTAGTTCTAAGAAGACAGTCTACCTTAATGTCCAAGTCCTATTTCCAATCATTACAATTTGGACTACTAAGTCTTTTTCTATAGTATGACTACTAGGGATTGACAAACATCCTAAGAATCACAAAAATATTTGGTCAAGATCAACTCCTTAAAATCTCCATGAATTTTGTGTATACAAAATCGAAGAGGAGATTTTATTCATTAATTTTATTATCTCGTCAACTTTACTTTATGACGAATAAAATTAATAGTTGATCTGTCTTTGGTCAAAACTCTTTGAATTTAAAATAACATTGATTCCTCAAACAATATTATTTAAATTTACCAACACCTCAAACACCGTGAATTTTGCATGTCACGTTAGTGTGGACATATACAAATTCATCATTTGTAAGAGGAGGGTTTTACCCATTGACTATCTTGTCAATATAACTTTTTGACAAATAAAATTACCTCAAACACCATGAATCTTGTATGACACGTTAGTGTGGACGTATACAAATTCAAACATTTGTAAGAGGGGTTTATTAATTTTATTATATTGCCAATCTAGTTTTATGACAAATCAATAGTTGGTTTCCCTTTGGTCACACAAGTGATAGTAGTGACTCCGTTGGGAAGGATACTATTAAATGTGTCTAAGTGTATACCATTACTTGACACTAAGTCCATTAATAAGATTATGCCTCTTCCGTTGGGGAAGATCACACGCTCTTAATTAACTTCCTATAGTCATCCAAAAATGGAAGTCTGTTCTAGTGATCCACAAACAAGCTCATCCGTTATGGAGGAAGGCACTCAGAGCCAACGCGCAAGCTTGTTTGCATCACTTACAAACCAGTAATGGAGACCATGGGATTTACTTAAAAATCCCTCTCCCACTTAGTTATTTATAAATGAGGAATTTTAACTATGCTAGCCTACTAAATATGTAAACCAACATGCACACACAGCACAATATAAAAGCAATAAATAGAAAATCTAATTTTCAACTATTATGGCTTTTATCTCTAGTTGTCCTCTGTGTGTTGTCATCCCAAGCTGCTGCCATATTTAGCCACCGCCACCGGGACTAGCTGTCGCATCCATCTTGCTCCTAGTTTCGCTGCGCCTCTGGTCCTTAGAAGGTTCCACGCTTTGCAAGATTCGATCCGCGACATAAATAGAATTTTACATTTTTGATCCTATATTCCATAAAAGGAATGTACATGTATCTAGATCAAAAATAAAATCCTAATAAAACTAAATACAGCTCCTGCTGTATTTTATAATACAATCATGCACACACATATAAATGCCCTTGACATGTCCAAGGGTCCAATCACACACATAATAACTAAAAGTCATAATAGTTGGATCCTGCATCCACAAAGTTAGCACATCCTACTATTAACCTGCATTATGTATACAAGTGTAATTAAACTAATACCAAATACACTGAAACCTAGCTACACTACCAATTGTTGGTTGCTACTCGGAAAACCTAGAGGTTCCACTGTACAAAAATTTTGTACAAAGGTCTGAACCTTTTCCTAGCTACCATGTGTTCTTTTAAATTAAATTTTGGATCGCCTGCGGAACTTAACACGTTTGATCCAAAACTTAATCTATTCGTTCCTTTAGGTTTTGGCTTGGGTCTCCTGCGGAACTTAACACGTTCGACCCAAATCACCTTAAGTTATTAATTCCATTAAATATTAATTTCCATAATTGGTTTCCAGTACTGACGTGGCGAGGCACATGGCCTTCTTGGATATGGGAGCAACCACCACCGACTAGACAAAACCTTTTATGGAAAGCTAATATTTAATTTCCTAAAATAACTTTAGGTTAACCGAAAAGAACAATCAAATCACAAGGGAAAGAAAAACAAAAGAACATTATATTGAAAACAAATTCGAAACTCTAGAATCGTATGCCTCTTGTATTTAGTATTATTTCCAAAAATAACTAGTATGATGCGGAAACAAAAATTACTAGTTATACCTTTTAGAAAGACCTCTTGATCTTCTACCGTATTCCTCTTCTAACCTCGGGCGTTGTGTGGGCAACGATCTTCCGAGATGAGAACCACCAAGCACCTTCTTCTTCCTTACAAGTTTCGGCCATCAAAACTTCTCCTAGGATGAAGAGGTTCGGCCACCACCACCATGCTCCAAGGGATGCTAGAAAAGAGGCTTCTTTTCTCTCCTTCTTCTCCTTCTTAGATCTGGCCACCAAAGATATCTCCACCATGAGAAGGTTTCGGCCACACAAAGGAGAGGAGAGGAAAGAAAGGGCCGGCCACACCCAAGGAGAAAAGAGAGGAAAAATAGAATAGAGTCGTTAGCCTTGAAGCCTCCTCTACCCCCTCTTTTATAATCCTTGGTCTTGACAAATAAGGAAATTTTAATAAAAAATTCCTTAATTCTTTTGTCATAAAAAAGAAAAATTATTTTAATTAAAAAACAATTTTCTTCTTTTAATAATAATGGCCGGCCACTTCTAATTCCCCAAAACAAGGAAAATTTAATTCCCACAAGAATTAAAACTTCCTAATTTGTTTCTAGAAATTTATAAAAATTTCTCCAATAATTTTTATCCCTTCATGATTGGTTAATAAAAAGGAAATTTTATAAATTAAAATTCTTCTTCTAAACATGTGGATAATTTCCAAAAGGAAAGTTATCTCTAAAAATTAAAATCTCTTTTCAATCTACAAATAATGAAAGATATCAAATCTTTTCTTAATCTTTTGTAGAAACTAATAAAAGAGAATATTTAATTTTTAAACTTCTCTTTTAAATTATTATCATGGTCAAAAAGGAAAGTTTTTCTTAAAAATAAAATCTCCTTTCAATCTACAAATAAGGAAAGATTTTAAATCTTTTCTTAATCTTTTGTAGAAAGCTTTAAAAGGAAAGATTTAATTTTTAAACTCTCTTTTAAAACTATGATATCCACATAAGAAATAATTTTAATAAAAAATCCTTTTTAATATGATGTGGCCGGCCATCTAAACTTGGGCTCCAAGCTATTGGCCGGCCACCTTTAGGCTTGGTCGGCCCTAAGCTTGAGCTTCAAGCTTAGCTTGGCCGGCCCCTATTGGTTGGGTAAGAAGGTGGGTATGTGGTGGGTATAAATCTCTATATACAAGAGGCTACGATAGGGACCGAGAGGAGGAATTGGTTTTGGTCTCCCGATGAAATTAAGCTTCCCGTGTTCGCCCCGAACACACAACTTAATTCCATCAATAATAATTCATTCCACTAAAGAACTATTATTGAACTACCGCACCAATCCCAAATTACATTTTGGGCTCCTTCTTATTATGAGTGTGTTAGTCTCCCTATGTTTAAGATGTCAAATGTCCACTAATTAAGCGAGTTACTGACAACTCATTTAATTAATATCTTAGTCCAAGAGTAGTACCACTCAACCTTATCGTCATGTCGGACTAAGTCCACCTGCAGGGTTTAACATGACAATCCTTATGAGCTCCTCTTGAGGACATTCTCAACCTAGATCATTAGGACACAGTTTCCTTCTATAATTAACAATACACACTATAAGTGATATCATTTCCCAACTTATCAGGCTTATTGATTCATCGAACTAAATCTCACCCATTGATAAATTAAAGAAATAAATATCAAATATATGTGCTTGTTATTATATTAGGATTAAGAGCACACACTTCCATAATAACTGATGTCTTTGTTTCTTTATAAAGTCAGTATAAAAGAAACGACCTCTAATGGTCCTACTCAATACACTCTAAGTGTACTAGTGTAATTATATAGTTAAGATAAACTAATATCTAATTACACTATGACCTTTCAATGGTTTGTTCCTTTCCATTATGGTCGTGAGTTACTGTTTATAATTTATAAGATACTGATAACATGATCCTCTGTGTGTGACACCACACACCATGTTATCTACAATATAAATTAATTGAAGAACTACATTTATCATAAATGTAGACATTTGACCAATGTGATTCTTATTTCTAGATAAATGTTTATACCAAAAGCTAGGCTTTTAGTATACACTCTAACACCATCTTGATGGTGGCCTGATAGCTATTGTTGTAGGCAAACTCAGCTAAGCATAGATACTTGCACCAACTTCCCTTGAAATCTAGTGCACAAGCTCCGAGCATATCTTCTAACATCTGATTTACTCGCTCTGTCTGTCCATCAGTCTGACAATGGAAGGTTGTGCTGAACTTGAGTTTGGTACCTAGTGCATTCTGAACACACTCCCAAAAGTGTGAGGTGAAGCACCCATCTCTATCAGAAATAATAGATTTAGGAACTCCGTGAAGTCTGATCACCTCCTTAACGTATAGTTGTGCCAACTGCTCTATAGAGTGGGACACCTTGATGGCTAGAAAATGAGCAGACTTGGTCAATCTGTCCACTATCACCCATATCGCATCATATCCATTTGTGGTTCTTGGGAGACCTATTATGAAGTCCATGGATATGTCTTCCCACTTCCACTTTGGGATTGGGAGAGGCTGTAGAACTCCTCCTGGTCTCTGGTGTTCCGCTTTGACCCTCTGACATGTCAAGCAGGTACTGACATATTTAGTAACATCTCTTTTGAGTCCAGACTACCAGAACCTCTGTTTCACGTCTTGGTACATCTTGGTAGAACCAGGATGCATGGAGTAGGGTGTACTATAAGCTTCCTCTAAAATTTTTCTTTCTCAACTCTTCATCATTGGGGACACAAAGGCGGCTCCCTTGATAAAGAATTCCGCTGTCTGATACTCAAAACTTCGAATTGTCTTCTTTCTGTATCCCTTGATCTTCTGGATATCTGGATCTTCACTTTGCTTTCTCTGTATATCCTCAAGCAAGGTAGACTTTAAGGTCAATGCGGAGAGTTGCCCATAAATAATTTCCATTCCAAAGTTTGACAACTCTTTCTACAGTGGTAGGGCTAATGTTGACAAAGACATCAGGGATGCACTGGATTTTCTACTTAGTGCATCTGCCACTTTATTAGCTTTGCCTGGGTGGTAGAGGATTTCACAGTCATAGTCTTTGACCAACTCTAGCCACCTGCGCTATCTCATGTTTAAGTCTTTCTAGGTGAAGAAATACTTTAAACTCTGATGGTCTATGAAGATTCTGCACTGGACTCCATACAAGTAGTGTCGCCAGAGTTTCAGTTCAAAGACCATAGCTGTCAGCTCAAGATCATGAGTGGGGTAGTTCTTCTCATAGTCTTTAAGTTGTCTAGAAGCATAAGCTATAACTTTTCCTTCTTACATGAGAACAGCTCCTAAACCCATCTTGGAGGCATCACTGTAGATGTCAAAACTCTTGTCACTAGCTGGAACAGTCAGAATAGGAGCACTGGTCATTCTCTTCTTCAGCTCTTGGAAACTCTGCTCACATTTGTCTGACCACTCAAACTTTCTGTTCTTGCTGGTCAGGGTTGTAAGTGGAGAGGCTATTCTGGAAAAGTCCTCTACAAATTTTCTGTAATATCCTACTAAACCAAGAAAACTTCTAATCTCCCTAACGTTCTTAGGCCTATGTCAATCGTTGACTGCTTCTATCTTAGCAGGATCCACTCAGATACCCTCTTTAGAAACGATGTGACCTAAAAATGCCATATGATTTAACCAGAATTCGCACTTTGAGAATTTAGTATAAAGTTGTTTCTGCTGTAGGGTCTGCAGTACTATTCTCAAGTGCATGTCATGCTCCTCTGGGGTCCTTGAATAGACTAGAATGTTGTTGATGAACACGATGACAAATTTGTCAAGGTATTCTCTGAACACTCTGTTCATCAAGTCCATGAAGACTGCAGGTGCATTAGTCACACCAAAAGGCATGACTACAAATTCGTAGTGTCCATATCTGGTCCTGAAAGCTGTTCTGGGTATATCACTTTCCTTCACTTTCAACTGATGGTACCCAGAGCGCAGGTCTATCTTGGAGAACACTGTTGCCCCTCTCAACTGATCAAATAAGTCATCGATCTTGGGAAGGGGGTACTTGTTCTTGATTTTCACTTGATTCAGAGCTCTATAATCTATGCACATCCGCATAGATCCGTCCTTCTTCTTGACAAACAACACAGGAGCTCCCCATGGTGAATGACTAGGGCGGATGAAGCCTTTGTCAAACAGCTCCTGAAGTTGTTCTTGTAAGTCTTTCAGCTCTGCTGGAGACATGCGGTATGGAGCTTTTGAAATTGGGCTGGTGTCAGGAACCAATTCAATTTCAAACTCCACTTTTCTGTTGGGAGGTAGTTCAGGTAACTCTTCTGGAAATACTTCTGGATACTCACAGACTACCCGAACATCTTCCTGCTTGGGTCCTTTTTATCCTTCTGTCCTACTTACTTGCCTGGGGTTTCTGACTTCCTGCTATCTTGTCCCCTATCTTGACTGGCTTGAATTGTGTTCGTTGTGCCTTGATGTTGTTCAGATAGTGCTCAGCAACTAATGCTCTGCTGACCAACTCTTCGCCAATCTAGGGCTGGTGAGTTCCACTACTCACATTAAGTGCTATCACTGGTCTCAACATCCTGAGCATCAGTCTGACTCGTTCCTTCTCCGTACTTACTAGCTCTGGGCAGAGACGAGCTAGCCTATTGAATCTTTTAACTGCTTCTTCCACTGACAGGTCACCTTGTCTGAATTCTATAAACTCTTCATAGTGCTTATTGGTGATCCGTTGGCGGAAGAATTCTTCGTGAAACTCCATCCCGGAGTCAGTCCAGCTCATCTGATTGACTACTCTCTTGCTCTTAACTCTCTCTCCCACCACATACGAGCATTTCCTGATAGGCAGAAAGAGGCACACTTGACCTCGACTTCTGGCCAATCAAGAAGCTCCATGGTGCTCTCCAGTGTCTTGAACCAAGCTTGAGCATCCCAGGGCTCAGTCGTGCCTGAGAAACTTTCTGGCTTCATCTTCAGCTTCAGCTACTGTATCAGGTATGCTTCTTGTCTTCTAGGTGTTATGGCGACTTCCAGGGCGGCTGGTGGAACTTCAGTCACCACTGGGGTCTCCACATTGATAGTTGGGGGAGTGGGAGGAACTGGCTGTTGATTGGTCATCAAGTTGGCAATCACTTGTTGCTACTCTACTACTTGTCTCTGGAGTTGGGCAACAACTTCAGAGAGATTAGGCCCAGTTGATCTAAGCTCTTCGTTCTCCTGATCTTGGTTCTCAGTACGAACAGTACGGGGATGTCCTCTTCTTGACATCTAGTTATGCAGAGAAAAAGACTTGATATCTTCTCTATCCTTTCTAATAAACATATGTATGAATAAAGAAAAAAATAAACTTCTATCTTACAGAGGCGCATATATATAAGCTATTACTCCATACTGCAAATAATAAAGAAAGCATAAAAGAAAAACTTAAATACTTTCTTACTTGAAGATGGCAAGGATGATGCTGATGTGTGTGTGATGCTGGAGAATGGGAACTGCTCTGATACCAACTGTAACGACCACCCTTCTTACTACCACTACTACTCTCTAAGGATGACCGTTACTTAACTACTAACTCTACTTAACCGGTGTGATCGAAACCACGAGGAATCCCTACCGAAAAAAAAATCGACAGAGTCTCCCCTGTACCAGTGACCAAATTCATCAATACATGCAAATAATAAACCATCAGTCACATGCGGCTGGTATATATACTTCACAACCACGCAGTAAAAAGACACAACAACTTAAAAAAAAACTAATCTAGCAATGGTAAATGAATAAAGCTCCAACAGTGGAAACAACCAAACAAACAATGCGGAATAGACTCAATGGCAACATTAGAAAAATAGAAACAACTCTTTATCAATCTCTATTGACATAAAGCATAAAGTGTGACTCAATTCCCCTGATCTCTCCCATAGTCTTGGCATCACACACCATCCGCAACACCTTGTCACCTTCCTTGCTAAATCTTTTCTTTTCCTTTATCTGCAGTAAGAGGAAGTGCAATCTATAAGAAAATTTTTTCTTCTTTCTCTATTGACATGGAGTAGGGTGTACTATGAGCTTCCTCTAAAATTTTTCTTTCTCAGCTCTTCATCATTGGGGACACAAAGGCGGCTCCCTTGATAAAGAATTCCACTGTCTGATACTCGAAACTCCGAATTTTCTTCTTTCTGTATCCCTTGCTAGATCTTCTGGATATCTAGATCTTCACTTTGCTTTCTCTGTATATCCTCAAGCAAGGTAGACTCTAAGGTCAATGTGGAGAGTTGCCCATAAATAATTTCCATTCCAAAGTCTGACAACTCCTTCTACAGTGGTAGGGCTAATGATGACAAAGACATCAGGGATGCACTGGATTTTCTGCTTAGTGCATATGCCACTTTATTAGCTTTGCCTGGGTGGTAGAGGATTTCATAGTCATAGTCTTTGACCAACTCTAGTCACATGCGCTGTCTCATGTTTAAGTCTTTCTGGGTGAAGAAATACTTTAAACTCTGATGGTCTGTGAAGATTCTGCACTGGACTCCATACAAGTAGTGTCGCCAGAGTTTCAGTGCAAAGACCATAGCTGTCAGCTCAAGATCATGAGTGGGGTAGTTCTTCTCATAGTCTTTGTGTTGTCTAGAAGCATAAGCTATAACTTTTCCTTCTTGCATGAGAACAGCTCCTAGGCTCATCTTGGAGGCATCACTGTTGATGTCAAAACTCTTGTCACTAGCTGGAACAGTCAGAATAGGAGCACTGGTCATTCTCTTCTTCAGCTCTTGGAAACTCTGCTCATATTTGTCTGACCACTCAAACTTTTTGTTCTTTCTGGTCAAGGTTGTAAGTGAAGAGGCTATTCTGGAAAAGTCCTCTATGAATTTTCTGTAATATCCTGCTAAACCAAGAAAACTTTTGATCTCCCTGACGTTCTTGGGCCTATGTCAATCGTTGACTGCTTCTATCTTAGCAGGATCCACTCGGATACCCTCTTTAGAAATGATGTGACCTAGAAACATCACCTGATTTAACCAGAATTCATACTTTGAGAATTTAGCATAAAGCTGTTTCTGTTGCAGGGTCTGCAGTAAAGGTCCTATGGCAAAATCAACGGTTCGAAGAAGCCACTTGGGAATGCGAAGATGATATGAAACAAAAGTACCCGGAGCTATTTTAAATTTGAGGATGAACTTTTATGAGTTATGGGGGATTGTAACACCCATAGGATCTCTAATAATTCATATAGATTTATGCATGATTAATATAGATTTATGCATGATTAAAATGGGCCTTAATAATTCATATAGATTCATACATGATTTAAAATGGGGCTTATGTGGATTTTCAAAAAAAAATAAGAAAAACAAGAACCAAAAAGAGGCATGACCAAGGATTGAACCTTGGACCTCTTAGTAAGTGGTTCCATGTTATAACCAGTAGCCCCTGCAAGGGTGTGCTGTTAAGAATGAAAGGGACAATATAGTTAAAGGTAAGGAAAGTGAAGGCTCTCTTCACTAATAAGGAGAAGTTCAAGTTTTCTTCTTCTTCTTCCAATGAAAAGAGAGTTTTGCCTTCTCCCTTCATTTAGGATGAGTAAAAGAAAAGGGAAGGAAAAGTCCATTTTTCCTTCTTCCTTTCATTTGGAATAAAAGGAGAAAAGGAAAGAGAAAATTCATTTTCTTCTCTCTTCCTCCTCCCTCCTCCTCTCCACCGAAACCAAACTCCCTCTCCTCACCATTGTCGAGACCAAGCTAAAAGACTTCTTCTCTAGGAAAGCTTCACAAGCAAGGTTACTTCTCTTAGAGAATTAAGTGAGAGGAAGTAAGTATCCCCCTCACCTGCAGTACAAGTAGCCTCCTACGTTTTCTATGTTTAAAAATGTTTTGAAAAAAAAACTTAGGGTCCGGCCATGATAAGTAAAAATGAAAACATGCTTGTTTATGCTCCTTCATGATATATGATCTCTTATATGTTGTTGGTAAAAGCTTTATGCTTCATGTGGTACTAAAAGTTTAGGAACCCTACCTTGAAGTTTCGGCCAAGCTTAGATACAAGGTCTAGGGCAAAGTTTTGAAATAAAAACATGCTTGTTTATGCCCCTTCATGATATATGATCTCTTATATGTTGTTGGTAAAAGTTTTATGCTTCATGTGGTACTAAAAGTTTAGGAACCCTACCTTGAAGTTTCGGCCAAGCTTAAGTACAAGGTCTAGGGCAAAGTTTTGAAATGAAAACATGCTTGTTTATGCTCCTTCATGATACATGACCTCTTATATGTTGTTAGTTAAGAGTTTTATGCTCCATGTTGTACTAAAAATGTTTAGAACCTTACCTTTAGGTTTCGGCCAAGAATGGATGAAAGGCTTAGGGAAAAGTTTTGAAACCTAACTATGCTTGTATATGCTTCCTCATGATGTATGATCTTTGATATATGGTTGGTTTAAATTTCATGCTTCATGTTGTACTAAAAATGTTTAGAACCTTACCTTTAGGTTTCGGCCAAGAATGGATGAAAGGCTTAGGGAAAAGTTTTGAAACCTAACTATGCTTGTATATGCTTCCTCATGATGTATGATCTTTGATATATGGTTGGTTTAAGTTTCATGCTTCATGTTGTGCTAGAAAGTTTGGAACCTCACCTTTAGGTTTCGGCCAAGATTGAATATAAGACTTAGAGCAAAGTTTTGAAATCTAACCATACTTGTTTATGCTTCTTCATGATATATGATCTCTTACATGTTGTTAGTTTCATGCTACATGTTGTATTAAAAAGTTTGGAACCTCACCTTTAGGTTTCGGCCAAGATTGAATATAAGACTTAGAGCAAAGTTTTGAAATCTAACCATGCTTGTTTATGCTTCTTCATGATATATGATCACTTACATGTTGTCAGTTTTCATGCTACATTTTGTATTAAAAGGTTTGGAACCTTACCTTTAGGTTTCGACCAAGAATGATTTAGGGTTTGTAGGAAGATCAAAACTCCAACCATGCATGATAATGACTCCTTATGATGTGCTATGGACTTTAGGTCACCATGTTGTATGTTATATGCTAAATGTTATGTGCACTTATGTCATCATGTTATGATTCCTTATGATATGCTTATGTTATGTGCACTTATGCCATCATGTTATGATTCCTTATGATATGCTTTATGTTATGTACACATCATGCTATCATGATATGTGTATGAAAGGCTTATGTAAGATGAAAAGCCTAAGAGATGCTTCCCTTAAGTTGGGATCAAGAGCACTCTTCATGATATGACAAGGAGATGCTTCCCTTAAGTTGGGATTAAGAGCTCTCTTCATGATATGACAAAAATATGATATGTCATGATATGACAAGAAACATGATATGCTATGATATGACAAGAAACATGATATGCTATGATATGATAAGAAACATGATATGCTATTTTACTTTTGTATGGCTTGTACCAAGGGTGGGCTACATAAGCGCCCCTAGGTCGATGGTCTATGAAACGGGCCTAGTAAAAGGGATTGGCTCCTAAGTTTCCCCTAGGTCGATGGTCTATGAAACGGGTCTAGTTCCTAGTAGGTTCAAGATTAGCTACCTTGGATCTATTTAGGATGCGCGCATTTATGTATGTATGTGGTACAAGCCGGGCCCTCATGTTGAGATTATGTTTAAGTATGTATACGATATATGTTTTCAAAAGGACATCTTGCATATACTCATCTCATGACACATGTTTTCAAAAGAACATCTTGCATCTACAAGTTCATGTTATATGGTTTCCTTTATGCTTACTTAAGATGCTTTTGAAAATATGTCTATGATGCTTATATGATCATGTTACTACTTTATGTTTATGCTCTCACATGCTATGATATGATCTCATGCTCTCACATGATATGATATGACTTTATGTTTATGCTCTTACATGATATGATATGACTTTATGTTTATGCTCTCACATGATATGATATGACTTTATGCTTATGCTCTCACATGTTATGTTATGATTTGCCAAATGAACATGTTACCACTTTATGTTTATGCATAATTCATGGTTTTTGTGAGTAGGAAAGGGACTTACTAAGCCTATGGGCTTATAGTTTTATGTTTCCTTGTACTGCAGAAAAGGAAAGGAGTGGCTAAACTAAGAGAAGCAGCAGGAAGGGCAAGAGTGTGTGTGGCAGTGGCATGGTGGAAGAAAACTGATTTATGCTTATATGTTCTAAGTTTGCATATGAACCATGTGTTGCCTTTATGCTTCGATAGTACTTGAACTAGTATGAATAGTTATGCACTTATATTCTCCTTGTTTCATGTTAGTATGCTTATGATATCATGAGTCATGTTTCAAGTAGTTGATATTAATTAAGTTATATGCATGAATACTAGCATGTCTACATGTTCAATATGATAAGAATGATGATTAGTTTAGTTTTAAAAAAAAAAAATTGCTTCCGCTGCCATGATTTTATATGTATGCATGCACGATATGATGCAAGTAATCCCGTCCCTCCTAAGCAGTGGGAGGGCGGGCGTTACATTTCCAACTTACGAGTCTTACTTGGAAGGAAAAATGACCAAGAGACCTTTTAAGGCTAAGGAGTATAGAGCCAAAGATGTGTTGGAATTGGTTCATTCTAATTTGTGTAGACCTATGACTATCTAGGCAAGAGATGGGTTCGAATGTTTTGTCTCTTTTATAGACGACTATTTAAGATACGGGTACATTTACTTGATGTGTCGCAAGTCTGAATGCTTTGATAAGTTCAAAGAGTACAAGGCTAATGTGGAGAAACATCATGGTAAAAGTTTCAGGACACTACGGTCTGATCATGGTGGCGAGTACCTCTTAGAAGAGTTTAGGGATTACTTATCAGAGGTCGGGATTCAATCCCAACTGTCTGCACCTAGTACACCCCAATAGAATGGTGTGGTGGAACGAAGGAATAGGACTCTTATGGAAATGGTTAGATCGATGATGAGTTATTCAGAATTACCAAATTCATTTTGGGGATATGCTCTGTAAACCGCGGTGTATATTATGAACTTGGTACCTACTAAGTTAGTGTCCTCTACTCCCACAGAATTATGGAATGGGCGTAAACATAGTCTAAGATACATTCAAATTTGGGGTAGTCCAACATATGTGCTGAAGGGAGATACTGATAAGTTGGAATCACGTACAGAAGTTCGCTTGTTTGTAGGATATCCTAAACGAACGAAAGATGGTTTATTTTATAGTCCTAAAGATCATAAGGTCATTGTTAGTACCAATGCCTGAGTTTTAGAAGAGGACTATGTAATAAACCACAAGCCCATGAGTAAAATTATTCTTGAAGAAATAAGAGAAGACACGTCTACTTTAGTACTAACGGTACAATATGAAATACAACAAGAAACTGCAACCCGTGTCATAAATGATGCACAATTACAAGTAGTACCTCGTCGTAGTAGGAGGGTTGTTAGGTAACCTGATAGATTCATATTTTTGAGAGAATCTTCGGACTTGGTCCCTGGTGAACATGAACCTGATCCCTGGACATATGATGAAGCACTCCAAGATAAAGATGCAGCATCTTGGCAAAGTGCAATGAACTCTGAAATAGAATCTATGTATTCTAATCAAGTCTGGGAGCTTGTAGAACCACCTAATGGTGTAAAATTCATTGGATGTAAATGGGTCTACAAAATAAAAAAAGGGATAGACGGGAAGGTGGAAACCTTCAAAGCAAGGCTTGTTGCAAAAGGGTATACTCAGAAAGAGAGAATCGATTATAAGGAAACATTTTCACCGGTAACCATGCTTAAGTCTATCTAGATTCTCTTATCTATTACTGCTCATATGGATTATGAGGTTTGGCAAATGGATGTCAAGACAGCTTTCCTTAACGGAAGTCTTGAAGAAAACATCCATATGAAGCAACTAGAGGGGTTCATTGCAAAGGGCAAAGAGAATCTTGTTTGTAAGCTCAATCGATCCATTTATGGACTGAAGCAGGCTTCGAGATCTTGGAACATCCGGTTTGATGTCCAGTCTTATAGATTTATTCAGTGTCCGAATGAGTCTTGTGTATATAAGAAACGTGATGGAAATGTGGTGATATTTCTTGCACTATACGTAGATGACATTCTGCTCATTGGCAACAATGTCAAAGTGTTGTTAGACGTAAGGGTATGGTTGTCCAAGCAGTTTGATATGATGGACTTGGGAGAATATGGACATATTCTTAGGATTAAAGTAATAAGGATTCACAAGAAAAGGATGTTGTGCTTATCCCAAGCTTTGTACATCGATACTATCATACATTGTTTTAGAATGTAAAACTCCAAGAAAGGTTTTCTACTTTTTCGGCATGGAGTACCTTTATCTAAAGAGATGTCTCCTAGGACACCAAAGGAGATAGAGGAGATGAAGGTAGTTCCTTATGCTTCGACTGTAGGAAGTCTAATGTATGCAATGTTATGTACGAGATTGGATATCTGTTTTGTTGTGGGCATGGATAGCAGATATCAAAGTAACCCAGGACAGGGACATTGGACTGCCGTAAAACATATATTGAAGTACCTGAGAAGGACGAAAAATTATATGCTAGTTTACCAGGCAGATGATTTGTTCCATGTGAGTTACACGGATTCGAACTTCCAATCAGATAGGGACAATAGTAAGTCAACGTCAGGGTATGTGTTTACTTTGGAAGGTGAGCCATAACATGGAAGAGTGTTAAGCAGAAATGCGTTTCGGACTCCACCATGGAAGCTGAGTATGTAGCAGCCTCTGAGGCAACCAATGAAGTTGTATGGCTCAGAAATTTCTTAATGGACTTAGATGTGATTCCCGGTTTGCCCAAAATTATCATAATTTATTGTGATAATAGTGGTGCAGTAGCAAACTCAAAGGAACCACGAGCTCATAAGGTAAGTAAACATATTGAGCGCAAGTACCACTTGATATGAGACATTGTAAAGCGAGGAGAAGTTGTTGTCGCCAAGATTGCATCATCAGATAACCTGACAGATCCTTTCACTAAGGCCCTTCCGGCGAGAGCTTTTGATGGGCATGTTGAAGGGATGGGAATCAGATGTATGGCAGCATATGTGGCAACATAGTCCTTTAATATAAGTGGGAGATTGTTAGGATGTATACTAAAAGTCTAGCTTTTGTATGAACATTTATATTTTGAAAGAGAATCACTTTAGTCAAATGTTACATTTTATATGTTAATGCAGTTGCCCATTTAATTTATATTGTAAATAACATGGTGTGTGGTGTTGCACAGAAGATCATGTTATCAGTTCCTTATAAATTATAAATAGTAGCTCACGACCGAGATGGATAGGGACAAACCATTGGAACGATTGTAGTATAATTTGGTATTAGTCTGCCTTGACTATAAAATTACATTATTACACTAAGTGTGTATTGAGCAGGACCATTTGAGGTTGTTCGATTTATACTGACTATATAAAAGAACAGAACCTCGGTTATTATAGATGTGTGTCCTCTTAATCCCGATATAATAACAAGCACGTATACTTAGTATTTATTTCTTTGACTTATCAATAGGTGATATTTATTCGTTAAATCAATAGGCCCGATGAGTTGGGAGATAGTACCATTTATATGATGTGTTGTTAATTATAAAAGGAAACTATGTCCTATTTATTAGGTTTATGGTGTCCCCTTGAGGAGCTCATAAGGATTATCATGTAAACTCTGCAGGTGGACTTAGTCCGACATGATAATAAGGTTGAGTGATACAAGTCTTGGAGCTAGATGTTAATTAATTGAGTTGTCAGTAACTCATTTAATTAACAAACATCGATATCTTAAACACAGAGAGATTAACGCACTCATGATAAGAAGGAGCCCATATTATAATATGGGATTGGTACGGTAGTTCAATAATAACTCTTTAGTGGTATTAGTTATTATTGATGAACTTGAGTTAGGTGTTGGGGTCGAACACAGGAAGCTCAAGTCCATTAGGAGGTCAAAACTAATTCCTCCTTTCGGTCCTTGTTATAGCCTCTACATAGCCTCGTATCACCCGATTTGTTTTTACTTCCTACCCAAGAAAGGGGGTTGGCCAAGCCTTTCTTGGTGCCCAAGCAAGGGGTCAGTCAAACCAAAAGAAAAGAAGAGAAAAGAAAAAAAAAAGGGGGGGATTTTTTTCTCGACAAAATTAGAGTTTTTTTCTAAAAAGAATTATGTCGATTCCTTCTTAAAAATTTTCTAAAAAGAATTAAATTAATTCTTTCCTAAGAAATTTTTATAAAAAGAATTATGTTGATTTTTTCTTAGAAATTTTCTAAAAAGAATTAAATAAATTCTTTCTTAAGGAATTTTTTTAAAAAGAATTATGATAATTCTTTTCTAGAGAATTTTTCTAAACAAAATTCTGTTAATATTTCTCTTTTTTATCTGGCTCCAAGGGCTATATAAAGAGGATAAGTTATGCCCGAAAACGACACAACAATAATTCCCTTCCAACCATAGTTGTGGTCGACACCCCTTTGCTCCTATCCCCCTTTTCTTTTCCCCCTTAGGGCCGGCGGCATCCTTCTTTTCTCCCTTCTAGAGCCGGCGCCCAATTTCCCCTCTTCCTCCCCTTCTTCCCTCTAGGGCCGGTGGCCCCATCTCCCTTGGTGGCCGGTGAATTGGAGGAGAGGAAGAAGAAGAGAAGGTGCTCATTATTCCTTGGTGGCCGGCGGATTTGAAAGCAAGCAAGAGAAGCTTTGGGTGGTTTGTCTTGGTAGATCGTCGTCCACACGACGTCCAAGAAGAGGAGAAAAATACAGCATACAAGAGGTCTTTGTCTGCAAAAGAAGGTATAACTAGTTCTTTATTCCACTGCGAACTAGTTTAGTTTTTCTTTGTATGGATCCTGAAATACCAACACAAGAGGCTAGCGATTTTGTTTTTCATTTTTGTGCTTTGTTATTGTGTTTCGATCATGTGTTTTAATTGAGGTCTCTTTAGTTAAACCTAAGGTTACTGTGAGAAACTTAAATATTCAATTTCTTTGAAAGGTTTTGTCTAGGAAGTGGTGGATGATCTCATAACCAAAAAGGTCTAGTACCTTGCCATGTTTAACCTGGAAGTCAATCCTTAAAATAAATATTTAATCAACTTATGTAATATGGTTTAACTTCTGAAGATCACAAGGGTTGAACTTGGATTAATAATGTTAAGTTTCGTTTGCAATCCAAGTTTAACTCCTGAAGATTGAACTTGGAGTAAAAATATTAAGTTTTGTTTCTAATCCAAGTTTAACTTCAGTAAAGCACATGGGTAGCTAGGTAAAGTTTTGTGCTTGTACAAATTTTTGTACAGGGGAAACAAAATGGTGTTCCGAGTATCAACCAACAATTAGCAGGGGATGATGAGGATGGACGTCAGGAGAAGGGATGGTGATGTTATAACTCCTAGGAATTTCATATTGAGAGCGGATATAAGTTCTATTAGAATCATCGAAATCTGAACAAGTGAAAGTATACCAGGGGGTGAAAGACTCCTAGTCCATGAGAGACTACAAAATGAATGAAGAGTGAACAATTTACTAGAGCACTTAGGTCACAAGGGAAGAGAAGGTTGCAGAAGAAAGGTTACCGGAGAGAAATCAGGGAAGATTAAAGGTAAAGTGTTGAGATTTTGTGTCGCTTAGGGTTTTTATAAACTATAACTTAATCATCATTATCCGATCAAAATAAAGGGCATGTAGCAGACCGTTGATCTGTAAGGGGAGATATGTCGTTGGTTCGTACGGAGAAGCATGCGTCAAAGGCTGTTTTAAAAAAATAAGGAATAGCGTCATGTGGCGTCTACCCATAAATAGGCATTTATGATGGAAGTGACAACCAAATCATTCCTCTGTCCAAGCACCTCTCTATACATCCTCGGTAATCGCTCTTAACCAACTAACCACGGACAAGTAGTTTTTGAAAAAATACTACTAAGTACCTAAGGCGCGAAGGAGCATGTGATTTTTCAGACAACCTTAGTAAAAGGGACGAGCGGGTGGAAATTGGACTTAGGTCTAGTCAGTCAGCTACACCTCTTTCAACTAGACTTGAAGGGGGGGCTAGTGATACGGGTTAAGCAGACCCAGGAGATGATGTGGAGGTCAAAGTCAATGAAGGGAACTATCTCCCCATCTGGCTCTGATTGACTGCCCAGCACTAAGGCTTGCCGAAATCGGTCTGGTTAGATTCCAAACCGTGCGAAAAAAAGTCGATCGCCCCTTAAGCCGACTGAACATAAGGGGTTCAATGCTTTACCCTTGAACTAAAGAGATAATGTGCCCGGTCACTCAATAACCGATCAAGTTTAATAACGGCTGCCCTTACAGGCCGATTGGAATGATCGACTCACCTCACGTTCGACCAGCCATAGACTTGGTCAAAGAAAGGGTCAAACTTCTTACTATGTGTGAGCCTATCCACATACACCTTGTCGACCTGATCATCGGTCAGCCCTATGGGTATCTATTTAATAATAGAACCAAACGAGTTTACATGACTCTAGACTCATCTCTCCTATGCATAATTATAAAATAGCTTTATAAATCCGATCAGAATGGCCAAGGGCAATTTACATACAAGTTATTATATACCAGTCGGACAACTGACCAACTGGGTCTAAGGCACTTTGACTCAGAATACCGACCGAAGCTCTCAAAGCACAGTTTCATTTCTTTAAGAGCTTAATTTACGCCCGACTGAACAAAAAACTGATTGAGCCTAAGACGCTTAACTTTATATTGTTACCCGAACGGACCTATAACACACACAAGTTACCAGATGGATTTCCAATATACTTGGGGAACCACATTATTTCCTAAACTGATTTCTACATGGCCTTCACTACATGACAAAGCGTCTAAATGCGAAGACAGGTATAAAGACAACTGGCCCTATAAGTCGGCCTAGATATACTCAGTCGACAGCATAATCAAAGAATCCTAACAACATGTCAAAATAATAACTATGTGACAGAGAATATTCTTCTAAAAACTTCTTCAGGGACTATGATGTCCCCTATCAGTAGACTATTTATAACAACATATTCCTTCAGTAACGTCAGTAATAATAGAAGCTATAAACGACAAAAGGGATGTACATGTGGGTAAAAGGAAGATTTCTCGAATAACTATTATATATTGCCTAGGTTGTTCTCTTCCCTTTATCTAACAAACTTTGACATATTTCGTCATCTCATAATCGCGGAGGTTATGTGAGAAGGTATATAAAGGGGGAGTCCTCTCCGTGGTGAAGATACGTTCTCTGAACATCTACAACTTACTCTCGCATGTATGTTCTCAGTTCTTCATTCACCCGTCCGGACTTATACCACTACAAAAATTTCCAGGATTATAGACGGAAATATCCGTCGGTATTCTGTCGTTAAAGGGCCTTACCGACATATTTTTGACGGAAAGTAATCTGTCGCTAAGATATGCGTCGAAACCTATATTACCGACGGAAGGTATATTTCTGTCGATAATATATTTCCGACGGAATTATATTTCCGACGGAATTATATTTCCGTCGGTAAACCCCGCGGGGACTTAAATCACCGATAGAGATGGCATTTCTGTCGGTATTTACTAAGGTGTATTCCGTCGGTATTCCGTCAGGAAAATAAAAAAAAATGATAGCTTCTATTTGTATTCCCATTCAACCATGTATACAAATTATATATCCATATAAACTAACACAATCACAGATATATGCAATCACAGATACAATCACAATTTACAAATAAACTAACACAATCACAATTTACATATTCTAACAAACCATATATAGATACAAACATACTAACACAATCCATAGATATAGAAGAAACACTCCATACATATAAAACATATATAAACAACACACTCCATACTTATAAAAACATATAGAAACAAACATAATATAAACAAAGTATTTTTGTACTCAAATATATAAATCTATACAATGATAACAAATACTCCAAAAATAACTAATAGTGTAAAATCCTGCAAAAAGTAAAATACAATAAATTATGATGAGATTGATATCGATCTATAATTCAAAATATTACATAAATGTATAATGAATTTTACATTTATAAAAATAAATACCTAGATAGAAAGAAAATGATGATGATGATGATGATGATGATGATGATCGTGCTGAATATGTACACCCTGACACCTGAAACATATGAAAATGTGATATTTAGAAATGAGCATAGTAGAATAAAACAATCAAATATATTTTGCATGTAACTTGTATGATAAATAAATATTTAAATAGTAGTTGAACAAACCTCGAAATATGCTAATCACCACGGTCTGATGGGTTTTGAGTCTCCAGCGACTCAAGACCATCTGGCGTCTGGGTGCGAGTGAAATTTACCACGATCTCTCGCATACTGGTAAAGAGAGTATCCTGGTCGGTCCTCCTCTTCTCCTCAGCAGCCCTCCACTGATCCATAGAAGTCATCCTCTCATCCATTGACTTCAGTTGAGTGCACAGTTCTTCATTTTCGCGTCTTAATGACTGCACCTCACTAGAAGAAGAGGAACTAGCACGGCCTCTAGGAGTCCTCAAACGATCAAATGTCACTTTGGCTTGGGATCCAAGGCCGTAGAGGGTGGAGTTTTTTGTCCTTCCACCGACAACATCATAATATATCTCATTTAGCGCGTCGGTGGATAGAGACTGTGACTCCTCCCCCTCTGATGGTGGCTGAGAGGCCTGAGCCACTCTTTCTGTTATTTGCTCTTGTGTTCAAAATTATAATATTGATCAATATTTAATTTGATAACAATTATTAAAGTTAATCAAAATAGAAATGCATGAACAAATGTAATAAAGTTAATAATCTTACGTGTAGGGCCTGAGATCGAGAATCGATAAATGACCCATCTTTCTTCTTATGGGTCTTCAGAATACCTCCATGCATGTGGGCTGCCGAGCAAGATCATGCTCCTGCATACACAAATATTTTGAGACATAATTATATATACTAATGTGATAATAAAATAAAAAATTGTTAAAAATTATAGCTTTAAATTAAATTACCAAATCCATAGCATACTCAACAATAGATTTCGATCCTGGCGTATGCCGAGCAATTCCGGTGCTCGGGCCACCTGGCTCAGTATTTCTATTAGATCGATCCTTTTCAGCATTTTCTCGCCATCTTTCTGTAGCCCAGGTGGTTGTCCATGCACTCCATGTCATCTAAGAAACATACACTGGCCTAGTGCCCTTTTCCTGATATAATACATAAGGTCTCTATACAGTTTAGCACAATAACTATTCCATGCAGCTTTAAACTGTTCTTCTTGATCATCTTCCCATGTATACCTTTTCTGCAACTATAAGTATAAATTTTAGTATACGAAAGGATAAATATATTATTGTATACCAAATATATTAATTTTACTTACTATGAATTCATTGTAATAAAATGTCTTCATCTCCTGGTCTACATGCCTCCATATAGTACCAGAAGTACATACTCGCTCTTTAAACTTACTAGTGATATAAGAGGCTACCCGGTGGCCATCAGGAACAAATCTGCAAGGAAAAAAAATAGATATAAAAAGTATTGAAGAAACCAATGAACTTGTATTACTAATAACAAAAATACATGCGTATCTCCGACAACTCTAATAACCTTGTAGCCACGGGGTGCTACTGTCTACTGCTCAGCCATAATAATATATCTACACAATAACATAGAATGCATGTACTAGTAATAATATATCTACATAATATATCTACAAACATGCATAATGTTAACATTAACATCACAATACAAAAATATATATACACACATGCATAACATTAAGATTAGCAACATAATACAAAAATATATATACACACATGCATAACATTAACATTAGCAACACAATACAAAATTATATAGAAAATAACAGTTCAGACATTACATTAGCAACTATTTAATCAACATTAATAGTTTCCAAGTCTTCATCGCTAGACTCTGTTAGTACAAATTCATCTTCACTGTTGGACATCTCTCCATCATCTATCTCCTCATAAGTGACATTAACATCAACAAGTAATTGAGATGTTGATTCAAGTTGTGTATCAATTGAATGTCTCTCCACTTCGTCATTCTGAAATACATCAGTAGCCTGAGTGGTATTCGACATTTCTATAATCGAGCGAGACTTCATTCGACAAACAGACAACCATTCACTACCTCTTCTTCTCTTTGTAGGATATTCAAGATAGAAAACCTGTGCTGCTTGTACCCCAAAAATAAAAGGTTCAAACTTGTTGAACTTTTTGTTTGCATTAACCTTAACTAAATTATACTTTGGATGTATTCTGGTACCTATTCTTGGGGTAGGATCATACCATGAGCATTTAAATAGCATACACCTCTTAATAGGTAATGCAGGATATTCAACTTCTATGATTTCCTCAAGTCTACCATAGTAATCATACTGAGTGTTATTGTTGTCCATAGATCCTTTGACACAAACACCAGAAGTATAGGTTAATCTCTGTGAATCTCATAGTGCCACATGGAATTTGAGGCCATTAACATAGAAACCAGAGTAGACCTTTATTTTACGAAGAGGTCCTAATGCAAGATTCATGATCCTATCATCTGTCACATTTGATAGTCTACGGTCTTTAACCTACACAGTTAGTAGACATTAGAACAATACTTAACACATATGAACTTAAATACTTAATAAAATCTCCAACTTACATATATTTCAAACCATAATGCAAATTCAACCTCTAACTTTTCAGCAACGCTATCTGCATCCATTGAAGGATTTTGTAGATATAGTTGTTGTTCATATAAACTAGAAAAGAAGGTAATTTTAAGGTAAATGAGATATCAAACAACAAATTGAATGGGGGATAATTTTTAAATTAGAGAAGTCAACTTACTTTATGTATGGTTTGACCTCTTCACAATTTAAGAGTATGTATGTTCTTGCAACATGATATTCTTCTAGAGATAAGAATCTAGAAATAGATGCACCCATTGGTTTGCCAGGAAACTTAAAAATAGAAAGCATTGAATGGTCTATTACTTGAGCATCATCATAATTTCTAGGAACCTTGTGATGTCTGGTTTTGACATTATCAGCAAAATAATAGGAGCAGAAAGAAGATGCTTCTTCAATCGGATAAGCATTACATATTGAGCCCTCAACTCTTGTTTTATTACGAACATTATTCTTTAATTTTCTCAAAAACTGTTTGAATGGATACATCCATCTATATTGCACAGGACCAGCTATTTGTACCTCATATGGCAAATGTACCGGCAGATGTTCCATTGAATCAAAAAAATTGGGTGGAAATATGCGCTCTAACTTACATAATATGAGAGAAATGTCTATGTCTAGCCGAAGCATATCGTCCATCATAATACACCTCTCTATCAAATCTCTAAAAAATAGACTTAATTCTGTGAGAGCTTACCAAACATTATACGAAAGCAAATCATGGAAAACTATTGTATTTGCATGAATACATGACAGTCATGACTCTTCATCCCAAACATCTTTAACCTATTCATATCCACACAACGAGCCATATTTGAGGCATACCCATATGGGAATTTTACTTCCTTCAACCAACTACATAAAGTCTGCTTCCCGTCTTTGTCTAATGTATACCTGAAGATGTGAAGGTCTACCGGAGAAGAGAAACAAATGCTATCTGTTTACAAAATAAAAATAAATTAGCACAAAATTTATCAAAAAATTAATAAGTAGAAACACACCCGTCACCAAGCTGCTGGCGGCATCCGACACAGCTAGGGCTAGCGTTCGGCATAGCAGTGTTCGGCATAGCAGCGTCCAACACAGCGGCCACCAGGCCGCTGGCGGCCGGCAACGGCCAGCACACAAATGAGGAGGAGGAAGGAGGGAGGGAGGGGAGAGGTCTTATCGGCGAGATCGGGGAGGAGGATCGGAAGGAGCTCCGCGCGCGCGTGGAAAGAAAGGAAAGGAGTCGGCTAGGGTTTTTTAGGCGGCTTTACCGACGGAATAAGATTCCGTCAGTAAAGCTATTATTTAAAAAAAAAAAAGAAATTACTGACGGAAATTATTTTCCATCGGTATAAATTTTTTTTTTCTAAAAAAATACACATTACCGACGGAATTAAATATTCTGTCGGTAATGTCCAAAAATTACCGACGGAATATTTAATTCCGTCGGTAATGTAGATATTACCGACGGAATAGTATATTCCATCGGTGATTTTCAGACATTACCGATGGAATTTGTTTTCCGTCGGAAATCCCGTCAGTAAAATTGTATTTTTTTTGTAGTGTATTGACTTGAGTATCGGAGGATCTTCGCCAAGGATTCCCCTGGTTTCTAGGCGCTGATGTTTTATTGGCTTGTCTTCGTGTGCACAAGATTGAAAGGAAGTTTTTCTGTGAAGTAAAAAGTCTTTTACCAGTCAACCATCAAACCATCGTACTCAATGCGTCATTTCTATAATTTTCAGATAGAATTAGTGACAATGCATAATGTCAACATACTGTGCCCGCAGGAATCCGATCATCGATTTCTTTGCTAAGTGTGACTGCTTGGATTTTGTTAGTCAAGTGTTCGATGAAATAAACGACAGAGACGGTGCCACTTACAACACGTTGATCATTGGGTACATGAGCTACGGGCTCATCACTCTAGCTATTGAACCCTTCTAGAAAGCGGATTATTCGGTTTTCAGTACGTGGAACGTTCTGATCGCTGATCTAGCATAGAATGACAACTACTTCTCAGTTTGCTTAGTGAACACACAGATCAGAACCCCTTTTATAAATTTCCTTGAGCTGAGGCTCATCGATTACAGCAGGGTCTTTCAGGATGTGAATTCAACTGTTTCTTGAGTTCTGTCTTAGAGATACAACGTTGGCTTCAACCAATGGATTAGGTATCTAGATGACATGTACGACAGGATTTGGCATTCCTATATCCCATAAAATATCATTAACACCATTTTTACAATTGGCACTCCTCCTAATGATCCTTATGAGGTGCCATCGACCGTTATGCAAATTGCTGGTGCAACCAAAGATAGCACTACTTTTGCATATCCCATGGATCCTCCAAGCACTAGAATCACAAATCACATATACTACTTCTATATGCACTTTGTTGAATTAGAATATCTACCTTGCAACGAGAGCAGAATGTTTCGAGTGATCATGCCTCGAGATCCATATGGGGCAATCCATATGGGGCAATTATTGTCCCATAATACCTGACATCGAGTCATATATGTTGGAACCCTAAAGTTATTTTGATGTGATCAACAAGTTAAGTTAGGTCCTGTGTGTTTCTGACCTTGTGTCTAAGTGCGCAGGAGCTTAGGAGCACAGGCACTCGAGCGGAAGACGTAGCTAGCGAGAAGGATGGCACGCGGTGCGTCCGAGGGACGAGGTGCTGCGAAAGAGTACACCGGCGGACGAGAAGGAAGCGTGCGGTGGTTCCGAGGGATGAAAAGCCGGAGCGGAAGATTGCTCGGGGAGTAAGAGACGCAGCTAGCGAGAAGGTCGGCATAGAGTGCGACCGAGGGACGAAGACTGCGGATGAGTACGCTGGTGGACGAGAAGGAAACACGCGACGATTCCCAGGGACGAAAAGCCGGGGCGGAAGGCTGCTCGAGAAGACGGGAAGTTGGGTTCGGGTGAGCTCTATTCCGGATGTCAGAGATCACCCAAGCAAGCGGAGCCGAAGCTGAAGATCTGGACCAAAGGCGAACTGAACCGGAGAAGAGAGCCCGGACCAAAAGTCAACCAGAGTTGACTTTGAGGTCCGAGTGCCCGGATCAAGTCCGAGCGCCTGGAAGTGGCTTTTTGACTAGATCGAGATTTGACTCAATCCGAACGTTGGGGGATAAAGTTTATCCCCCCCTAGGGCGCCCGGAACCCTTCCAGCCGCCCCGACCAAGGCTATAAATATAGTCTTGGTCTAGAAGTTTTTTAAAACGAACTTTGTACTTGTAAATCCAACGCTTATGCGCTTCTAGTTGTAGTTGAGCTTCTTTTTATTTGTGCTTCAACGTTGTAAGTGGCTTCTTCGCCTGAAGGAGTTTGATAGTGCGCTTAATCTTCCTTGGATTAACAATCACATCGGTTGTAACCAAGTAAATATCTTGTGTCTCGTTTCTTTATGCTTTTAATTACTGCTTTGCTTTATTTATGCAAGTGTTAGCTTAAATAGTTCGAGAAGGATTGTTCATTTTGATTTTACAGGACTACTCAACAACCCTCTCCTAGTCGACCCAACGGTCCTACAATATAAGCATCACATATGAAGTAGTGATTGTTGGGTATATTACTAATGTTAACCTCACAAAGGTAGCAGCTTCCACCCGTCGCTCAATGCGGCGGAGATCTATATAGCTGTGGAGCTCACAGGAACACCCATGTATTATCAAGATTTTGCTGCTATGATGAGTTTGAAGAAAATGTACCACATGACAATTTGACAAGGTGATTCATATGTTCCAGAGGAGTATATATGGGATGGAGTGGTTCAGAAATTGGAACCAATCACTTATTGAGAGTCCAAAGCCAGAAATAGGAAGATGCAATGAAGTTAGTTCAGAAGATCACAATTTCAAACAACAGACAATTATCCCAAGAGATTGTCGGTTCACATATGAAGATATAAAGACTATCACAAACAACTTCAAAAGAGTAATTGGTAAGGGAGGGGTTGGGACTGTTTACTATGGTTGCTTGCGGGATGGCATTGAGGTTGCAGTGCATGTCATATCATAGGACAATGCGGAGAAGAAGTCTCTTGAAGATGAACATCTTAGGATATTGTTTCTACTGCCACAGAGCATGCAAGATCAAGACATTTTGATTAATAATGTGAAGATACTATGACAACCGTCAGAAGTCAATCTGAATTAGTTTTAGCAGAGGTGTAACAGCTATTACTAGATTTTACTAATTTGGTATCAAGAGATCTTCTTCCTCCTGGGCTATCGTATGATATTATTCTATCGTATGATATTATTTAAAATTCAAGGATAAAATTTTTTCCAATATGAGATGATTGATACAGGAGGCTCCAAAGCTTTTATTTTTATTATTTTTTAATAAATTATTATTTTTAATAATTTTTAGGGGTTTTGGTAATTAAACTATTTAAATAATTTTTATATTTTGTATTTTAGGGGTTTGAGTCCGTTCAGAATTTTTAGCATTGAGTCTATTAAATTTTTTTCTTTTGTATTAGGATTTTCCCTTTCTATTAGTATTTTTCCTTTGGGCAGGTCTATTCAAACTGTTTGAGTTGATGTTAGAAAAAGTCATGGAATTAATAATATTTTCTGTTTGAGTTTATTTTTCTTTTATTTTTCTATTTTCTAATATGTTTTTTTAATAAAAAAGATTTTTTTTATATTTATGTAAAAATCAACAAATATAATAATCCATAGGATAATTACTATTCTATTCTGATGTGGATTCTACAATGGAGGAATATCTATTACAAGTTCTAAAAGAATGAAACCCATCAACCATCCATCTGCAGTTGGTCCTGAAATTGAGACACGGCAATTATATGATAAAAGACGATTTGTTCGTCCCAGTGCCTCTATTAATCTATTTCTAAACTAATATGGATGAGATAAATTATGGATGATTACTAACCATTAGTGTAAGTGATCAAAACATAAAAAAAGATATACTCAAATGTACTGAATAACGATCCCAAGACCTTATATAATAATTTTGTATACCTTAACTACCGTATCGTCCCACAAGAAAAAGACATGATAATTATGATGCATAAGTCGGTATCCAGTCAAGAGCAATAAGAAAAAAACAATAGAAAAGTTTAATGTGGCAAACCAGGTTGCATCCCTAAAAGTATATATCTGGTGCTAAATAAGCAGGAGTTCCAACAGCTGATTGTTTTTGCGTTTGCTCCGCTTTAGTGCCCTTTGTTCTGCCGTCATTGGCTCATTATTTTCTAAGAGGATAGATCCACTTACATCTGGACCTGATAAATCATCAGTGTCCCTTCAGGACGATCTAGTGACTAGCGTTATCACTATAAGATCTAGGGTTCAAATCTTGACAAAGTCGAGGTAAATGTCTTCCTTATGTGTTAGTCACTATTCTAAAGGCTAGTAGCTGCTCGTGATTTACCTCCTCCGTGTTGGCCCTGGAACAGGTTGGCGGAGGCGCTGGGGGCGAGCGTATTCGCCTTTTGTCATCATGATAAATTATCAGTGATGTTGACAAGGCAAGCCAACAGTTAGGGATGACAATTTCCCATGTTCAGACCGGGGGGAAATTTAAAATGGGGATGGGGATCTCCGATTTTTCAGGGATGAGACGGATCGGGGTGGGTATGGAAATACTATCTCCGAATCCGTCCCAAATATTATTATTAATATTAATAAATAATAATATAATTTTTAAAAAGTATTAATAATAGTAGTTCAGATCTTCTGTCCCCATTCCTCTCTGTCCCTGTGTCCCACTGCCGATCGAACGGATCGGATTAAATTTTAAGACATCATGGCATCTTTAAGATATGTACAGTATCCTCGTGATGTGTAAAGATGTCTTGAGATTTAATCTGATCTGTCCGATCGACAGTGGGACACGGGAACAGAGAGGAATGGGGACAGAAGATCTGAACTATAATAATAGTGTTAATATTAATATTAAAATTTTTAAAATATTAATAATAATAATATTATTATTGATATTAATATTATTATTAATAATTATTAATAATTATTAAATAATAATAATAATAATATAAATTAAATTTGGGAATGAGGCAAGGATGGGAGCGAGGATAGCGATTTGATCTCCGTGGATTTGGATTCAGAGAATCCTCGAACCCGAAAAAATAAGAACGGGATAGGAATGGGTACGATAAACCCGCCCTGCCCCTACCCCGCCAATTGCCATCCTTCCCCCAACTTTAGAAAGCTAAGCTCGAAATCAGTCAACTACGTAAGAAAGAGACGGGAATGGGTACGATAAACCCGCCCCCGCCAATCAGTCAACTACAGCATTTGTTGTGTGTGTATCATTTTAGAAAATTTTCAACATTATGAGAATGTGTTTTCTTGGTAAACTTCAAACTTGAAGTATCCATTTTACTTGTCACTAATAATATTCATTCTAATCATTATTTTTAATTAATTGAATAATGTTTTCTTTGCTCTCACTCTACCCCTTGCACAATCTAATTTAATAAATTCAACTCTTCTAACTATAATATTAGTTAGCTGTCTGTGAATATGTTTGTACCATCTAAACCATTGTGCAAAGGCGGGTCCTGCCGCCCAGTGCCCCCTAGGCCTGGCAATTGTACCATCTAAACCAGAGATAGGAATGGGAGGGGCAACGACACGACCCACCCATTCGCCCCCGGTATGAAATTCCCGACTCCTCACATTTTATCATCTATTGAATCGACATCTAATTGTTGTCGATTATATATTTTTTTAATCTTTCTTGTACTCTACACGTCCATCTTAACCTTCTTTTGTACATGTGATTCCCTAGCAATTCAACACATCATTCTATATAGTATGGCAACAAATTTTCTTTTAGCCTAAACAGAACACAACAATCACACAAGACTCTTTACCGTATGCATTGTTAACTGGACTAGACGTGTGATAGTTGGCAATAGCCTCTAGTCTGACTCTATTTTTCTAGATGAATTTTTAGTACAACCATTAGATTCTCCAACTAAGCAGGTCCCTTCTCTGTGTTAACACCCACACTGTAACATGCATAGTTGGAACTGATCTCTGCCACATACAAGCTTTTAGATAACTTGGCTCGTATAAGTACAGAAGTATTTGCCAATTTTTTACCAGTCCAATTCAAATTAAAGGTATTTACGATATGCAGTATGACCGAAGTTATGTTCTCATGTCTCCAAATACTTTGCCTAAATTTTTTGAAGTTCCTATTTCCAGATTTTATTCTGAAGTTGTTTTTAACTCATAGTGGCTAACCTTTTTGCCATCTAAGAAGGTGTAGAGATTGACAGATTCTTATGAAATGTGTTCTCATAACTTTGTTGCTCATTTCTTTATGATTGTTTTGTTTATTGTATGAGTTAGTATTTTTCCTAGCAATATAATATAGAATAAAGCATGTATCCTGCTATATAATGACTAATATAGTTTTCAACATTGCTCAGTGACATATTTTATTGGAGGATTTGGAACTGTTGCGTGGGTGGATGTGAAGGAATATGAGACCATAAAACCCGATAAGATTGCTGCTGAGAGTGGAGATCAAAATTTGAAGGTAGGCTTCATACTCTTGCTTATGTTTTGTTTCCATTTTCAATATTATTTTTGTAGGGTGAAATGGTCTCTTCAAAACATCTCATCTTAACATGCCATGCTAGGAACTTAATGCAATGTTTTCGAAGAAACTTAAAGATATCTTATCAACAAAAGTTGAGATAGATGATGCTGCCTTCATATCTGTAGATAGTAAAGGCACTGATGTTCGGGTTCGACAAGGCGCACAGGTATGAGTTATCACTGAAAAGAAAGTGAAAATTATGTGTGCTTTCTTACAAGTCTTTTCGTTGTTTCATGAGCAATTACCATTCCTTCGATTTTTTTAATTGTGCGCCAAAATTCTCAATCTGGTCAAAATCAAACACAAATGATATTAAAATCTATTGAATCACTGCTAATTATGTTTTTTAAAAAATCTTTTGATCTTCCTTTATCTCTTACACCTTCAACTCTAATTGATTCAGGCCCAACTTAAAAATATATTAGTCATCTTTGGACATGTTTATGTCCTAGAGCTCTAGAATCTTTGATCTTCCTTCACTCCTTACAACTTCAACTAGATTTAACTTGTTTGATGATAATAATAAAATTTATTAGTGGCCTTTGAACATATTTGTCATTTTAACTTATTCTCTCTTATTTTATCATCTTTTATAGCTGCACAAGATAGTTGCTATGCATCTTTGTCAGTAACCTCATTATGTTGTTAATGATATTTTTATCAATTATTACTGACCAGTTGAATAATAGATCCAACTATCATTTCTCTTGCTGCTTCTCTCTCTTTCACCAAATATGTACACATCGATGAAAACTATGGTCCATGGAATATAATGGATGGTACCAGTCTTATTAATTGTTATGTTTAAACCTAATGAGCACACACCAATCACAAATAACTCGTACAGGTCATCTCCATTTCTATCAATAATTTTTTTTGTTATTAATGAAATTTCCATCAATTGTCACTGACTTATTGATAGTAAATCTTACTTTCACGTCTGTTGCAGCTCTTCATAGTATTGAAACACATTTCATCTGTTCTACTAATAAATCCTCATGTTCCACTGATTTATCTATTAACTGAGGTAATCATACAACATGATTTTAATCATCACCTACATTTCAATTATGTTTCTGTGTAATTGCCGACTCTAAAAAATTGTTCCAGTTAGGTCCATTTGTCGTATGTACTCAGTAGCACGTAATGATACACAGCATCCACGTTGGCATTATAATCTTGGTCAATTGCCTCATCAACATCATGTTATCATCTCAAACGGACATACTACCATGGACAACCCACGAATGCTTAGTAGCAAGGCCAGCAACTTGCTACTTGCCATTGAGTATATCTAGTAGATGGATTTGAATAGAGCAAATTTTAAAATGAAAAAAATGATTTAGGCCAATTTAATATCGTTCACTGACCATATAGTTAAACCCTACATTAGACGCTCAGTTATGCCAAGTGACAGCAATATTGCTACTGTTGTTTTTCTTTTGGGGCGCATTTATTTTTTGATTTTTTTGGTTTCTTCCATCATTGTTTCAGGCATGTTAGGCATTTGGATATGTTTCAACATAATATTGGTCTTTGTTGATATTGAACGGTTTACTGGGGACTTAATCTTGCAGTTTAGCATTCGAAGGATATCCTTCGAGGCTGAACGTGAAATTCAAAGTCTGGATGATGCAAAAGCTGCTCTTGTAATGATAATAAAAAGGCATCGCAAGTCGAAATCCTCAACCGAATAATTTCTTCGTTAGCTTTTATGTAACTTAATATCTCTTTTCTTCTATAGTGAAACATCCGAATGGCTATTTAGTAACTCGGAGAGGGACATTTGAAAGTTAATTTGCTAAACTATTTATTAGAAGTTTTTTTTTTGTTCTTTTTAAAAAAATATGTCTCGGATATTTCGAGATGTGTACATAGTTTTTTGTTTTTTGGTCAAAGATCATTGTTTACTCTCCCTTATTTGAATTACTTTTTGCTAGTGTTTCTGGACCATGTTATATTATTTCCTTATTTAAAATCTCTTGATCATGAAGCTTTACTTCATTGTTGCATGTGATTATAGTCCCCTCGGGATGATTTAATGGCTAGTATATCAGGTGTTGTTATCATGAGGTCTATGATTTGAATCTCGACAAAACTGAGGTAAATGTCTCCCTTATGTACTAGTCAGTATTCCAAAAGCTAATAGCTGCCCGTGATTTACATGCTCCGTGTTGACCTGGGACCGATTGGCTGGGACGCTGGGGCGAATGTATTTACCTTTTACCACCATTCTTGCATGTGATTATGATTGTAATATGTAGCAAATTAAAGAATTAAGATATTTATAAACTTCTTTCCATATAATTTCGAGTAATGAGTTACAAAAGATGGATGCCAAAATTTATCTTTAGATATTCATCTTTCCTTTTTATTAGTAAAAGGAAACTATAGATAAACCGTTCATCCATCGACTTATCTCTCATTCCCATTTCAACGTTCAACTTGTCTCTTCAAGGGAGTCTATTAAATGACCACAAATCCTACCTAGATCCCTTTGAAGAGATGGAACTAATTTTCTGGAATGCTTTTGAATTGTCCGAGCAAACACAAACTAAAACTCTGAGTCTTTTTTGATAGTTGATCAAACCAAAACTCTATCCACATCCTTTGACTCATTTAATGCAAATTGGATCTTACTCATCAAGTTGACTCACCCAATTCAAGTCAAAAGTCACTACTCAGGTCCAAATCAGTCACTACAGACTCCTTTCGAGCCATCCCTAATCCTTCCTATTCTTTGCTCATTTAATTAAAGTCAAAATTCAACTCTCAGTCCATCTACTAGAATCCTTTGAAGCCATCTAATTAAAGTTAAAATTCAATTTGCAAATCATCCAGCAAATCATTAAGTTGCTTCGGGTCACTGATCGATTCAAATAAACAATGCTAGAAACAAAATTTTAGGTGAAGAAAAAAATTCTACTTTTATCCATCTGAATTGTTTAGTTAAATGCCGTGCCAATCTGATTCTTTTAAGAATTTAATGGTTAGCAAACTCATCTAGCTTTTTGAATCGTTTTGAATTTAATCCTAATCCTTTTGAGTCATCTCATGAAATCTTATTTGTTTCTCTTAAATTTAATCCTAAGCCGCAACTTGAATGATCCTGTCCGAATCAGGAGTCAAGGGACGCTGGGCACGTGGCGCTTCCTGCGGAATCCTCGAATGCTCCGGTGAACCTGCAACAAAACCGAGCCGGGAGGGGTGTCCCGGCGACGGTCCTCCGACGCTCAAGTCAGGCGAGGAATAACAAAAAGGTGGCTCCCAAATCAAGATTTCGCATACCTCTGGTGGAGAAATGGAGGCCTTATATAGACCTCTTGAGGAAACCTGGGTGCTCCAGTCAAAGCAACCACATGCCTTTGACCATGCTCAAGTATGGGTCTGTCAGAAGGGCCATGCCCAAATATGGATCTGTCAGGAAGATGTCCATGAGACCATACTGCTACTGTATCAACCATTCCACGATGTGACAGCAAGATCCTCCATCGTGCGATCTTGTGTACGGCCTAATCGTCAGACATGCTTCTGCTGATATCCCATATCCCGAGCCGAGCGGGTTGTCCGCTCGGCCACCTTTGTACCCTCGCCCTTATTCTGGCCGAACGGACAACCCGATCGGCCCTTTGGCAACTGCCGAGCGGACTCCCGCTCGGCCCTTCGATCCTCCTGTCTTGGCGTCGGAAACCCAAGCCCATGGATGGGTTATCTCTAGCTCCGCTCGGACCTACCCAGCTGCTCGACGCGGCCATTAACCGCTTAGTCAGCCCTTCATCGGTCCTTAAGCTGAGACCCTTTAGGAAGTGGGTCCCCCATTCTTACCGCCGGATCACTTGCCTTCCCTTCAAGTCTAGTCGAAGGAGGCAGTGAGTCCGACTGACTGGACTATATGTGTCCGAGCGGGTGGTCGCCGCTCTTTCGTAGCTTTCAATATCACTGGGGCCGACCAGCCCTTCTGCCAGATTCAGCCGCTCGGCTCTTTATTTTGGTTGTCTTGTCGCTCCCTGTTGATGTTCACTTGTCTAGATCTCCTCGAAAATTGTGCAAATCCTCTCCATTAAGTGGGAGCATGCGCGACGTGGGCGCATTAATTACACTCGGTGACAGAGCGCCACGTGTCGATCCTTGTGTGGCGGCGACGTCACATACGATGGGATGCGCCCGTTTGAAATGGATGGCCCGATGGCGTCCTTGTTTCTCGTGACCTGGATCGGACGGTGGAGGCTAATCGGCCTCGGCTGTATAAAGCCTCCGTCCCTTTCTTGGCCGCCTATTCGCTCGCGCGTTGCCTTCTGTTTCATTCCGTTGCTGCGGCTTCCGGCGATCTAGTGTCTGGTTTTAGGCGGCGATCACCTCATCGGTGATTCTCTCCTCCCGTTTTCTTCCCTGTGAGTCTTCTCCCTTCACTTATTAGGTCTTTCCTGCTCATTTCGCCCCTTTCCTTTCCCTTCCTTCGATTTCTTGCTATTTTTTTCGCCTTTCCGAGATGGCAAGTTCCTCCGAACCCGCTGCTAGCGTTCTGGGCCCTTGGTACTTGACCATGGAAAGCCGATTCGATGAGGGGCACGCCCGGCGCCTCGTTCGGACATATGGGCTTCCTGATGACCACGAAATAATCATAGCCGACCCAACCGACCGGCCTCATGACCCGCCGACCGGCTCTATTTGTTTCTTTTTAGACCAATTCCAGGGCGGCCTCAGATTTCCTACTCATCCCTTCATTTTGGAAGTTTGTAACTATTTCCGCATCCCGCTCGGCCAGCTTGTGCCGAATTCCTTTAGGTTGCTGAGCGGGATGGTCGTCCTCTTTAAGTTGCACAGTATCCCCCTCGACCCTAAGATATTTCATTTTTTCTTCTACCCCAAACAATCCGAACCAGGCACTTTTATCTTCCAAAGCAGAATAGGCTTTAAATTTTTTGATAACATGCCGACCTCCAACAAGCACTGGAAGGAGTTTTTCTTCTACCTTCGACTTCCCGATCGGCCAGCCTTCCGAACCCAATGGCAGACCGCCGTGCCGGCCCAGCCGGAGCTCGGCAAGTTCAGAAGTAACCCAGCCTATCTTCATGCGGCGAATTGGTTGTCCGGTCAGCGATACAAGATCGACAAATTGCTCTTGCAGGGGGTGCTATATATTTTCGGATTATCTCCCGTTCGGGCGAATCTTCCCTTCCGCATGAGTAAGGACTCTTTACTCTCTTAGTCTTTTTTGTCTAACTGATTTTAATTTCTTTCACTGCAGCTGACGTCATGTGGCGATCCAAGGCTACCACTCACTTGAAATTGAAGTCTGTAGAAATTGAATCGGCCACCAAGAAGGAGCTCGCCGCGCGGGGTTTAATTCCTAGCCGCCCGGCCGGTACAGGAGAGGGAGGGGCACAGTCCGCCCCTGAAACAGAAGCTGCCTCGTCCGATTCTGCGGCGGTTGAGGCGGAAATCGATCCTGTTTCCTCGGCTCCCGCCGAGCTGGGCGTTCCGCATGTCGAGGATCCCCCATTGGAGGTGCGGCGGAAACGTCGAAGAGACCCGAACCTTCCGCCGACCCAGGAGGAGGGACCACAGGCGCCGATCGGCGTGACTTCGCCCGACCGCACGCCATCACAGATCGGGACCCCTATGGCGTCGCCACTGGCACAGCTTTCTGGTTCTCCTCCCCGGACTCGTCGTCGCCTGCGACGGTTCGGCGAAACTTCCACTATAGGGGAGTCTTCGGGCCAGGCTACTGCAGCTGCAGAAGCGGCGTCCGGCCATCCGACCATCAAGACCACCCTCCGATTCCCATCGGAGGAATATTTGCTATCCGCCGATCGGCCGTCGAGCCCTGTCCACGAAATAACCTTGACGGGTCCGCTCGCCAAGCTCTTCGAGGACGCCCAGATTCAGGCGGCCCTCATGACGCCCAAGCAGCTCGGCGATAACAATATGCAGCAGGCGACTCAGGTAAACCCATCTTCATTCCCGTGTCATGCTATTGTTTGATTCCTGATTATTATTTCCCTTACAGCGCTGGGCTGAACAAATTGCCACTAGCCGTCGGCTAGCCGAGTTAGAGGGCCTTCTGGAAAAACTCCAAGTGTCGGAAAGTTCCACGTCTGAGCGGGAGAAACAGGCTCTTGAGGCCGAACAGAAGAAGGCTGCCGACCTGGCTGTTGAAGTAGCTCGGCTAGGGGACTTGGTGAAGAAACGTGACAAAGAGGTGAAGCGCGCCGGTAGCCGGAAGAGGCAGGCGATCGCTGACCTGGACAGAATGAAAGTGGATGTCCATGCGCTAGGTCAGCGATCCAAGGATTTGGAGGCTCAGCTGAACGCCGAACGGGAGGTCCGTTCGGCCGAACGCACAAAGGCTGAAGCAAACTTGAAGGCCCTCCAAGATTCCTTAACTGCTTCCCGGGCGCTGCTCAAAAAATACCAGGAGGGGGAGCCGAGTCGCCTAGCTGCAGCGCGCCAAGAATACATCCGCTCAGAGCGATTTGGCGAAAAGTTTGGCGGCAACGTCTCCTCAACCTTCCTCGAGGCAGTCAAGGTCACCACAGCGTACTTCAAGAAGGGGGGGCATCTTCCTGCTGACCTTAGCATCCCATCTCCCGAACTGACGGCCATGCTCGACGGCATCCCGGACACCTTTTTTAATTTTGAGGATCCGGAGTGATGTGCGTTATTTAAGCACTTTTTTGTACTTCCTCCGCTCGGCGGATGTGAACTTTTTGTATGTGCCGTACGGCATAATTTTTCTTCTATGGAAACGTTCTCACTTCTTGTCTATAATATTCTCTGGTTTGCTTAACATCAAAGTTTGAAAAATTTTCGCCAGCCGTGCTCTTAAGCTTTCTCCCTCACGCGTCCGATCGGCTCGGCTCATATCCCGCTTGCGTGGAGTCAGCAGATGCCGAGTGTCGGAGGACCAACCTCCCTTCGGGCCTGACTGCTTTAATATTCATAGTTTCCGCAGTTTCTTACTCTGATATTCGTTCCGCTTGTTATATTTATAGCCGGTCGGCGCGGCTCTCGATTTTTAAAGCCGGTGCTCGTCGACGCGGTTTTTATAGCCGGTCGGCGCGGCTTTGCGGTTTAACGTCTGGGCTAGACGGCTCGTCCGCTCGGACTATTTATAGACGCCGGCTCGTCTCTCGATATTTATCGTCGGAGCTCGACGGCGCGGTTTTTATAGCCGGTCGGCGCGGCTTTGCGGTTTAACGTCTGGGCTAGACGGCTCGTTCGCTCGGACTATTTATAGACGCCGGCTCGTCTCTCGATATTTATCGTCGGAGCTCGACGGCGCGGTTTTTATAGCCGGTCGGCTTTGCGGTTTAACGTCTGGGCTAGACGGCTCGTCCGCTCGGACTATTTATAGACGCCGGCTCGTCTCTCGATATTTATCGTCGGAGCTCGACGGCGCGGTTTTTATAGCCGGTCGGCGCGGCTTTGCGGTTTAACGTCTGGGCTAGACGGCTCGTCCGCTCGGACTATTTATAGACGCCGGCTCGTCTCTCGATATTTATCGTCGGAGCTCGACGGCGCGGTTTTTATAGCCGGTCGGCGCGGCTTTGCGGTTTAACGTCTGGGCTAGACGGCTCGTCCGCTCGGACTATTTATAGACGCCGGCTCGTCTCTCGATATTTATCGTCGGAGCTCGACGGCGCGGTTTTTATAGCCGGTCGGCGCGGCTCTTGATTTTTAACGACGGTGCTCGTCGATCTTCAAGTGAGACTATATACCCGGCCGAGCGGCTCGGGCTTCCCATCGAGCGCTTGGCTCGTATATAATCCTCTCCGAGGTAGCCTCGGCTAAAATGTACCTGGCCGTCCTAAACAGCGCAGGGTTATGGTTTCCCATCCAGCCCTAATAGCATGCAGCCCGGCCGATCGGCTCGGGGGCCTTCGATTTCGAGCCCCTGGCTCGGATATAAACCTCCCGGCCGATCGGCTCGGGGGCCTTCGATTTCGAGCCCCTGGCTCGGATATAAACCTCCCGGCCGATCGGCTCGGGGGCCTTCGATTTCGAGCCCCTGGCTCGGATATAAACCTCCCGGCCGATCGGCTCGGGGGCCTTCGATTTCGAGCCCCTGGCTCGGATATAAACCTCCCGGCCGATCGGCTCGGGGGCCTTCGATTTCGAGCCCCTGGCTCGGATATAAACCTCCCGGCCGATCGGCTCGGGGGCCTTCGATTTCGAGCCCCTGGCTCGGATATAAACCTCCCGGCCGATCGGCTCGGGGGCCTTCGATTTCGAGCCCCTGGCTCGGATATAAACCTCCCGGCCGATCGGCTCGGGGGCCTTCGATTTTTAATGATCAGGCCTTATTTTTGCTCTTCTGACTTTCCATTTCTGCATTTTCAGTAATCAGTCGAAAAATGTACACGTGGTGATTTACAGTGATACCCCATTCACCCCGCCCGATAAGGCTGGAGGTGGTTCGCGCTCCACGGCCTATCTAGCTGCCGACCGTCTTCATCCTCCAGATAATACGCGCCCGAGCGGAGCTTTTCGATGATTTTGAAAGGACCTGCCCATGGAGCTTCCAGCTTACCGACGTCGCCAACCGGCTTGACCTTCTTCCAGACAAGATCGCCGACTTGGAATGATCTGGGAATGACACGTCGGTTGTAGTTTTGTTTCATCCGCTGACGATATGCCATCAGCCGGACGGACGCCTTAGCCCTCTCCTCTTCGACCATATCTAGCTCCATATTTCTCCGCTCGGCATTGCCTTCATCATAGCACTGGATCCGAGCGGACTCGACGCCGACTTCAACCGGAATGACGGCCTCACCGCCGTATACCAAATGGAACGAGGTGGCTCCTGTCCCTTCTTTTGGCGTCGTCCGGATGGCCCACAAGATGCTCGGCACTTCATCTGGCCAACTCCCTCCCACATGGTCGAGCCGAGCGCGCAGAATACGAAGAATTTCCCGGTTGGCGACTTCAGCTTGGCCATTGCTCTGAGGATAGGCCACGGATGTGAAATGTTGCTCAATGCCGTAGCTATTGCACCAATCCTCTAACATCTTCCCTGTGAACTGCCGCCCGTTGTCGGACACTAGTCGGCGAGGGATGCCGAACCGACAAATGATGTGTTGCCAGATGAATTTTTTCACCATTTGTTCAGTAATCTTTGCGAGCGGCTCGGCCTCCACCCACTTGGAGAAGTAATCTACCGCCACTAGTAAAAATTTCCTTTGCCCGGTCGCCATCGGAAATGGACCTACAATATCCATTCCCCACTGATCGAACGGGCATGAGATGGTTGATGCCTTCATCTCCTCTGTCGGTCGGTGGGAGAAGTTGTGATACTTCTGACATGAAAGGCAGGTAGATACTGTCCGAGCGGCGTCTTCTTGCAATGTTGGCCAAAAGTACCCGGCCAAAAGGATCTTCTTGGCCAACGAGCGCCCTCCCGGATGACCGCCGCATGATCCTTGGTGTACTTCCTGAAGGATGTATGCTGAGTCCTCTGAGCTTACACATTTCAGCAAAGGGCGCGAGAAAGCTTTCTTGTACAGCTGATCTCCGATGAGTGTAAACCGACCGGCCCTCCTCCTGAGCAGCTGGGCTTCGTCCCGGTCGGAAGGTATTTTTCCCGATTGGAGGAACTCTATGATGGATGTCCTCCAGTCGCTTGGAAATGAGAGGCCTTCCATCCGATCGACGTGCGCCACCAGCAGTACTTTTTCGATTGGTTGTTGAACGGCGATCGGCGTTATAGAACTTGCTAGTTTGGCCAACTCATCGGCTGCCTGGTTCTCCGTTCGGGGAATCTTTTGAATAAGGACCTCTCGGAAAGTGGCTTTGAGTTTTTCAAAGGCTTCAGCGTAGCGCTTAAGCCGAACGCTATTGATTTCAAAGGTACCAGCAAGTTGTTGAGCGGCCAACTGCGAATCGGAATAGAGTGTCACCCGACCGGCTCCCACATGCCTTGCTGCCTGTAATCCGGCTATAATGGCCTCATACTCTGCTTCATTGTTGGTGGCCTTGTAATCTAGCCGGACGGATAGGTGCATCTTTTCTTCTTGCGGTGAGATAAGCAATATCCCAATCCCACTTCCGAGCCGAGTGGAAGACCCATCCACATATATCCTCCATAGAGCTTCCAGTTCTGGCCTCTGTACCTCGGTCACAAAATCAGCCAAGGATTGGGCTTTAATCGCCGGGCGGGGCTGGTACTGGATGTCAAACTCGCTTAATTCTGTTGTCCACTTGATAAGCCGTCCGGACGCTTCTGGATTCAACAGGACTCTTCCGAGTGGACTGTTCGTCCGGACAATGATTGTGTGGGCCAAGAAATACGGTCGAAGGCGCCGAGCGGCTAGAACCAATGCAAAGGCCAACTTCTCGAGCCCGGTGTAGCGAGATTCAGCATCTTTCAAAATATGACTCAGAAAATACACCGGCTGTTCTTCGCCGCTCGCCCTCACAAGTGCTGAGCCTACAGCATGCTCAGTTGACGACAGATACATATACAGTGACTCGCCCCCGATCGGCTTGGCCAGTACAGGCAGGGAATTTAGATATGTCTTCAACTCTTCAAATGCTCGGTCACACTCTTCATCCCACTGGAACTTAGTAGCCTTTCGCAGGATCTTGAAGAACGGCAGGCTCCGGTCGGCGGTTCTGGAGATGAATCTGGATAAAGCAATTATCCGACCGGTCAACCTTTGCACTTCTCTTGTATTTCTTGGGGGCGGCATGTCTTGCAGTGCTTTCACCTTGTTGGGATTTGCTTCGATCCCCCGCTCGGTCACTATATACCCCAAGAAACGCCCTCCTTTAGCTCCGAACAGGCACTTCTGGGGATTTAGCTTGACTCCATATTTGCGCAGTGTTCGGAAGGTTTCTTCCATATCCTTGAAAAGATCGGCCGCTCGGACGGATTTGATAAGAATGTCGTCCACATAAACTTCCAGATTCCGCCCGATCTGCTCCCTGAACACTTTATTCATCAAGCGTTGATAGGTGGCCCCGGCATTCTTCAATCCGAACGGCATCACATTGTAGCAATATGTGTCGTCGGCCATGATGAAGCTCATGAGTGGCACTTGATGATATCCTTGGTAGGCGTCAAGCATGCAAATTAATTCGCAGCCGGCCGTAGAGTCCACCAGCTGATCTATCCGGGGCAGAGGATAAAAATCCTTGGGGCACGCTTTGTTCAAGTCTCGAAAGTCGATACAGACCCTCCACTTGCCACCCGGCTTGGAGACCAAGACTACGTTGGCCAACCAGCTCGGGAACTGCACCTCGCGTATGTGGCCTGCCTTCAGAAGTTTTTCTACTTCCGCCCGGATTATGGCATTCTGCTCGGCGCTAAAATCTCTTTTTTTCTGCTTCACTGGCCGAGCGTCCGGTCGGACATGCAATTCATACTGCGTCAGGCTTGGCGAAATTCCGGGCAACTCATGTGTCGACCAGACAAAGACATCATGATTTTGCTGGAGGCATTGGATCAGCCTCTCCTTCTGTTTTTCCTCCAGATCTGAGGCGATGAAAGTGGTGGCCTCCGATCGGGTCGGGTGGATCTGAACTTCCTCCTTTTCATCATAAACTAAAGCAGGAGGTTTCTCGGTTATGGCGTGTACCTCGATTCGGGGGGTCTTCCGAGCGGAAGAAGCTTCTGCTCGGATCATCTCTATATAGCATCGCCGAGCTGCTAGCTGATCTCCACGCACTTCTCCTACTTTGTCTTCCACGGGGAACTTTATCTTCTGGTGGAAGGTTGAAACAACCGCTCGGAATTCGCCGAGCGCCGGTCGTCCCAAAATGACATTGTAGGATGATGGGGAGTCTACCACCACGAAATTTATTGTTCTGGTCCTCCTGAGCGGCTCTTCTCCCAGCGAGGTAGCTGGCTGAACTTCGTTGCCCGTAAACCCGTAGAGCGGGGTCGTCATGGGCAGCAGCTCGGCTCGATCGATTTGTAGTTGATCGAATGCCTTCTTGAAGATGATGTTGACTGAGCTCCCTGTGTCAACAAATATGCGGTGAATGGTATAATTTGCTATTACCGCTTTAATGAGTAGTGCGTCGTCGTGGGGCACTTCTACCCCTTCTAAGTCTCCGGGCCCGAAAGTAATTTCCGGTCCACTCGCCCGCTCTTGGCTACAGCCGACCGCATGGATCTGCAGCTGCCGGACGGCCGCCTTTCTTGCTCGGTTGGAGTCTCCTCCGGTCGGCCCGCCAGCAATAACGCTGATCTCGCCCCGGGCAGTATTGCTCCGGTTTTCCTCCTCCCGAGTGGATGGTCGGGACCGCTCCCTAGACGCCCGGCGATTCTCCTGTCTTGGGGATCGGTGCCGATCGGGCGTTTGGTGATGTCGCCTCTCGGTGCGGGTCCGGTCAGCTCCATAGGTCCTTTGTCTTCTGTCGATGGGAGGAGACCGTCGTTCGACTTTCCTGGGAACGGGGTTAGTCACGAAGGGAAGGCTTCGACAATCCCTCGTGTTGTGCGTATCTGACTGGTGGAAGGAGCAGAACATAGGGGTCCACCTCTTCTTTGGCTTGGGCCGAGCGGCAGCCACTTCTTGTACGTGCGATCTGGTATGGGGGGATCGAGTTGCTTCAGCCCTCGGTCCTCTGGGTGGTTGCTGAGCGGCGTGCGGCTTCCGCTCGGCATGAACAGGTGCACGCTCGGTTGGAGTTTCCTTGTTCCGAGCTGCTTGAGCTTCTTCCACGTTTATGTATTCGTTGGCCCGGTGCAGCATGTGATCATAGTCTCGGGGCGGCTTTCGAATGAGTGACCGGAAGAAGTCCCCATCCACAAGGCCCTGTGTGAAGGCGTTCATCATCGTCTCCGATGTGGCCGTTGGGATATCCATTGCCACTTGGTTGAATCGCTGGATGTAAGCTCGGAGCGATTCTTTTGGTCCTTGCTTGATGGCGAACAAGCTAACACTTGTTTTCTGATACCGCCGACTGCTAGCGAAGTGGTGGAGGAAGGCCGTTCGGAAATCCTTGAAGCTTGTGATAGATCCGTCCGGCAACCTCCGGAACCACCGTTGAGCCGATCCCGAGAGAGTGGTAAGGAAGACGCGACACTTCACTCCATCAGTGTATTGATGGAGTGTGGCTGTGTTGTCAAACTTACCCAAATGATCATCCGGGTCCGTTGTTCCATTATACTCGCCGATCGTAGGGGGCATGTAGTGCTTGGGCAGAGGATCTCGCAGAATGGCCTCCGAAAATTGGCGGTTGGTCCGCTCGGGAGATGAGTCCGTCCGGTGGGCTTTCCCTTTTCTGTCATCCCGCCTTGGCATTTCGTCTGAAGAGGAGCCTCTATCTCTTCGAGCTGGTGCTGCTTCAGGGGTGCGAAATAAGGCTCGATGGAATGCGACGGTGGCTTGAGGTGCTTCCGCTCGGCCACCGGACGCAGATGTCGCTTGTTGTTCCGGCCGCTCGGCTGTCGCTTTTTGTCTTTGCTCCACTAGTTTGGCAGCCCTCATCTCGACCAGAGCTTCGAGTTCTTCGGTTGAAAGCGTCACCGCGTGTTGTCGTCCAGCCTCATCCATTGTTTCCGATCGGATGCAGGAGCGTTCCCACAGACGGCGCCAATTTGATCCTGTCCGAATCAGGAGTCAAGGGACGCTGGGCACGTGGCGCTTCCTGCGGAATCCTCGAATGCTCCGGTGAACCTGCAACAAAACCGAGCCGGGAGGGGTGTCCCGGCGACGGTCCTCCGACGCTCAAGTCAGGCGAGGAATAACAAAAAGGTGGCTCCCAAATCAAGATTTCGCATACCTCTGGTGGAGAAATGGAGGCCTTATATAGACCTCTTGAGGAAACCTGGGTGCTCCAGTCAAAGCAACCACATGCCTTTGACCATGCTCAAGTATGGGTCTGTCAGAAGGGCCATGCCCAAATATGGATCTGTCAGGAAGATGTCCATGAGACCATACTGCTACTGTATCAACCATTCCACGATGTGACAGCAAGATCCTCCATCGTGCGATCTTGTGTACGGCCTAATCGTCAGACATGCTTCTGCTGATATCCCATATCCCGAGCCGAGCGGGTTGTCCGCTCGGCCACCTTTGTACCCTCGCCCTTATTCTGGCCGAACGGACAACCCGATCGGCCCTTTGGCAACTGCCGAGCGGACTCCCGCTCGGCCCTTCGATCCTCCTGTCTTGGCGTCGGAAACCCAAGCCCATGGATGGGTTATCTCTAGCTCCGCTCGGACCTACCCAGCTGCTCGGCGCGGCCATTAACCGCTTAGTCAGCCCTTCATCGGTCCTTAAGCTGAGACCCTTTAGGAAGTGGGTCCCCCATTCTTACCGCCGGATCATTGAACATGAGAAGATTATGGATATTATGACAAAACATATATATCTTAATTGATTTATATCTTCTGTTGCTGCATTCTTTGACATTGATGAGAAACATTAAGCCTTGAGCAAATTAACTTCATCTCATGCTCTCTTCTCCTTTATACTTGATGTATTGTATAATATGATTGCCCCAACAGTATCAATATAATATGATAATTAAATAGTATAATTCTAAAACATTCTCTTTAGTTACGATCAAGATATATAACAAGATTGGCAAATATCTGGATGTAAAATTTTCTAAGTTCAACCCTTGTGTTCTAAGATGTTCAAATCAAGACTCCATTTTCCGGAACCAAAATGTCGACTTGATTCTTGTAAATCAGGTTACTTTGGGTAAATAGTTTTGAGTGGCTACAAAACGTTTGGAAATGAAATTTAAAGCTTGAAACATGCAGGGAACAACAGAACTAAAGATTTCTCCGTGTTTAAGCAAGTCTACGTCCTTTGTGCTTAAACGGCGCACTGCACATAAGCTTGAAACATGCCCGGATTTTTTTATGACATTTTTAAAAAAATTAACGGTCAAAATTAATATAATTACTCAAAATTTAGCCAATAAATTAGATTTTGTTTATTAAATTTATAATTCAACTTTTTTCTAAAATTTTTACCGTAACCCTAGATGATAGGTAAAATTTATTTTGACAAATAAATAATGATAATTACGGTACAGAATTTAGTTGGTCGGTATTTTTTTTAATATTTTACCAATCAATTATTTTGTAATAAAAATTTAAAATATTAATCAAAATTTATTTTGACTAATAAAAAATTTATAATTATCGACCAATTGGTCGATATTTTTGTTTAATATTTTAAACATAAAAGTCTCTATTATACAAATTTTTAAAAATATTTTTATGAAAATATTAATTACTAATAAGCACGATGAATAAACATTTTTAAGCTCAAATAATATTATTATTAAGCTAAAATGGTTATTTTGTCTTTGTCTTTATGATTAATTTAAATAATAATTTACAAAGACAAAATAACTATTTTAGTTATGTTCAAATAAGACTTTTGGATGATAAACTATTAAATTATTAGGTCATTTTGATATTAACAAAAATTTAAGTGCATTTTAAAATATGATAAAATATAGGAGTTCTTTGATAATTTTCTTATATTTTATTTATTTGAATTTTTAAATTTTTTTTATTCTAAAACCTAAATTTGGCATATGAAATAACTTTGAATTTATTGGCATTTTTATTATTTTTATATTGACTTAATAAATAAAAATATACAAGAAAAAAGATAAAATTAAATAACTATTTTGATTAAGAGAGCATTTTAATTGTGCATATAATTTTAACGACCTATTATTAATATAAAAATATTATAAATACGTATTATTTTTTATTTTAGAAATACCTTTTTCTGCCCATTTTAAGATTTTAATTTTATAAATATATCATATAAAACTTTAAAAATTATCATTTTATTTTTATTTTTTAAAAATATTTTTTTTCTAAATGCCCAATTTCAGATTTTTTAATTTATATTTAAAATTATTAGTATGCATCAAATATTATTTAATATTTTAAATTATTAATTAAATAAATTTATACTCCAACTATATTATTATGGTTCTATTAGTATATGGTGGTGTTATCATAGTAAAATTTGGGAGTCAAGTTTCTATTACCAGTCGGATACCTGTCTTCTCCATAGATTATTCAATTATCTAAAGTTAATAACTACCGTGTTCCATCTAAGGCGAGTCTTCTGTGACCATGGTTCAATATCATCATTATTAATAATAAAATTATAGAATAAACGAACTAATGACAGATGATCTGACCGCTGTTGAAAATTGACTATTCGAAAGTTTAAAACCGCCAACTTGATAATTCTTAGAACGTCAATTAAATTTAATCAGCTATAATTCATGATTTAAAACCGTCTATTTACGATTTTATTCATAATTCACGACAGTTAAAATGCTTCAAGATTATTATTATTATTTTAAAAATATACATATATTTATATAAAAAACGATTGAAATTTTGAAACCCCATCTAATAATCAGAATCGGCTCGTTAACTCACTTACAAATTCGGATCGGACTGGACCGAATCTAGATATATATTACATAAGGTATATTTGGTAATTTTATAGGTTGAATAATAACTTTTATTATACATATAATTTTATTATTAAATAAATTATATTCTTGATAAATTTATTAGTGGATATATCATATACCAGTCAAATGATTTTTATAAATTTAATATTAAATAAATAAATTAAATAAAACCAAAATAATTAAGATAATTAAATAAAATTAATAAATTTAATAAGTTAAAGATACCAGTAAAAAAATCAAAGTCAAGTTATAAAATACTAAAATAAACTTTAATAAAAAGATAAAATAGTAAAGATTCAACAGTTTTAATAGGACGGTAAAATAATAGAATTAGATTGAAAAATTAGATTTAATAGCAAGATAAAATAAATTAATTATATTGAATATACTATTAATAATATTAAAATAATATAAATATTATTAAATAAAAAATATAATTATTTTTTAAGAAAAATTAATGAATCTATAGTTAAACATCTTTTCAAATAACAGTGGGATCACCGGTTCAACCGTTAATTGGCCTCTTGAACCATAACTGACTTAGCTAGGTTTACGATTCCAGCCCATTAACCCAGTAATGGGTCTGGGCCGGGTCCGATTTAGATCTGGTCCGGGTTGAGTCTAGCTAATGCATTACGCTATTGTTAATCTACATTCATCCGTCGCACTATTAGCCTCGTTCCATCCACCTGTTAACCTGCTACTGTTAAACCTCGTTCCATCTACTATTAACCTCGTTCCATGGTGATGATTGCGATGACGATGGTGGGCAACGGAGGAAAGGGACATCTCCCGAGTTTCAATGGTAGTAATGAGAAATCAATGACGACTATAGGGATAACAATGGTATGAATGGGGTATGGGAATAACGGTGGCGGAGAGAGACACGATGGACATTGTGGATTCCTAATTGTTAACAAAGCGACGGTGGAGAGAGACACGATGGACACTGCGAATTCTACTATAACGGCTACTGAGAGAGCGGCGATGAAGAAAGAGTAGCAACTGTGGCGAGAGAGACGAGGCACACATTCCATCGATGGTGAACTCAGTGGAGGAGGCTACGGAAGATAATGTTGTTGAACCTTGTGGTTGTGTTGATGTGATCAACTAAATTAGGTTAGGTCCTGTTTGATTTTGATCTCTGTGTTTAAGTGTGCAGGAGCTAAGAGCGCAGGAAGTCGAGCGGAAGATGCAGCTGGCCAGAAGAACGACACGGGAAGGGAACCGACGGGTCCGGTGCGTTCGAGGGACAAAAGAGTTGCAGAAGAGTACACCGGTGGACGAGAAGAACATACGCGACGTTCGAGGGACGAGAAGCCAGAGCGGAAGTCTGCTCGAGGAGAAGGCCAGAAATTGGGTTCGGGTGAGCCCTATTTCGGTTGGCCGTAATCACCCAAGCGATAGGAGCTTCGGAAGAAGAAAAGGAGTCAAAAGTGTAGGACCGTGATCGTTCGATAGAGGGGGGGTGAATATCGATTCGAAAATAGCGAGTATAAACGCAGCGGAAAAGTAAAGTAGACACAGAGTTTTTTACTTCGTTCGGAGCCTGTGACGACTCCTACTCGAAGGCTCGTACTCCTTGAGTACTTTCGTTGGGCAATTCACTAACAATTCGGATAATTACAATTTTAAGTACAACAATATGCTAATGACGAGAAAAACAAAGCGTACCGACAGACAAGGAATTTAAAAGAGCCGGAACGAGTCGTCGGAGCTTTGTGAGCGTCGTTGGAGCGCAGAGCAGCAGAGCGAGTAATCTCAGAGTTCTCAGATGTGAAACAGATGATTGTTGTCCTGAAGCTCCTGCCTGGGGCTTCTTTTATATGTTGCTCCGGGCGCCTGGATTCCTTCCGGGCGCCTGGAATGTGACGTAGCTGCTCAAACCGAGATGCTCCACGTGGTGACGATCGATCAGGATAAAATTTCCCTTCCGGGCGCCCGGACCCTGTTTTCCCGCAGACTCCGTCCTGCAAGACAAACGTTAGTCCGGAGGCAAATTTACCCTGCAGCAAAGATTGTTAGCACAGTTTTATAGATAAGCAAAGTATGACTTAGATTCCGTCTTTCCGAGACCGGAATCTAGTCACGATCTCGACTTAGACATCCGAAATGGATCTAAGCCGGATCAACGCCTAATGTTCCCTTCCCGAAACGCGTCCTCGCAGTCACTCCCCTCCAGTGACTTACCTCACTTACCTGCCAGACGTCTGGTCAGCCCTTCGACCTGTCTGGACTTCTTGCCAGCTATCCGGTCAGCCCGTCGACCTAGCTGGACTTCTCGCCAAGCGTCCGGTCACCCCGTCGACCCGCTTGGACTTCTCGCCAGCTATCCGATCAGCCCGTCGACTTAGCTGGACTTCGTGCCAGACATCCGGTCAATCTGTCGACCTGTCTGGACTTCTCCTGTACACTCGATCAGAGTGTTAGATAACAATGAACCTAACTTAACCTGATTTGTCATTCATCAAAACCTGAGTTAGACCATTAGTGCTAACCGCACCAACAATCTCCCCCTTTTTAATGGAATGACAACCTGGTTAAGTTAGTGATAAATATATGCATAAATCAAGCATGATTTTCGAGGTTTCTAAGGTTTTAAGTTAGTTTTTCAAGTTTGCATTTAGTAGCTTTAACTTAACCAACCTAACCCTCCCCCTTTGGCATTCATCAAAAAAAGGGTAAACAACCATAGTGTAGATTTACTGTAACAAGTAATCAAATTAAAAAAAATAGTTAATTTTGAGAAATATCTACAATTTTTAACACAAAGTTAAAAATAGTCAAGTTGACTTGGGGAAGACTTGTTGAAATTTAAAAAATATAAATTTAAAGTTAATCAAGTTTAAGTAATATTTATATTTTTCAACAACGTAAATTTTCAACTTCAATTTTTCAAAACAAAGCAAAGGTTAAACAAGTAAGCCAAAATAAATTTTGAAGGCTAATTTGATAAAAGCTCGACTTGGAAAGTTTAATTTTTAAGCATATGTTACAAAACTAAATAAATTTAAATTTTGCAATAGTCAGCTTTTTAAATCAGGTTTTAAAAAAATTAGGTGGGATTAAACTTCCAAGTTTTTCAAATATTTAGTTAACTTTAACTTTAATTTTCAAAAAGTAAATTTTCAAGACTGAGTAAAGGATGTTTTCCAGAACTAAGTAGTTTTCAAAACACAGTAGAGTTCAACTTTCAATTTAAATTTTCAAAAGCAAGTAAACTTTGATTTTCAAAACCAAGAAAAAGAATCCAATTTATAAAATTGAGTTTGTAAAATCTAGTTTACATAACTTATTTTGTAAAATTTAATTTTCAAGTCTAAACCCAATTCTTAAAAATAACTTAGTTTTATAAGAGTTAGTTTTCAAAAATAGGTTTAATAGATTTTTAAGAAAATATTTTTCAAGCACACAAAATTTTAAATAATTCCTCCCCCTGAACTTGATACTTAAATTTAAACAGTTATCTAACCAATTAGGTACTAACTAACTATCAGAAGATAGTAGCTTTCACTTGATTAGTCAGATTAAGGTGATTCTAAACAGTCAGTGTTTGATTTGACTGATGATCTTAATCTGATTACTGTCTAATTTGTATTTAACGTCCAGACTTATGCTGATGCACTGAAATAAGCATCTTAAGTCCAGACAATTGGCCTATGCATCTCACCCCTTTCTATGTTTGTCAAACACAAGCAAGGTAAACCTAAGGTGTTGGTGAGATGCTCAAAAACTAGTCCTATGGGTACATGCTTTCTAAGGATTCAAAAACTAGTCTAAGGCCAAAACTATTTTTGAAGATCTAAAAATGGAAAGTTTTGAAAACACACAATTTTAACTTAAAATTTGAAAGAATTGTTTTTGAAAATTTTTGAAAAATCCTATTCTATTAAGCACATCCCTAATTTTCGACGTAAGTTGCTAAATTCACTTTCAGGGAGTGGTTTTGTGAAGATGTCTGCTAAATTTGATTTGGACTCAATGTATTTGAGTTCAATATCACCTTTAGTAACATGATCCCTGATAAAGTGGTGTCTAATTTCAATATGTTTGGTTCTTGAATGATGCACAGGGTTCTTAGTTAAGTTAATTGAACTTATATTGTCAATTAATACTTTTACATTTGTGATATTAAGTTGAAATCTTTTAAAGTATGCATCATCCATAATAATTGTGCAACACATTCGCCTATAGCTATGTATTCTGACTCAATTGTAGATAGAGCAACACAATGTTGCTTTCTGCTAAACCAGCTAACAAGTGATGAACCTAGTAATTGGCATCCACCACTTGTGCTTTTGCGGTCTAATTTACATCCAGCATAATCTGAGTCAGAATACCCTGTTAGTTCAAAATTATTTATCCTAGGATACCAGATTCCTACATTTGTTGTTCCTTTAAGATATCTAAAAATTCTTTTAACTTGTGTCAAATGGGATTCTTTAGCACAAGTTTGGTATCTAGCACATATACTAACTGTAAATAAAATATCAGGTCGGCTTGCAGTTAGGTACAGTAGGCTACCTATTGCACTCCTATAATATTTTAAATCAATTGGTTTTCCATTTGGGTCACTGTCTAAGATTGTGTTTACTGCCATAGGAGTTTTTATTTCTTTTGTATTTTCCATTCCGAATTTTTTAAGTAAGTCTTTAGTGTATTTATGTTGATAAATATAATTTCCTTCATTTGTTTGTTTGATTTGTAATCCTAAGAAATAAGTTAATTTTCCTACTAAGCTCATTTCAAATTCTTTTTCCATTAGATTAATAAATTCTTCTAAAAATTCTGAATTTGTTGAGCCAAATATTATATCATCTACGTATATTTGTGCAATAAATATGTCTGTATTTAATGATTTAACAAACAAGGTTGGGTCAATTTGACCTTGGTTGAATCCTTTAGATGTTAAGTACGATGTTAGCCTTTCATACCATGCCCTGGGTGCTTATTTAAGTCCATATAAAGCTTTCTTTAACTTAAAAACATAATCAGGGTGTTCTAGACTTTCAAACCAGGAGGCTGACCTACATAAACTTCTTCTTTAATTAGTCCATTAAGAAAGGCAGACTTAACATCCATTTGGTATAGTTTAAATCCCTTGTGGGCTGCATAACTTAATAACATTCTAATGGATTCTAATCTGGCTACTGGGGCATAGGTTTCATCATAGTCAAGTCCCTCAACCTGACTAAATCCTTTGGCAACTAGCCTAGCTTTATTTCTAATAATTTCCCCAGTTTCACTTAATTTGTTTCTGAATACCCATTTTGTTTCTATTATTTTCTTATTCTTAGGTGGTGGTACTAGGTCTCAGACTTCATTACGTTCAAATTGGGCTAGTTCCTCTTGCATAGCTATAATCCAGTCTGGGTCTAGTAAGGATTCATCCACAGTTTTGGGTTCAGTTTTTGAAATTAAAGAAATTTGACTTAGGTTTCTAAAAGATGATCTGGTTTGAACTCTCAAGTCTGGGTCACCAATTATTTGACCAGTTGGGTGATTTGGGTTAACCCTTATTGTTCTAGGGGGTTGACTCTCTTGATGTTGTTCCTCGTCTTCATGACTTAGAGTTTGGTTGGTTTCTGGAACAAATTCAGGTGGTTGTGTAAGTTCTAAGTCTTGTTTAGTTTCTTCAAATTTTACATTAGTAGTTTCTTCAATTTTCAAGGTAACCTTATTGTAAATTCTATAGCCTCTACTATTTAGGGAATATCCTACAAAAATTCCATTTTCAATTTTAGAGGAGAATTTTCCTAAGTGTTCTCTTGTATTTAAGATAAAAACTGGGCACCCAAATACTTTAAAATATTTTATATTTGGTTGTTTATTGTAAAACATTTCGAAGAATGTTTTGTTATGGGTTTTATTTATTGTTGTTCTGTTCTGTACATGGCAGGCTGTACTAACGGCTTCTGCCCAAAAGTATTTAGGTAGGTTATACTCATTTAACATTGTTCTAGAAGCTTCAAGTAAGGTTCTATTTTTTCTTTCTACAATCCCATTTTGTTGGGGGGTTTTAGGGCATGAGAACTCATGATGGTAACCGTTTTCAATACAAAAACTGTTAAAGTTGTGATTTTTAAATTCTCCTCCGTTGTCACTTCTAATTCTTTTAATTTTAATATCTTTTTCGTTTTCAATTTGTTTGCAAAAATTTGTAAAAATTTCAAAAGTTTCATCTTTACGTTTTAAGAATTTTACCCAAGTAAACCTAGAATAATCATCTATAATTACTAAACAATATAAGTTTCCATTTATAGATTTGACTCCATGGGAGTCAAAAAGGTCTAAATGTAGAAGTTCTAATATTGAGTTAGTTTGTGGCTGATTTGTTTGTTTGTGAGTGGATTTAGTTTGTTTGCCTTGTTGACAAGTATTACATATAGTTGAATCTAAGTTAGGTAATTTTGGTAAGCCTCTCACAAGTCCATTTAGTTTACTTATATTTCTAAAGTTGGTGTGAGACATCCGCCTATGTCATAACTAAGTTTCTTCTTTTTGTGTTAAATAACACTTCATGGAAGAAATGGTTAAGTTGATGGCATAGATGTTGTCTTTTCTAAAACCTTTTAGGCTTATTGTAGGATTATCTAGATGTTTGATTAAACACTCTGTGGATAGAAATTTAACCTTATACATAGTATCACACAATTGACTTATACTCAGAAGATTATATTTAAAATTTTCAACAAGTAAAACATTTGTAATTATAAAGTCTAATTTTAATTCAATATTACCTATACCAATTACCTTGAGTTTGCCGTTGTTTCCAAAGGCAACTGTTCCTAAGCTTTTGTAAGTAAGTTGAGTGAACTTGGTGTGATCTCCAGTCATATGGAGCAACCACTGTCAAAAATCCACTTGGTTTCCTACAGTAAGTAGGTTTTAAAGTTAGTCATTTTGAGTAGGCATTATTTAAGTTTTAAAACTTTATTTAATTTTAATATAAATAATTTTTAAGTTTAAAATTAAAATAATTTTTGAAATTAATTTTTAAGGTTAAAATTGAAATTTTGAAATTAATTTTTTAAGTTAAAATTAAAATTTTGAAAATAATTTAGGTTTAAATTAAAATTTTTGAAAATAATAAAAAAAAAATTTAAAGTTAAAATTAAAATTTTGAAAATAATTTTTAAGTTTAAAATTAAAGTTTTGAAATTAATTTTTAAGTTTAAAATTAAAATTTTGAAATTAATAAAATTAAAATTTTGAAATTAAATTTTTAAGTTTAAAATTAAAATTAAGTTTAAAATTAAAGTTTTGAAATTAATTTTTAAGTTTAAAATTAAAATTTTGAAATTAATTTTTATGTATAAAATTAAAATTTTGAAATTAAATTTTTAAGTTTTAAAATTGAAATTTTTGAAATTAATTTTAAGTTTAAAATTAAAATTAAGTTTAAAATTAAAGTTTTGAAATTAATTTTTAAGTTTAAAATTAAAATTTTGAAATTAATAAAATTAAAATTTTGAAATTAAATTTTTAAGTTTAAAATTAAAATTAAGTTTAAAATTAAAGTTTTGAAATTAATTTTTAAGTTTAAAAATAAAATTTTGAAATTAATTTTTAAGTATAAAATTAAAATTTTGAAATTAAATTTTTAAGTTTTAAAATTGAAATTTTTGAAATTAATTTTAAGTTTAAAATTTTGAAAAAAAATTAAGTTTAAAATTAAAATTAATTTTGAAGGTTTAATATAATTTGAAATTTAATTAAATAATTTTAGACCTTATTCATCTCACCCGATCTACATTATCAATCAGGGAATCCTTTGATTTTGTGAGATGAAGTTGATTTGATTATAGAGTTTGGTTTAATTTGTGTTAGATTCAGATTTAGCTTTGGTCTCAACAAATAGGCATTCTTCGGATAAACCTATGGGCTCTGGTGAGTCACCTGGGCATCATTAGAGTAGCCATGCCGTCAAAGTTTTCCGAATAGTCCTATCCACTGAGGTTAGTACTAAATCTTGGTCTAACTGGTTAGGATCCATTTAAGGGTAGCTTCGGTCAGTTCCACTTGGCCAAATGCACCAGATCGAAGCCATATCTTTCTAGACATGCGATGCCCAAGCTTCCCTAACGTACTATTATCCAAATATTTCACCAGTACCATGATTCAAGTTAAATTTGGTCTCTTTTAACTAATCCTAATTACCCTGCCGGGCTAGTTTGTTTAGGTTACCCTGTCGGGTAAGTTAGTTTTGGAGGTGCCAACTATTCTGGAGCCTCCCCCTGAATTATTGGCCTTTAATTTAAATTTTCATTTTAGGTTTGTGTCTGTTTCTTTTATAGTTATAATTAACTTGGTGATAATTTATATTTTGTTGAGTTTTAACAGGTTTAAATTTTGAATTTTTTGATTTAGGTTTGTATTTTTGTTTTTGATTTGGCTTAATCGAGTTTATATAATATACTTTTTCTTTAGGTATATAATATTGATTAAGTCCTACTTGCGTGGTTAAACACGCTTTTGGAACCCAAGCTTGATTAGTTGATTTATATTGAGTTATTAAGGATTTAAAAGTTTTATTTGAATTTGAGTTATATCTGAGTCCGGTTTTATTATAACACGCCCTTTGATTATTCAGAATTAAGTCAAGATTTTTTGATCTTGTTGTGAATTTTTCTAACATTTCTTTTAAATTGTTAATCTCATTTTTTAATGATAAATTCTCCTCCTCAAGTGTTAGATCTTGAGTTGGATTCGAATTTTTTATTTGTTCCTTGAGGTCTTGATTTTCCTCAAGAAGTGATTTGTTTTCATTTTCTATTTCAATTAATTTACTATTTAAACAGGAAATAATTCTAAAAAAAAATTGTTTAAATTAAAATGTACCTCATTCGGACCTTCGGAAACGAGTACGGACTCGTGGCTTGTTTCGGGTTCTGACTCGTCTTCATATTCCGACTCGTCTTCTGTTTCAGCTTCGCGGGCCATCAGTGCGAGGTGGCTCTGATGTTTCTGCTCTTCTTCCTCCGATTCGTCTGAGGAGTCGTCCCACGTTGCTTTGAGTGCCTTCTTTTTGGTTGGCTTTGGTTTGTCGAATTTCAGTTTTGGGCATTCGTTCTTGTAGTGTCCCTTTTTATTGTAGCCGTAGCAAGTCACGTTCTTTTGTTCTGAGGGAGAACTGATCTTTTGAAGGTCCTTTTTGCTGAAGCTCCTTTTTCTCCTAGTGAACATTTTTCTTACCAGGTTCACCAGGTGTTCTTCATCTTCGGAGTCTTGGTCGGAATTTTCTTCATATTCAGGCTTGCTCTTCTTTTCTTTGGAGGAACCTGCAAGTAAGGCTAAACCTTTCTCGGCTCCAGCATTAGTTTGTTCGTGTAATTCTAATTCACAGAAAAGCTCATCTAACTTTAACTTAGAAAGATTTTTAGAAATTTTGTAGGCATCCACTATTGATGCCCACAAACTATTACGTGGAAAAGCATTTAATGCGTACCTTATTAAGTCTCTATTTTCCATCTGGTGGCCTATCGCATGAAGCCCGTTGAGGATGTCCTTGATCCTTGCGTGGAGCTGATTCGCCGTTTCACCTTCCTGCATTTTTATATTAAAAATTTTATTTAAGAGCAAGTCTCGTTTGGTTACCTTGGCGTCGCTTGTTCCTTCGTGCATCTCGATCAATTTGTCCCACAGCTCTTTAGCGTTTTTGTGTGGACCGACTCTGTTTAGTTCTTCTCTTGTTAATCCGCACTGTAGAGTGTTGATAGATTTGTTTTCTGTTGATGCCTTTTTCTTCAAGTCTGCTGTCCAGTCTTCAGGATCCAGTAAATTCCCGGAGTTGTCCACTGGAGTTTTATAGGGTCTCGTAACGCTCATCCACTGGTCGAAGTCTGTTTTGAGGTAGACTTCTATGCGCTTCTTCCAGTACGGAAAATCGTCCCCGTTGAAGAGTGGAGGCCGTACTGTGCTGAATCCTTCTGTCTGAGACATTTTAGTCCTGCGCACAGCGACAAAGGAGAACAGAAATCCCAAGACTTGGTCTTAGATTAGTAGTGCGGAAGAAAAAATAATAGAAGTATCTAAATTGGTGTTGCACCAATTTAGATTTAATTGCAACGAAAAAAAATTCAAAATAGGCAATAATACCGGTTTGAATTTAAACGTAAAACAGAAAACCGAAAAGAAATAAAGATTAATTTTTCACCCCCTGTCTGATTAGTGGTTGCACCAAATCAGAGCGGTACCTGCTCTGATACCACTTGTAGGACCGTGATCGTTCGATAGAGGGGGGGTGAATATCGATTCGAAAATAGCGAGTATAAACGCAGCGGAAAAGTAAAGTAGACACAGAGTTTTTTACTTCGTTCGGAGCCTGTGACGACTCCTACTCGAAGGCCCGTACTCCTTGAGTACTTTCGTTGGGCAATTCACTAGCAATTCGGATAATTACAATTTTAAGTACAACAATATGCTAATGACGAGAAAAACAAAGCTGTACCGACAGACAAGGAATTTAAAAGAGCCGGAACAAGTCGTCGGAGCTTTGTGAGCGTCGTTGGAGCGCAGAGCAGCAGAGCGAGTAATCTCAGAGTTCTCAGATGTGAAACAGATGATTGTTGTCCTGAAGCTCCTGCCTGGGGCTTCTTTTATATGTTGCTCCGGGCGCCTGGATTCCTTCCGGGCGCCTGGAATGTGACGTAGCTGCTCAAACCGAGATGCTCCACGTGGTGACGATCGATCAGGATAAAATTTCCCTCCCGGGCGCCCGGATCCCTTCCGGGCGCCCGGACCTCCGGGCGCCCGGACCCTGTTTTCCCGCAGACTCCGTCCTGCAAGACAAACGTTAGTCCGGAGGCAAATTTACCCTGCAGCAAAGATTGTTAGCACAGTTTTATAGATAAGCAAAGTATGACTTAGATTCCGTCTTTCCGATACCGGAATCTAGTCACAATCTCGACTTAGACATCCGAAATGGATCTAAGCCGGATCGACGCCTAATGTTCCCTTCCCGGGAACGCATCCTCGCAGTCACTCCCCTCCAGTGACTTACCTCACTTACCTGCCAGACGTCCGGTCAGCCCTTCGACTTGTCTGGACTTCTTGCCAGCTATCCGGTCAGCCCGTCGACCTAGCTGGACTTCTCGCCAAGCGTCCGGTAAGCCCGTCGACCCGCTTGGACTTCTCGCCAGCTATCCGGTCAGCCCGTCGACCTAGCTGGACTTCGTGTCAGACATCCGGTCAGTTCGTCGACCTGTCTGGACTTCTCCTGTACACTCGATCAGAGTGTTAGATAACAATGAACCTAACTTAAGCTGATTTGTCATTCATCAAAACCTGAGTTAGACCATTAGTGCTAACCGCACCAACAAAAAGAAGCTGGAAAAGTAAGCTGAAGGCGCCCTCAACGCAGTGTTGAAGGCGCATCTGCCACCTACAGGCGGGAGGGCGCCCTCCATAGCGTCCGAGACGCCCTCAAGGCCATTGAGGGTGCCCTCAAATCGGTCAAAGTGACCGTTTCATATTTGGATTAAACTTTATCCAATGCTTCGCCTGAAGGCGCCCTCCACCCTTGGGGAGGCGCCCTCAAGCCTCTAGATAGAATTTTCAGAAGCTATAAAAACGTCTCTGGAGCTAGAAAATTATCAATCAACTCTAGTACTAACTTCCTAGAAACACTTAGAGCTTTCAGTATGTAAAAGACTTCTCCGCCTTCAAAGAAGGAAATTCTTAGTGAGTTGTTCAACCGCCTTTGATTAACAACAAATTAAATTGATTGTAACCAAGTCAACTGCTGAGTCTTCTTTTCTATTTTCTTTTATTATTGTTACATTCCTAGAGTTGAAAAGATCAAGGAAGATATTTTTATTTTCAAACAATTCACTCCTCCCTTGTTACCAACCCGCTAGCCAACAAATGTCCCGCCAAAACATGCCGTTGTGGAAAATGCCTCACCAAATCGGCAACATCTACATGCCAGTTGCATAAAAATGATGAATATTTTATATTTGGAATAATTAATTTAAAATTGAACCAATTGGACTAAGTAAATCGAACCAATCAAATTAATTTTTTAAGATAAATCGAATCAATCGAATTTTCCTATTAAAATCGAACAAAACTAACTTATATATTTGGTTAACCGAACCTTTTTTTTAAAACAGATAATATCATCAATATATTGATATTGGATAGTCGATCATGCTAATTTATCAATAGAGTTGCATTAAGTTTAGATATATCATTTGATCTATTATAATATATCAATCGATTTAGTCGATTAATGTGGTTTCAATTTAATTGGCAGATCTGGAATTTAAAATCAAAATCAATCTGAATAAATTTTAAAAATAATATTAAAATAATTTAGATTAATCAAACTAAAATTTTGAATTCTATGAGTTACGCTCAGTTAATTCTGTTCTTATTTTTTATTCACCTTTATCCTTTTGATGCAAAAATGCTGAGAATGCATCTTAGCATCTCATATGTTTACTTTAAAGAGGAGAATAACGAGGAATGATTAAGTTAATTAATTCTAGTTTATATATACATTTTTATAAAAACATTATAACTAATTAGTTTTATTCTTTTGGTTAATTAATTATTAATTCTTAAGCAATAAAATTATCTCTAAGATAGAGTACTCTTAGATAAGTAAATTAAGTAGATATACGAGTAATTTCGGTATTAAGTACTGAAAATGGATAACGAGGGTATTGAGGTACTTGAAGTATACTCGTGAAAATGGACTACACTATACGAGATATCTTACTATGATTAAAGGATACAATGATATGAATTAAATATTTGAACTCAAAGTCTATGAATGGATATATATTTACCTTGGAAAGTACAGTCATTTCATGAAAATCTTTTAAGCAAATATTAATAATCAGATCTACGATAAAATCTAAGCTGGTAGCTTTTAACAAATGTGATGAAGAAACTGAATGACTACAATAATTCTTAGAAGATGTTCTTGATGGCCGAAATCCATACCGAGAATTTGCATACATTGCGATAGTCAGTAAACAATTGGCTAGACACAGAGTCATTTGTGTAATCGTAAGTGTAGACATATACGTTGTGAAAATAATATCATTAGACAACTACTCTCATTGAAAGTTATCACTATTGACTATATGAAGTCAAAAGATAACCTAGTAGATCCGCTAATCAAAGGGTTAAACAGAGAGTTAGTTGCAAGAGTTCATCGTGATGGATAAGCTTGATGACGATATGAAATGTTGATATAAAGGAAACCCAACTTATGCAGACTAAAGATCTTAAGAACTAGATTCAAAAGAATAATTAATTACATCGATAAAGTTGCTCATTGTAGGAGAACGACCCAATGAATCAATGAAGAATGGATGTTAAACACATGACTTTTAATGATCAATCTAGTAATGTGGATTACTCTTAAGAGATCACCTATATGAGAAAGAAGTGGAATCGTTTCGAAGAGAATTAGAGGCATAATTCTTAAAACTTCTCACAAAACTAAACATGCTCATGGCCTAGAACGAATACACTCATGAGAATTAAGATGCATCAAGAAGAGTACTGAGTGAGATATGTCAATGTTTACACAGACAATAGAATAGTTCAAGGATATTATGTCTACTGTCAACTAGTAAGCAAACATATCTTTAAAAAGGAAGGTTCAAAGAATAAAATCTATTTGTCTTATATCGAATTCAACTGTTGAATGCTATCACTTACCTTGTTTCCATTCATGTCGGGAATTGTTAAAAATGTGAATAAAAAACAAGAGGTGGAAGAAGGAGACTTCATTGTAAATAAGTTTTCAGTCTCACATTGAAAGTTTCTGTAAGTACCCCATAATAGTTTTGGTATGATCAACCAAGTCAAGTTAGATCTTGTTGTATTTTTATCCTTGTGTCTAAATGTGTAGGAACTTAGGAGCACAAGAAGTCGAGCGAAAGACACAGCTAGCAAGAAGGATGACACAGAAAGAAGTTGACGAGCTCAGTGCGTCTGAGGGACGAGGTGCTACGGAAGAGTATACTGGCGGACAAGAAGGGAGCATTTGACGTTTCCAATGAATGAGAAGTCGGAGTGGAAGATTGCTTGAGGAGAAGGCTGGAAGATGGGTTCGGGTGAGCCCAATTTCAGATGGTTGAGATCACCCAAGCTATTGGAAAAGGCACCGGACCAGTCAAGCAAAGCTGATTGATCTTAGCGTCCGGACCACCAGGGTGCCTTAATGGGTGCCTTGACGTTGCGGATCGACTTTTGGTCCACATCAGTAGTGGTCCAGGCACCCAGAGCGGGTACAGGCGCCCGAGAGTGGATAAAACGTTATCACTTGGCCATTATGTAGCCGTTATGTGGAGATAGAGTTTTGTCATGCTAGGGGCGCCTGGAGAGGGTCCGGCGCCCAAATCGTACCACGTCAGTAAATGGTCAGTTTCAACTAATGTGCTATAAATAGAGCTTTAGTCTTCTCCAGTTTGAACAACACACTTTGTACTTTGAATTTCTTTCTACTTTTCATTTCCAAGATTAATTTTCGTGTGCGTGGCTTCTCCACCTCCAACATTTTGTTCGAGAAGGAGATCTTCATAGTGAGCTTACTTTCCTTAGAGTAATAATCCTTTAATGGCAAACCAAGTAAAATTGTTGTCTTGTACTCTTCTTATTTCGATTATTTTTATTAAGTGTATAATTGTTTAAAGCCGATAGTTTGAGAAATGTATACTTGTTTTTTTTAATTGTGCAGAGCAATTCAGCCCCTCTTGCTGGCTGTAAGAGACCTACAATTAGTATTAGAGCCTAACCACTTCAAAAAGACTAATTGTCAACCGAAGCACAAAAGATAATGGCCGAAATAAGCATCCATCCACTGAAGTTTGAGGGAGACTTCACCCCTGACGACCTGGGGTTTACCTCACCATGCGCCTATGGCCTGTGTACCTGCATGAACCTCCTTCCATATCTGTGGGGCCAGCACTAGGGGGGTCGCTAAGGTAGCGGATCTACCTTTGAGGGAGACTTCGCCCACTGGAAAAAGAAAGTGGAGGTATATTTCAAAACTGATTTTGATATATTTCTAATTTTAAAAAAATGGTTTTGCAGTACCTACCGACAGCAACGATGAGTTAAAGAAAGAAGAAAACTGGACAAAGAAGGAACAAGCCAAATTTGCGGCCAACGAAAAAGCAAAATTTCATCTGCTAAGTGTGTTGCCACCACAAGAGGTCAACAGAATCGGAGTCTACAAGTCTGCAAAATATCTCTGGAAAAAATCTAGGAGCTTCACAAAGGATCCTCCGAAGCCAATCTCACAAGAAGAGATCTACTTCGGAATCAACTAACAAATTTTTGATTGAAGGAAGGTGAAATAGTCCCTCAACTGCAGCCAAGCTAAAGGAGCTTATCACTGAACTCACAAATCTCGAAGAAAAGGTAACCAACAAAGATTCGTTAATGTATGCGCTTAACATTTTTCCTAGAACACCTTAATGGTCAACTCTAGTAGATGCATATTACATCTCTAGGGACTTAGAGGTAAGTAATTTAGAAAAATTATTTTCTACCTTTGAAATTCATGAGTCTAGATGTCCAAATCTAAAGGAGTGGAAGTAGAACATTACCTTAAAGGCAAAAATGGACGAACTAGATTCCGAATCATCTCTCGATAATGACAAAATGACATTTATGGTAAGAAGGTTTAAAAAGTTGTTTAGGTCTAATAAATTTAATTAAGTATAGTCCAAGAAAAGAAAAAAAATGTTAGGACCCTTAGCGGCTGGCTAGAAGGGGGGTGGGGGTGAATAGCCCCTGCATAAAAATAAAAGAAACCTTTCTCGGACTTATAACTTAATTAAAAGAAGATTTGCATAAGAAGGATAAAGAAACTAAAAGACAGAGGCACCGAGAATTTACTTGGTTACAACCAGGGAAATTGTTAATCTAAGGAAGTAAAGCAAACTAATTTCTCCTTCAGACGGAGATGCCACTTTACACTAATGACAACACAGAAATAGAAAGCTAAAACAAAAAGTATCTACAAGTGTTGTTTCACTATTTTTCATTGTTCTTAACTTCTGAGAGCAGGGATGTTTATATAGCCCTGCTCGGGGCGCCTGGAAGCCTTCCAGACTTCTAGAATGGGATAGAATTCTATCCCTGACGCAACATTTAAACGCCACGTCGAAATGGCTAAGAATCAGGTTTCGGACGCCCAGGACTGGTCCGTGCCCCCGACTTGGTCCGGGCGCCCCGAAGGTTGAAAGTCACATTTTGTTGACTTACTCTCCTGGCCTCCAGCTTTGGCTCAGCTTGCTTCAGTACGGGTCTTCTGCTCCAGCTCTACTCGGGTGATTTTGGCTATCCGGAATAAGACTCACCCGAACCTAACTTCCGGCCTTTTCGAGCAAATTTTCGCTCCAGTTTCTTGTCCCTTGGAATCGCTACTTGCTGTAACGACCCAATTTTCCCTATTTCAAGTTCTAAAAGTCCATAAAAATATTTGGAAATACTTTTAAAATATTCTAGAGATTTTAAGGAATTTTTAGAGTATTTTTACGTAATTTTTGGAGGTCGTTTAGTAGGGTTACAAAAAGAAAGAAGTTTTAAAAAAAAAAACGTTGAAGGTGAGATTACGACCTCGGGTCGGACTGACCCAAGCAAAACCGGCCCAACCAACTAAGCTACATGATTTTGTTAACCTTATATGGTGAGAATTAAGTTTATAGCATAGTTAATGATTAGGGAATAAATTGGGAAAAAGTGCGCGGCTGAGGGATTGAAGTCGAGACCCCTTGTTTCGGTTAAAAGCTGGTTAACCAGCTGTGCCGGCGGGTTTTTGTTAATTAAGGAAAGAACGGATTATATTTAAGGTGTAGTTCAGTTTAAACCCTAGTATAAGAAAAGAAAATTAGGTTTTGGTATTTCGGAAAATCAGAATTTCCTCTCAAAAATCCTTTCTCTTCTCACACGGCGACGCCGACTCCTGCTCGGGCGAAAACCGCAGCCTCTCCTAGGGTTTCCTCCCTCCGACGGCCGGTGAAGTTTTCTCTCCGGCGAACCCTCGCGGATCTGAGCTTCCCTCGTGGAGGACGGTCTGTGGGCACAAGGGAGGTTGAAGCTCCGAGCAAACCGGAACCCTAGAGTTCTTCCCGTCGGTTGTAAGTCCAAGCAAATCACGGTGAGTTGCTTCTCACCTGCAGTAGGAGTTGTTCCGCGAGTTTTGATTTGAGAATGAGCTCTGATTTGGTATTTCTGCGCCTTCCTGTTGTTCGGCTAGTTTTCTTTTGGTTCCTGCAATTTTGGGTGTTGCTGCCGTGGGTTTCAAAGAAGGATCAAGAGATGGTTTAATTTAATTGAGTATCTAGGTTGAATTGAATAACAAGAAATAGTTACATATATGTGCAGTTGTATATAGTTCTGTATCTTTAAAGATTTCGGAGCATGTTTCATGAAGCTTGTATTATTCTTTGTTTGCTGCCGTGAAACCAAAAGGAAGAAGCGAAGGATTAGTTTAGGTTAGGCATGATGAACAGTTACAAAATTTAGGTTTCTAGTAGCCATTTATCCTATTAGCAGCACATTGGTATCCTTTTTGGCTGTCTACTGTGGTTTTCATGAAGTAATTAAACCTTGAATTGTTCCTTACCAATCTGATTAAGTATAATTGGAAATTTTAGGTCGCTTTACAATAAGGGTTAAGCTAAGAAGGTGTTATTAAAGTTTGTTTTAATTTTACAGCAAAAAGAAGTTGATGCTTCATCTTTGGTTGTCAATGCTTTTCAAATTGTGCTAGAATAAATTAGATAGTTGTGGCATAATCTACAACCTAAATGTAGCATTCCAGTTTTAGTTACCCTTGGCCACCTTAGGCACTTGAGCAGTTTTATTTGTGTTATTTAGAGGGCACAAACAACCTTTAGTCTGAGTACATAGTATTAGTTTTATTTGCTAATAATTAAGCATGATTAGTTTAACATGAGCAGTTTTATTTTAGAATAGGTTTATTTGCTAATTTAGCATGATTAGTTTTCTTGATTCATATCTGTTGTAGCGTGCTTAGAGAGCTCAGTTTGTTTCCCTTATGAAAATAAGTTAAGTGTTAGGCATGTTCTGTTTCATTTACCTTAGCTGAGCATATTTGGTTTTCATTTACTTTAGCTAAGCATGTTTGGTTTTCATTTTTCTTTAGCTGAGCATGAGCAGTGTTAGATCCCATTTTTATGCCTTTCTTATGGATTTGAGTATGAGCAGTTCTCTTTATGTTTGCTGTATGCGAGCATGATTAGTTCTTTGCTTTGCTGTTTACGAAGATAAGTAGTCTTCCTTGTTTTGCTATTAGACTTTATTCATGCACTGTAGTTGTAGAATTGAATAAGCATTTTATTGAGCTTAAGTGCAGATTTTATAAATAAGCTATAAGCAAGAAAGACCAAGGTCTAGACTTGTTTTCAATTCCAGAAGATTGAATATCAAAAGCGCACACAAAGTGTTTGCGTAAATGCCAAGTAAGGGCAAGTATAAAGAAGTTATAGTTAAAAAGAAAGTATTTTACTTTTAATGGCATGTACCGGACACAAGGTCCAGGACACATGGTCCATTGGGTGGGCTCCTAGATCGCCCCTAGGCACAAGATCGCCTAGAAGTACCTTAGTAGTTTCGGGGTTAGCTACCTCGACTCTTATTAAGGATGCGCGCAAATTGGTACAATGTCGGGCCCAAAAGAAGTTTATTATTATTTTGAAGTATTAAAGTATAAGTTTTGAAACAAATGAAACAAGCTTCAAATATGTTTAGAATTAGAAAGTTTAGTTTCTTATTATTTGAAGCATGCAGTAGTAGTTTTATTTGTTTCTTGCTATTAGATTATTCAGCATGTTTAGCTTTATTTGCTTTCAGCATGCAGTTATAGTTTTATTGGTTTATGAGCATGATTTACTATACATGTTTAGTATTTCAGCTAGTATGATTCCTTTATTGGTTTATGAGCATGATTAGCTATACATGTTTAGTATTTCAGTTAGTATGATTCCTTTGCTATGTATGAGCATGAGTAGCTTTACATGTTAGCATTCAGTTTTAGCATGTTTTTATTTATATACATGCATATCGAGTTTTTGTGAGTAGATAGCGCTCACTAAGCTTTATGCTTATAGACTGCATTTCCTCCTACTGCAGATAAAGGAAAGGAAAGGATTTAGCAAGGAAGGCGACAAGGTGGTGGTGATGAAGGTGTGTGATGGCTGGACTATGGGGAGATCAAGAGTTTGCTAAGGAATTGTCAAGACTTTTCTGTTTAGAGTTCTTTTAGTTTTCTTTAAATGTTATTATGAGTTGAGATTGTAATTAAGTTTATTCCGCACTTGTAGTTGGGTCCTATTGATGGAGTGATATAGTTGTTTACTATTGTTAGAGTAATTTCCTTCTTTTATTTGTGTTATTATACTGCGTGGTTGTGAAAATATATGTTCCAGCCGCCTGTGGCTGAGTATAGTATGTTTGTATTGTTGATTTGGTCACCGGTACAGGGGAGATTTTGTCGAAATTTTTCGGTAGGGATTCCTCGTGGTTTTTAATTATACCGGTTAAGAAGAGTTAGTAGTTAAGTAACGGTCACTCTTAAAGAGTAGTAGTAGTAGTAAGAAGGGTGGTCGCTATACTTGCTTCCTTCTCATCCGTCAGCATACTCTTCCACAGCTTTTTGTCCCTCAGACAGCTACATCTTTTACTCCTTGAGCAATCTTCCGCTCCGGCTTCTCATCCCTCAGAAATACCTCACTCTCCCTTCTTGTCCGCTGGTGTACTCTTTTGCAACACCTCGTCCCTCAGACGCATCAAGCTCGTCGGCTCTCTTACCTACCGTCCTTCTCACTAGCTACATTTTTCGCTCGACTTCCTGTGCTCCTAAGTTCCCGTATACTTAGACACAGGGTTAAACACAACAAGACCTAACTTAACTTGTTTGATCACATCAAAACTACCTTGGGGTATCAACAAAAAGAAAGTGAGATGCTATCACTACAATGAAGAAGGACACGTTAAAGATGACTATCCAAAACTAAAGAAACAAGAACAAGGATAAAAGACTGACCCAGAATAAGCACAAAAACTTAAAGACGACGTGGGATGAAGCGCCGTCATTAGAGTTTGAGATTGAAGTCCATGATGGACTTGCACTAATGGCAAGTCACCAAGAAGATGATGAGGCAAGCTCATCCGAAATACGCATCGATGAAAGGGGAGCAACGTCAGAGGGAAGTAGCACTACAGGGGGAGAATGAGATAACGAGATTGACAAGGTAAGTCGGGTAAGATCTCTACCTCCTAACCAGTTGTACAAGTTTATTAAAATATTATTTAAAATTTTTGTAAATTAGAAAATGATGAAAAAAATTATTAAAAGAAAACAAAGAGCTAAAAGGAACTTTAGCAAAATCTTGTCGGTTAGAAGTTTCGACCAAATAAAAATAAAAAAATTAAAATTAAAGAACAAATAAAAAATTTGAATAATTCTACATGTTCGAATTTTATCACTTCAAATGTTAGAAATTATAAAGGGTTAAATTGGTATTTCAGATATCATAAGGGTTAAATTATAAAATTACTATAAAATTATGTTCCTAAATTTTTTTTTATTATTCCTGTAGGTAGGAACCTATATTGAGTTCTAAAATCATGCTTAAATTAAAATCTTTATGCATGTTTTATTTTTAAGTTGATTTAATATTTTTTTACTTAAAATTGTCTAGCGTTTTCAAATAAATCATTTCGTATAATTTCTATTCGAAATTAGTTGGATCTTAATTTGTCTGAAAAGAGAATTTCATTATAGAAAAAAATTAATTTTTTTTTAAAATTTGTATTATTTTTTTATGATATTTTTAATAAAAATTATATTTTTTAATTTAAAATTATTTCACAGAGTTACTTTTAAAAATTTTATTTTTCTATTATAAAAGATCATGTTCTCTATCAAATAAAATATTTTTAAATTTTTCTGACCATTATTGATTTTTCTGTGAATTTTTTTTATCAAATACTAATTTTTAATATTAAAAAATTTTGAATATTTAATTTTCTTCTTTGCAAAAAATACTTTCTATTTTATATTCTCAAATTTTTTTTCATGATTTTTTGAGCTTAAAAACTATTTTTAAGAATTCTTTTTAAGAATTCTTTTTAAGATATACCTTTTTATGTAGAAAATAATTTTTTTATGACTTATATTAATTCCATTTTTTCATGAAGTTTTTTCCTTGTTTTGGATATGTCTATCTAAGCATTACAAAAATTCTTAGAAGTTTTTAACAAATAAAAATATTTTTTAAATTTCTTTTCTAAAACTAGTTTATAATCACAAAAATTTAGATTTTTGAAAAATATAATTCATAATTTTTATAAATGTTAGTCACTATTTTTGTCCCTTAGAATTTATTTCAAATTTTTTTTTAGAGTATACCTCTATTTTTAAAATAATCAAAGGGGAAGAATTATAGTTTAAATCTAGGGGGAGGTACATTTTGTTTTTGCAATACATAACATGTTTATTAATTACAAATCTTTACCCGTTATTTTACTATTTTTTTTTTTTTACTCTAACTTAATTTGTGCTACTCACATCAAAAAGGGATAGATTGTAAGTACCCTGTGGTAGTTTTGGTGTGATCTACCAAGTTAAGTTAGATCATGTTGTGTTTTGATCCTTTTGTATAAGTGTACAGGAACTTAGGAGCACAAGAAATCGAGCGAAAGACACAGCTAGTGAGAAGGATGACACGGAAAGGTGTGATCACCCAAACGACCAAAGAAGGCGCGGACTAGTCAGCCCAAGCCGACTAATTCGGGCGCACGGACCGAGCACAGATCTCCAGGACCACTTTTTTGTGGTCCAGGAGATGTGCCACTCGTATTTGTGGCTGGATCATGGTCGCAATCTGGCCACAAATAGTTGTGATCCCTTCCTGTCCCCATCAAGTTATAGTTTTTGTTCAGAACAAGCGGTCGTAGGCCGCCCGGAGGCCTCCGGTGGTGGATAAGTGGCCAGGTTACTGGGCAGCAAGCGAGGGTGTCCTCCGGGCGGCCTCCAACCGCTCGCTCCGAAAAAAAACTATAATCTGATGGGGACGGTAAACCCAGGAAGGGATCGCAATCATTTACGACTAGATCACGGTCACGATCCGATCGCAAATACGAGTAGCACATCCCCTGGACCACAAAAAGTTGTCCAGGAGATCCTACCTCACACAGACCACCCGAATGGACGCCTCGATGTTGTGGATCAACTTAGGGTCCACGTTAGTGTTAGGACCAAAAGAAATTTAGATATCTCCATAATGACATGATATTGTCCACTTTGAGCCTAAGCCCTTATGATTTTATTTTTGGGCTCTACTCAAAATGTCTCATACTAATGGAGATATCTTTTTCTTATAAACTCATGATCTTTCCCATGTGTTTTCAATGTGGGACTATATTTACAACTTTACAACCCTAACAATCCCCCCTCAAACAAAGGACCACAAGGTCCCCCTTAAGTATCGGGTCACTCTTGACTTGCTCAGGGCCTCCCCTACTTCATTTAAGATTTCATCCACATGGTTCGATCTTGGATCATGGCTTTGGCTCATGCTTCTTTCGACGGTTAATCCGATGAAGAGCGGCCTCACTCTGATGCCAATTGTTAACACCAAAAGGAATTTATATATCTCCACAATGATATGATATTATCCACTTTGGGCCTAAGCACTCATGGTTTTATTTTTGAGATCTACCCAAAAGACCTCATACCAATTGAGATGTCTTTTTCTTATAAACTCATAATTTTTCCCATATATGATATATTTTTCTTATAAACTCATGATCTTTCCTATATATTATCAATGTGGAATTATGTTTGTAACCTTGCAACCCCAACAGTCAACAGCGGTCCGAGTGCTAGAAGCATATCTGGGTGCTCGGAACGGGTCCGGGGGCCCTGTTTGGAGAGGGTGGTCTTTTCCATTTCGAACAACATACTTTGTACTTCGAATTTATCTGTACTTTTCATTTCCAAGCTTAATTTTCGTGTACGAGGTTTCTCCATCTTCGACGTTTTGTTCGAGAAGAAGATCTTCATAGTGAGCTTTTCTTGGAGTAGCGATTCTGATTGCAAACCAAGTAAAATTGTTGTCTCGTACTCTTCTTATTTTGATTATTAATTTTTATTAAGTGTTCAATTGTTTAAAGTCGATATTTTGAGAAAGGTATACTTATGTTTTTTTTATTGTGTAGGACAATTCACCTCCCTCTTGTTGGTCACAAGGGACCTACAGTTTCATGGCCTTAGTATTGGTTTATATTATTTCACATGCATGTAAAATGTGAATAAATTTATGGAGAAAGACTCTCGCTCACGTGTGGGTGCGCAGGGAGGTGTAAATCCAGAGTCTGGATTGCACTAAACCAAGTTGACTCGTGTACGAGCACGATCTATATACATCGAATGTCAGACTAGTCAGGGTAAAATTTGCCCAAGTAGAATAACCAACATTTTTCCACATAGATTCTTCTTTGCTGCTCAAGAGGGTAATAGCTATTGCCAATGGCGATTTCATAACCTCCCGGATAGTAATAGTCGACCATTGAGGGTCGACAACTATCATTAAGTATTGGCATTGAATGGTCTTTACTCGGCATTCAATGCAGATGAGGGATGATGCTTCTATATAAAGAAGCAATGGTCTTGAGTAGGAGGGAGATGCAGAAGTAAAAGCTATAGTAAAGAAGAGAATCTCCATCCACTTTTGTTCCCTAAATCTTCTCTCTATCATGTATTTTTGTTTAGTGGTTTGTCCATGATAGCAATCGGGTACTTTCTCAGTTTACCACGAACAACCAATACTTGGTTGTGTATGTAGTTCAAAGGATACTGGGCATCTTGGTCGCCCGCCTCGAGCGGTTCCCGATTTACCCTGATGGTCAGTGGAAAAATTTCGTGGAGTCGGATCGATCACTCCCTGGGCTAGTCAATAAGGCTAACTAAGTTTATCATTTTTTTTTTATTGTGTATGTGGTTTTGCCATTGTATCGTAGGAACGTTGATCATAACCTTAAAATATAGACAGAGGAGAACGAAATTGTTTTAAGAAAACTACTTGAAATTAGGTCTCGTCATCTTCTTTCTTGCACTCGGACTCGATAGCCTACACAGATATAGGAGTTGGTACTCGAAGTTAGGATTCTGCACTTGGACTCTGCACTCAGACTTAGGAGTCGAGAGTATGCACTCGAGAGACAGGATTCTACACTCGGACTCAGGAGTTGGGAGTCAACACTCGGGAGTCGGGATTCTGCACTTAGACTCGACAGTCAGGAGTCTGCACTCAGCCATCCCAAGTAACTGTTGGATCGAGACGCGCTAGAGGGGGGTGAATAGCGCTCGTGGCTTTCACTCGATTCGGAATCGTAAATCGTTCGATTAAACACTATCGGAGTTGAAACTTACAGCGGAATAAAGAAAAATCAAACACACAAGAACACGGTCGTTTACTTCGCCTACTCGAAGGCCCGCGATCCTTGATCGCTTTCCGTGGGCAACAACTATAAGTTCGGAATAATTACAAGCTGAAGTACAATAATTGACAAGAATTACTTATACCGACGACAATTAAGAAATGAAGATTCGGAGCTCCGGGTCGTCGAGTGGTTGTCGCAGCACTTCGGGATCGTGTCGTTAGCATCTAGTCGCAGGAGGATTGCTTGGAAGAAGATGATTCAAGCTGCTGGTCGAGATGTCCTTTTATTGGACGTTCAAGGCGCCTCCAATGCCAGTCAAGGTGCCTTGAACCCCAAAACTTATCCCTGTTCCTACGCTGTGATAACCTCCGCTGACTATTGCTTATCCCAACCTGAAGGCGCCTTCATCAAAGCTCCAAGGCGCCTTCAATCAATGGTCCGAGGCGCCTTCAATCCCTATGAAGGCGCCTCCAGCTCCACTTCGTAGCCAGCTTCAGCCTTGCACCCGAGGCGTCTCCAAGCTCCATGGAGGCGCCTCGGACACTGTTCATTCGAGGTTAATCTTTGCACTTTGGTCCCTACAAGATACATTAATCCCAAATATACCCTGCAGCACAAAGTTAGCACATAAAACATAATAGATATGATAATGACAGTCTACGGGCTGTCCGGGTCTGACTTCGAATTTCTGACCGGAAATCCTAGGTCGACCCGACGCCTACTGTTCCCTTAGCGGGGAACGCGTCCTCACCTACTCCCCTCAGGAGAGATTACCTTATGCCAGTGTGATCCTCCAGATCGATTGGACTTTTGCTGGGCACTTGATGCTCCCGGACTTTCTGCTGGACTTTCGCTTCTTGGCTGGTCCAATCTTTCACCTGGTTCGCGACACCAGGACTTTCCACCTAGGGTTACCACCCCCTAGGAGTTTTGCCTGAAGCACTCAACCCACCAAGACTTTCCACATAGGGTTACCACCCCCTATGACCTAGGGTTACTACCCCCTAGGGTTTTCCCTTCGTCTAACCGCAACTAGGACTTTCCTGAAATACTCAGGCAAACTTGTTAGATCACAAAACATCTTAACTTTGAATCCTTTTCCATTATCAAAACACGAGTTCGATCATCGAATGCTTCCTGCACCAACAATCTCCCCCTTTTTGATTATGGCAACTTAAATTCAAAGTTAAGTAAACAAATATCAAATAAAGAATAGATGCAAATGAAAACATTTAAAGCAAGCTTAGCAATTTTGCTAAAGTAAACTCCATGAATTTAAAGTATAACATCAAGTTTAGGCTCCCCCTTAACTGTTACTCCCCCTTTAATATTCATTATTTTAAATTTGAATTTGCTACTCTCATTTTTTAATTTGAATTTGATAATTATTTGAGTATTTGAATTTGCAATTTGCTACTCTCCCCCTTTGCCATATATCAAAAATAATAAAAATAGTCATTCGATTTTTAAAGAGGGATAGCAAGACTTTGATAACACTTAACATTTTATAATTTTAGTTTCTTACCTTTTAGCTAAGTGAAATAAAGATCTAAAAGTTAATAAGGGTTGATTTTAAAGGATGATGTTACCCCTTTGAGACATTTTTGAAGTCGCTTTTTACTTTGTAGAAATTTTTGAAAGCAATGAGTTAAATTTCGCAAAACTATGCTTTACTTAGGAAAGCAAGAATTTACAAAGTTAGATTTCAAAGTGGGCTAAGTTTTAAAATTTTGAAAATAGCTATGTAGATATAAGTTGGAACTTAGCTAAGCTCTTTGCAAGTATTGGATTTTGAAAACTATAGCTTAGGTTAAAAAACGTAGCTTAATTTTAAACAATACTTATTAAATTTTAGGACAAGGAGAGAGTGGAGTAGCTAAAAATTTGGTTTAGGTTATTTATTCAAAGTTAGTTGGTCCTTAAGTCCAAGCATGAGTCAGGTTCAATAGATTTCAAATTATCCAGTTTCAATTTAAGAGGTATCAGAGCCCTAAAGATCAAACATGCTTAACCAGAAAACTGAGTATCCTTTACCAACTGTCTAACCTTTAGCTACTTGCTGATTGCCTAGAGGGGGCAACAACTTTCACTTGGTTAGTCAAGTTAAGTCAATTTGGTCCAGATAGATTTGAATAGAGCTGGAAAACTTGACTTGATTAATGAATATTACGTGTTTAATGCTCAGACTCATATTGATGCACAGATATAAACATTCTTGAGTTCAGACTGTACCCTATGCATCTCACGCCATTATATGTCTTACAAGCACAAGCAAGGTATACCTACGTGTTTGTGAGATGCTTTGGCTTAAGTCTAGGGGAACATGATTTCTAGGGGGAAAACTTAGGCTAAGTCCGAATTTTGAAAATTCTAAGAAATTAGAATTTTGAAAACTATTTTTCCTAGAATTTGAAAAAAAAAACACGTAAAAGCAAGATGATTAAGTAAGAAGAAACACATATTCTACCCAACACATTCTTGTTTACCTTCTAAGTGCACTGAGCAAGTTCAGGTAAGGGTTTTGTAAAAATGTCAGCTAGATTTGATTTGGACTCAACATGATTGAGTGCAATTTCACCCTTAGCTACGTGATCCCTTACAAAATGGTGTTTTACCTCTATGTGTTTAGTCCTAGAATGATGAATAGGATTTTTGGTCAGATTAATTGAGCTGATATTATCAATAAAGATTTTTGTATTTTTATATTCTAGTTGATAGTCTTTTAATGTATGCATCATCCACAACAGTTGAGATGCACACTCTCCTAAGGCTATGTATTCAGCTTCTGTAGTAGATAAAGCGACACAGTATTGCTTTCTGCTTGACCAACTTACTAGACATTGACCTAGAATTTGGCAGCTACCACTTGTAATTTTTCTGTCTAATTTGCACCCAGCATAGTCTGAATCAGAATAGCCAACAAGGTCAAAGGTGCAAGTTCTAGGGTACCAAAGTCCTACATTTAGAGTACCTTTAATGTACCTAAGTATTCTTTTAACATATGTTAGGTGTGACACTTTTGCACAGGATTGGTATCTTGCGCACATACCTACTGCAAACAATATATCAGGTCGGCTTGCAGTTAGGTAAAGTAAGCTACCTATGACACTCCTATAGTACTTTGGATCTACTGATTTTCCTTCTGGGTCAGAGTCAATGTCGATGATGGTTGCCATTGAAGTATTTATTATTTTTGAATTCTCCATGCAGAATTTTTTAATTAACTCCTTAGCATATTTAGTTTGATAAATGTAGATTCCATCTTTGGTTTGTTTTATTTGTAAGCCTAAGAAAAAGTTGAGTTCCCCAACCATACTCATTTCAAATTCATTTTCCATTAATCTAACGAATTCTTTTAAAAACTTAGAGTTAGTTGAGCCAAAAATTATATCGTCAACATAGATTTGTGCTATGAAGATGTCTTTTTCTATAGTTTTTACAAATAGGGTCAGATTTATTTGTCCTTGGTTAAAGCCTTTGGATATTAAGTTTTTTAAAAAGATTTTGAAATTAAGTATTAAAATAATTTTGAAATTAAGTTTTTAAAAAGATTTTGAAATTAAGTTTTAAAATAGATTTTGAAATTAAGTTTTAAAAAGATTTTGAAATTAAGTTTTTAAAAGATTTTAAAATTAAGTTTTTAAAAAGATTTTAAAATTAAGTTTTTTAAAAAGATTTTGAAATTAAGTTTTAAAATAATTTAGAAATTAAGTTTTAAAAAGATTTTGAAATTAAGTTTTAAAATAATTTTGAAATTAAGTTTTTAAAAAGATTTTGAAATTAAGTTTTAAAAATATTTTGAAATTAAGTTTTCAAATAATTTTGAAATTAAGTTTTTAAAAATATTTTGAAATTAAGTTTTTTAAAAAGATTTTGAAATTAAGTTTTAAAATAATTTTAAAATTAAGTTTTAAAAAGATTTTGAAATTAAGTTTTTAAAAGATTTTGAAATTAAGTTTTTTAAAAAGATTTTGAAATTAAGTTTTAAAATAATTTTGAAATTAAGTTTTTAAAAAGATTTTGAAATTAAGTTTTTTTAAAAAAGATTTTGAAATTAAGTTTTAAAATAATTTTGAAATTAAGTTTTTAAAAATATTTTGAAATTAAGTTTTAAAATAATTTTGAAATTAAGTTTTAAAATTGTAACGACCACCCTTCTTACTACTACTACTACTCTCTAAGAGTGACCGTTACTTAACTACTAACTCTACTTAACCGGTATAATTAAAAAACCACGAGGAATCCCTACCGAAAAATCAACAATACAAACATACTATACTCAGCCACAGGCGGCTGGAACATATATTTTCACAACCACGCAGTATAATATCACAAATAAAAGAAGGAAACTACCCTAACGATAGCAAATAACAATACCACTCCATACAGTAGAACTCAACTACAAATACGGAATAAACTTAATAACAATCTTAACTCATAATAACATTTAAAGGAAACTAAAGAACTCTAAACAGAAAAGTCTTAATAATTCCTTAGCAAACTTTTGATCTCCCCATAGTCCAGCCATCACACACCTTCATCACCACCACCTTGTCGCCTTCCTTGCTAAATCTTTTCCTTTCCTTTATCTACAGTAGGAGGAAGTGCAGTCTATAAGCATAAAGCTTAGTAAGCGCTATCTACTCACAAAAACTCGATATGCATGTATATAAATGATCCGGCGGTAAGAACAGTGGCCCCCCCAGGGAGGGGAGTCAACGCCGCGTGGAGGTCTAAAGGTTGGCAGACCGACCGGCCGGATGGAGTAAGTGACGACCCTGCGCAGAGTTGGGTTTACGACGTTCAAAGTCAACAAGATCGTTCAGCCGAGCGGTCGGAAAGGGCAGACAGACCGCTCGGCTGAAGTATAAAGTAGTCATGCTGAGGTTTCATCTAAGCACCCGAGCACCCGATTTGGAAGCTCTCGAACGGATCTAGATAAGCGTCCGGTCGGACACTACAGGAGGGCCGAGCGGTCGGACGCTCGGTATTTAGGAGCAGAAAAGACAAAGGGACGAGGGAAACAGCCTCTGACAACAGGCATGACTAGTGATCAGGCCATACTTGGGATCTGACAGAAAGTTCCATTGTCCCATCAGAAAGGTGCTCAGACTGTGTAGCATGGTGTCAGGCAAGGTTTTCTGACAAGCCCATGCCGAGGTATGGCGGGAGGACACGTATTCACCTCGGTGTGTGTGCTCGAGCTCCTCCACAGCCCTATATAAAGGGCCCTCATTCTTCATCGGAGGTATGCATACTACGGTCTTTGGAGCAGCTTTTTCCACCATTCTCTTGCCTGACTTGAGCGTCGGAGGGTCGCCGCCGGGAGGCCATCCCGGCCCGACTTCTGTGCAGGTTCACCGGAGCTTCGTGCCTCCAGTCGAAGATCCACGTCAGCAATAGGAGAGCGCCCCGTGCCCAGCGTCCGTTGGTTCAGCGATTCGGACAGGATCAATTTGGCGCCGTCTGTGGGAACGCTCCTGCATCCGAACGAAAGCAATGGACGAGGCTGGTCGACCGCACACAGCGATGCTCTCCAAGAAGAAGCTCGACGCACTAATCAAGGCAAAAGTAGTTAAGGTCATGGAGCAATAGAAAGAGAATGCGCAAGCCGGGCGGCTGAAGCAACAAACAACGTCAGCATTAAGTGCCCGAGCGGAGGTAATGATCCCGAGCGGATGCCTCCCCTGTGACAATAATCCAACCGGCTTTCAAGGGGGAGCACCGCCGGCCGGATTAAGATGGATGGGACTTGGACCAACCATGGAGTGCAAATCATCTCCAACCTTACCGAGCTGGGTGAAAGGTGCACGAATGCAACTCATTTTTTGTGTGTATGCTAGTCGCCTGTAATGCAGGAAGCAAAACGTTCCAACGTAATTGGCATTATATGCCGAGCGGCTGATCTTCATGATGTATAAGATCCGAGGCAGCGACTTAATGTCGAATACCCCAGGCCGATCGGCCGGGCGGAAAAAATTGGCGAGCCCAAGGCTCGAGGATGAAGGCCCCGAGCCATTCGGCCGGAGGTACATGTTCCGAGCCAAAGGCTCGATGACGAAGGCCCAAGCCGTTCGGCTGGGTATATAAGCCAAGTTGTGAACTTGGGGATGAAGGCCCCAAGCCATTCGGCCGGAGGTACATGTTGCGAGCCCAAAAGCTCGAAAACGAAGGCCCCGCGTCGTTCGGCCGGAGGTATAATAGCCAGCCCAAAGCTAGATAATGAAGGCCCCGAGCCATTCGGCCGGAGGTACATGTTCCGAGCCAAAGGCTCGATGACGAAGGCCCAAGCCGTTCGGCTGGGTATATAAGCCAAGTTGTGAACTTGGGGATGAAGGCCCCGAGCCATTCGGCCGGAGGTACATGTTGCGAGCCCAAAAGCTCGAAAACGAAAGCCCCGCGCCGTTCGGCCGGAGGTATAATAGCCGAGCCCAAAGCTCGATAACGAAGGCCCCGCGCCGTTCGGCTGGAGGTATAATAGCCGAGCCCAAGGCTCGATAACGAAGGTCCCACGCCGTTCGGCCGGAGGTATAATAGCCGAGCCCAAGGCTCGAGAACGAAGGCCCCACGCCGTTCGACCGGAGGTATAATAGCCGAGCCCAAGGCTCGATAACGAAGGCCCCGCGCCATTCGGCCGGAGGTATAATAGCCGAGCCCAAGGCTCGAGAACGAAGGCCCCGCGCCGTTCGACCGGAGATATAATAGCTGAGCCCAAGGCTCGAGACCGAAGGCCCAAGCTCTTTGGCTGGGTATATACGAATAGAGCTATGAGCTCAATAACGAAGGCCTCGCGCCGTTCGGCCGGAGGTATAATAGCCGAGCCCAAGGCTCGAGACCGAAGGCCCAAGCTGTTCGGCTGGGTATATACGAATAGAGCTATGAGCTCAATAACGAAGGCCCCGCGCCGTTCGGCCGGAGGTATAATAGCCGAGCCCAAGGCTCGAGACCGAAGGCCCAAGCTGTTCGGCTGGGTATATACGAATAGAGCTATGAGCTCAATAACGAAGGCCCCGCGCCGTTCGGCCGGAGGTATAATAGTCGAGCCCAAGGCTCAAGACCGAAGGCCCAAGCCGTTCGGCTAGGTATATACGATTAGGGCTATGAGCTCGAGAACGAAGGCCCCGTGCCGCTCGGCCGGAGGTATATCATTTACTCTACAGCTAGCCATAAAGACCGACGAGCTCCGTCGTTAAATATCGAGAGACGAGCCGGCGTCTATAAACCCTCCGAGCGGAAGACCGACGAGCTCCGTCGTTAAATATCGAGAGACGAGCCGGCGTCTATAAACCCTCCGAGCGGAAGACCGACGAGCTCGGGCGAGAAAGAACGTCAGGCGGGTCGGCGTCTATAAACCCTCCGAGCGGAAGACCGACGAGCTCCGTCGTTAAATATCGAGAGACGAGCCGGCGTCTATAAACCCTCCGAGCGGAAGACCGACGAGCTCCGTCGTTAAATATCGAGAGACGAGCCGGCGTCTATAAACCCTCCGAGCGGAAGACCGACGAGCTCCGTCGTTAAATATCGAGAGACGAACCGGCATCTATAAACCCTCCGAGCGGAAGACCGACGAGCTCCGTCGTTAAATATCGAGAGACGAACCGGCATCTATAAACCCTCCGAGCGGAAGACCGACGAGCTCCGTCGTTAAATATCGAGAGACGAGCCGGCGTCTATAAACCCTCCGAGCGGAAGACCGACGAGCTCCGTCGTTAAATATCGAGAGACGAGCCGGCGTCTATAAACCCTCCGAGCGGAAGACCGACGAGCTCCGTCGTTAAATATCGAGAGACGAGCCGGCGTCTATAAACCCTCCGAGCGGAAGACCGACGAGCTCCGTCGTTAAATATCGAGAGACGAGCCGGCGTCTATAAACCCTCCGAGCGGAAGACCGACGAGCTCCGTCGTTAAATATCGAGAGACGAGCCGGCGTCTATAAACCCTCCGAGCGGAAGACCGACGAGCTCCGTCGTTAAATATCGAGAGATGAGCCGGCGTCTATAAATAACCCGCGCATACAGGGGCAATAAAAACCAGCATCCAAGGAATTGGCGGCCCAGTGTCACTCGACTTGCTCTACGATCCGCTCGGCTAACTACCCAAAGGTACTTTGGCATTTTGCAAATGACCTCTGTTGTCGAGGGACATGGTACGTATAGCCGAGCGGAAAGATCATGAGGGCTACTCTGAAAGTCCTTTCAGGGGAACGGGAGGTGATAATGGGCAAGCAGAGAGGGACACAAAGTGGCTATATGAAAAGACAGCCAATAAAAGGAAAACATTGCATTAAGTTCAAAATTTGTAGGCCAAGCGGCCTAATTACAAAAACAGGCTATTTTCTTTAGCCGAGTGGTCACATTGCATCCCTATTCTAAATAATCGTAAAGTGTCGTAGGGATGTCGTTGAGCACCGCCGCCTGGTCCTTAGCTGGAAGGACGAAGTATTCGGGGAGCTGACCCTTGGACTTCAAGAAGTTGGTGGTGGCCGTCATTGCGAGGTCAAAGGCCGTGTACATCCGCTCGCAGATTTTTTCAAAGAATGCTGGCGAGCGAATGTAACCTTGGCGCAAAGCAGCGGCGCGGGTCGGCTCGCCCTCCTGATATTCTTTGAAGGTCGCCTGAGAAGCAGTGAGAGCCTCTTGCAGTTGCTTCAGCTCCTCCTTCTGCTTGGCCGCATCAGCCGAGCGGTCAGTCTTCTCGGCGTCGAGCTGCTCCATCAGCTCCTTCACCTTCTGCTCCAGGCCTCGGGCCTCCACGTTCTTTTTCTCCAGATCGGAGATGGCGGTGTTCTTCCGGGTGGTGGCCAGAGTCAGCTTCTGGTCGAGTGACTTGATTTTCCGCTCGGACTCGGCCAGATAATGGGCTTGATCAGCTGTCTTCTTCTGCTCGGCCGTCAACTGATCCTGGGTCTCCTTGAGCTGCCTCTGCAGCTCGGCATATGTCGGGCCTAAGGAGCCGGACGGACCATTTGAAGCTTTCAGTTGCTTCAACTCCGCTTCCACCTCAGCCAGACGGCTGGAGACCACTATTTCCTCGACCCATCGCTGCAATAAATATAACTATTGTCAACGACCGACCGGAAATATCATATAAACGACTTGGAAGGAAAAAATACTTACCCCAGTGGCCTGCTCCATGTGGCTATCGGCCAATTTGCTGAGGGGGATCATTGCGACCCGCGCCCGAGCGTCTGCCCACATCTCAGCCAGTGGGCCCTTCATGGTGATTGTATGCTCATGCGCCGATCGCCGATCGGCCTCTGGGAGCAGCTCTTCGGTGGGAAGATGAAGGGTGACCCGAACTGTGCGCCCGCGACCAGGTGTTGTACCGGCGGTTGGAAGGGGGTCAGAGGTCGGCGCGGAGAACTGGGAATGAATGGTCGAACGTTGGGTTGAATAGCGAGCGGGCGGAAGGATGCTGATGGGAATAGCCTCCACCGGAGCAGCTGGCTCTTCCCAGTCCGAAGGTGTCTGGTCGGACGAGATGGTTTCTGTCTCCGGCGCCTTGCCCCGATCAGATTCAGTTACCCGCTCGGATGGGTGGATCGTGGAGGTTGCCGACCGCACGGAGGTCTCCACTCGACGCCTCTTTTGGTGAGGCTGCTCTTCTTCCCGAGCGGAACCTGCCTCGGGGGTGGTTGGTTTTTCAGAAGGGGTGGCTCCGCTGGCCACATCTTGCTGAGAAGGAGCGGCCGGCTCAGCTTGAGTCCCGCTCTCTCCTTCGCGGGAGCTGACCGGCTGGATACCCAAAGCTTCCATTTCTCTGGCCGCCATGGCTTCCAGAGTGGCCGCCTTTCTCTTCAGAACACCGGCCATGACCGAGTCCATGATGATGTCCGCTGCAAAAAAAAAGGAACAGAAATCAGTTAGCAATCAAAGCAAATGTGCAACCAAAGTTCTTACCGAAGTCGGTCGGAAGAGGAGTCCGTATAGGACTCAAGCCGAAGATGTACATCACTCCCTCGTGAAGAAGTTTATTGATGTCAAGGCGCAGACCGGCTAGCATGTTTGTGGCGTGGAGGTAGTCCGGTCGGGTCTTGAATTTCTTCAGCTCGGGAGTGGGGGGCAAGTTGACTTGCCATTTTGTCGGGAAGGGGGCCTGATCAGGCATACGGATATAGAAAAAATAATCCTTCCAATGTTTATTGGAGGAAGGAAGTTTGTTGAAAAAGACCAAGCCGGGCCGAGCTTGGAACATGAAGGTGCCCGGCTCGGCTTGCTTGGGGTAATAGAAGTAAAAGAAGACCTCCGGTCGGAGGGGGATGTTGTGAATCTTGAACAAAACGACAACACCGCAAAGGAGACGGAAGGTATTGGGTACTAGACTTCCGAGCGGCACACCGAAAAAATTATAGACATCTATGATAAAAGGATGTACAGGGAAACGAAGACCGGCTGCAAACTGGTCTCGGAAGACACAGAAAGCTCCGCGCGGCGGCCTGTGCGGCCGGGCGGAAGGACCAGCTAAGCGAATTTCGAAATCCTCTAGGATTTCGAAATTATCTATCAGAACATCGAAGTCATCGAAGTCCCGCTGTTCGAATCGGGACTGCATGGTGGTGTACCATGGGCCGAGCGACTGATCTTCAGGATTGGAAGAACTAGCCATGGGTCGATCGGAAGGGATCAAAAGGGCAAAAAGACAGAAGAAAAATAACAGCAAACGAAAGGAAGTTTCAAGGATCAAAACTGAGAAAGAAATGCGGAGGAAACGCTGGAAAGGAAAAAGGAAAGATATAAAACCTTGCTGCGGGGAAAGAGATCAAAGAAGAGGCGCCGGAGAGCGTCGGAAAGAAGAAAGGGGATCGCCGGAGCTCCAAAACGCAGCGGGCGATGGTCGAAATTGCGGAGGCAAGTGAGGAAGAGAAAGGAAACGGAGAGTTTATATGGTGAAGGCCGAGCGACCTCCACCGTTGGATCCAGGTCATGGGAATCAAAGCATTCATCGAGCCGTCCATTTCGAATGGCTTCGATCACATCAAAACACCACGCCACTGCCGCCGTACGCCGATGGCAGTGCTCCACGTGGCGTCCAATCATTCGGAGCATTTAATGAAAGCATGCTCAACCTTAATGTCGAAGATTGGCACATAGCACGAGGAGATCCGGTGAATGCCATGGATGGTTGAGCGGATTATATCAACAAGGAGGAGCCGGTCGGCCAGACTAGACCGATTCTTAGTCCAGTCAGTCGGACTATTCGCCTCCTTTGACTAGACTTGAAGGGGAGGCAAGTGATCCGGCGGTAAGAACAGTGGCCCCCCCAAGGAGGGGAGTCAACGCCACGTGGAGGTCTAAAGGTTGACAGACCGACCGGCCGGATGGAGTAAGCGACGACCCTGCGCAGAGTTGGGTTTCCGACGTTCAAAGTCAACAAGATCGTTCAGCCGAGCAGTCGGAAAGGGCAGACAGACCGCTCGGCTGAAGTATAAAGTAGCCATGCTGAGGTTTCATCTAAGCACCCGAGCACCCGATTTGGAAGCTCCCGAACGGACCCAGATAATCGTCCGGTCGGACACTACAGGAGGGTCGAGCGGTCGGACGCTCGGTATTTAGGAGCAGAAAAGACAAAGGGACGAGGGAAACAGCCTCTGACAACAGGCATGACTAGTGATCAGGCCATACTTGGGATCTGACAGAAAGTTTCATTGTCCCATCAGAAAGGTGCTCAGACTGTGCAGCATGGTGTCAGGCAAGGTTTTCTGACAAGCCCATGCCGAGGTATGGCGGGAGGACACGTATTCACCTCGGTGTGTGTGCTCGAGCTCCTCCACAGCCCTATATAAAGGGCCCTCATTCTTCATCGGAGGTATGCATACTACGGTCTTTGGAGCAACTTTTTCCACCATTCGCTTGCCTGACTTGAGCGTCGGAGGGTCGCCGTCGGGAGCCCCTCTCGGCCCGACTTCTGTGCAGGTTCACCGGAGCTTCGTGCCTCCAGTCGAAGATCCACGTCAGCAATAGGAGAGCGCCCCGTGCCCAGCGTCCGTTGGTTCAGCGATTCGGACAGGATCAATAAATAAAAACATGCTAAAACTGAATGCTAACATGTAAAGCTACTCATGCTCATACATAGCAAAGGAATCATACTAACTGAAATACTAAACATGTATAGCTAATCATGCTCATAAACCAATAAAGGAATCATACAAGCTGAAATACTAAACATGTATAGCAAATCATGCTCATAAACCAATAAAGCTATAACTGCATGCTGAAAGCAAATAAAGCTAAACATGCTGAATAATCTAATAGCAAGAAACAAATAAAACTACTACTGCATGCTTCAAATAACAAGAAACTAAACTTTCTAATTCTAAACATATTTGAAGCTTGTTTCATTTGTTTCAAAACTTATACTTTAATACTTCAAAATAATAATAAACTTCTTTTGGGCCCGGCATCGTACCACTTTGCGCGCATTCTTAATAAGAATCGAGGTAGATAATCCCGAAACTTACTGCCTAGGGGCATCTTGGAGCTCATCCCTTGGACCTTGTGTCCGGTACATGACCTTTAAAAGTAAAATACTTTTTATCTTAATTACTTCTTCTTTAAATGCCTTGGCATTTTAATAGACACCTTGTGTGCCAAAAATCCCTAAAATCTTGACTTTGGGATTTACTTAAGGCCTTGGCCTTTTCTTTCTTTTCTTTTTCTTTCTTTTTTTTTTACTTGGTAATGCTTCTAAAAGAATTTGATAGAACTCTTATTTTCCCACTAGAATACATGGTTGTTCATGCTTATTAAAATGGCAAATAAAAACTAAAGAAACTGCTCATGTGTATCTAGTAATAAAGAAAACAGATCATGCTCAACTCATAGCAATTAAAAACTGCACATGCTCAATAATAGCAAATGAAAACTAGAAAATCTGCATATAAGATTAATACAAATCTGCACTGTGAATGTTACAAAATTCTGCACTACAATGCTTATCAAGATTCTGTTCTACAATGCTTAATCATTCTATTCATTCTGTAAACATTCCTATCTCGAGAGGAAACTATTGAGGCATATATACACCTAAGAAAACTAGGTTGAATTCTATACCAAAATCATGCCTAATGAGCTAGAGAAAAATGGATATTGCTTCTACTTAAACTCGATGTTCACTAACTACTCAGCTAACTCCCTAGCAACCATTCTGCACAATAAATTGTGAAATAAAGGAATCAAGCTTGCTGAATTATCAAAAAGAAAGGTTGTCCTATGCTCTAATAGAGTTGTACGTTTCTGCAGTGAACACAAAGAAAACTTGAACTGGAATAAGCTCCAAAGGGCTGCTCTAAGCTCCAAATGGAGTTGTTCTTGTCTGTAGAAATACACAAAGAAGGAGGTTGTTCTCTGCTACAATTGGAGCTATTCCTTATCTACTGCAAATACTACAGGGAAATGGGACGGTTGGTGCCCCTTTCCTAACGCAAACCAAACTAAACCTGTTGGAAACTTAGAACCTATATAAAGCTTGTTTCGTTTCAAAATCAACTCCCATATCTAGCAACAGGATACTAATTCTTGCTACTACAGAATTTAAAAGAAAGGAAACCAAGAACGCATGCTTCTAAAACTTCAACAAAACAGAACCCTAACCAAAAAAAGAAACAACATGGCAAGGCTACACGGGAGATCCACAATCGTGGCAAGAAACCAAACCAATCGAAAACCAATCGAAGGGAACTACTCCTACTGCAAGTGAGAAGCAACTCACCTCGCTGTTCTTGGACTTACAACCGAAAAGGAGGAGCTTCTAATGCTGCTAGGGTTTCGGATAGCTTGGATTTCGGCTCTTCTTCGTGCTCACAAGCTCTCCTCGACGATGGTGGTCGCACACGGGTGAAGACCGACCAGAAAAAGCCTAGCTCCGTCGCCCTTTTCGCCCGAACAGCGAAGTCGCCGCCACCGTTCGCGAGAGAGGAGGAGAGGTTCGGGTGAGAAAAATTTTGGGTTCGGGAAAAACTTAAACCTCTTCTTATAACTGAGATTTTTTTATTAATTATTATACCTTAAATACAATCCATTCTTTCCTTAATTAACAAAAACTCGCTGGCGCAGCTGGTTAACCCGCTTTTAACCGAAGCCACAGATCGCAACTTCGATCCCTCAGCCGCGCACTTTTTCCCAATTTATTCCCTAATCATTAACTATGCTATAAATTTAATTGTCACCATATAAGGTTAACAAAACCGTGTAGCTCAGCTGGTTGGGCTGGTTTTGCTTGGGTCAGTCCGACCCGAGGTCTTGGGTTCGAATCTCACCTTCAACGTTTTTTTTTTAACTTCTTTCTTTTTGTAACCTACTAAACGACCTCCAAAAATTACGTAAAAATACTCTAAAAATTCCTAAAAATCTCTAGAATATTTTAAAAGTATTTCTAAATATTTTTATGGACTTTTTGAACTTGAAATAGGGAAAATTGGGTCGTTACAAAAATAATTTTGAAATTAAGTTTTTAAAAAGATTTTGAAATTAAATTTTTAAAAAGATTTTGAAATTAAGTTTTTAAAAATATTTTGAAATTAAATTTTTAAAAAGATTTTGAAATTAAGTTTTTAAAAAGATTTTAAAACTAAAATAATTTTTAAGAGATTTTTTTTAAAAGGATTTTTAAATAAGTTTTTAAAATTGATTAATTGATTATAGAATTTGAATTAATTATAGTTATGAGTTTAATTTTGAATTTGAATTTTAAATTCCTTAGTCATCTCACCCGATCTAAATTTTCAATCAGGGAATTCTATAATTTTTGTGAGATGAATTGAGGTTCACTTTAAAGGTTTGGTTTAACTTTAGGTTAGATTCAGGTTTAACTTTGGGTTTAACAAGTAAGCATTCTTTGGATAAATTTCTGGGCTATGGTCAGTCATAAGGAACTCATTAAAGTAACCATGCCTTCGAGGTTTTTCAAATAGTCCTACCCATTGAACTTAATACTAAACCTTGGTCTAACTGGTTATGATCCATTTAAGGGTAGCTTCGGTCAGTTCCACTTGGCCAAATGCACCAGGTCGAAGCCATATCTTCCTAGACATGCGATGCCCAAGCTTCCCTAACATAGTATCATCCAAAAACTTCACCAGTACCGTGGGTCAAGTTAAACCTAACCCACTTTTTCTAACCTTAATTACCCTGCCGCGTAGTCTACTCTTGTTTACCCATTTCGGGTAGATTAGTTGGAGGTGCCAGTTATTCTAGATCCTCCTTCTATTTTTTATTTGATTTAAGTTTTGGATTGAGTTTTAATTTCGAATTTTGAATTTGTAATTTGAATTTTAATTTAATTTCGAATTTTGAATTTGTAATTTGAATTTTGAATTTTTTGAAGTTTAATTTAATTTTGAATTTTGAATTTGTAATTTGAATTTTGAATTTATATTTAATTTTGAATTTTGAATTTGTTATTGAATTTTGAATTTTGAATTTTGAATTCATAATTTAATTTTGAATTTTGAATTTGATTTTGAATTTTGAATTTATATTTAATTTCAAATTTTGAATTTTAATTTTAATTTCAAATTTAGAATTTTAATTTAACTTCAAATTCTGAATTTGTAATTTGAATTTTTGAATTTTAATTTACTTTTGAATTTTGAATTTTGAATTTGAATTTAAATTTGAATTTTGAATTTTAATTTAATTTTGAATTTTAATTTATAAGTTGAATTTTTTTCGTGTTTACTCCCCTGGATCATAGCCTCGATATGGTCTATCGAGGTAGTGTATTTGATCTTTCGGGACCCAGTATTAGCCAAGTCTAATTTGATTGACCAATTTGGACGTGGGGACCCATGCTTGAATTACCTTTCTATTTAGTTTATTTATTAAGGATAAATAAGATTTATATTTCTTTTTGGTTTTATATCCTAGCCCAGTTTTATTGTAGACGACTCTTTATGACCCAAGAATTAGGTCGAGATTCTTGGATCCTAAAGAAAACCGTTCTAAGGTATTTTTTAAATCCTTGACCTGATTATTCAAACTAGAATTTTCTTCCTCAAGTTTTTAAACTTGAGTTGAATTTCCGGTCTGAACTTGATCAGGTAAGGATTTGGAGTTAGTCACTTCTTTAAGGACAGCTACTTCCTTTAGAAGTGACTTAATCTTAAGGTTTGACTTAGCTAACTTGCGTAATAAATAATTGACTAAATTATTAAGTCTAGGAATACTTACAGTGGAGTCTGGCCCTTCGAAAACGGATGCGGATCCGTGGCTTCGCTCGAACTCGGCCTCTGACTCGCTCTCGCTCTCAGATTCGTCGATCTGGTCCCGGGCCATCAACGTGAGTAAACTCGTCTGATCGAGTTCGTCGTCGTCTTCCTCCGAAGAAGATTCGTCCCACATCGCCTTCAGGGCCTTCTTCCTTCTTTGCTTTTTTGCTTCCTTTTGGTTGGGGTAGTTGGCTTTGATGTGCCCCTTTTGGTTGCATCCGTAGCAGATTACTTCAAATTTTACTTTAGAACTCGGTTGGACCTCCTTGGATTGTACCGCCTTCTTCAGGTCTTTCTTGTTGAAGCCCTTCTTCTTCTTGTAGAGCTTCTTCACGAGGTTCACGAGTCCCCTGGTCAGTTCGTCTTCTTCATCTTCTGAGTCGGGTTCGTCTTCTGATTCCGGTTCCGTTTTTCGTCGTAATCTCGGTTCCCGTGTTCGACTGGTACCTACAACCAAAGCAACCCCCTTCTCGGTTGGTTGTGTATTAGTCTGCTCGTGAAGTTCAAACTCAGAAAATAACTCATCTAATTTTAAACAAGACAAGTCCTTGGAGACTTTGTAGGCATCTACCATTGATGCCCACAATGTACTCCTCGGAAATGAGTTTAGAGCGTACCTTATGACGTCCCGATTCTCGACTTTCTGCCCGATCGCATGAAGAGAATTGAGGATGTCTTGAATCCGTGCGTGGAGTGAACTCATCGTCTCTCCTTCCTGCATTTTTAGATTGTACAGTTTATTAAATAATAAGTCACGCTTACTTACCTTGGTTTCGGAGGTGCCCTCGTGAAGTTCGATTAATTTCTCCCATAGCTCCTTTGCCGTTGAGAATGGACCAGCTCTGTTGAGCTCCTCCTTGGTCAGCCCACACTGGAGGATGCAGGTCGCTTTGACATCAGCTTCCACCTTCTTGATTGTGGTAGATTCCCATTTTTCGCATGGTGTCGCCTTGCCGTCTTCGTCAGATGTGAGTTGTAGTCCGGTCTTGATTATCATCCACGTATCGAATTGTGTCTTCAGGAAGGTTTCCATTTGCCCCTTCCAATATCCGAAGTCTTCTCCGGAGAAAAGTGGGGGGCGAACGGTGCTGAACCCTTCTTGTTGGGCCATTTGTAATATCGACAATATATGTAAAACAAAAATAAAAGAAATGTGCCAAGACTAGAGGTCTTGGATTAGCAGTGCGGGAGGATAAGGATAAGAAATAATGAACTCGAGTGGTGTTGCACCAGCTTTGAGTAAAAACTGATTCGTAAAATAATTAGAATGTAGCTAATTAGCTAATTCTAATTGACTCCGAAAAGAACAGAAAATAACCACGAAAAAATGCGTGATTGGTGGTTGCACCAGATCAACGTGACCCCGCTCTGATACCAATTGTTGGATCGAGACGCGCTAGAGGGGGGGTGAATAGCGCTCGTGGCTTTCACTCGATTCGGAATCGTAAATCGTTCGATTAAACACTATCGGAGTTGAAACTTACAGCGGAATAAAGAAAAATCAAACACACAAGAACACGGTCGTTTACTTCGTTCGGAGCCTATGACGACTCCTACTCGAAGGCCCGCGATCCTTGATCGCTTTCCGTGGGCAACAACTATAAGTTCGGAATAATTACAAGCTGAAGTACAATAATTGACAAGAATTAATTATACCGACGACAATTAAGAAATGAAGATTCGGAGCTCCGGGTCGTCGGGTGGTTGTCGCAGCACTTCGGGATCGTGTCGTTAGCAGCTAGTCGCAGGAGGATTGCTTGGAAGAAGATTATTCAAGCTGCTGGTCGAGATGTCCTTTTATTAGACGTTCAAGGCGCCTCCAATGCCAGTCAAGGCGCCTTGAACCCCAAAACTTATCCCTGTTCCTGCGCTGTGATAACCTCAGCTGACTACTGCTTATCCCAACCTGAAGGTGCCTTCATCAAAGCTCCAAGGCGCCTTCAATCAATGGTCCGAGGCACCTTCAATCCCTATGAAGGCTCCTCTAGCTCCACTTCGCAGTCAGCTTCAGCCTTGCACCCGAGACGCCTCCAAGCTCCATGGAGGCGCCTCGGACACTGTTCATCCGAGGTTAATCTTTGCACTTTGGTCCTTGCAAGATACGTTAATCCCAAATATACCCTGCAGCACAAAGTTAGCACATAAAATATAATAGATATGATAATGACAGTCTCCGGACTGTCCGAGTCTAACTTCGGATTTCCCTCCGGAAACCCAAGGTTGACCCGACGCCTACTGTTCCCTCTACGGGGAGCACGTCCTCACCTACTCCACTCAGGAGATTTACCTGTTGCCAGTGCGATCCTCCAGATCGACTGGACTTTTGCTCGGCGCTTGATGCTCCCGAACTTTCTGCTGGACTTTCGCTTCTCGGCTGGTCCAGTCTTTCACCTAGTTCGCGACACCAGGACTTTCCACCTAGAGTTACCACCGCCTAGGAGTTTTGCCTGAAGCACTCAACCCACCAAGACTTTCCGCATAGGGTTACCACCCCCTATGACCTAGGGTTACCACCCCCTAGGGTTTTCCCTTCGTCTAACCGCAGCTAGGACTTTCCTGAAATACTCAAGCAGACTTGTTAGATCACAAAACACCTTAACTTTGAATCATTTACCATTATCAAAACACGAGTTCGATCGTCGGATGCTTCCTGCACCAACAGTAACTTTTTCTTCTCTGTTTGACAGTATGATATTATCAGTTTAGGTCAACTCAATATATAAGTTTAAATTTAGTTTTTAAGATATTGTAAATTGGTTTGTGTTATTCTTGTGTTTGTTTTATGTTTATGTTTAATTTTGTTTCCCCTGCATTCTAATCTTTTATAGTCGAGGAACAATTGAATCAAAAATTAGTATTTTTTCCCCTTCCAATGACATCATCGATTCGAACAAATTAGTATTTGAGCAAGATTTTGCTCTTGAAAGAACTAATCACATTGAGGGCTAGCATTAGAGGGAGAAGAAAGGTTTGTAAATCTCAAGTCCTCTGATACCAACAGCAAGTTTGGAAGAGATTAACACATGACTATATAAAATCACCTTCATTGGTATAAAGGATTACCAATGACTATGTGTATCCCAATCTGATAATTATTCAAATAATGATGAATCTAGTTAGTCAAAAGAAGTGATTAGTTCGGTCCTATGAAATTTTTCTACTTGTTATTGTTGGTCCCTTTGGAGGCCGGCAAGAGGGGAGGGATGAATTGCCCTACAAAAATAAACTACAAACCTTTCTCGGATATTTAACTAATTCAAACAGAACTTGTAATCAAAATAAAGAGACTAATAAAATGTAAATCAGACACAGAGGGCTTACTTGGTTTGCAATCAGAGGATTGCTAATCCAAGGCAAAGATGGCACACTATCTGATTCTCCTCTGGGCGGAGTAGCCTCTTACAGCGTTGACAACACAAATAAAAGAAACAGAAATGAAAGCACAGAGAAAACTGATTACAAGTGAGTTGATTTAACTGTGCAGATCAGTGCAATATTTATAGCACTGGTCGGGGCGTCCCGAATGGGTTACGGGCGTCCTGGGGGGATAAAATTTTATCACCTAACGATCAGATCGCGTTTGACGCGATCCTGGTCAAAATCCAGGTTCAAGCGCCCGGAAGGGTTCCGGGCGCCCCGGGCTGCTCAGGGCACCCCGGACTGCTCAAGGCGCCCTGAGCCCTGAAGTCAACATAGGTTGACTTTTTTGTCTCCAGTTTAGCTCGTCTCGGTCCGGGTCTTGTTCGCTCCAGCTCCGCTAGCTTGGGTGATCTCGGCCATCCGGAATAGGGCTCACCCGAACCCAAGTTCCGGCCTTCTCCTCGAGCAGCCTTCCTTCCTGGTTTCTCGTCCCTCAAACGTCACGCACGTTCTTCTCGTCCACCGATGTACTCTTCCGCGGTCACCTCGTCCCTCGGACGCACCGAGCTCGTCCGCTCTCTCCCGTGTCGTCCTTCTCGCTAGCCGCGTCTTCCGCTCGACTTCCTGTGTTCCTAAGCTCCTGCGCACTTAGACACAAGGGTTAGACAACGAAGGACCTAACTTAGCTTGTTTGATCACATCAAAATACCTTGGGGTTCCAACAATCTCCCCCTTTTTGGTGTGAGCAACCCAAGTTAAGTTAGGGTAAAATAGATGCGTAAAAAAATTAATATGCAAATAAGTCCAAATATTTTTCAATTGAAAAATTGTATTACCTCCCCCTAGACTTAATATACTTCTCCCCCTTTGATCACATAAAAATTGGGGTTATAAATAAGTCTAAGGTAAATTCTCACTGAAAAAAACTTTAAAAAAAAATTTAACCTAAATGTCTAAGTAAAAACACTCTTGAGAATTTTTCTTTCAAAAAAAAATAAGTAAAACATTTTTTTTAACTGAATATTTTTGAAAATATTTTCTAAAACAAATTGAATAACCCTTTAAAGCATATTTGCAACAGAAACATTTTCTAAGTTAAACAAAAATTTTCAAAACAACTGTTTAAAAACTTTCAAGCATTATTTAATTCTAACTTTAATACTTTTTCAGAAAGTTAATTAAACATTTGATTTCAGTATTTTGGCTTCCAGGTTATGGCGAGGCACTAGGCCTTCTTGGTTATTGGAGCAACAAGCACTTCGTTAGACAAAACCTCATAAAGAAACTATTTGTTTAACTTTCTTGCTGAAAGAAGCTAAGTTTAATTTAAAATTCAAGTTAAACATGTTTTTGGAACCCAATAAAGGTTCTTACCTACAGGATTAACTAAATATTTTCTAGGTACATAGGCCTTTAATATTTTTCTAATTTGATTTTAATGAAACCTATAATACCAGTTTAATTCTCTATAATTTCTAAAAGTAGAAATATTTAAATCATTAGATTTTTTCAATATTTCTATTTCTTCTTTTAGTTTTTCATTTTTAATTTCCAATTTATCAAAATCCTCTAAAAGACATGATTTTGTCAAAATTCTTTTTGTTTCTAAAATTTCATTTTCTAATTTGGTATTTTTATTTTCTAATTTATACATAGATTTAGTCATCGCCTTAATACCGAAGTAAAGTTGATCAGAGGGTAAGAGGCATACCTCACTTACCATATCAGACTTGAAGCCTGAATCTCACCCTGCTTCGCTACTTTCATCTGAGGTCGCTCCCCCTTCATCGATGTTGGGTTCTGATGTACTTTGTCCTTCGTAGCTTGCCATCAGTGATATCCCGGCATATTCTTGAATCTCGGACTCAGATGAAGAAGTGTCGTCCCAAGTAGCTTTTAGGTTCTTGTGCTTCTTGGGAATCTTACCTTTGTCCTTCTTTAGTTCTGGGCAATCTTCTTTTAGATATCCTTCCTTTTGACACTGGTAGCACCGTATCTTTCTTCTATTTCTTGGATTATTTTTATTCTGTATTTCTTTAAATTTATTAGATCTAAAAAAACTTTTTAAAGTTTCTTACCATGTATGCTTCCTAATCATCTTCTGAGTCTTACTCGGGTTCATCCCTTTTGGTTGCATTTAGTGCGATCATCTGGCTTGTTTCCTTTGTTCCTGCACACCTGGTTTCATACAATTCAAGAGTGGAGAACAATTCTTCTAAAATACTTACCTCCAGATCTTTCGAAATGTAGTAGGCGTCGACGATTGATGTCCATTCTGAAATTCTGGGAAACGCGTTGAGTGCGTAGCGTATGCTGTCCCGATTTGTTACCGTTTCTCCAAGGTTCTCGAGATCGATAATCAGTTCTTTTACCTTCGAGTGTAGATTGGCTACCTTCTCACCTTTTTCGAGACGAATGTTCATCAACTTGTTCCAGAGGATGTCTCTTCTGGCGAGCTTCGCTTCAGACGTGCTTTCGTGGAGTTCCAGGAACTTCTCCCAGAGTTCTTTAGCAGATGAATAGCTTCCGATGCGGTTAACCTCTTGAGGCGGTAACACGCTCAGCAGGTGATATTCTACACGGCTGTTTGCTACAGATTCATTCTGCTCATTTTTTGTCTCATTGCTCTCTTCTTTTTCTTCTCCATCTTGATTCGTCGGAGCTAAAAAATCATACTTCATAATAAATCGAATTTCGAAATCAGTTTTTAGGAATACCTCCATATGCCGCTTCCAGTCTGCGAAGTTCCCCTCAAATTTTTGTGGAACGATGCTTGGTCCGGTCATCTCATTGCTTCGATCGGCGGTTAGTCCTTCTGAAGCGCCTTACTCTGATACCACTTGTTGGTCCCTTTGGAGGCCGGCAAGAGGGGAGGGGTGAATTGCCCTACAAAAATAAACCACAAACCTTTCTCGGATATTTAACTAATTCAAAAAGAACTTGTAATCAAAATAAAGAGACTAATAAAATGCAAATCAGACACAGAGGGTTTACTTGGTTTGCAATCAGAGGATTACTAATCCAAGGCAAAGATGGCGCACTATCTGATTCTCCTCTGGGCGGAGTAGCCTCTTACAGCGTTGACAGCATAAATAAAAGAAACAGAAATGAAAGCACAGAGAAAACTGATTACAAGTGAGTTGATTTAACTGTGCAGATCAGTGCTATATTTATAGCACTGGTCGGGGCGCCCCGAATGGGTTACGGGCACCCTGGGGGGATAAAATTTTATCACCCAACGATCAGATCGCGTTTGATGCGATCCTGGTCAAAATTCAAGTCCGGGCGTCCGGAAGGGTTCTGGGCGCCTCGGGCTGCTCAGGGCGCCCCGGATTGCTCAGGGCACCCCGGACTGCTCAGGGCGCCCTGAGCCCTGAAGTCAACACAAGTTGACTTTTTGGTCTCCGGTTCAGCTCGTCTCGGTCCGGGTCTTGTTCGCTCCGGCTCCGCTAGCTTGGGTGATCTCGGCCATCCGGAATAGGGCTCACCCAAATCCAAGTTCCGGCCTTCTCCTCGAGCCTTCCTTCCCGGTTTCTCGTCCCTCGAACGCCGCGCACGTTCTTCTCGTCCACTGGTGTACTCTTCCACGGTCACCTCATCCCTCGGACGCACCGAGCCTGTCAGCTCTCTCCCGTGCCATCCTTCTCGCTAGCCGCGTCTTCCGCTCGACTTCCTGTGTTCCTAAGCTCCTGCACACTTAGACACAAGGGTTAGACAACGCATGACCTAACTTAGCTTGTTTGATCACATCAAAACACCTTGGGGTTCCAACAGTTATCAGGGTAAATCAGGAAGTGCTAGCAGTGGACGGTAAAGAAGCTCAGTATCTTTTGGTTGCACGCTCCATTTGGAGGAAAAAATTCTGTAAATTTGCCACAGTTGGATATCGAACCGCGAGTGCCTCAGTGATAACCTGGATGCCCTACCGCTGTACCATAGATTTGAAGGTATTCAGGTTGTCACCCAGGTACCTGCGGTTCGATCCCTAGTTATGATGTATTTACAGGAATTTTTTTCTTCAAATGGAGTGCACAACCAACGGATGCTAGGCTTTTGGGTTGTCGTCATGCACACTTCTCGATTTTATCCTGGTGCCCAATAGAAAAATTCCGTGAAGCCAAACCGGTCACTTTAGAGCTAATCAATAATGCTAAATGGATTTATCATTATTCAAATAATGCACCATCATCATTTGGATAATGAGCCATTGATATTTATACATATATTTATTTTAATAGATTTTGTGATTAATTTTTAATGGATACATAATATTTTAATATTTTATTAGATAACATTTCCATATAAAAAAATTATTATATCAAAAAAATAAGATATCTTCTATAATTTATTTTATGAATATTAATGTACCCATAAAACTGAATCATTTAGGATTATTAACGGGATCATTTTGCTCTCCGATATGCATATACGTCATCATGATTGAATAATATGATAAAAGACTATTCGTTTACTCCCAGTGCTCTTATCAATTTATTTCTATGTTAATAAAAAAGATAAATCATGGATAACTACTAATTATTAATATAAATAGCTAAGATATAAGAAACGGTATGATCCGACACCTCAAATTTGGACTATAAGACCCTATTTTAACTGATTTGAATAGTGGTTACTCAAGTAGTGTGTTGTTCGATTTTTATTTTTCTTAAATATGAGATATATTTTGCAAATTTAATAAAAAAATACATTCACTAAATCATAAATTATTTATAAACTTAATTTAAAACAATTTACATCCTCCCACTTAATCTTGGACAGATTGATATCGTCCTGCGGCTGTGGCTATGGTACTACACTAAAATATTTAGGTAGTTATCTAAGATTCTAATTATAGTATATTTATAAGAATTTTTTTTTTCTAGAGGGAACACATAACAAATAGATATTAAATTTTTGGGCTATTCATCATCGTATTTCTTAATTTATTCTGATAATCAATAAAAAAAAATTTATCAGATCAAATTAATGTATCTTAAAATTAATTAATAAAATTAACTGAATTTATTAATCGGATCGATGCAACTAGCTCGAGGTCCGGAGACTCGTAAGGTCGCACGAGGTGACCACGCATGAAGCATCAGGCGATCAATTGCGGGGCCGCTTGCGACATCACGAAGGGCGATCAGGTGAAGGGCCACCCACAACGACGCGAGGCGTGATTGCGAGCACCGTTGACATAGTTTTAAAAAATAATTTTAAAACAATATATAGAAAAGTAATTCTCAAATAAAATTTTAAATCTATCTATCCATTATAACGAAAAGAATAAATAATCCAAAAAATGCAGAATTTGATTAAAAAAAATTATTGCTGTACTCACAAATAAAAACTGGGGTAAGCCAAGACTTTAAGTTAGGCCATCTATCACACATGTGCGTGCCTATGTATCTTTGTTAATTGGATTAATGGAGCATGTCACATACTCACATTTTAATGAGAATTTTGAAGTCGGTGCCAAGGAGGATATTCATCCACTCCACCCATCAGAATGACACTTCTCTAAGTGTGAAACAAATTATCATCTTTGGGTAAATAAAGAATATTATAGCTACATAAATATTGGAGGATTACATGCCATTAATATGATAAATGATGATTTGTTCATCTCAATGCCTCTGTTAATTAATCTAGGTTAATATAAAAGAGGTAAATCATAAGTGATGTGCTACTAAAAAAAATAATTAATCAGGCTCAGTAACGTCGAGTATGGGTGACCGGCCCGGGCCCACGAAAGTTTTTCACCGGCCACCAGGATAAATTGGGAAGCACTCGCAGTGGGCAGTCAGGAGCCCAGCATCCTTTAGTTGCGGGAAGCGCTACTAGCCATTAGTAAAAGTGGTCAAGGCATGAGAAAGGACATACTCGGACACACTGAGTTTCGATTCCAAGACTTTATGTGGCAATACTCCATGCCTCAACCACTGCACCGCCCTGGGAGATGGATTACAAGTCATTAATGGATGATGCGCAACTTGATTCGGGTACTAATTGATAGTCTTATTATCACAATTGATAGTCGTATTATAACTACCCATCACAATATTCTAAAGTATGATTCTTTGCCATAAAATTAATATCTTATGTTGGATCGCGTTGGGTCGGCTAGAAGGGGGGTTGAATAGCCCTGCAAAAATAAAAACACAACCCTTCTCGATATTTCAAAATAACACTTGCATAAAATAAATTAACTAAACAGAAAGTAAAAGAAGAGGCAAAGGGGTTTTACTTGGTTATAACCGGGGAGGTTATTAATCCAAGGAAATTGAAGCGCACTAACTATCTCCTTCAGGCAGAGAAGTCTCTTACAATAATTAAGCACATAAAATAAAGAAGCTAAACTAAGAATGAAGCGTACAAGTGTTGAATATGCAATTGCTTGTGTTAATTGAAAGCTTCTAGACCAAGGTTGTATTTATAGCCTTGGTTGGGGTGTCTAGAAGGGGATAAAATTTTATCCCTTTCGCACGGATCACGGTTTGATCGCGTTCTAGATAAAACCTCAGTCCGGGCGCCCGGAAGGGTTCCGAGTGCCCCGGACTGTTCCGAGCGCTCGGAATGGGTCAGGGCGCTTGGACCCTCAAAGTCAACCCCTATTGACTTTTTCAGTCCGGGCCCTCTGCTCCGGTTCAGCTCGCCTCGGTTCGGGTCTTCCGCTCTGGCTCCGCTTGCTTGGGTGATCTCTGTCATCCGGAATATGACTCACTTGAACCCAACTTCCAGCCTTCTCGAGCAGGCTTCCGCTCCGGCTTCTCGTCCCTCGGAATCGTTGCTTTCTTCCTTCTCGCTAGCTGCATCTCTTGCTCCTCGAGCAATCTTTCGCTCCGGCTTCTCATCCCTCGGAAACACCGCACGCTTCCTTTTTGTCCGCCGGTGTACTCTTCCGCAGCGCCTCGTCCCTCAGACGCACCGCATGCCGTCCTTCAAGCTAGCTGCGTCTTCTGCTCGACTCCTTGTGCTCCTAAGCTCCTGCACACTTAGACACAAGGTTCAAATATCACAGGACCTAACTTAACATGTTGATCACATCAAAACAACCTTGGGGTTCCAACATCTTATCCATATGCCAACTACAAATAGAATGTCAAATCGGCTTATAGTTAAACATAATAGATTAACTATATCACTCCTATAATATTTTAAGTCAATTGATTTTCCTTTTGGATCATTAATAATTTTTACATTTGTTATTATAGGTGTATTAATTTTTTTAATATTTTCCATACTATTTTTTTTAATTAATTCTTTAACATATTTATTTTGAAATACATAATTTCTATCTTTTATTTATTTTATTTTTAATCATAAAAATAATGTTAATTATCTTACTAGGTTTATTTCAAATTCACTTTCCCTTAAAGTTATAAATTTTTTAAGAATTTTGTGTTAGTTGATCAAAAAATTATGTCAACTACATGGCTTTTAGCTATGAATATGTTTTTCTCAAGGATTTAAACAAATATGATTGAGTCAATGTATCCTTGTTTAAACTTTTTTCTGTAAAATATCATATACTGACCCCAAGCACTCCACACAATCGACCCAATAGCCATTTGTAGAAAGATAAATTAGAAAATCGAGCAGACCTCCATATGGGAGGGTATTTTCTCCTGACTTAGCCGAAATAGACCCTTGCCCATTTCTACAAATCTACTATGTGGTCACCAACTCGGCTAAACCCTTTTGACATTAAGTTGACAACCTATCATACCAAACCCTAGATATTTATTTTAGACCATATAAAATTTTCTTTAGTCTAGAAATATGATTTAGGTGGAACTTACATAAATCTTTTCTTTTATGAAACTATTAAGAAATACTGATTTGACATCAATTTAATACAACTTGAATTTGTTATGCGTTGTATAGGCTAGCAGCATTCTAATGGACTCAAGTCTAGCTACTAGTGTATAGGTTTCATCATAAATCTAGGTCTTCTATTTGACTAAATCCTTTAACTACTAAATTATTTCTAATAATTTTACCCTTAACCTGACACATTCTTAGGATATCCTTGTTCACCACAAGGAAGACATTCCCATGTGTCTTAGAGGTCTAGGATTTAGAGTCAAGTGTGTGTGTGTATATATATATATCACCCATTTTACATGTCTCCATACATAGAATATACAGTTGTCTTTTGAGTTTTATGAGATGATTTTCAATTTTACTTGATTGAGATTAAGTTTAAATTTGGGAAGGTTGTTTAACCTTAAGTTAGATTCAAGTTTACACTTTAGTCAATTAAGTGGATATTTCTAGACATGACTTCAAGGTCGTGGTAAGGCATAGGGGCTTTTTTAATCAGATCAACAACCACTTCCTTAGACAAATCTAATTTAAGAAATTGAACACTTAACTAACTTAGTATAAAACTCGAGTTTAACTAGTTTAGGATGTGGTGAAATAGCTTTTGTCTGTTCCTCTTAATTGAATGCACCAAGTAGGATATTCCTTATCCAATTCGGACATACTTAGACTAAGTCTCCTTAACGTGCTATCATCTCACCACGTCCAGATATATGTTGTCAAGGCCAAACAACCTTTTTTGTAAGTACTCCGAGGTAATTTTGATGTGGTCAACAGAGTTAAGTTAGGTCATGTATAAGTTTGATGTCTTGTGTCTAAGTGTGCATAAACTTAGGAGCACAAGAAATTGAGCGAAAGACGCAGCTAGCGAGAAGGATGGCACGGGAGAGAGTCGATGGGCTCGGTGCGTCCGAGAGACCAGGTGTTGCGGACGAGAAGGAAGCACGCGGCTCTTCGGAGGGGCGAGAAATCGGAGCAGAAGGAGAAGGTGAGAAAATGAGTTTGGGTGAACCCTATTCTGGATGACTGAAATCACTTAAGTGAACGAAACCAGAACGGAAGAGAAATGAGCAGTCAACAGAGGTTGACAGCTTCAGGCGCCTGGAGTAGCTCCGGGGGTCCGGAATGCTCCGGGGGTCCGGAATGCTCCGGGGGCCCGGAATGCTCCGGGGGCCTGGACCCCCTGGGGCAGCCCAGGGGAGCCTCCCTTGACGAGGCTTTGAATGAGCTACATTAGCACAGTTCGAGCGCCCGGAGCGGTCTGAGCGTCCGGACCCGATAAGGTTGATTTATTATGAGCTGTTGAGAACCGTTGCGACGTGGATAGAGTTTTATCCACGCTTAGGTGCTCGGAGCTGCCACGTTAGTAAACAGTCATATATAACCAACAAGCTATAAATAGAGCTCTGGTCTCAGTAATAGAAATCAACACTTGTACTCAAATTGCTTTTCTATTCTACTACTTTGATTGTGAGTTGTCGATGTTGTAAGAAGCTACTCAGACTAAAGGATAATTCTAGTGAGCTTTTTATAGTGTTGGATTAGCAATCTTTTCTGATTGCAAACCAAATAAATTATGTGTTTCTTGTAAGTACCCCGGGGTGGTTTTGATATGGTCAACCAAGTTTAGTTAGGTCTTGTTATGTTTAATCCTTATGTCTAAATGTGCAGGAGCTTAGGAATGCAAGAAGTTGAGCGGAAGATGCAGCTAGTGAGAATGATGGTACGGGAATAGAGTCGACAAGCTCGGTGCATCCAAATGATAAGATGCTGTGAAAGAGTACACCGGTGGATGAAAAGGACATGCACAGTAGTCTTAGGGATGAGAAGCTAGGAAGGAAGGATACTCAAGGTAGAGGCCGGAAGATGGGTCCGGGTGAGCCTAATTCTGGATGGACAAAATCACCCAGGCAATCGGAGCAGCGGATGAGACAAATGGGAGTTACAGAGCTACCGAAGGCACCCTCAATGAGGTTGGAAGTGCCTCCGTGCCTTTATATGGGAAAGCACCTTCAATAGGGTTGAAGGCACCTTCAATAGGGTTGAAGGCGCCTTCAACCACCCATGGAAGGCACCTTCAACCCTTTGAAGGTGCCTTAGACTGGACAAAATTAATTGTTAGTGAAGATAAAGCCTTATTTTCTCTTGCCTCGCTAGAGGCTCCTTCCACCTTGTTGAAGGTGTCTTCTATCCTCGGATAAGATTTTCCAAGGGATATAAAAAGACCCCTAGACCTAAGAAAAAAACTACAACTGAACTACAAGTCTTGTAATCATTCTTAATCATTCTATGAGTTGTAAGCATCTGTAAGAGTCTACTCCGCCTTCAACAAAGGAGTTTTTCTAGTGGATCTTTCTTCAATGCCTTGGATTAACAACCACCACGTTAGTAAACAGTCATATATAACTAGCAGGCTATAAATAGAGCTATGGTCTTAGTAGTAGAGATCAACACTTGTACTCAAATTGTTTTTCTATTCTACTACTTTGATTGTGAGTTGTCGATGTTGTAAGAGGATACTCAGACTGAAGGATAATTATAGTGAGCTTTTCATAGTGTTGGATTAGCAATCTTTTCTGATTGCAAACAAAGTAAATTATGTGTCTCTTGTAAGTACCCCCAAGATAATTTTGATGTGGTCAACCAAGTTCAGTTAGGTCCTGTTATATTTAATCCTTATGTCAAAATGTATAGGAGCTTAAGAAAACAAGAAGTTGAGTGGAAGATGCAGCTAGTGAGAATGATGGCACGGGAATAGAGTTGACGGGCTTGGTGCATCCAAAGGATAAGATGCTGCGAAAGAGTACACTGATGGACGAGAAGGAAATGCACAGTAGTCTTAGGGATGAGAAGCTAGGAAGGAAGGCTACTCGAGGAGAAGACCGGAAGATGGGTCCGGGTGAGCCCAATTCCGAATGGACAAAATCACCAAGATGATCGGAGTAGTGGAAGAGCCAAATGGGAGTTGCGGAGCTGCTGGAGGCGCCCTCAATGAGGTTGGAAGCGCCTCCGCGCCTTTATGTGGGAAAGTGCCTTCAATAGGGTTGAAGGCGCCTTCAACCACCTATGGAAGGCACCTTCAACCCTTTGAAGGTGCCTTAGATTGGGCAAAATTAATCGTTAGCGAAGATAAAGCCTTATTTTCGCTTGCCTCGCTGGAGGCTCCTTCCACCTTGTCGAATGTGTCTTCCAGCCTCGGATAAGATTTTCCAAGGAATATAAAAAGACCCCTGGACCAAAGAAAAAACTACAACTGAACTACAAGTCTTGTACTCACTTTCTAGTCATTCTGTGAGTTGTAAGCGTCTGTAAGAGTCTACTCCGCCTTCAACAAAGGAGTTTTTCTAGTGGAGCTTTCTTCAACGCCTTGGATTAACAACCACCGAGGTTGTAATCAAGTAAATAGATTGTCCTCTTACTTTTGTTCAGTTTTGTTATTCTATTTACTATTATTGTGTTGCTGATCAAATCAAAACAACGAGAAAGGGTTTATTTTTTATATAGGCAATTCACCCCCTCTTGTCGGCCCTATTGAACCAACATCTCTTTCTTTCATTAATTATTTTATTTTTATTAATTATTTTACAAGTAAGTGTTTCTCTAATTTAGAATGAAAAGGTCGAGAAATGTTTAAATTTATTTTCAGGGTAATTCACCCATCTTGCTAGCCGCACGGGTCCTACAAGTGGTATTAGAGCCAGGACACTTCAGAAGGACTAACCGTTATCCGAAGCACAAGAAATGACCGGATCCAGTATCTACCCACCGAAATTCGAGGGAAATTTCACGACGTGGAAAAAGCATATGGAGGTATTCTTCAAAATCGACTCTGAGATTTTGTTAATTATAAAGTATGGTTTTGTAGCACCTAAGGATCAACATGGAGCTGATAAAGAATACACGTGGACAAAGAAAAAATAAGCCAACTTCGTGGCTAATGGAAAAAGAATAATTCCATCTACTTAGTGTTTTTCTGCCCTAGGAGGTTACCCGAATCGGAAGCTACGACTCTGCCAAAGATCTCTGAAAAAAATTCCTGGAACTTCACGAGGGTACTTCGGAAGCTAAGTTAGCGAGACAGAACATCCTCCAAAGTCCACTGACGAACCTCTGGATGAACAAGGGAGAAAAGATAGCCCAACTCCATGCGAAAATCAAAGAATTGATCACCCAACTCAACAATCTCGGAGAATCGATAGCGAACTAAGATTCTATCTGGTACGCACTTAACGCTTTTTCAAGAACTCTAGAGTGATCAGCTTTAGTAGATGCATACTACATCTCTAAAGATCTCGAGGTAAGTACGCTTAAAAATTTATTTTTTACATTCGAACTTTATGAGTCTCGATGTACAGATACTAAAGAAATAAAAAAGTTGAACAGCAATGCCCTAAAAGCCAAGAAGGATGAATCAGATGCTGACACTTCCCTCAACGATGATGAAACAACATTTATGGTAAGGAAATTTAAGAAATTTTTTAGATTTAATAAATTTAATCAAGTGCAAGCCAAAAAAAGAAGAATAAGGAAGGTAAGATACTATAACTGCAATGAAGAAGGACGCATCAAGGATGACTGTCCAAATATGAAAAATAAGGACAATAAGAAAGGATCAAGCAAAAAACATTGAAGGCAACTTGGGATGAGACATCATCATAATCTAAATTAGAGTAATATGTTAGAGTAGCACTGATGGCAAGTCATCAAGAGGAGAGCATAGATGAAGGAGGAACTACAATGGAAGAAAGCAGTAGTGAGGAGGACGTAACCAACTTCAAATTGAATCTGATAAGTGAGGTATGTCTTCTACCTCCTGACGCTTTATTTTCATGTATTAAATCTATGACTAGATCGTTATATAAGCGTAAGTCTAAAAATACTAATTTGAAAAAGAAAGTTTTAGAATTGAAAACAATCTTAGCGGATACATGTCCTTTAGAAATATATGATATACTAAAGGATGAAAATAAAAAATTAAAGGACAAATTAAAAAATCAAAAAATTCTGCATGTGTTAATCCTAATACTTTATGAAATTATAAAAGCCTAAATTGGTACCTTAATCATAAGGGACAGATTAGAAAAGTACCACAAAAATATATACCAAAGAAATTTCTTATTAATCAGTAGGTAAAAATTTATTTTAGATCCCCAAATATTGCTTACTATAAATAAATAATTATGCATGTTTTAAATTCAAAAATATTAATTTTATTTGCTAAATTAAATATGAATGCATAGTATTCACATTTATTGTTGAATTTTTTTTCCTATTACTAAAATGAATAAACTCTTAGTAAATTTTTTTTGAAAATTTTTATCGATTAAATAATTTGTTATAGATTTTTTTTATTGAAAATCATAATTTAAAATTTAAATTTTTTTCAAAGATATATTTTGAAATTTCTGATTTGTCAGTGAATTATCTGCAAGATACGAGAATAAATAATAAAAGGGTTATAAGAAAACAACCTTATCGTAATTTATGGAAAATTTTAGATATTTTTGTGGATTTATTTGGAGATAGTATGATAGAATTTAAGGGGATAAAAATTGTTGAGTCTAAAGAGGTAAGGGAAATCACCATTTGAGGGGGCTTAATAGGGAGTTAACATTAAGTGGAGTAATTAAACCCTACTTATATAAGTAGGGCAATAGTGCCCTAACCTTTTCCCTTCATGCCTTCTCCCCCGATTGTGTCGATTAGCACTCGAGAGTCGACGGTCGTTGCAACTCTCGATCGCGCCAACACCTTGTCGCAAATCGAGTCTCCCACCTCCTCTACTCCTCAACAGAGGTCGTGTCGGCGGAGTTTTCACCGGAAAGCAGCCTCGTGCAAGGGATCTTCGGTCGAGTGAGGGGATTCAAGCTTCAATGTCGCTGGGGGTTGAATCGTCGAGATCCTGTAATCGGTCTTGGTTGGGAGTTGCACTCCAAATGGCGGTCTCGTCGTCCCAAGCCCTAAATCTGAGCTTACTCTGTCGGGTGCCCTTCGCTGCTTGTGAGGGGTCTGTCGTCGTGGTAAGTTGAGGTATGGTAGTTCGATTAGGGTTATTTAGCTATGGAGATCTGTGATTTGATGCTAGGATGGAAAGTTATGTTGACTAAGGTTTGGTCCTGGCAGTGCTTCACGGTAAAAGACTCGACTACAAATTTTTAGCAACAAGTATCAGGAGCCTTAGCAGTTGTTTTCCAACCGTGAATCAGTAGGTAAGGCCTCTACAACTTTAGGTGATTGGTCTTTTGATGTGGGCGTGGGATTCAGTTTGGATTGTGTGCTGATTAGAGTGATTGCAATTGTTTCTAGCTTTTGTAAAAGCTCCGATTGTAGATCTGTGGTAGCGGGCAACACCACTGCGCTTGTGTCGTCAGCAACACCTCCTAGCAGTGGGTCAACCGAGGTGAGGTTATTATAGAGTAAAGCGTTGGGTTATGAATACTTAGTGTTAATTGAATCTGAATCAGTGTTATGTTGTATTTAGGGAACAAATTCATGATTTGACAACCCTAATTGTTGTAGTGTAATTAGGGGGTTTGGATTTGTTTGAATAGATGAGTAATGGGGAATAGTAGAGGGTAATGAATGAGCCCCGAGTAGTTACCTGTTTCGAATATTGGTTTAGTTATTTAAATTCATACAAATTTGGTTAAAATTGATACGTTGACGCTCAAATTTATATCTATGCAGTCTCACGTTGTTGTCCCTGATAATTAGCAGATACTAGACACCATGTTTACTTGTTTGATTATGTATCCTATTGAGCATGCGGCTTCATGTAACATACCTGATTTCTGTTATATATATATGATGACTGTTGTATTGTACGCATTATGTCATTGCATGCATGTCGGCGACCATGTCTCCCTTGTGGCTTAGAGGGTCGTTGGCCAGGGCCGCACACTCGACCACTCATTGCTCACTCACGAAGTAGTGATAGCTGGAGTTGCGAGTAGCAAGGACCCCCGTCGCAAACATAGCTAGTTATCTACTATGCAACTGTCCCCTCAGCCACTCGAGAGTTGTGGTAGCCGGAGTGGTGTACAGTCTGTCATTGTCCCAGCCTCTCGACCATACCGGGGTCATGGTACTAGAGGGGTGGGCGGGAGTAATCATCCATGCATACGTTGTTTATGTTATACTTGTTTATGCTGTTGTGTGTTTACTTATGCAGTTCTTTTATCATATACCTGTTATATATGCTTGGACACTGGTTTCTTTGATAGTATACCTTACATGTGATCCTGGTAGTTATAAGCAGCACTGTAGTAGATTTGTGCTACTTCTGACCCTATACAACTAGCTTAGGATATAGTTTCAGGTATGATTATGTACTATGATTTCACAGTAGTATCTGCTATTTATCTCTCCGAGACTGTATACTGTTGTATCCATAGTTCATTATTTCACTCTTGCACTATCTACCTATTATCCGTTGAGTCTTAGCACTCACCACCCGTAAATTAGTTTTCTTTCGCCAGGTAGCCGTTAGTTGATACCAATACACTTGGAGGAGGATCCTCACTGGCCGGTCCCACGTCGCTTCCGTTGATGGATTTCTGGTTTTGTTTATCATTTTAGTTGTGATTTGATCTTGTGAACTTGGTATTGTAATAACCCGTAGTGGACTTAGTGTTATCTTGTATTTGGATTTGTTTTGTCGAGGAGTCAAGCCGAGCCGGCCCGCGGGGAGTAGTTTTGTTATTTTGTGCTTGATATTTGTTTTTCCACTATGTTTTATCAGCCGTGTGGGTTGCGTATTATCTACATGGATGTGTTTAGATCCAGCCGTGTTGGCTGTGTTTTGCATATGAGTAACTTTTGGCTATGTATACTGGTTTCATATGTCTCTACTACAGGGGAGGTGTTGTCTGATTTTCATCGGATAACCTTACCCTCAGGGCGTGATAATTTATTGGTATCAGAGCCATAGGTTTACGATGCCTATTTTGCAAGTTTTGGATTTTCCATGATTTAAATCCTCGAAGTGACTTTTTGGGATTTGGGATCAGGCAGTGGCGAAATACCTCCAAGTTATAGGATGTAAGTTTTATGAGTATAATCATATATTATTGGTAGTACTCATTAGTTGTTGATACCAGGTATGAGACGAGGTCGGTCAGCAGCTGGTTATCGTCGTGGTCCGGGATGACCACGGAAACAATCTATCGAGGTTGGGGAGCCATAACCAGTGACCCAGGAGGCGGATTCTTCTAAGGATCCAACTGATGTTGAGACTGTTAGCCAGGGATAGGCCCATCCGATTCCTAATAGATATCAGAGATGTCATCCTCAAGAAATTCCTTACATTGTACCACCTGTGGGGGATCAGGGATTTCAACCACAGGGGATTTCTTCCACGATACCATCAGTTGTACCTGCACCTACTACTACTGGCTAGATAAGGGGTAGAGCTTGTATACCGTTGCTGGCGAGATCAGTCAAGGACAGATTTACTTTATACCAGGGCAGAGCAGATCCTTGGTCTGCTCGTAGTTGGTTGATGAATTTGGAGAGCACCTTCGGGTACATGAATTGTACGGATGAGGAAAAAGTGGAACTAGCTTCATATCACCTCCGAGATTAGGCGGTCACATGGTGGAACATGCAGAAGATGCTTTTTGGGGAGCAACGCATCACGTGGTCGATGTTCCGAGATGCTTTCGATTGGCAGCATTTTCCTGCTACGTTTCGTCAAACCCGATGCCGAGAATTTTTGAACCTCAAGCAAGGCGACAGTTCAATGATGGAGTACAACGTAGAATTTTGTAGACTGGCTGAATTTTTTCCTCACTTAGTGGCACTGGCACAGGATTATGATTATATGCAAAAGTTTACCCAGGGTCTTGTAGCATACATTCGGCTCAAGATGTCCGGATTTCCTGGTAGCTCATGCCGAGGGGTATTGGATTGTGCATTGTTTATCGAGATGACTCAGCAGCAAGTGACTCAAGAGAAAGGTAATGATAAACGGTGGTCTCAGAAAAGAGGGAATAGGAGCCAGGGTTCTTGGGCTACTTCCGGAGGATCTTCTTGGCCTCAGAAGACGGGGTGAACATCAGATGGAGGTTCTCGTTTCTCTCAACATGATCGGAATAAGGACTTTGGTGGGACCATGTGTTTTCAGTGTGGTTCCAAGAGTCACACCAAGAATAATTGTTCATTGGATCATTCTATATGCTTCTATTGTAAACTTCCAGGGCATGAGAGTCGGAATTGTACTCTGAAGGTACAGTTGGAGGCTACTAAAGTTACATCACAGGGGGGACAACCCTCATAGTCACAACCACAGAGAGGATCTCAGAAGACTCAGAGTGCCCATGTCGGTAGAGACCGTCGCCTCCTCAGGGACAGATATATCATATGCAGAGTCAGGAACCAACGACCACACAGTATTTTGTTGCAGCATCTTCTCATCAGGCATATCCGGTACAGCGGGGTTTCCATCCACCTCAGCCTTATTCGTCATTCCTGCAACAACCTCAGTCTCAGTGTCAGCAACCGGCTGCCGCATCTCTGATTCCAGCTCAAACCAACCCAGGGATGCCACAGCCGAGTTCAGAGGTGGGTCGCTTTTATGTTGTGACATAGGAGGAGGCACAGCAGGCTGAAGGATCAGTTTTCTGAGGTACTATTTCAGTTTATTCATTTACTACAGATCTATTGATAGATACTGGCAGTTCTCATTCATTCATATCTCGGGTGTTTCTGGGTAAAATCGGGAGGCTGCCTACTCATCGGACCCATGGGTTAACAGTATCTCTACCATCTGGTGAGGTACTAAGTATTAGTCTGGACGTCATAGGATGTCCTTTAGACTTCAATGGTCAAACTCTTATGGTGGATCTACAAGTATTAGAAATGGTGGAATTCGACATTATTTTGGGCATGGATTGGCTGGCTATGAACCATGCCATAGTTGACTGTGGAGCGAGAGTAGTCACATTCCGACCTCCCGGTCAACTATCATGGATTTTCATTGGAACCGGGGGTGATGGGATATCATTTATTTCAGCACTACAAGCGAGGGTGTCAGGGATATTTGCTATCCATGATTAAAGCTGGTTTGGACGGATTACCTCAACTCTCGGACGTTCCTATTGTTCGAAAATTTCCAAATGTGTTCCCAGACGAACTCCCTGGCTTGCCTCCTAAAAGGCAAGTCGAGTTTACGATTGAGATGATTCCAGGAACTGCACCGATATCAAAGACTCCCTATCGTATGGCACCAAAGGAATTAGGGGAGCTGAAGGTTCAGTTGCAAGAGTTGTTGGACAGAGGATTTATCCGTCCCAGTGTTTCTCCATAGGGAGCCCCGGTACTCTTCGTTAAGAAGAAGGATGGATCATTGAGATTATGTATTGATTACCGACAGCTGAATGCGATGACTATTAAGAACAAATACCCATTATCATGTATAGAAGATTTATTTGATCAGCTGAAGGATACCTGTGGATATTCTAAGATTGATTTACGCTCAGGCTATCATCAGCTCAGGGTTAGAGATACAGATATCTGAAGACAGCGTTTCACACTCGTTATAGTCACTATGAATTCTTGGTAATGTCATTTGGATTTACCAATGCTCCAGCAGTATTTATGGATCTTATGAACAGAGTGTTCCTTGAGTACTTGGATCAGTTGGTCATCGTGTTCATTGACGATATTCTGATATATTCCCGATCTGAGGAGGAACACAAGTGACACCTTCGCATAGTTTTAGAGACGCTACGGCGAGAACATCTCTATGCGAAGTTTAGTAAATGCACATTTTGGCAACCTTCAGTGAGTTTTTTTGGACACATTGTTTCCAGCAGAGATATATCAGTCGATTCACAAAAGATTTAGGTCATCACTAGCTGGGAGCAGCAAAAGACGGTACAGGAGATACGTAGTTTCTTGGGATTAGCTGGGTATTATTGGAGGTTCATCGAAGGTTTCTCCAGCATAGCCTTACCTTTGACACGATTGACCCGAAAGGGAGAGAAATTACGTTGGAAAGAATCTTGTGAAAAGAGTTTCCAGGAGCTCAAGCAGAGGCTCATTACGGCACCAATACTAGTACTTCCCTCTGGTGTGGGTGGATTCGTTCTTTTCACTGACGCGTCATATCAGGGATTGAGTGCAGTACTTATGGAGCACGACCGAGTGGTATCATATGCTTTCCGTCAATTGAATGATCATGAGAGAAATTATCCAATCCATGATTTGGAGTTGGCAGCTATCATTTTCACACTGAAAATTTGGCGACATCATGATGGGATCACCTTTGATATTTACACAGATCATAAGAGCCTTAAGTACTTGTTTACTCATAAGGAATTGAATCTGCGACAAAGAATATGGATAGAATTTCTGAAAGATTATGATTGCACAATTAACTATCACCCGGGGAAAGCCAACGTGGTGGTCGATGCCTTGAGTAGAAAATCCAGATGGGTTTTGGCTTGTCACCGAGTGATGGTTACGGAATTGATACAGAGTTTCTCTGAGTTGGGGTTGGTGGAGCAACGACAAACAGAGCGAGGCATTCTAGTCTTCATGGTTGCCCAGTCACCTATTGTTGAGCGTATTAAAGAGAGTCATGCTATAGATCAGCATCTACAGTTTTTATGTAGCAGAGTTATCTCAGGACAGCAGACGGAGTTTTTCTGTGATGATAATGGAATTCTATATTTCCGTGGAAGATTATGTGTTCCCGATTCGCATCCTATTCAGGAGGATTTGCTACAGGAAGCACATCGATCTAGATTTGCGATTCATCCAGGAGGTACTCACATGTATAGGGATTTGAAATGATCTTACAGGTGGAATGACATGAAGAAGGACATTGCGAAATTCGTGGCACAATGTTTAGTATGTCAGCAGCTAGAGGCGGAGCATCAGAGGCTAGCTGGTTGACTTCAGAGGATAGAAATACCGGAATGGAAATGGGAGCATATCACTATGGATTTTGTGGTAGGCCTACCCCGGACCTATAAGGGACGTGATGTAATTTGGGTAATCATTGATCGGTTAACCAAATCTACACACTTTCTACCGATTAGAAAGATAGAATCATTAGATCGATTGACAGATTTATACTGTAGAGAGATCATTAGATTGCATGGTATACCTCTAAGTATTATATCAGATAGGGATCCATGATTTACTTCTCGATTTTGGCAGAGTCTCAGCAAGCCATGAGTACGGAGCTCCGTTTTAGTACAGCATTTCACCCTCAAACTGATGGACAGTCGGAGCGTACTATATAGACATTGGAGGACCTACTGAGACCTTGTATTATGGACTTCGGTGGTAGTTGGGATGATCATATGCACTTGGTTGAGTTTGCATATAACAACAGTTATCACTCGGTGATTCAGATGGCACCATTTAAGGCATTGTATGGCAGAGCATGTAGAACTCCTACTTTATGGGAAGAGGTTAGAGAATCGCAAGTCTTGGGCCTGCAACGTATTCAGCGAGATGCAGAGTTAGTTGGCACCATTAGACGCAGAATGTCAGAAGATCAGGATCAACAGAAAAGTTATGCAAATCGGAGGGGGAGACCTTTAGAGTTTTCTGTGGACGATCATGTGTTCCTGCGAGTGTCTCCCACCAAAGGAGTTAAAAGGTTTGGATTGAAGGGTAAGTTAGATCCTCATTACATCGGACCCTTTCAGATATTTGAGAGGATAGGTGAGGTAGCTTATCGATTAGCGCTGCCACCATCACTTGCTGGGATGCATGATGTATTCCATGTGTCTATGTTGAGAAAGTACGTGTCACACCCTATGCATATTTTGACAGATGTATCAATCACACTTCAGCCAGATGTAACATATGAGGAGGTTCCAATTCGGATATTGGATCGCAGGGAACGTCAGAAGCGAAATAAACAATCTGACTTGTCAAGATTGGATGGAAGCATCATTCAAATGACGAAGCAACTTGGGAGCTTGAGGATAAGATCCGAGCGCAGTACCCACAGTTGTTTAATGAAGGTATGTAAAGTTATTCCATTAGTGGTAATGATTACACATGTCATTTGTTTTTAACGCAGTTATGTTATAAATTTGGGGACCAAATTTTTGTTAGAGGGGGAAAATGTGAGATACAGGAATAAATAATAAAATGATTATAAGAGAACAACCTTATCGCAATTTATGAGAATTTTTAGATATTTTTGTAGATTTACTTGGAGATAGTATGGTAGAGTTTAAGGGGATAAAAATTGTTGAGTCTAAAGAGGTAAGGGAAATCATCATTTGAGGGGGCTTAATAGGGAGTTAACATTAAGTGGAGTAATTAAACCCTACTTATATAAGTAGGGTAACAGTGCCCTAACCTTTCCCCTTCGTGCCTTCTCCCCCGATTGCGCCGATTAGCACTCGAGAGTCTCAAGTATATGGAGGTATTCTTCAAAATCGACTTTGAGATTTTCTTTTAATTATAAAGTATGATTTTGTAGCACCTAAGGATCAACATGGAGCTGATAAAGAATACACGTGGACAAATAAAAAATAAGCCAACTTCGTGGCTAATGGAAAAAAGCATAATTCCATCTACTTAGTGTTCTTCCGCCCCAGGAGGTTACCCGAATCGAAAGCTGCAATTCTGCCAAAGATCTCTGAAAAAAAAAATTCTGGAGCTTCACGAGGGTACTTCGGAAGCCAAATTAGTGAGACGAAACATCCTCCAAAGTCCACTGACGAACCTCCGGATGAACAAGGGAGAAAAGATAGCCCAACTCCATGCGAAAATCAAAGAATTGATCACCCAACTCAACAATATCGGAGAATCGATAGCGAACTGAGATTCTATCTGGTACGCACTTAACGCTTTTCCGAGAACTGTAGAGTGGTCAGCTTTAGTAGATACATACTACATCTTTAAAGATATTGAGGTAAGTACGCTTAAAATCTATTTTCTACTTTTGAACTTTATGAGTCTCGATGTACAAATACTAAAGAAACAAAAAAGTTGAACAACATTATCCTAAAAGCCAAGAAGGATGAATCAGACGCCGACACTTCCCTCAACGATGATGAAACAACATTTATGGTAAGGAAATTTAAGAAATTTTTTAGATTTAATAAATTTAATCAAGTGCAGGCTAAAAAAAGAAGAATAAGGAAGGTAAGATACTATAACTGCAATGAAGAAGAACACATCAAGGATGACCGTCCAAAGATGAAAAAGAAGGACAACAAGAAAGGGTCAAGCACAAAACATTGAAGGCAACTTGGGATGAGACATCATCAGAATCTCAATTAGAGTAATATGTTAGAGTAGCACTGATGGCAAGTCATCAAGAGGAGAGCATAGATGATGGAGGAGCCACAACGGAAGAAAGCAGTAGTGAGGAGGACGTAACCAACTTCAAATTAGATATGATAAGTGAGGTATGTCTACTACCTCCTGACGTTTTATTTTCATGTATTAAATCTATGACTAGATCGTTATATAAGCGTAAGTCTAAAAATACTAATTTGAAAAAGAAAATTTTAGAATTGAAAACAATCTTAGCAGATACATGTCCTTTAGAAATATATGATATAATAAAGGATGAAAATAAAAAATTAAAGGACCAAATTAAAAAATTAAAAAATTTTGCATGTGTTAATCCTAATACTTTATGAAATTATAAAAGTCTAAATTGGTACCTTAATCATAAGGGACATATTAGAAAAGTATCACAAAAATATATACCAAAAAAATTTCTTATTAACCAGTAGGTAAAAAATTATTTTAGATCCCCAAATATTGCTTACTATAAATAAATAATTATGCATGTTATCAATTCAAAAATATTAATTTTATTTGCTCAATTAAATTTGAATGCATAGTATTCACATTTATTGTTGAATTTTTTCCCTATTGCTAAAATAAATAAACTCTTAGTAAAATTTTTTTGAAAATTTTTATCGATTAAATAATTTGTTATAGATTTTTTTTATTGAAAATCATAATTTAAAATTTAAAATTTAAAATTTTAAATTTTAAATTTTTTCAGAGATATATTTTGAAATTTCTGATTTGTCAGTGAATTATCTGTGAGATAGGGGAATAAATAATAAAAGGGTTATAAGAAAACAACCTTAGCGTAATTTATGGAAATTTTTAGACATTTTTGTGGATTTATTTAGAGATAGTATGATAGAGTTTAAGGGGATAAAAATTGTTGAGTCTAAAGAGGTAAGGGAAATCACCATTTGAGGGGGCTTAATAGGGAGTTTGTTGGTTGCTACTCGGAATATCGTACCGGCTTCACTGTACAAAAATTTTTGTACAAGTGTCGAGCCTTTCCTAACAACCTATTGTGTTCTTTAGAAATTAAACTTGGAATCACAAACAGAACTTAACATTATTGATTTCAAATTTAACTTATCTGTTCTTAGAAGTTTAGACTTGGATCGCAAGCAGAACTTTACACTATTGATCCGAGTCACCCATGTTACAAAGACGATTAAATATTTATTTCTAAAATTAGCTTTCAGTGATGAATGGCGAGGCACTAGGCCTTCTTGGTTATAGGAGCAACCACCACTGACTAGGCAAAGCCTTTTAAAAAAAATCAATATTTAATCTTCTTACAGTAACGCTAGGTTAACCACTAAAAATAATCGAATCACAAGATCAAAAAAGAAAAACAAAAGAACACACAAATCGAAACATAAATCGATTCCTAGAATCACTAGCCTCTTGTGTTTGGAATTCTTACAAAGAAAAACTAGCATGATGCGGAAAACAATTACTAGTTATACCTTTCTTTGTAAACTTTAATAACCTCTTGATCTTCTACCGTATTCCTCTTCTAACCTCGGACGTTGTGTGGGCAACAATCTTTCGAGATGAGAACCACCCAAGCCTCTTCTTCTTCTTGCAAGGTTCGGCCACCACCCTTCCTCCAAGGATGTAGAGATTCGGCCACCACCACCAAGCTCCAAGGGATGCTAAAACAAAGCCTCCTATGTCTCCTTCTTCCTCTAACAAGATCCGGCCACCACCAAACTCCTTGAGATGAGGATGTCGCCAGCCACCAAGGAAGAAAAATAGGAGAAGAGGATGAAGAGAAGGTCGGCCACACTACCAAGGAAGAGGGAGGAAAATAGAATAGAGTTGTGTCTCATGAAGGCACCTCTACCCCCTCTTTTATATTCCTTGGTCTTGGCAAATAAGGAAATATAATTAAAAACTCCTTATTTTCCTTGCCAATGGTTATTAAGGAAATTTTAATTAAAATTTCCTTACAACCTTCACATGGCCAGCCATCACCATGCCTCACAAATAAGGAAAGTTTTCGCCAAAAACTAAAACTTCCTTATTTACTTTCGAAAAATTTTAAAAAATAAAATTTCCTCTTTTGTATCCCTTCATGGTAGGTTATAAAAAGAAACTTTTATAATTTAAAAATTTATCTTTTTAAACATGTAGATGATTTACATAAAAGGAAAGTTTTCGCCAAAATTAAAATCTTCCTTTTAAAACTACAAATAAGGAAAGAGATTAAACTCTTTTCCTAATCTTTTGTAAAAAACTATAAAAGACAAGATTTAAATTTTAAACTTTCTTTTAAATCATGGCTTCCACATTAGAAAAAATTTTAAAAAATAAAATCCCTTTTATTTTTATTTGGTCGGCCACATAAAGCTTGGGTTCAAGCTAGGGACGGCCATAACAATGCACCCATGAACCAAGCTTTGGCCGGCCCAAGCTTGGTCTCCAAGCTAGCTTGGCTGGCCCCTATAGGATGGGTAAGAAGGTGGGTATAGGTGGATATAATACTCTATAACTAAGAGGCTATGATAGGGACTGAGAGGAGGAATTGGTTTTGGTCTCCCGATGAAATTAAGCTTCTCGTGTTCACCCCAAATACCTAACTTAATTTCATCAATATTAATTCATTCCACTAAAAAATTATTATTGAACTACCGCACCAATCTCAAATTACATTTTGGGCTCCTTCTTATTATGAGTGTGTTAGTCTCCCTGTGTTTAAGATATCAAATGTTCATTAATTCAAATGAGTTACTGACAACTCACTTAATTAATATCTTGTTCCAAGAGTAGTAGCACTCAACATTATCGTCATGTCGGACTAAGTCCACCTGCAGAATTTAACATAATAATCCTTATGAGCTCCTCTTGTGGACATTATCAACCTAGATTACTAGGACACCGTTTCCTTCTATAATCAATAACACACACTATAAGTAATATTATTTCTCAACTTATTGGGCTTATTGACTTATCGAACTAAATCTCATCCATTGATAAATTAAATAAATAGATATTAAATATATGTGCTTGTTATTATATTAGGATTAAGAGTACACACTTCCATAATAATAGAGGTTTCTTTTATGAAGTCAGTGTAAAAAGAAACTACCTCAAATGGTCCTACTCAATATACTCTAAGTGTACTAGTTAATTATATAGTCAAGATAAACTAACACCTAATTACACTAAGACCTTCCAATGGTTTGTTCCTATCCATCTTGGTCGTGAGCAATTGTTTATAATTTATAAGGAACTGATAACATTATCTTCTGTGTGTGACACCACACACTATGTTATCTATAATATAAATTAAATGAACAACTGTATTTAACAAATAAGCACAGACATTTGACCAATGTGATTCTTTATTCAAAAATAAATATTTACAAAAGTTAGGCTTTTAGTATACACTCTAACAGAGTTAACATTAAGTGGAGTAATTAAACCCTACTTATATAAGCAGGGCAACAGTGCCCTAACCTTTTCCCTTCATGCCTTCTCCCCCGATTGTGTCGATTAGCACTCGAGAGCCAACGGTCATTGCAACACTCGATTGCGCCAGCACCTTATCGCAAATCGAGTCTCCCACCTCCTCTACTCCTCAACGGAGGTCGCGTCAGCGGAGTTTTCACCGGAAAGCAGCCTCGTGCAAGGGATCATAGGTCGAGTGAGGGGACTCAAGCTTCGGTGTCGCTGGGGGTTGAATCGTCGTGATCCTGTGCTCGGTCTTGGTTGGGAGTTGCGCTCCAAACGGTGATCTCGTCGTCCCAAGCCCTAAATTCGAGCTTACTCTGTCGAGTGCCATTCGTTGCTTGTGAGGGGTCTATCGTCGAGGTAAGTTGAGGTATGGTAGTTCAATTAGGGTTCTTTAGCTATGGAGATCTGTGATTTGATGCTAGGATGGGAAGTTATGTTGACTAAGGTTTGGTCCTGGCAGTGCTTCACAGTAAAAGACTCGACTACAAATTTTTAGCAGCAAGTATCAGAAGCCTGAGCAGTTGTTTTCCGACTGTGAATCAGTAGGTAAGGCCTCTACAACTTCAGGTGATTGGTCTTTTGATGTGGGCATGGGATTCAGTTTGGATCGTGTGCTAATTAGAGTGATTGCAATTGTTTCTAGCTTTTGTAAAAGCTCCGATTGTAGATCTGTGGCAGCGGGCAACACCACTACGCTTGTGCTGGCAACAACACCTCTTAGCAGTGGGTTAACCGAGGTGAGGTTATTGTAGAGTAAAGCCTTGGGTTATGAATACTTAGTGTTAATTTAATCTGAATCAGTGTTATGTTGTATTTAGGGAACAAATTTATGATTTGGCAACCCTAATTGTTGTAGTGTAATTAGGCGGTTTGGATTTGTTTGAGTAGATGAGCAATGGGGAATAGTAGAGGGTAAAGAATGTGCCCCGAGAAGTTACTTGTTTCGTATGGTGGTTTAGTTATTTAAATTCATACAAATTTGGTTAAAATTGATACGTTGATGTAGGACTTTGATCGAGGCGGTTGTCGTGACGAAGTTGACATCGAATTCAGACTATATTTAGAGGCGGGTACATCTTGACTTGTTTCTTTAGCTATTGCCCTTCGTGCATGAGTTGTTTGTGGATTAGAGTTGATGTTTACCTTGACTCCACTCATATTATTTTCTTGTGCTTGATATTTTATCCACCCAACCTTTGAGATGCTCAAATTTATATCTATACAGTCTCACGTTGTTGTCCATGATAATTAGCAGATACTAGACACCATGTTTACTTGTTTGATTATGTATCATATTGAGCATGCGGCTTCATGTAGCATACCTAATTTCTGTTATATATATATGATGAATGTTGCATTGTACGCATCATGTCATTACATGCATGTCGGCGACCATGTCTCCCTTGTGGTTAAGAGGGTCATTGGTCAGGATCGCACACTCGACAACTCATGGATAGTGGTAGTTGGAGTATGCCGCTTGTCCTGACATGCTCCCACTCGCTCACTCATGGGGTAGTGATAGATGGAGTTGCGAATAGCAGGGACCCCCGTCGCAGACGTAGCTACTTGGCTACTATGCAACTGTCCCCTCGGCTACTCAAAAGTAGTGGTAGTTGGAGTGGTGTACAGTCTGTCATTGTCCCAGCCTCTCGACCATACTAGGGTCATGGTACTAGAGGGGTGGACGGGAGTCCGTGCATACGTTGTTTCTGTTATATTTGTTTATGTTGTTGTGTGTTTACTTATGCAGTTCTTTTATCATATACCTGTTATATATGCTTAGACATTGGTTTCTTTGATAGTATACCTTACATGTGATCCTGGTAGTTATGAGCAGCACTGTAGCAGATTTGTGCTACTTCTGACCCTATACAACTAGCTTAGGATATGGTTTCAGGTATGGTTATGTACTATGATTTCACAGTAGTATCTACTATTTATCTCTCCGAGACTGTATACTGTTGTATCCTTAGTTCATTATTTCACTCATGCACTATCTACCTATTATCCGCTGAGTCTTAGCACTCACCACCCGTAAATTGGTTTTCTTTCGCCAGGTAGTCGTTAGTTGATACCAGTACACTTGGAGGAGGATCCTGACTGGCCGGTCCCACGTCGCTTCCGAGGATGGATTTCTGGTTTTGTTTATCGTTTTGGATGTGATTTGAACTTGTGAACTTGGTATTGTAATAACCTGTAGTGGACTTGGTGTTATCTTGTATTTGGATTTGTTTTGTCGAGGAGTCAAGCCGGGTCGGCCCGCAGTGAGTAGTTTTGTTATTTTGTGCTTGATATTTGTTTTCCACTGTGTTTTATTCAGCCGAGTGAGTTGCGTATTATCGGCGTTAATGTGTTTAGATCCAGCCGTGTTGACTGTGTTTTGCATATAAGTAACTTTTGACTATGTATACTGGTTTCATGTCTCTACTACAAGGGAGGTGTTGTCCGATTTTCGTCGGTAACAACCTTACCCTCGGAGCATGACAATTTCTTACCCTTGGGGCATGACATTATCGTTATATTTTGAACACTTAGAAAAATCAACCTAATTTTTAGGTTAGTGAAATTATTTTTAAAATATTCATTTTTAAAAATAATTCAATCCGTTTAAAATATTTCTTTTTATTTTTTTGTTAGAAATTATAATGGTAGAATCATTGAATTTTTGTTTGGAAAGATTTTTTTAAAAAAAATCTAATAAATAATGAATTTTCTATGAATTATTTACCGAAAAAATCTTTAAACTAAAAAGTCTCAAAAACTTATTTTTGAAAAATTTATTTCTTTTAGTTAAATGCTATTCTCAATACTAAGAAAATTTTGGGAGATTTGTTTGAATAAAAATCTATTTTATAAATTTATCTAGCAAAAACTATGGTTCTATATAAAATAATTTATTTATGCTAAAATACTTAAGAAAATCTCATGAAGATTTTAATACATATTCATATATTATTATTGAACTTTAATAAAAAAAATTAAAATTTTTCAGTGTTAAACTTATTTTTAAATTAAATTTGATAAATGCGATTATTAAATCTTGAAAATTCAAATTTTTTGAAAAATATTTTATAAAAAATTTCAGTTTGAATTTTATTTCCTTAACCCTTTGAAAAAGTTTCAAATTTTTTTATTTAACTATGATCTTTTTTCCCGACTTTATTTTGATGTAATCAAATGGGGAGAATGAGAGATGAAAACTTTAGTGTAGGGGAGGTTATATTTGAAATTATATGGTTTGTAAAATTCCATTATTAATTGTCATTTTATTAATTCTATGTTTTGTTTCCCTAACTCTAACTCAAGTTGATGCACATCAAATAAGGGAGAGATTGTAAGTATCCCGAGATAGTTTTGATATGGTCAATCGAGTTAAGGTAGGTCATGTATATGTTTGATGTCTTGTGTCTAAGTGTGCAGGAATTTAGGAGCACAAGAAGTCGAGCGAAAGATGCAACTAACGAGAAGGATGACACGAGAGAGAGTAGAGGAGCTCAGTGCATCCTAGGGACCAGGTGCTGCGAAGGAGTACGTTGTCGAACGAGAAGGAAGCGTGCGACGTTTCCGAGAGATAAGAAGCCGAAATGGAAGATTGCTCGAGGAAAAGACCGGAAAATAAGTTCGGGTGAGCCCTATTTCGGATGTCTGAAATCGCCTTATACTGTAAATTATATTTGTGAACCATATTTATTAATAAAATTATTATGAACATGTTAAATAAATAAATTTTAAAATGAATAAATAAATTTATATGATCAAGTTTAAAATGTACAAATTTTAAATAATCAAACAACATTGAATTGAGAGCTTGATAACATCTAACTAAATCAAGTTTACACTAAATTTGAACCAAGCTCATAAAAAAAAAATCAACTTAGTTTATTTTAATTTCAGTTTAACTTAGCTCGATTATTTTATCAAATAAACTTAAATATCATAAAGTTTGACTTACCTTGGTTCATTTATAACCCTAGAAGTAAAGATTGAAAAGATATTTGATATATTAATATTATCAAAATCTGATTAAAAATTAAATAAAATTTTACAATAAGATTATGTAAAGAAGAGAAACCTTGATGCAATAATAAAATTACTACTGTATGAGTTTATGATGGAATTCGAATTATGAAAATAACTTTTTAAAATATAAAATAAAACTATCTACAACAGATCCAATATTATCATATAGATAATGGTTGCTTAATTTTTCTATTCTTCTTTGAAACAAATACTAGTTGGTACACCTTCATACTACTTCCACATGTTATCAAAATATATATCAAATCAAAATTTTAACTTTCTCGTTCATATTGCATCGTGATATACTATTCAAGATTCATTGCAAAAGTAGGATCAAGGTGGAAAACAAAGAAAATGACTGCAGCAACACAGACAATGATTTTGTAGTGTAAGAAAAGAAGAAATATAGTAGACTTGTTAACAAAAGGAGAGCAATTAAATGTGAACAAGAGAAGTGAGCTAATTGAAGTATACGTGTATGAGATCAAACACAAAAGTTCTATGCAAATTGATGCTAAAGAAATTTATGTATCTACCAGAATAAATGTCTACCAAGAATCTATAAAAAAAAATTAAAAAAAAAGACTAGTTGTTCAGTGCAAGGAAATCAAAATCAATTTCTAAGTTTCCACTATTTTCCAAGATACAATAAAATTGTTCACAAGGCTACATGTCAAACAACTTAGAAGCTAAACTATAAAGATATAATTCCTGGAAAGGGAAAATTCATCAGGGATTCACGTTAACCTTGAAGCATGTGAGTACAAAAATTAATTCACATTATCAACTAGTGAATGCCACCAATGAATGGAATTCTAATTACCTATGATTTCCCTATGAGAAAATGGAGCTCTAAATTCAACTCTATCTATATAGAAACTATATCAGCTGTTTTTTGAAACTTAGCAATAAACAACGAGGATGGCATAAATAATATAGTGTCCTTACCAAAAAGAGATCCAAATTGCTGAGTGTAGTATTTTTATTGCTGTCTAATGTATTTTGATTTGAAGATTCTTTTCTTCCACCATTTCTGTGTTGGTTGGCTTTTGCCAAGTGCATTCACAAAGTAAAATAACAATCAAAATATTCTTTTAAAAAAAAAGTAGTAGCATAAATGTTCATCTAAAATGTTTTACTAATTTACAATTACATAGAATTACTTTTAAGAAAAGGTTAAAGCACAAATAACCACCGAAATATTAATTCTCAGAATATAACCTCATTGCAAGCTCTTACCCGAGAAATTGTCTTCTAAGGTTTCTCCTCATTCTCCCTCTGTCAGTGTGCTAATTTCGACTGAATAAATCAATGTCTGCATCTTTCAAAAGATTGATTAAACCAAATAAATTGATATACTAAGTCGGAGCTGCATCACAGTTCAGTTAATTTGGTTTTTTTTTTTTATGTTTTATCGATTTGATTTGATGATAATCTTTATGAATATTAGTATTAGACTCTTGTTTCTTACCTTTTGTTTGGCCCATGCGATTTCAGAGTTGTTTCACGTGATATTGGTTTTTTTTATGTAAGTTTATATATATATATATATATATATATATATATATATATATATATATATATATATATATATATATATATATATTAATTTCATACTTTTTATTGACTATATGAATAATTCTTAAATAAGTTAATCTAAAAAAAGGGGTAAGTTAACAATTTTTATAACTATTAATTTAATATTTTTGTTGACTATAATTATCAATTATTGAACAGTAAAACTGATTGTGATACACGAAATCTCTCTAGTGCTTCATGACTTATAAATATATTTATATTGTAATTAATTTTGTTCCGATGGTGAGGTGCCAATTATCGAAATTGGAAGAAGATTCATATTTTTATGTTGTCTTAATGAGATATGAGTACAGTTAATCAAATTAATTATCAGACTGACTGAATTTAAAAGTTTAATTTAATTATTTCAAAAATTCATTTTCTAAAATATTTAATTATTTCAGATAATTAGTTCGATTATGATTTTGAAACTCTTAATCTGGTTATTTATTTCAATTCAATTTTGAGTTTTTTAAAATTAAAATTTTGAATTAACAAGATTAAGTTTCTGAATTTGATTTAACACATTGTCCTTGATCCAGAGGCACAACACATTGTTAGGAAGAGTGCTCTGGAGAAGCACATTGTCCTTCATCCAGAATCCAGAGGTACAACACATTGCTAGGAAGAGTGGCACTGGAGAAACCGTCCCACCTACAGACGAAAAATGCGGATAGCAACAGCCTTACCTAATTATTTATATTTGCTGGAAAAAAATTGAACAAGTTGATAAATTTAGTTTGTATAAATTTTTTTATAAATATATTATAGTTAGTTTTGTTCTTATCATCTAGTGCCAACCATTGAGGGGGTTGAATCAGTCGGATGAGTCAGGTGTACCGAGCAAACTGGGCTGATAGGTTCAGGTTGGGTTAGTTCATCTAGGCATGCTAACAATCCAATCAAGCTGATTGATCTATTTTGGCACAAAAGAGATATTCAGTTATTCCTGTTATTATTCAAACTAACTCTGTTGTGCAACTTAGGTAGACTGAAATGAATGGTTGTGGCAACAAAAATCTAATTACAAGCACACAACAGAATGTAATAACAAATCCAGGACAAATCTTCTGAGCTTTCCACAAATTAATAATCAAAATTTTCTTTTTTAAAGAAAATAGAACATAACCAGATAGTATATGTAATGTATGAGCCATTAGATATCATATCGAGATCTAAAATAAAATATCAAAAATTTACAACAAAACATATTAATGAGCATGTAAGAAGTAACAAGCATATAAAATTAACATCTAGAATATTTATCATTTGGAATTTGTCATGTGTTATCATCATACAATTCCCTTTAGCTCCCACATATTAGTGTAGTTGGTACCTGCATGGGTATTTATTGCAATAGGGCTTGGGGTCAATACAAAAATATCTCATTAGGATGTCTAACCTCCCAATACAAAGAGCCGCTGCACTAGAACAAAATTTCCCCCGTAATTTATCCCCTTCCACAATGTATAGAGCCACTTTAGAAGGACCGTTAAAATGACAACTTCACCTTTTGCTGCAATCATACAGTTCCCTTTCTCAAACTAACTGTCCTAGGTTAAGGTGCAATATACCAAGTACAATGGTGGAGTCAGTAGGCTATCCTGAATTCATGCTACTTGTTAATTTTAACTACGTTAAACATCATTTCTCAGAAGTTATACCATCTCTGATGCTTGAAGATGACTTGGCAATCTAGGCAAAACAAATAAAAAGGCTCCTTAACTCCATCAGCATATCATGGTAATATGAGCGTTTACACTTCCTAGAATTAAGAAAGATGAGGATTAGTACTTGTATGATGATGAGGATTGCAAAATAGAAAATAATTAGATTTGAAATGATAACAATTTCTAAAGGAAATGACTAGCAATTAATACTTAGTTCATGTTATGGTGTTCTGGAATGTATATGGCTATGTGCAATTATGTTTCATGAGAATTTGCAAAAAAAGTCTTGCTGAGGTACCAGCTCATGCCAAAATCATAATGATTTGTTCCCAAAAGATAATATCTAAGTAATTGATTGCTAGAAAGTTTCAAGAATGCACAGGCAAAGATTAATCATTCTACAGCAATCGATGCAGGAGTTTAACCCTCACAAAGCCTAGGCATCTGCAACGACAACAATACTGTCGCAACACTGTCCCGAAAGGTTAGTCTAACTCTAAGAACAATTGATATATCTGTCTCCAATGGTCCAATTGTAATGCTAATTTCACTGTCACAACCATCATAAAAAAAAAAAAAAGAATAATTGGGACGATTTACCTCACCGTCACTATCTGTTGCTGCTCATGATGGTTTTGGAAATCATCGCAAAAACCCTCTTTTGTAGTGTGGAAAGAGAAAGAGAAAATTCATAACACACATAATCAGAAAAAGCTGGTGCATATGATGAGTAATGAAAGAAGCAGTAGCGTACAGTAGGAGAAGAGGCAAAAACTGCAGTAGCCTAATATTTGACCGGGAGATGAAGGAACCTTTAATAACTCAGGGGTGTTTGGTTATTTCCTAGGAATGAATAGGAATCGGAATAGGAATCATTGTATTGTGGAATGGGAATGGGTATGAATATCACTCTTAAAAACAATGTTTGGTTAGTTGCATATTTTCTATCGGAATAAATCAAAATTTCCTTTTTTTACCCTTAAAGGAAAATAAGAGAAAAAATTAGATGTGAGAGAAAGATGAATGTAAAAGAAAAATATGATGAAAGAGAATGATGAGAGAGAAAGTATGATGAGGGAGAGTGTGATGAGAAAGAATGAAGAGATAGAAAGTGTGATGAGAGAAAAATGAGAAAAAAGAGTATGATAGGAGAGAGCATGATGAGAGAAGATGAGAGAGAAAATACGATGTGAGAGAAAGTATGATGGAAAAGGATGAAGAGAGAGAAAATGAAATGAGAAAAAAAAGAGAGAGTGTGATGAGAGAGATTGAAGAGAGAGAAAATATGGTGAGAGAAAAAGCATGATGAGAGAGAAAATGTGATGAGAAAAAAATAGGACAGTGATGGGAGAGATTGAGGAGAGAGAAAGTGTGTTGAGGAAAAAAAAGTAGGGAGTGTGACAAGAGAGATTGAGGAGAGAGAAAGTGTGATGAGAGCGAAAATGTGATGAGAAAAAAAGAGAAAAGAGAATGCGATGGGAGAGATTGAGGAGAGAAAAAGTGTGATGAGAGCGAAAATGTGATGAGAAAAAAAAGAGAAAAGAAAGTGCGATGGGAGAGATTGAGGAGAGAGAAAGTGTGATGAGAGCGAAAATGTGATGAGAAAAAAAGAGAAAAAAAGGCGATGGGAGAGATTGAGGAGAGAGAAAGTGTAATGAGAAAAAAGGAGGAAAGAGAGTGTGATAGGAGAGATTAAGGAAAAAGAAAGTGTGTGATAAAATGATGAGAGAGAAACTATGATAAGAGAGAAACTATGATGAGAGAGAACAAGGAGAGAGAAGTGATATGAAAGAAAAATAAATAAATATATTTTGATATTTGATATTACAGGAAAAAATTTTAATTTTAGGTCAAGGGTATTTTTGGAATAAGGGAACATTTTGATTGATGAAAATAGGGTAATGACTCATTGAAGGGGAGGTACATGGGAATGAGTTATTACCCAATCTCAAGGATTCATTCCCTTATTTGTATTTCTATTCCTATAATCCAAACATTAACAATGGCAATCAATGATTTTCATTCTCATTCTCATTCCCATTCCCCACTCCTATTCCCCTAAACCAAACACCCCCTCAAATTTCTAGTTCATATAGTAATTTCAGGCAACAAAAAAAAAAGGATGGTTTAGTTCACCCTGTGGCCAGGTTTTTTCCTCTACTGTAGGTAGTCACACAATCTCAAATGGCAAGTCTCACATATTTGTCAGCTAAGTTAAATAAATATTAAATTATTTATGTACACTATCAATAGTAGGCATATGGATAAATGTGATAGAAATTTTGGTACCACTTTGTAAGCAGAAAAAGACCGGTTAAATTCTGGTAAAGATGACTTGCTGAAGACAGTATTTTCAGATATATATATATATATATATATATATATCAGGAGATGGCATTTAAAAGGATCAAAAACATCTTAATATGGATCGTCAATAATCCCAGACATGTTAGTCCCACGACCACAAGGAGGCACAAGAAACAAAAAAATGGTCCCAAGATGATAACCTACGTACCTCTGCTAACGCAGCATCAAAATGGCTGCTCAATCTCCTGAAGAAAAAGAATCATATCATAAAAGCAACTCAGACAAACATAATCAAGATAAACTCTGAGAGATGGACTCACCTTGGTTTATCAGTCTTTGCAAAATGTTTTGACATTATTGAAGCCTGTAATAGAATAATAAGAATTAAGCATTTGAAGAGCAAAGAGAGAGAGAAAAGTCAAATAGTTTAAGAAAAGTTTAATGAGAACGCTAAGTAATTTAAAAGAACATCATGTTCTTTTTGGTATCCAACAGATAAGGTTCGTCAATGCACCCCTTCACAGCCATTTTATCGATCCAGATGAGGCGATACATTTGAAAGCTGCTTTTCAGGGGAAAAAATTTGAATCATCAAGAAAACTAATATAACTTCTCAACAAAGTAATTTTCAGCATTAAATTACTGATCTTGTGGTAAGATAACAATCACAATATATTAGAACATATTATGATTGGCTTGATGATAAAACAAGAAGTTAACAAAATATTTAAAAGTGAAACTCATTAAGTTATCAGTAAAATAAAAAGATTACATTAAAATATTTTATATTACAGAAAACAAACAAGTGATATCCTGGCCTACAACTCAATAAAGAAATAAGATTCATATAACATACTCCTAATAATTGGGACAAATAGTCTTTGATGATAATTGGCTTGATGAAGACGATTATGATAATTGGTTATATCAAAATTGTTACTTTTAAATTTTATAATAATTTACTGAGATAATATATTTGCTAATGAAATGACAGTTAATACTGAAGTTATAGTATCTTGTAGATACATTGCAAAATATTAATAGAATAATACTATTTATATGTTAATTAAATTATTAAAATAGTATTTGAATGATAATGATTTTCTAAATAAACTAATATAAAAATGAAGGTTTCAAAAAAAATGTATAAAAGCAACATGCAGTCATTTTAACACATAACATGTTTGGTATGAGACTATGCTAACATACATCAAGCACACACCATATTCTATTAAATGTAAATTATATTGGCAATGACACACAAGATCATTTGTTGTAAGTTAACATCTCCCATATATCTGATTATCTTAGAAATTCAAGTAGGGAAAATTACATTTATTAAAGAACATGTCAAATTAGGTATTCTAAGAAACACAGCTCCATATAAATTATTTTGTGTATGAACCTCAGCAATTAATAACTTGAACTCAAGAAACTAGAATTTGTTTGGGTGGGTTATACCATATGCAGCCTCAAACAGAAGCAAGTATTGTCTCAAAGCATATGCCTATGTAACTACAAGCAATGTATGCAATCCGTTTCCAAAATAGCAATAAAACATTATAATATATAAAATAAATACTATATTTCATTAGTAAGATAATACTTGCATAAGCCTATATAACAATATATGCAATCACTTTCTGGAATAGTGATAAAATTTTACAATTTATAAAATAAACACTACTTTTGACTCATAAGGTAATATTTCCTCTAAATTGTGGTCCATTTTTTACAAACAAATGACAAATTAATGACATATAAGTTTCAGAATAATAATATAAAAACTTAAGGTGTGGATATATAAAGATAGCAACAAATGTTTTCTAAGTATAATTTTACCAAATACTACACCATACATCATACACATGATAAAGTTGTTTCATAAAGCAATTTCAAGATACAATTTACCAAATTTTGCAATGTATCTTAGCTTTAAGTTTTTTTTAAAAAAAAAATGTTGATGATTTGATGCAGTACCAGACCTATCATCTTATATGATGATGTATTCATAACCATGACATTAAAAGATAATATACTTTCTCAACATGTTAAAAAAATATAACTTATAAGTCCACAAGAAAAACTTTCTCCCATTACTTCGAGAATTATATCCATAGAGTCAAACTGCACCACAAAGTTTTAAAATTGCATATTCATCAATGCACTGGAACACCAAAAAAACAATATGATTGGAAGAAAATCTTGACCTGTTCTTGAATGATGCCTCTAGCTTCAACAAGCTGAGCTTCAAGTTCAAGTTCCTTTTCAGTTGCCTCACAAGTAACTTCTGCTTCCTTTTGTTCATCTTGCAGCTGTGTCATCCTTGCCTGTCTCAAGAACCACAAAGATAAAACAAAAAAGAACAACCAAGTTTTATCCCACTAAGTGGAGTCAACTATATGAATCCTAAACCAAAAAGATAAAAATAAATAAATAAATACATAAATGATGGGGAAAAAACTATGCAATGTGAAGCAACAAAGTAAAAGGGAAATACTTTAATGTGAAGCAACAAAGTAAAAGGGAAATACTTAACGAGTGCTTATGGAAGGACCAAGTAATCAGACTTTTATTGAAGACATCTTAGTCCACAAACTCTCTTCTATCTGATCTCTGGCCATATGGGAAGGTAGATCAAAGACATCCTGCTAAAAAATTCATTAGGGAAGTTATCTAATAGAAGAAAATTTCCCTAAACCCATCTTTCAACCTAATGGGGAATGAGGAGGTTTTGCATCCTGTTTTTCATTCATAGCACTAATTTGTTGTGATGGGTCATTTGGAGCATTTAGAAAGTCGCGCATATCCACTTGGAACTGGGTTTCTATCATTACCACCTGCTACAATCCTAGCCTTGTCCTCAAGGCTAAAATGAGGAAACTGAGTTCTAAGAGTGAAATCATCCTCCCACATTGTGTCAATCATGTCCTTGCCCTTCCATTTGACTAACCATTGACGAATCACTTCACCATTATGAACAATGTGTCTACTAGCAATCACATATTCGGGTTCCACTTCATCTTCAAGTGTCACCTCCAGTCCATTGGGTAGATCTACATGTACATTATATTCTCCAATAGCTTTCTTAAGTAATGATACATGAAAGGCAAAATGAACTCGAGAATGAGGGGGAAGTTTGAGCTTATATGCAACCTCCATATTTTGCCATAACTAGGAAAAATCCATAATATCTTGCTATCAATTTTTGATTAATCCTCCTAGAAACCGTGTGCTGCCTGTGGTACCTTAATTTAAGGAACACCATTCTCCTACTGCAAATTGTAGTGGCTCTCTTTTTATCAGCATATCTTTTCATATATTCTTGTGCCCTAGAAAGATTATATTTAAGTTGAAGGATAGCTTCATCCCTATCAAATAACTCCCTTGCCACTACCTCAACTTTAGTTTCATTTGTTACGAAACGAGTTAATGTAGGAGGTTTTCGACCATAAACTACTTCAAAAGGAGTTTTACCAATAGATATATGAAAAGAAGTATTATACCATAATTCTACCCATGGTATCCAATAAGCCAAATTTTCAGGCGGTTCAAAAGCAAAACAACATAAATATCCCTTCAAACATCTATTCAAGACTTCAGTTTGCCCATCTATTTTAGGATGGTAGGAAGAGCTCATCTTAAGCATTGTGCCCTGCAGCTGAAAAATTTCTTTCCAAAAGTGACTAACGAATAATGGAGCTTGGTCACTAATAATGGATTTAGGAACTCCATAGAGTCATACAATTTCTTGAGCAAACAATTCAGCTACAGTCTTGGTTGTACAAGGATGTTTCAACAAAATAAAATGTGCATATTTAGATAACCAATCCACCACATCAAAAATAACTTCATACCTGCTTGATTGAGGAAGCCTGGTGATAAAATCCATAGAGATGTCATCCCATATTAAATCTGGAATCCGCAAAGGTTGGAGCAACCCTCCAAGAACAGTTGCAGCATATTTGTGTCTTTGACACACATCACAAGATTACACAAACTCTTGTACACAACGCTTCATACCTCTCCAATAAAGATTACCTACTAACCTTCTATAAGTTCTCAAGAAACCGGAATGTCCTCCTAAAGGGGAAGAATGAAATTCCTTTAGAAGTAATTGTATCAAAGGAGATGAAGCAGATATAACAAGTCTATTGTTATAGTATAGAACTCCTTGTTGCATCTCAAAACTTGGATGAGAACCTGGATTATTGGTTAAATCAAGCCATAATTTTGTGCAATTGATGGTCTTGTTTAGCTTCTTCAATAAGATTTTCATCTTCCTCTCATGTAGAGTAAGACACTAAAGTGAGATATTCACCTTCTTCATATATTCTAGATAATGAATCAGCAGCAACCCTGATTTGTAAATAACTTCAAATTGGTAACCTAATAATTTGGCCATCCAACATTGTTGATCTATGGTTGTGATTCGCTGTTGTAGTAAATGTTTAAGGCTCTTCTAATCAGTATATACTATAAATGGTCTCCCAAGAAGATAGGAACGCCAATGTTGAACAGACAAAACCAAAGCCATCAATTCTTTTATATATGCAGATTTTGACAAATTCCCTTTTGATAAAGCTTTACTAAAATAAGCAATTTGTTTTCTATTTTGCATTAATAAAGTGCCAATTCCTCTTCCAGAGGCATTACACTCAATCTCAAAAGGCTTGGAAAAATCTAGAAATGCAAGAATTGGGAAACTAGTCAAGAGTCTTTTGAGTTCCAAGAAAGACTCTAAAGAAGTTGATCCCCGGTGAAAATTATCCTTCTTTGTCAATTCTGTCAAAGGCTTAGCTACCTTATCATAATTTTCTACAAATTAACCCGTTAGACCCAAAAAAAACCGCTTACTCCTTTGCCATTCTTTGGAATCGACCAATCCAAAATATATTGAATTTAGAAGGATCAACTGAAACACCTTGTCCGGAAATGATATAACCCAAATATTCCACTGTTGTGGTGCCAAAACTACACTTCTTAGAGTTAGCCACAAACTGATTCTAAAGAAGAACTTCCAACACCATAGAAAGATGAGACAAATGTGTGTGCCAATTGGAACTGTACACTAAAATATTATCAAAGAAAACCAATACAAACTTACGAAGGAACAGTTTAAATAAATCATTCATTGTTGCTTGAAAGGTTAAAGGGGCATTGGTGAGCCCAAAAGGCATAACTAAGAACTCTTAATGTCCATTGTGAGTGCGAAATGCGGTCTTATGAATGTCTTCCTCCTTTACCCTAATCTGATTATACTCCAATTTCAAGTCAATTTTTGGAAAAATCATTGCTCCAAATAACTTATCAAGTAGTTCATCTACCACAAGGATAGGGTATTTATCTAGAATTGTGACCTTATTCAATGCTCTATAATCAACACAGATTCTCCATGATGAATCCCTTTTTTTACCAATAAAACATGACTAGAGAAAGAACTTACACTAGGCCAAATAATGTCGATTGCAACATTTCTTGAACCTGTCTTTCGATTTCCTCTTATTGATGGTGCGGGTAACGGTATGGACGCACAGTAATAGGACTATGCCCTTCTTGCAACACTATAGCATGTTGTTGACTTCGCTTAGGTGGCAACCTATTTCCTTCTTTGAAAACTGTAGAAAATCTTTCCAATAACTGCGATAATTCCAGTTGTTGTGATGCATTCAATTCTAATTCTGATAGTAATATTGTGTGAGAAGGAACTCCTTCTGCTGCCCGTAAAAACCTATCAATAGTAAGAGAATGTCCTTGCAAAAGGCAATATAGGGAGTAGGCCCCCCTTTTTCCTGTTTGTTTACTCTTCTTCGCTGCCTCCAACTTACCTTGTAGAGTGACAAAAAGATCTTCATGATGGAACTACATAGTCATGTCCTTCCAATCCATTACAACTTTCCCCAATGTTTTCAATTAAGAAACTCCCAATTATAATACATATGCCTCCGTTTTCAACTCAAAAGTTCCCAAGTGAATGTATAACTCGGGGCACTTACCTTTAGTAAACACTTTATGCCCATCACCAAGTTTAATTCCCAATTTCCTTGTCTCTTGCACCTTCAATCTGAGAGTTAATTGAGGAGAAATAAAATTATGGTTGGCTCCACTATCTATAAGCACCACAATATCAATCCCCATTATTTTGCTTTCTAACTTCATGGTTCTACCTGAATTCATACCCAATAATCCCATAAATTTACACTCATAGCTCCTCATCTTCTGAAGTCTTTGCCTCAAGACTCACTATCTCTCCATCTAAATTTAATCTTTCATTTTCTTTTAACACTAATAACTTCAATCGTTTCTCTGCACATTGGTGAAGTGGGTGGAATTTTTCACCACATTTGAAGCATAATCTCTTGGCCCTTTGTTCCAATAATTCTAGATAAGAAATGGAATGAATTCCTCTGAATTTTTCCGTGAACCCACGCTTATCTCCTCCTTTTCGTGCTGTAGAGGCTTGGGAGAAAGCAGGATTTCTATTTGATGCAGAACCTGCATTACTAGCTTCCTTAGAGTCACGAATCTTTTTGGAACCCCATCTTGATGTTGTACTAGTTCTTCTCATTTGAAAAGACTGGCCCAATTTCTTTTGAATTGATTTTATTCCCAACAAATGGTCGAAAACTGCCTGGACCAGCACTGCCCTGGCCAAAATTGCTCCATAACTTCTCCTTCCCAACTGTCTTTTGTGAAATCCCCCCTTCCTCTAACAATTCCTCTTCAACATCCTTTATCACGCGCATTAATTGCCCTCTAGACAATGGATTTAGCGTTCGAACTCTTCTTCGAATATGAGGTTGTAATTCACTAATGAAATAGCCAATATACTACTATTTTGGTAGGCGTAGAACTTGTGAAGAAATCAACTCAAAGGCTTTAATAAATTCTTCCACATTTCTAATTTGTTTTATGTTGCCAATTCTTCAAAAGGATTTTAATGTCTACGCCTTCCATAACGAGCAATGAGAGTGTGTTTATTCAATCTCCTTAAGAAGATTAAACCAATGAATGATGGGCCTTCCATACTTACATGTGCCAACTTGACCTTAACTTCATCAAAAGTATTTTGGACTTTGAAATAAATTTCAGCCCTAGTAATACATGCCACTGGATCTCAACCATCAAACATTGGTAATTCTACTTTCTTAATAGACATCCTGTACTCCTCCAATTGATCACTTTGATGTTCTTGAGGCTCAGATTGAGATGGCTCATCAGCAGAAATTGATGCCCCCTTCAATGGTGTTGCTTCAACCCTTATTCCTAATTGCTTGCTGATCTCTCGTAAAAGAGAACCATGTTGTACTTCATACATTAATCGTTGCATAATACCTCTAATTTCCTCCATACTTCCTTCTTGTGTTGCCACCCTCTCTTCCAAAACATTAACCCACATCTTTGGCATTCCTTCTAAGCATACAACCCCTCTTACATCCGGCAGGTCGGACCAATGTTAGGGTTCCAAAACTCAGAATAAAGGTACACACAGAATTGTATTAGAGTTAACAAAAACAGTACAACAAGAACACTCAAATCTGATAGAGAAACTTTCTCCACCAGCCAAAGACCATACTCTCTTTTGATAATAATCCTTAGATCCCTTCCCCACTAACTTCCCACTAACTTATAATCATAGACAAACTCTAAACATGAAAACATAACTACCACAGAGATATAACTGACTCTACAATATAAACTGTCTACTGCCCTTTTTTGTGTTTTAGCCATCTTGGAATATACAATCCATGTTTTAGGCTTGTTTGCCTCATGATCCAGATAATCCAGCATATTTCCTCCATAAGACAGATTCACATATGGAATTGGGTTTCTATCACAAACACAATGGAAAAAATTAAAAGAAAGGGCATCCTACGGCCCCATTCTGCCATGATATTTGACATGTAATCATCATAGAGATATGGATAGACATTATCCTAAATTTTAACTACACAAGGAGTCTCAATAATCAAATAAGAATTAAATTTAAAATAATAAATTATTAATGCATAGAACGTAACAAAGCCATCAGATCTTGCTTCTTCACCTCATATGCATCAACCTGAAGATGGATTTAGAGAATTGAAATACCAGTAGCTAAAATCCCCAACAATTTTTGCTTAGGGATGTTGATATTTCTCTTACTATCATCTTATAAAAGTCACTGTCAGCCTTCTTTCCATTCCATGTCCCATGCTGACGTCCTTCTTTCTGGTAAAAGTGATAGTAAGTTTATTCAGATGGAGTAAATTCCAGATGGAGACATCTCTAATCATTGGAAACGGCAATGAAGTGCATTGAAATAAAAGGGATAAAAAAAAGAAGATAGAAAAGGCATTGCTGAAAAGATCAGCTGACCAGGGCCATACAAGTATGTCTAACAGGTAATGGGAATTTACAAAATGCAGGAATTATGAAATCGATATGCATGGATCACATGTATAAGCATAATGAGTGCTTGCACTAGGTTCATTATCTCCATGCCTGACCAAGATTGGAATTGACAAAATGCAGGAATTATGAAATCGATATGCATGGATCACATGTATAAGCACAATGAGTACCTGTAATAGGTTCATTATCTCCATGCCTGACCGAGATTCTTTTTTTCCTCAACTAACACTTCGTTTAGTCTCTTCTACAGGAAGCAAGTCAGCCTTCAGTTTGATAAAGCATTTTTTTATGTATTCAACATGAGCCATAACATTCATATGCAATAAAAAGAAAAGGTTGTGGAAATGAATGAATACAATGGAAATCATACGACCTACAGATTTATGCATTCCTTTTCCTTCTTCTTCATTTCATGTGTCTGTTCTGTACGCACTTGCTTATAAATGAAAAGGAGATACAAGATATGGTTGTGAAGAAAAAGAGAAAATAAACACAAATATTATACAACATCAAGGAGCACATTTAACTAAAATATGTGGTCAGAACTAAAGAAAAATATCCTAGAAACACAATTCCACCTGATTTCCAAGGATCATCTTTTGGAATTCATCTCACTCCTGCCACAACTTCTCAATTTGAGTTTTCAGATTTGCTTTATTTTTAGCCTCCTGTTTGAACATATTTTTAGTTATTTAAAACAAAAATGCAAATAAATAAATAAATCCAATTTGACAACCGTTCGGGTTAGAGTGGCTAGCTCCCTATCTTTTGTAGCTAATTGTGCCTCAAGTCTTTCAGCTTTTGCCTCTAATCTATAAATATCAAATTGCAATATGTAGAAAACATCTCAACAAAAAGATTGAATGGCTATTTAAGACTTCTGAGTTCTGACCAATTAATCATTATTTGGTTAACAAAGTTTTCTACGGTAAAAATTGAAAATTTGGCCTATGTAAGAACAAGAAGAATGTCAATTTATTTTACAAGTAGATGTGCAGGAGAAAATGAAAGGAAAAGGAAGGGAAGAAAATGACATCACTGGTGGAATTGAGGATTTTGAGCACACTGAATAGATGAACAGAAGTTGAGGCAATTGGCAAGGGTTCTTTCAATTCCTTACCGTGCTCAACTAAGAGGAAAGGTATATAGGTAAAAATCATCAGGCATTTCTGTGATTGTCGACTATAAGTTCAGACAATTAGTCATGGATCTTTTAATTGCTAACACTCAACTAAGAAAAAAGGAATGGACATGAAAATCATCAGACACTGATTCCTAGTTTGTCAAGTTTAAATCCATGGTTCCTTATAAATCTCATGAATATTGAGTCAAGAAATAAAAACCATAACTTGGAACGAGAACGACCAGAAAAATCCACTTCCAGTTACATGCCAACTCAGTAGTACTTTGCCAACGTTAACCGAAAACAATAGCATAACTAATTTAGTAATAAAAATTGCCAGAAATACCAGTTTCACCTTTGTTTATGGTCATTAGAGCCCTCTCTAAATTCAATGTCCCGCAGCTTTTGTTGAAGCAAAGAATGAATGCAGTTGCAAGTCCTCGCAATCGAGACCTGTATCCAACATTTCATTAAGAACCGAAAGCAAAAAAACTACAGGAAAAAAAAAACCCATGGCCACATGAGTTGAACGCACAGGATCCGTGGCAAAGAGATCAAGGGAGGTGGAGAATCCAAAGATCACTAGTGTCTGGTTTAGGTACTTGACGCAATGCTCCAGGTTGCAACCGTCCGCAAAGGCATGCTCCCTGCAAAACGGAATGAAAAGCACAAGGGTGCCACTATAAGCAAAGGCGTGCTCCCTGCAAAACGGAATGAGAGCACATATCAAGAGATCAAGGGAGAACAATGGCTACTCCAGAAGAGAAATCGGCTCATCGAGCCAAGAATGGAGGCGTGGAAGACACCTGGGGGAAAAAGTGAAATTGTCATCAAATGGAGATGGAGAAGAGAAGGGGAAAAGGGAATCCCACCTAGACGGTGTATAGTTCACCCTCAAAATGAAGTCGGAGTGAACCCCCGCCGCCATGGAAGAATCAATGAGGTTTTGGGACGAGACGGGGAGAGTTATTTTTGGATGCAATTCGACTCTCCACTTCGATGGAAGTGGATTCAAGGACGATGTATGGACCAATGTTTTTATTTCGAAATAGGGGAAGAGGGCGGCCCATGCGAAAAAGCGCCATTGACCTAAAAAATAATAAACAATAATAATTCTGTAATTCACTTTTTAATTAAAGCACCTACATATATATATATATATATATATATATATATATATATATATATATATATATATATTATCTTCCTCCATTCGCCTCCCTCCGCCCATGTCTCACCAGTGGCAACCAACCACTCAAATAAGAGCCACCGTGAAATTGTAAGCGCTTGATCGAGTAACCGCCTAACTGCAATTTTATTGCTAAACTCGGCCATTATTTTTCTGTCAAATTGACTGTGATTTTGAGATAGACACTTGTTTGATCAATGTCAATACATGATGGCAAAAAGGCAATTCGCTCGCCCCCAACGCCTCCGCCAACGGAGGAGGTAAATCACAAGTGACTACTAGCCCGAACAATGACTAGTGCATAGGGATGCCACCGTCTGCAAAGGCGTGCTCCCTGCAAAACGGAATGAGAAGCACATATCAGGAGATCAAGGGAGAACAATAGATGTGGTGAGAAGCTGTCACTCGCTCACATCAAATTAATCATTTATACTCAACCGAACCCCCTTAACCTACACTAAATAGTATAGTAGAGGACCGAGTCATCTCTCTCGTGGAACTAATGGCAGGAAGTTTGTTTCAAACAAGATCGAATGAAGAGGTTGTTTTGGGACTTTTGTTTCTCTAAACCTAATGCAATAAATGAAATTCTAACTAACCAGCAAAGATGAACTCACAGCATAGTGTCACTCTACACAAGGATCGTTTCAACAAAAGAAACATGCATAAAGAAATTAACCAAATATACCATCTAACCATTGAAGATTTCCCTATACCGCATTGTCACACTACAAAACAAGAACATCTATCAATACACATGATACGAAAACAAATGGCATTGTAAGACATAAACTAAATTATGCAAGTGAACTAAACAAACCTAAACATCAATTAACAAAAGCTAATTATGCATAAGAGCTAAACTTGCGTCACATTGTCACACTATGAGACAAGATAGCAAACATACATAATGAACTAAACAAAGTACCAAAACTAATTAACATGCATCATAAGTAAATAACAATAGATCAAACATGAAACTAAGCTAACAACTAAACACTAAACGACCAAACAAGCGTAAGAACTTAACTACAAAATTAAACAAGAACAACAAATAAATCCTAGTTAACCAATCTCCCTTTTCCACGATCAACTCCAATCGACTACCCTTCACCGTCACACAAAGAAACCCCCAGAGCCGGTGGACAGTAGCTAAGATGCTGGCGGTGCTTGCTTTGATTGACAATGAATGAATCTTCCACCAAATAACCTCTCCAATGGAAGTTGACTGGAAATGAAGATGGCTGGCTATATCAGTCGATCAGTGCCCCTGCAAACCACACTGGCCTAGCCCAATTGGGTGAATCCGGAAAATAGAGCAGCCACTGGAAACTCTCCGGCGACTGAAGGTGTCTGCTGGAACTCGCTGAGAACTCCCCTACCTTTGCAACCCGCTGGAAACAGAGCAGAGATCTGAAGGATGCCGGAAGGTGGAGGACACACCGGAGAACACCTCCAGTGAGGTGAAGATGATCGGATCTCGCTGCCACCGCCGTTTCTTGAAGCCCTAGCTTTTGCAACCCGCGCCGGCGAGAGAAACAAGGAAGCCACGGAAAGGGGACTCGCCGGATAACCCCTCCAGTGAGTTGAGCACGATCTGAGATATCCTTGCCGTCGCTCGCAGCCGCCGACACTCGCCGTGATAAGATCCTTTAATGGATCTTTTCAAATAAATCTATTAATTTTATTTCCTTTTTAAAATAAGTTTTAGACTTTTTCTTTTTTATTTTAGATAAGTTTTAATTTGAAATTTTCTCATGAAAATGTATTTTTATTTTATGTTTCTTTTACACCTTTTCTTTTGAAAAGGTAGTTTTATTTTATTTTTCTTTTAGACCTTTTCTTTTTGAAAAGGTAATTTAGATCTCTATTTAAAGAGACGTTATGTAACTTTGGAAGATAAGCAATTTCCCTTTTAATTAATCAATTTCGTTTGATTATTGGAGGCCGATCCCCTCGAAGCGATCACCCTATCCCCCTTTTCCCTTTCTCTTTCGATTTTTTCACGTGATAGGCCCCTGGGTTCCTATCAACTTGGTATCAGAGCAAGTTCATTTCATCTTCGTCCTATAGTATCTCGCAGCAACTTCAACAAGCGCATGGTCTTAACACGACTTCAAGAAAAGAAAATTCACTCTGTCATGGCGACCGGAGGATCTCATCCTGATGCCAAATGGGCTTTGGAATTTGAAGCTAAGCACGAGACAAGGATGGATAAACTCGAAAAAACTATGGCATCGTTGGTCACAATAGTGCAAGAATTGAAGGATCGTTTAGAAGCAGATTCCAGCTCAGGCATACTAATCAAAAAGGGAATAAATCAACAATCTCGACAACATTATGACCAAGGAGCAAACTCAAATGAAGATCGAGAGCACAACCACTACGTATGAAGGTGGAATTTCCTCGCTGGGAGAACAACGATCCGATTGGATGGATTTCAAGGGCTGAAAAATATTTTCGCTTCCACGGCACATCGGACAATGCAAAGGTAGAACTAGCATCTATAAATCTTGAAGGCGATGCCATCCAATGGTATGACTGGCTTGAAGCATGCCATGGGCCTCCAAAATGGGAAGAATTCAAGGAAGAACTCATTAATCGATTTGGTCCCTCCGGTTATGAGAATGTTGATAGAGAATTGGCCAAAATTCGACAGACTTCAACTGTACTAGAGTACCAAGGGCGATTCGAGCGACTCTCTAATCGAACTCGTGATTGGTCAGAAAAGCAACTACTGGGCACTTTTATTGAAGGACTTCGCCTTGATATACGACGAGAAGTAAAAATGAATCAACCCCGCACCATAAAGGCTGCCTTATCCTTTGCACGACTACAAGAAGAGAACTCTGAGGAAGAAGATGATTTCTATGAAGGTGAAACACAAGATAATATCAACGAAGTACAAGATGACTCTATGGCAATATCAGTACATGCCTTAGAAGGACTACAAACTCTGCAAACAATGAAGGTAAAAGGATTCATTAAAAAGCAACCAGTAATGATACTTATAGATTCAGGAAGCACCAACAATTTTCTAGACTCAACCTTAGCAAGAAGGCTTAAACAAAAAATAGAGCGAGCATCTACATTTGATGTTAAGATGGCGGATGGAAGATCACTTACAAGTCCAGGAAAATGCGAAGGTATTAAAATTATCTTACCAAATTATGAATTAATCACAGATCTTTTTCTTCTACCCCTGGATGGATGCGATGTTGTACTTGGAGCACAATGGTTGAGAACATTAGGAGACATAATATGGAATTTCTCTCAACTAACAATGCGCTTCCAAGATCAAGGAAAAGAAGTTTACATCAGAGGCAAGAGACAAGATACTATCACATCAATCAGTAGTTATCAGGCAGAGCGGCTATTAAAGAAAGATTGCTCCATTTTTCTTATGCAACTCTCCATCAAAAAGGATCATAAAGGTACCTCATATACCCCTCCAGAATTAGAGACACTTCTTTCTAAATTTTCTATGATATTTGCTGAGCCAAAGGGACTTCCTCCATCACGTTCACATGATCATCGTATACCTCTAATACCGGGGAGTGCACCAGCAAATGTTAGACCTTATCACTACCCTTACATACAGAAGGAGGTAATTGAGAAGATTGTACAAGAGAAGCTTCAAGCTGGTATTGTTCGCCCAAGTGTAAGCCCATACTCATCTCCAGTACTGCTTGTGCGAAAGAAAGATGGAAGTTAGCGAATGTGTATAGATTATCGGGCACTCAATAAAATTACGGTGAAAGATAAGTATCCCATCCCCATCATTGATGAATTACTTGATGAATTAGGAGGTTCCTCATTCTTCTCAAAATTGGATCTTCGCTCAGGCTTCCATCAGATAAGGATCTATCAACCGGACATTCCAAAAACAGCCTTTCGGACTCATGATGGTCATTATGAATTTTTAGTCATGCCTTTCGGTTTAACTAATGCACCTTCTACATTCCAAAGTTTGATGAACGATATTTTCAGGCCTTATCTCCGCAAGTTTGTTTTGATTTTCTTTGATGATATCCTTGTTTATAGTTCATCATTCGAAGATCATTTGCATCACCTTTATAAAGTACTCACTCTTTTACGTGAGCATTCTCTTTTTGTGAAAAGATCTAAGTGCAGCTTTGGGACAACTAAGGTGGAATACCTTGGTCATATTGTAAGTAAAAAAGGAGTAGCTACTGATCCCTCAAAGGTGCTAGTTATGAAGGAGTGGCCCACCCCAAAGAATATCAAGGCATTACGTGGTTTTCTGGGTCTCACAGGTTATTATCGTAAATTTGTAAAAAATTATGGAAAGATTAGCGCTCCACTAACGGCTTTGTTAAAGAAAGATGCATTTAGATGGTGTCCTGAAGCAGAAAACGCATTTCAAAATTTAAAGGAGGCTATGACGACAACACCAGTTCTTGCACTACCTAATTTCAATAAGCAATTTGTCATTGAAGCCGATGCATCTGGAGTTGGAATCGGAGCAGTACTTATGCAAGAAGGACAACCATTAGCTTTTACTAGCAAGGCACTATCTCCTCTACATCAACAGATGTCAATTTATGACAAGGAAATGTTGGCTATCATACATGCCGTTACAAAATGGAGACCCTATCTTCTTGGCCGACGCTTTCAAATACGAACTGATCATAAGAGTCTTAAGTTCATCTTGGATCAACGTATCTCAAATATGGATCAACAAAAATGGATCAAGAGACTTTTAGGATATGATTATGAAATCGTTTACAAGAAGGGAACGGAAAATACAGTAGCTGATGCTTTATCTCGCCTTCCTAACCAAATAGAGTTCACTGCTATATCCTTAGTAACTTGCAAAAACTTGGAGAACATAAAAAAAGAGCAAAAGGAAAATTCAGCGGCACAGGCTCTCATCCAAAACATATTACAAAATTCATCGCCAGAACCCCACTATTCTTGGGATGGAGAAATTTTACGATATAAAAATAGAATCTTCCTTCCAAAGAACTCAGTTGAAAAGGAAGTAATACTGGAGGAATTTCATTGTTCACCAATTGCAGGGCATTCTGGCTTCCTACGCACGTATAAACGGATTTCAAGAGCTTTCTATTGGAAGGGAATGAAGAAGGATACCAAAAACTTTGTTGCTGAATGTGATATATGTCAAAGAAACAAAGGAGAAAATGTAGCAAGACCAGGTCTTCTTCAACCCCTTCCTATACCTGAACAAATTTGGACAAACATTTCCATGGATTTCATAGATGGGTTACCCACTTCACAAGGACAAAGTACTATCATGGTGGTCGTTGATCGTCTGACAAAGTATGCCCATTTTTGTACATTATCGCATCCTTATACTGCTGCCCGTGTTGCTCAAGCATTTGTTGACAATATAATCAAACTACATGGTCTACCAAGATCTATTGTCACTGATAGAGATCCGGTTTTCACAAGTAAATTTTGGAGAGAATTATTCCAATTGCAAGGTACTAAACTTAATTTTAGCACATCTTACCACCCACAGTCTGATGGACAAACAGAGGTTGTTAATCGATGTTTAGAGAATTATTTACGTTGCTTAACTGGTGATAGACCCAAGGAGTGGGTTCGTTGGCTTCCATGGGCAGAATGGTGGTACAATACGACCTACCACTCAGCTACTAAGATTACCCCATTTGAGGCCGTTTATGGATGTATACCACCCTCAGTTAGCTCATACACACGTGGATCAACAAATGTGCATCAAGTCGACCAAAATCTACGCACAAGGGACCAAATATTGCAACTTTTGAAAAATAACTTATGCGATGCACAAGCAAGAATGAAGCAATTGGCCGACATGCATCGTTCGGAAAGAGAATTTGCAATAGGAGATTGGGTTTTTCTAAAACTACAACCATACAAACAAGTTTCAATTCGTCGTTCAAACTCTATGAAGTTGTCACCGAAATTTTATGGCCCTTATAAAGTGATGGAACGTATTGGACCTGTTGCTTATCGCTTGGAGCTTCCACAAGATTCTAAAATACACCCTGTATTTCACGTGTCTTGTTTAAAGAAGAAACTAGGCGATAAATTTACTCCTCAACAACATCTTCCTGAAGTGAATTCAGATGGTGAAGTTAAATTTCAACCTTATGCTATTTTAGAAAGGAGACTTGTGAAGAAGAACAATCAAGCAACGGTTGAGCTATTAATTCAATGGGACAATTTATCTATCGATGATGCAACATGGGAATTATATGATACCATTCAAGAAAAATTTCCAGAATTTATTGATAAACAACCTTGAGGACAAGGTTGTTTTGAAGGGCGGTGGAATGATAAGATCCTTTAATGGATCTTTTCAAATAAATCTATTAATTTTATTTCCTTTTTAAAATAAGTTTTAGACTTTTTCTTTTTTATTTTAGATAAGTTTTAATTTGACATTTTCTCATGAAAATGTATTTTTATTTTATGTTTCTTTTACACCTTTTCTTTTGAAAAGGTAGTTTTATTTTATTTTTCTTTTAGACCTTTTCTTTTTGAAAAGGTAATTTAGGTCTCTATTTAAAGAGACGTTATGTAACTTTGGAAGATAAGCAATTTCCCTTTTAATTAATCAATTTCGTTTGATTATTGGAGGCCGATCCCCTCGAAGCGATCACCCTATCCCCCTTTTCCCTTTCTCTTTCGATTTTTTCACGTGATAGGCCCTATCACGCCGCCGTCCGTCGCCGCTTGGAGAAGATCGCGGGGAAGAAGAGAAGGAGGCGTCGGGAGATAGGTAAGAAGACGCGTACACTAAACCAAACCAAAGCCCCCTTTCACTGGTCATCCGCGTGAGTATTAAAGGAAGGGTTTTCTCCCTTTTAATCTGGGTCGTTGATCTTTGTGAGGGAGATAGATGAAGATTTTCGGAATGGGAATGGGCATTATAGTATTATGGGATGGGAATGAGTATGAGCTTAGGTGTCATTTGATCTAGCTAATGAAGAGATGAGTGATCAAATTGTCTTCTTGCTTGGATCCAATGGTACATATCATTTTAGATATAGATCAAGGGCAGGATACTTAGATCTGGACGAAGGAATCATATCTCTCTTGATCTAGATCAACGGTTCACACTCATTCTACTTGATCTACCTCATTTGACATCCAAATAAAACCAAATTCAATCCAGTTTGATCATAATCCATGGCTCTTTTAATTCCTTACAAAACCAAATTCAAAATATAAGAAATAACATCATAATGGTAGAAAAATTATAATTAAGTCCAAAATAGATCCTTATTCGTAAATCATGATATAAACACAACATTAAGCATGCGAGAAGGTAAAAATGTCAAGTATAAGAGTTAGAATAATATATAAAAAATGTTAGTTATCACTACTCCAGAAGAGAAATCGGCTCACCGGGTCACGAATGGAGGCTTGGAAGACACCTGCATGGGGAAAAGTGAATCGTCATCAAATGGAGAGGGGGGGGTGGAATCCCACCGAGACAGTGTGTAGTTCACCCCGAGAATGAAGTCGGAGTGAGCCCCCCGTCGCCATGGAAGAATCAGGAATGTTTTAGGACGAGATGAGGAGAGCAATTTGGATGCGATTCGACTCTCCACTCTGATGGAAGTCGATTCGAGGACAATGTATGGATCAACATTTTTATTTCGAAATACGAGAAGAGGGTAGCCCATACGACAAAGCGCCATGGACCCAAAATATAATAAATAATATATATATGTCTCACCGATGGCAACCAACCACTCAAATAAGAGCTATTGTGAAATTGTAAATGACTTAATCAAGTAACCACCTGACTACAATTTTATTGCTAAACTCGGCCATTATTTTTTTTTGTCAAATTGACTGTGATTTTGAAATAGACACTTGTTGGATCAATGTCAATACATGATGGCAAAAACGTGATTCGCTCGCCTCCAGCGTCCCCGCCAATCCGTCTCTAGGCCAACACGGAGGAGGTAAATCACGGGTGGCTACTAGCCCGAATACTGACTAGTGCATAATGGTGCCCCGTCCACAAAGACGTGTTCCCTGTAAAACGGAATGAGAAGTACAAATCAGGAGATTGTAGAAGAACAACGGCTACTCCAGAAGAGAAATCAACTCATCGAGTCGCAATGGAGGCGTGGAAGACACCTGCAGCAGGGGGGAAAAAGTGAAATTATCGTCAAATGGAGATGGAGAAGGGAAGAGGGAATCCCACCGAGATGGTGTATAGTTCACCCTGAGAACGAAGTCGGAGTGAGACCCCGCCGCCATGGAAGAATCAGGGAGGTTTGGGACAAGACAGGGAGAGCAATTTGGATGTGATTCGACTCTCCACTCCGATGGAAGTCGATTTGATGACGATGTATGAACCAATGCTTTTATTTCGAAATAAGGAAGAGAGCGACCCATGCGAAAAAGCACAATTGACGCAATATATATATATATATATATATATATATATATATATATATATGCTCTTCCTCCATCCGCCTTCCTCTGCCCATGTCTCACCAGTGGCAACCAACCACTCAAATAAGAGTCACCATGAAATTGTAAGCGACTTGATCGAGTAACTATCAGACTGCAATTTTATTGCTAAACTCAGCAATTATTTTTCTATCAAATTGACTATGATTTTTGAGATAGGTACTTGTTTGATCAATGTTAATACATGATGGCAAAAAGACAATTCGCTCACCCCTACGCCCCCGCCAATCCATCCCTAGGCCAACACGAAAGAGGTAAATCACGCGTGGCTACTAACACGAACAGTGACTAGTGCATAGGGGTGTCATCGTCCGCAAAGACGTACTCCCTACAAAACAGAATGAGAAGCACATATCAAGAGATCCAAGGAGAACAATGGCTACTCCAGAAGAGAAATCGGCTCACCGAGCCAAGAATGGAAGCGCGGAAGATACCTGTATTAGGTAGGGGGGGGGGTGAAATTATCGTCAATGGAGATGGGAAGGGGGAAAGGGAATTCCACTGAGACGATGTATAGTTCACCCTGAGAACGAGGTCGAAGTGAGCCCCTGCCGCCATGGAAGAATCATGGAGGTTTTGGGACGAGATGGGGAGAGCAATTTGGATGTGATTAAACTCTCCACTCCGATGGAAGTCGATTCGAGGACGATGTATGGACCAACATTTTTATTTTGAAATAGGGGGAAGAGGGCAGCCCATGCGAAAAAGCGTCATTGACCCAAAAAATAATAAATAATAATAATTTTGCAATTCCCTTTTGAGCATCTTTAAAAATATATATTATCTTCCTTAGTCCATGTCTCACCGGTGGCAACCAACCACTCAAATAAGAACCACCATAAAGGGCAGCCCGGTGCACGAAGCTCCCGCCATGCGGGGTCCCGGGGAAGGATCCATTGTACGCAGCCTTACCCTGCTTTTTGCAAGAGGCTGTTTCCAGGATTCGAACCCGTGACCTTTTGGTCACATGGCAGCAACGTTACCGTTGCGCCAAGGATGAGTCCTCATACAATGACAAAATGCTCAGTGCAATGTTTCAAAAAAAAGGCAACCAATGCACGAAGCTCCCGCCATGCGGGGTCCTAGAGAAGGATCCATTGTATGCAGCTTTGCCCTGCTTTTGCAAGAGGTTGTTTCCAGGATTCGAACATGTGACCTTTTGGCAACAACTTTACCATTGCGCCAAGATACAGTGCAATGTTTTAATGTCATATTATTTTTGTCTGTTGTTACATCCATGTGCAGTGCAGCCATATATAGGTGCCACCACAACTCTAAGCAAGATGTGGAAATAGATGAAGCCTTAAAACTGGTTGAACTTGAATTGTGATGCTACGATAGATGGACCCGCTGACTCAGCCTATTGATGATACTCATTGTTCGATGACTCTAGACAGGGTTAGTGAACTTGATTCTATTTAGAGCTTTCAGGTGCACCATTCCTGATTGAACTGTCGTTTTGTGGACCTAACCTGGTCTGTCCTAATCTGCTTACTCTCAAAGGATTGACAACCTAGCATACTGGTCTCAATTGGCTTGAGCGAACCAACATAGATATGATCCAACTGACCAAAGGGACAGGAAACATTACACGAGCAATTCAGCCACTAAAATACCATATGAACCTTTTCACAGTGAAGAAGAAATCAATAACTCGCTTCAGAAGGGTTAACGGATTCGTTGTTACAAAATCCAAGGTCCTACACGTTAGCAACAATAACAAAAGGGAAGTTCTCTGCTTTCATGCATTTTTCTAATCGGCTATAAGATGTTGAATGACCATTACAAGCGAGAATCATGATTATTGCAACAAACACAACAAGATGAATTCAAATGTTAAATAAAAGGAATATAGCAAATCTGTACCAAAAATTCAGACCAATTCAGCATGTTTAATTATCCTGATCTACACTACTTTGATAACAGACTATTAATAAGTAGACTCAGATCAATCTAGAAATATCATTATCCATTATTTGGAATGTTAAAACAACAAGAAACCTAAAAAGGGTAAATATGACAAGGTCATTATCTGATTGAGTTAGCCAAGTTAATTTATTGAAGTTAAATCCCAATTATTTTATGAATGAGACCAACAAAATCACTAATCTTATGTCCAGTTTGGTTGTCAGCAATCTGGAAAAATAATTATAAATTGACACTATTAGATAATTTAATTTTGGTGATAGGAAACGTAGCATATATAATCATCATAAATCAAGTTTACAGCCCATGAGATTGAAAAAGAAAATCAATAAAAAAGAATCAGTCAGAATAGAGGTGTAGAATGTAGAAGCAAGTGTACAATCAATATTGAGGGGCAACCCGCCGAGGTAACGGTTTAACCTTTTCCTGCCAAGTGTACAATCAATATTTGTAAAGATATTATTTGCTAATCCTTGTCATAAAAGATTAAAAAAAAAACAATATGCATTGCTGGCCTAGTATTTATTGACATGACAAGAAATTAAATGTGTTTACAGAAAGTGAGTAATTTGAGGAGATTGGAGAGTAGAAAAGATAGACAATTATATTGAGGATCAGACACACAGATTCATTCATATACTACAGAAGGCTTTACTTTTGTTCCTAAAAAGAAAAAGATTAGAACATCGACATTTGAGGCTGTATATAGATATATAGATATATATATATTGATACAGATATAGAAACCAAAAAAAGCCAAAACGTGGAAATTGGTTGTTTGTTTAGATATGACCTCGTAATAAGTTCACTAGCAGAAACTTCAACAACATAATGTGGAAAGGAAAAGGGATGAAAGCCTTGTGCAGTTTGTAGATATAAGGTAATATCTCACAAATGCATCCTCTGTGTAACCACCTGAAAAGATAGCCAATATCATACAAACCTTAAGCAACAGATTGCATCATGATCAAATTTGCTAAACAAGCATAATCATACCGAATGAAGGATAACACGAATATTACCTAACAGAATAACATCATAGAAGTTATCCCCATTAGGAAGAAAACCATAAAACATAAGGAAGTGTGAACTTGGTAAGCTCCCATACCTAAGGTAGTGTTGGTTTCCTTTTTCACATGGTCATGATACCGGGAATTTCAGGGACTTGGTTACTGGGTCTACTCTACCACAATGAACTATCTGTGGGCACAGCTGTAACAAGAATATAATAACAAAGTATCAGCAAAGGGGTGAAATCATAACCAATATCACTGGCTCATTTAGAGTGGAAATCCTACTAAGTGGTTCAAGAACCCAGCAATAGGAACTACGCAAGTTCTTAGCTTTCCATCACCAAAAATCACCTTCATGCTATTTGAGTACCAAAGCTCACAAGCCTGCAGAAATTATCCCAACTATACAGCTTTTGTTCAAAAATATCAGGATAATTATCGCAGAGTTGTGGGCATGATGCATCAAATTGTTGGCGTAAGTGCTGAAATCAGGGACAAAATTGTTGCATTAAGAACAGTGGTTGTTTTTCATGCTGAAAAGAAAAAAAAACATGGAAATAAATTACCTCTTTAGATTGCGATAATTCTTCAAAAAGCAGGGTTCCTTCTAATGAAGCAAATGCATCAACTTGAAAACTCAACCCTGGTCAATAAAAAAATCACATTAGTCGTAACGAGTAAGGATAGAAGAGAACAGAGTTACAGAAGAATACAACAACAATAACAACAACAACCAAGCATTTTCCCACTAGGTGGGGTCGGCTGTATGAATCATTTTACGCCATTGAGCTCTATCTCCTATTATATCATCATCTATATTTAAATAAATTTTATCCGGTTTTATTATTGCTAACCAAGTCTTTTTTTGTCTTCCTCTTCCTCGTTTGATATGCATGTTTATCATAGTTTCACATCGCCTAACTGGAGCATTTATTGGTCGTCTAAGTACATGTCCGTACCATCTTAAACGTGTCTCTCGGAGTTTTCCCTCATTAGATGCAACTCCGACTTTCTCTCTAATGCTCTCATTTCTTATTTTGTCCATCCTCGTATTATCACACATCCACCTTAACATCCTCATCTCTGCAACTCTCATCTTCTGCTCATGTGCTCGAGTCATAGCCCAACATTCAGCTTCATATAACATAGCAGGTCTAACTGCGGCTTTATAGAACTTACCTTTAAGTTTAAAAGGTACTTTACGGTCACATAAAACACTCGACGCTCCCCTCCATTTCACCCATCCTGCTTGTATTCTATGTAAGACATCTCTCTCAATCCCTCCATCGTTTTGCAAAAAAGATCCTAAATATTTAAATTTCTCGGTTCTAGGCAACTCGTTCCCTCCTATCTTAACAATTGTTTCATTACTTCTAATATTGCTAAACTTAAATTCCATATATTCTATCTTTAATCTACTAAGCTTAAAACCTTTCTCTTCTAGTGTTTCCCTCCAAGATTCTAGTTTAGCATTTACTCCTTCACGTGTTTCATCTACCAAAATAATATCATCTGCAAACAACATGCACCATGGTACTGCATCTTGAATGTGCGCAGTGAGTTCGTTCATAATTAGTGTAAAAAGATAGGAACTTAGAGCTGATCCTTGATGTAACCCTATCTTTATTGGGAATGCTTCAGTTACTCCGTCTGAAGCCTTTACTTTAGTCGTTACATCCTCATACATATCCTTAATTAGTTCAATATATGTTATGCTAACACCTCTCTTTTCTAGAATTCTCCATATAATTTCTCTTGGGACTCTATCATAAGCTTTTTCTAAGTCAATGAATATCATGTGTAGATCTTGTTTTTGCTCCCGATATTTTTCAATTAATTGTCTAAGAAGATGTATAGCTTCTATTGTCGACCTGCCAGGCATGAACCCAAATTGATTTTCTGTCACTGTGGTCTCCTTCCTTAATCTTTTGTCTAAGAAGAGTTACAGAAGAATAAGCATATAATTTATACAAGATTTGACAAGGAATGATTTCTTTTCTTCTTATCAGATGTACTTATAGGAGCATTACATAAGAATTCAGTAATGCTTTCAACTCAACAGAACCAACAGGGTGATTCTATAAACAACTAACGGGGAAAAGAAAGCGATACTAAACTAAAATAAAAGGGGCAAATGCCCAAACAAGACCCTTCTTGTTCACAGACATCCAAACCAGACCTTGCTTTCACCCATCATTTTTAAAACTCCCTATAACTGCCAATGAAAAAATCATGCTAAATTTAGCTCCAAAACACTGTTTTAATCCACATACAACTGTTAAACCCTATTTCAGTAAACCAGGCCCATTAACCCACTACCAAAATTAACCCATAGCAGAAGCTTAACCAAAACCTAACTTTTCTACCTCCCTCTCACTATTGCTCGGAGCTCATACTGACCTCCTCCCCATCACGATTTGATATTGGATTGCAGACCTTTGCTATTTCTGATGGCCTTTGTGATCTTGTTTCCATTAGTCTCCAGTGAAATTTCAGTGAATTTCCTTTTAAGAGAGACTGGTGTTCCTCAACCTTCCTTTTTCAACAGCAGACAATTCACAATTGGGTGTCCATCTCTACCAGGTCAAAGATCATGCAGAAACTTGTACATCTTCCGTAGAAATTTTTTCCCTCTTAACATTAATGAGAGACACTTCTTTCCTCCATCTGCAAGTGTTTCTTGCAGCCCCTGTGCTTGTGGCTTTGATCCAATCACAAGCAAAGACCAAGAGTAGAAGAGCCTTCTCAAATCTCTAATCAACACCCTACGATCAAAAGCCACAATACAGAAGAAGAGATCATTTTTTGGCCTTGTTTATTTCTAATCAGCTTAAGTAGAATAACAATTTATTGGCTTCCTATTAACTTTCCTTTGTTCATACATGTTGTGATAGTTGGTGTGAATTACTAGTTAAATTGTTATTTCTTTAATGCATCTTGAAAATCACTAGCCTTTACTATTATTGAACTGTTACTACTAGTTGAGTCCTACATATGCTTTTGCAGATGTATACAATAGTTAGTTAATGAATGCCAAATGAACTATATCCTAAGATGAGATAACAATGAATGTAATAAAGAGATGCTAATGATATGATGACAAATTCAGACCTCGATTTAGCTCATTGGAAGATACACTAGCATTATGCTGGTAGCACATTCAATTGATCATCAATGAATGTGCATTACCCCCTATTAGTGTTAATAGGGGGTAATACGCTAGCATACCCACATTTAAGTGCATGTGGTGTACCACTCTGTGGTGTCAGAGTGCCAGGGAAATCCCATTTTTGGTCATGCATGTCGAACTCCATGAACATTTCAATCAATTCCTGTTTCTACTTAATATGTACTCAGATAATTCTATGCTTATTGTGTAAACTTGAATACATTATTCCTTCTGTGTTCTGAATTAGTGAATAAAAAGGAGGAATTGGATAGAAAGCAAACATTATTTAGCACTCCTACTTATTCCAATGAATGAAACAGTGAATGCTGGTGGGATTTTGGTGCAGCAATGTGAACTCAGTCCCTGCCAAAGCAAAGGATTGATTTGGGGCATGACAATGCCGTTGATAAGGTTAAACCATTGCTTGATAGTGAGTTATTCAAAATGGAGGCCTTGCCCTTTATCCTTTTGTGAAAAAAAGGTCTATATTTGAGCATTTTTATATGAACTCAAATTGCACACCTTTTTGACCTAAAAAAAATGGCACACCTTCATAACTCAGATAAAAAATAGAAAGCCCAAAGTATCTCAAAATTTGGAAAATGTGAATACAATTGAACAAAATACATTTTTTTCTACGGTTGCATAGGAAAACATATACAGTTGATCAGTGATGCACCCAGGCCCCCTGGTTAACCACACTTTTGATGGTGTTTATATTACACTAATCAAATTTACTTATCTTAAATGTTTCAGAGTAAAAAAATTATACTGAGGGATACTTGTATTGAATTCTGTATGTAATGTGTCAAAATAAATATTGAACTTCGAATTTGGATTAACATCTCTCCCTCGCGCTCCATAACAACAATCTCAGGAGTAATATCATCCAACTTCTTCAAGACATCAAACTGGCATTACAATAAGGAAATCAGAGAAAAATGAACAATGTAGTTTCAAAAGCTTAATGGAGCAGAAAAATGTCTTTCAGAGTGACTCCTTTTTTTTTCATTAGAACATACCTAAACAGAAGTAAGGAAACTGAAAAATTCAAACATTACTATGCAATGAAACATGTAAGACCTTCCTTTTATGAGTTTAGGCACATGTCAACATGTAGGCAATATGAAATTGCCACTATATCTTGAGTAAAGCAAACTGAAAGTCAATAAGGGTGTGTCGTTACAATTTTGACAAGATCTGATCAAGTACCCAAAATGACAAAGCAAAACAGAGTAGCAGGAATTGTAACAGCATACCATATCAGAATTATAAACAAGGTCCTCAGATATGATGAGTGGTTCTGGGATTTCTAAAGCAATATCCCCAATGCTCATATCTTCTAGTGCAACTGATCCTCTTCCAGCTTCCTCAAAATCTATAGCCAATAAGAATGTGAAGTTTCTCTTTACAAACTGAAAGAACATTCCAATACTACACAGAAGCTCTTTTTCCTTTATACCACTCACGTACATGTCTCAAAAAAAAAACAAATTTGTTGATGCAAGAAAACAAAAATTGACACAAAAATGCCCAATCATTATAATGAAATGCCAATAACATCTGCACATTATCTGCTTATATCAAACTTTCTTGTCAAAATTGACACCTGACTTAATTTATTTTATTTTTATAAAAGAAAGGGAGTAACTGAAAAAAAAAATCTACAGAAGCTAGTCTACTTCTGAAAATGAACCTTCAAATGCAAACTTACAAGTTATTGACAACATTGTTTTTAGACCATAATCTTGCCCCCACTTCAATACTAGCTCTTCAGAATCAGTACCAAACTTTTTAGCAGTCATTGTGTTAATGTTATTGTCCCCCACAGTTTTAATCATAGCAAATATTGTATTGTGTACAAGATGAAGCAAGTCAATGGACGAGTACTTAACATTTGAAATCAAAGAGCTCAGGTGTGCAAGTATAAAGTTAAGGGGTTCTAGCTCATTCCTAGGGCTGAATGGACCAATCTCATCATCTCCAGCAAAGTAGAGTTCTATCTGCCAATCAAAGAAACTAGATAATCCATCACTCAAGCATAACAAATGCATCAAGATGATGTATAAGACAGAATAAGCATTGTAACTCATTCATGTACAATATTCTTGCAGTTCGAACTAATTTATCCGCTATTTGAAGCACCTCATCAATGGATGAATGCAGTGGCAGAACAAACTTGAATTGCAGTTGTCTAACATCCAATAACCTCTGACAAGAGCCTAAATTGTATGAACAATTTTAAACAAGATAGCTCATAATGCCACATTTTAAAAAACCAACACTCAACATTCTAACAGCCAGCAGTCTTGAGGTATGTACCTGATATAATTTACTTTTAACCATAAATGAAGTAAACCAACACAATTTATTATGTAGAAAAAAAATAATGCATCTCTGAACACTCGTATAGGAAACATGACATTGTTACAATCTAAAAGCTCGAGCTTTGGTATAAGTGATGAATTGATCAAATTTAACATGGTACTACAGAAGGAGCTCTTGTGTTCAAAATCCATTTATGTCAGTAATGTATTCCTGTAAAATTCTTGTACTACAGAAGATCCAAACATGAAAGGAAATTACTAAAATTTAAATGCACAGGTTGATTTCTTAGGATAAGTGATGAGCCAATAAAATCAGCAATTGCTAGTAAAAACACAGTGGTCTCTCCTTACGGCAGTTCCACGAACAAGGTCGATACTTGAATTTGTCAAAAGATTTCTACCCCAGTCTAACAACGGATAGCCAAAAGCTCTTTTGTTCTTCGAACAATAGAGCAAAATGCATCATTTTTTTCCGCAGTGTAAAACAAAAAAAATAAGACGGCTCCTTGTTCAGTGAGGCTTTAGTAATACTCACCTGCTTCTCTGCGTGCAGCGGATCATCCTCCGATAGAGGTGGAAGGCAGAAGGCAATCAATCCGCTTTCCTGCACTTGCTCCAGGGCGAGTCCAACCATGATTTCTTTACTCAGCTAGAACAGCCAAAGAGATATCCAAACGTCTCGATCAACCTACGGGAGAAGGGTTTAGGGTTCTACCACATTGCTGTGAGGCTGTCTGAATAATATAAATTAAATTAGTAATTTATAACGACATTTAAAAAAAAAAGTCTTAAATATTGAAAAAACTAATTTTCTTAAAATATTAAACTTATTTTAAATTGACTTCTAAAATTCAATAAGATGCGCAAGGTGTTCTTTTATCGACCAGAGAAAACCCTGTCTTTTTTTTTTTATGGGATGAGTTAAACCTTATCTATTTAACAGATAGGGTATAATTCACCTCACTAATAAATTGGTAAGGTCCAGGATTGATCGAGAGTATAACCAACCCAAGGCCAAGCATGACTCGTTCCAACAGGTCAATCGTATGTGTCGGACACGGGCCATCGTTTGGTCGTCTTTGTTCGATATGATGGACTAGATCTCTACAAATGCAGTCCTACCTACGTTCGGTCGTGTGTGTGCGCTAGTGGAGGCCGGAAATGTTGATTTTGTCTTCTTTTGCTCAGTTGTAATCTGTACATGTAGATCATATATGTCATTAAATATACCGAACTCGTTAAGTCATGATTTTAAAATGGTTCGTGAAATAGTCTAGTATCCGTAACTTACTAATCATTCTTGTACTGAGTTAACTTACTAATTATTCTTGTACTGAGTTGGGGATGACGGCGGCAAATGAAAAGTAGTTCGTCCGGACTTCTATCATTGTCGACCTTCCGTTTTCAGACATGTTATTTTTTTATTTCTCGTAAATTTATGATTTTAATTTTTCAAACATATCATCTAAAACTTAAAAATATATTATTTAATTTTTATTTTTTTAAAGTAAAATAGAAATTCACTTAGATATTTAAATCACCGTCTTTCATAATTATTTTTTAATTATATTTTAAATTAAATCCAATTAGCATTTGTCTATTTTCATTTAGAATTTTAAAATGGATAAATTTATCCACCAAGATTTTTCTTTTTTATTTTAGTTCTATAAATTAAAAGGAAAATTAATTAGCGGTAAAATTATTATCACATTACTTTAAATGAGTTTGAATTGCTAAAATTAATCAACTCCGTGTAAAATAGTTTAATAATTTTCCTAATTTTGTTTCTCGTAACCTCAGTTTGTGCTGAGTCGAACAGGACTGAGGCCGATCATAAGCAGCCCTTCATTGCATCCTTTCGTCGCTGTCGACCCTCCTGTCATGTCAGACCTCCTCGGAATGCTGTCCTCGCAGAGTTGCAAGCCTCCTTGGCTCGTGAACTTCACTCGAGGAACACTCAGCTATTATGAACCTCCTTGGTTTAGTTGTTGTCTGGAGATTTATTATGAACCCCCTTTACTCGGCTGCTATGAACTTCTATGGCTCAGAGCATCCATAACTGTTGGATCTTTTGAAGAATTTCTTCATTGTCGGTACCATATTAAAAGTAAAAAATCTTATCTATCTTTTTATTATAAAAAAAACTCTCAATAATTTTTTCAGGGATCCCATATTTTTTAAACATCTATATTATATATATATATATATATATATATATATATATATATTTTGATCCCGTCCGGAAGTTGAGTCAGACGGACCGTCGGATGAGGTGAATGGAATGTTGACTGAATCGCGACGTCCCGAAAGGGGGTGTGCTGAGATGACCTCTGTGTTGATCAAGTCTTCTGGTCAACGTTACCTGCATCCTGAGACCGGGTTGACCCGGCCCCCGGTACCCCGATACTCGAGGCAAATCCAACGAATATATGAGTACACGACTAAGCTATAAAATAATAAAATATGCATAGAATATGAACGGAGAACGTACCCTGGCCAAGGGGGGCGCCCTCGGATGGGACGCGACTTGAGTTGTCGCAACCCGAAAGAGTAAACGACTCCGATCAGGCTGGAAAGCTGGATACGAGGAGCTGAATGCGGCACGGGTCCGAAAGACGAACTGCAGGTCGAGATAAAATCTCGGCACACAGACCGAGATGAGACACCGGCACGTAGATCGGGATAAAACACCGATACGCAGACTGGGCTGAGACATCTGTGCGCAGACCGGGATAAGACACTGGTACGTAGACCGGGACATAAATCGACACACAGGTCGAACAACAAGATCGGCATGCAGGCCAAGACACGAGATCGGTACGTAGGCCGAAAGATGTTAACGGCACGCAGGCCAGGATACAAGATCGGCACGCAGGCCGGGAAATGACATACAAACAGGCACAGCGCCTAGGTTGGAACACATGGCACAAGCCAGATCGGCACAAAATCAGAACACACTAATAGCACGAAAGCCGGGAACATAATAGTGGCACACAGGTCGGAGGCCTACAACGACGAGAAAGCTACGCCGTATAAGCGTCGGAATCTTAAAGGTGGCGACCCTTAGCCATAACACAGAGGGGGCAGCAACCGCGTCGCCGAGGCCCTGACTCTGAGGGTGAACAGTAGTGCCGGCAACGACTCCGACGAATACGAGAAGGAGAAAGGGCTGCCGGTGTTCACAGTGAGAGTCGTGATGCGCAAGGGGAGCAGAGAGGAAGTGGTGTCTGGAAGTTTCTTCCGGATAGAGAGGAGGGAGGTGGCTGGAAGTTGCTGCCGGCGGGAGAGAAAGGAGAGGGGAGCAGTGGCTAGACAGGCGGCGGCGGCGCGAGGAGGAGGAAGAGGAGAAGGTGCTGTCGCTGTCGCTGTGGGGAGGAAGAGGAGAGGCTGTCGTCGTGCTCGCGTGAGGGTAGCGCTGTGTCCGTCCGGTGGTGACGTCGCAAGGAAGAAGGAAGCTCTCCTCTCCTTCTGCTCATGGCGGCGGCGGCGGCTAGAAGAGAAGAAGGCCGGCTGCGGCGAGAGGAGGAGAAGGAAAAGAGAGGTGTCTCTGGCGAGAGGAGAGGAGAGAGAGGTGGTGGCCGGCGTCGACGCCGGCGAGGAGACACGGGAGGGAGGAAGACAGCTTCGCCTCCTCCGTTCCTGTTGGCGGCGGCAGCAGAAAACCCACACGAACCCAGCCCCCCGCTGGATACTTAAATATTTATATAATATCATAAGCATACTATCTTATATTATTAGGATAAGTAAAAGATTTATTAAATCAAATTAATCGATTAAAATTAAAAGTTGGATTCAATTAATTTAAAAGTTTGATTTTTTTAAATATCAATTATTTTGATTAAATTAGCGCAAAAGTTTTTTTTAAATATCAATTATTTTGATTAAATTAGATCGGTCTTTTTTAAAAAAATAAAATAAATTTTAATTTGAATTTGAATTAATTTGTTCGGCTATGTTCGAAAGAAATTAAGAATTTAATATTATTAATTTTGTAATTCAGAACTCTCTTATACCTCCCATTCCTTATAAATTATATTTGTAATTTATATAAAATGCAAATTTCAATTTATAATTTATCATACTGAGGTTTTAGTTTTTTTTCATTTGATTTTTAACTAGTATTCAAATCGAATATTGTAAAGACATGTTATTTTTTATTTTGAAAATATTTTTATTTCTCAAAAAAAAATTATTTTAATTTTGTAAATGCATGATCTAAAATTTTAAAAAATATCATTTAATTTTGATTTTTTAAAAGTAAATTCATAGTGGCAATTCACTTAAATACCTAAGTCACCGTTTTTGAGATTATTTTTAAATTATATTTTAAATCAAGTCGTATTAGCATGTGTCTAATTTCATTTAGAATTTTAAAATATTAAATGGATAAATTTATCCTTAGGATTTTTCTTTTTTATTTTAGTTCTACAAATTAAAAGGAAAATTAAGCTTAACTGTAAAATTATTATGTTAAAATGAGTTTGAATCACTAAAATAAAATAGTCAAACAATTTTCCCATAACTTTTTTCCCGTAACCTACGAATCAATTCTTAGAACACTTTGAGCTATAAGGTAAGGAATCACTTCAATCGCTTCATTGATAGTTTATTACATCGGAAAATTTAAAATAATCACTAATACTATAATTTACTTGATATTCATCTCTTCTAGCTGACGAATCCAAAGATCCAAAAATTACACACACTCCACTATGGAAATTACTCTTTTTCGAAAATAATTTAGAGATAAAGAAACCCTGTACAAGATTAAATACAAGAAATATAAACAAGAATCGTAACCTATATTACAAAGAAATTGAAAATGATTTACAGGATAAACATTTACTTAGCTTACTTTCTTTTTTATGTGGAATAATCTATTGGTGATGGAAAATACAGCAGCACTTATTCTCCCAAATACCCAAGAACCGGTGATGAATAGCAGAGAAGAAGAAGTTCATTTGAATCCCTGTGAACGCATTTATATGTACGGATTAGGGCTCTCAATCGATTGATCTTACCCTCAATTAATTGTCACATCAGATCCAAACAAATCTAGTCGTCCAACTCTCGTAACGGTTCTTTTCTGCTTCTCCCAATCGATTACAAGGCTTCAATCGATCACTAGATCTATTCAAAAATTCACTGTTCGTTAGCGAACTTCTCCCAATCGATTCATTGTTTGTCACGAACTTCTTCTCCCAATCGATTACTTAATCAATTGAGTGACTTTAATCAATTACCTAATCGATTCAGAAGCCACTATTTGTCACAAGAAATCTCCCAATCGATCAACCAATCGTTTGTACTGATCTTAATCGATTATCCAATCAATTAACACACCTTTTGTACTATATTTCGCGAACCAAACAATTACCTAATCGATTGATCCTCCACCCCAATCGATTACCTAATCGATTGGTAAGTAATAAAAGTGTAGAGCTCTAAACAATCTTCGTTTCACATTTGAAATCACCTTATTCCGATATCCGAGTCAAAAGTTATGACCTTCGAAAGTTTGCTATGTCGGAACTTCCTCGGTTCATACCAACTCCTTGTTGGAGTGTCCGGTTAACCTTTGACCCACTTAGATTTTGTCTTTGCAAACTTTTCGTTAGACTTCTGATCACCAAGTGCAGTACTCCTTGATTCACTTAGATTTTCTTCTTATTTAACCGTAGTTAGGGTTTTCCCTTTGCCAACGTATGAATAGCGGTTCACCCAACGTTTGCTTCCTACAATGGTTAGTATGCACAACGGAATACAAAAACAAATACTAATAAGAGCAAGCAAACCTAACACGTTGATTTAACGTGATTCGGAGATAAAGCTCCTACTCCACGGTTGTCCATAAGGTGAACGATCCCGATTCGTCGGTGGATGACTCCTCGAAAACCTTCGGCTAGCTCAAGCCTCCTTCTCGGTGGAGAACCTCACCATAATCTTGATCTAAACACTCTTATATCACAAGAAAAGCTTGGAGTCTTTGGAAGACTACTAATAGGAGTTAACCATCTCTATTTTGTCAACCATGGCTAAGCACCCCGAGCCCTCTTTAATAGAGCTTGGGAGGAAACACTTAGTTATGTTTCCCGCCACCAGTCAACTGGTACAACCACCAATCGACTGGTCCTAAGTGAAATTCGACCGTTACAAGCCAACAATTAGTTACCAGTCGACTGATGAAAATACCAATTGACTGCTACAGTAACACTATAGTGGCGCTACAGTACAACTACAGTAAAACCCTGATACTAGGATTTGACCCCCCCCCCCCGAGTACATTCACTCAACACTCATCTTCGCCCGACCAACCTAGACCTAACCTTCTAGTCTCCTCCATCAGCCTTGCGTCCCTCGAATGTCTCCCCATCCTTTACATCTTGCCTTTTGGAGATTTTATCGACCTTGTCATTGTTGTCGGGTTTTCCTTTGCCAAGAGGTCGTGCTTCCGGGACTTCATCCATTGTCAAGTTACACTTGGACTTACGTTGCCAACATGCCTGGACTTACACCGCCAAGAATACAACAATAAACCTAACTTAAATCTTTGCTCAAACATTAAAATCTAGGGTCACTAGATTACTCCAATAAATTGCACCAACAATCTCTTAACATCAATTTATGCTAAGGTGGGGAGGGCGGCGGCAAATGAAAAGCAACCCATCATTGTCATTGCATTTGCATCCTTCCATCATTGTCGACCCCCTCATCGTGGACCCTCTCGTCATGGCAGACACTCCTCTAGATGCTATGTAACGACCCAATTTTCCCTATTTTAAGTTCTAAAAGTCCAAAAAATATTTGGAAATACTTTTAAAATATTCTAGAGATTTTTAGGAATTTTTAGAGTATTTTTACGTAATTTTTGGAGGTCGTTTGGTAGGGTTACAAAAAGAAAAGAAGTTGTGACAAAAATCGTTGAATGTGAGACTCGAACCCAAGACCTCCGGCCGAACCCGACCTAATCGGACGCAGCCAACCAACTGGGCTACGTGTGGTTTGTTAATAAGTATGAAGCGGATATATATGAGTTATAGTAAAGGGCAAAGTTAAACCTAGGTTATAAAAGGGATAAGTTAAGGGGAGAAGGGGAGTATTCCCGTAACCTAATCTCGCGATCCCTTCCTCTCTCGCGGCGCCGACTTCCTCTCGGGCGAAATCGCAGCCGCCGCTCGGGCTTCGCCTCCGGCGGTCGGACAAGGTCACTGTCGTGAGCTCCTCTTGGACCCGAGCTTCTCTCGTCGAAGGGAGCACGCGGACATAAAGGAACGCCGAGACTTGAAGCTAGCCGAAACCCTAGAGACCTCTTCTCCGATTGTAAGTCCAAGAGAGCAAGTAAATACTACTCTCACCTGTGGTAGGAGTTGCTTCGTTTGGTATGGTTGCTTTCGAATTTTTGCTTGCCGTGTAGAATTGTAAGCTCGGTTTTGTTCCTTTCCATGCCCTGTTCATAGCCGAACAACGTCCTTTAACATTAGGGTTTGTAGATTTCGGTTTTAAGCCTAAGTCTAGCATGATTTGAGCTTGCGGGGTTGAAGTGGGTGGATTTTTGGTGTCATCCGAGTGCTGCCGAGACCTGCACAGGAAGCCTTGATACCTGCCGTGACCTGCACATGAAGTTTGGGTTTATGCCGTGACCTGCATAGGGAACTCCAAGTATCATCTGGGCTAATTGAGCAAGAAGAATGGTTTAGTGCTAATTAGAATTGTATGCATTTTATTCTTGAGCGTATGTTGTTCATGAACCTCTTTGCTTTAGGGTCATGTTGTACATACTTAAGTTTGATAAGTAAATATTTTGGACAGCATGCTTATAAAACCTGAGTCGCATTCCTTTGCTTCCATTATAGCATGATGAGAATTTCTAAGTAGCATCCTATACTTGTCTTTACAGCATACTTAGAAGGCCAAGAAATTAGTTTCCTTTACGCTTCGTTTATAGCATGTTTAAGAAGTTTAAAATAGCATGTTACCTTATTTTGTATAGCATGTTTAAAGGCCTTAAAGTAGTATTCTTTGTCATGTTTTAATAGCAGGTTTAGAAGCCCTTAAAGTAGCATTCCATGCTCTATTTCTACAGCATGATAGAAAGTGTAGAGTTACATATATTGCTTTTATTACAGCATACTTAGAAAGTCCAAAGTTAGCTTCCTTTTGCTTTATTTATAGCATGATTAGAATCATTCCATACTTGATTTTACAGCATGTTTAGAAGCACTAAAATAGCATCCTTTGCCATGTTTTCACCGTATGATTCAAAGGCTTTAAATTGCTTTCTTTAGTTTAGCTTATAGCATGATCAGTAAGTTTTAAGTTACTTGTTTTATTCTGTTATATAGCATGGTTAGTTGATTATACACCCATACTTGTTAAGTATATTTAAAGGACTCCCACAATCTTTAATAAAAGATAATAAGGAAGATAAAAGAATAAGAAAGATAACAAGTAAGTCAAGCAAGAGGCTAGTACCCGACATCCAAGAGCTTGTCGTTAAACAAATCCAGGTGACCATTTCCGAGGTCTTGGCCCTGGTAGACCGAGGTCTGCTCTTTTAGGATTGGTGGCTCGCAACCCCAACCTAATAGGGAACGCGCATGAGATGGTACTAAGCCTGGGCCCAAAGAAAAGAAAACCAAAAGAAAGAAAGAAAGAAAGAAGAAGAAAGTAAAAGATAGAAATTAAAAGATTAATTTCTATTACAAGGATATAAGAAAATATAATGAGTTTTATGCTTAGAATAAATAAAAAGTTAGTTTTTTTAATTCTAAACTTACAGTGTTCATTTCTTATTATCCTGTTAGATAGTGAGCATGTTTAGTATTCAGTTTCATTTTCTGTATACCATGAGCACATGCAGATTGGCTTTAGCATTTCAGTTTCAGTATTATTGCATTACATTTATGCATTTCGAGTTTTGTGAGATAAATTAGTACTTACTAAGCGTTTTCGCTTATAGATCTTTTCTTTTTCCTCCTACCGCAGAAAAAGGAAAAGCTAAGATATGAAGGGAGACGACAGGATGGTGGTGGTGGTGGTGATGAAGGTGTGTGATGACTGCGACTATGGAGAGATCCAGAGAGTATTATCAAACTTGCAGGACCTAGTTGATTAGAGTTTATGTTTTAGTTCTTTCCTTTAACACTATTATGAAGTTTGTGAGATTGTAGTTGAGTTTATTTCCGCATATGCATTTAGTCACTTTAATTATTTGTGGAGTGAAATAGTTGGTTGTCTTTACTGTTGTTTTATAACTGCGTGGTTGTCTTTACCGGCGGCGACGGTCGACGACCGGCGGCGGCGGTCGACGACCGGCGGCGGCGGTCGGCGGCGGCGGCGGCGGCGGCCGGTAGCTGCCGCAAGCTCCGGCAGAAGTGCGGCAACCGTCAGTAGAGGTCGTAGGACATTTTTGTCATTTTATAATAATATAAATTACATTCCTGATAAAAAATAATAGATATCAAACAAAAGAATGTAATCATCTTTGTAATCAAATATTACATACATTATATTTCCAAACGTAGTAATGTAATCAAGATTACATTACATTACATTACAAATTTGATTACATTACAAGCTAGATTACATTACACCCAACCAAACGTAGCCTAAATGTTACAAAAAAAATGTATACCTCATGTAATCTATAATACACTTTAGGAAGTAAAAAATATGTAAAACATGACATAACACATAACACATATATCAAAATGTTTCATGACATAATAAAAATATTGAAACCTAAGCTAAATTTGCATTTAGTAAGGAAGGAAAAAATATATAAAACATGACATAACACAAAGTACATGTATCAAATGTTCCATGACATAATAAAAGTATCGAAACATGACATAACATAAAGTATCAAGGTAAAATAAAAATATATAAATAATTACAACATGACATGCCAAAAAATCCTAACATAAAACTTAATAGGTAAAGACTTCCTCAAAGTAGAACTCAATAAAAGAGTATTAAAAAAAACTCAATAAAAAAAAAGTTCGTACTAATGTAATTTCAGAAGAAGCACCACCACTGCCATCATTATTATCATCATCATCATCACTGTTAACAGGAGGAAACTAATTCAAAGTAGAACTCAACTGAAGATGTTGCAAAATCCAGTCTTATTGTCGGCACATCTCTCATTTCACGATCTCTTTCTCTCATTTGTTCATCCCTTTCAGATAAAGTGCCCTTCAACTAGCAATTTAAACAGTTCCTGATACAAGTAAAGTTGCACTATCTATTCAAAGGAAGAAGTTTAAAACAACAACAACAAAAACTCTCTTTCACAGATACATATGTTCAAAATTTCAACAAGTAAACAAAGTAAATATTTCAAAATGCAAGAGATTACTATTAAAGATGCTGTAATTTTTTTTCCAAAAATCCAACTCGGCCTATCATGATTCCACCTCCAATATGGATCCTTTCTAATATGTTCTAGTAAACATTTCACCATAAGAATATCTATTTTCTGCATGCCTGCTCGATTTTATGTCATTGGGACAAGAATCATCATATCCACATTTTACTATCCAGATTGATGTCTGAACTCTATGCAATGAAGGTAAGATTACCAAAATGCAAGAGATGACTTGTGATGGGCTGCCGCTGGGAGCCAGAAGCACCCACTGGCGGGTCGGAAGCAGACGCTGCCGGCCTCCAGTAGCCCCCTACCCGGCACTGCCTCCCCCTTGCCGTCGGCGCCCAGACCGGTAGTGGCCAGGGGTAGCTGCGACCGGTCGGCACAGGCCTAGGGTGGCTGCGACCAGCCGGCAGCGGCCTAGGGTGGCCGCGACTGGCGAGCATCGACCTAGGATGGCCGCCACCGGCCGACAGTGGCCCAAGCGGGCTGTGACCGGCCGTAAGTAGCCGAACTCGGTGGGCCAACGGCCTGATCTGGCCAGGTCTAGCGGGATCTAGGAGGTGCGCCGGAGAGGAGAGAAGAGATGGGGAAGAGAAACCCTACCTGACGGAAATCGTCGCAGCGGAAGAGCTGCGCCGCCCTACTGCTGCCGGCCTCCAGCGGCCCCATGCCCGCCGCCGCCTCCCCATTGTCGCCGGCGCCTCGGCCAGACCGACAGCAGCAACCCTAGACCAGCGCCTCCCCTTGTCGCCGTCGTTGCAGAAGATGGAAGAGAATCGAGGAGCGTATTTAGGGCGAGAAGGAGCGTGTATTTAGGGCAAATTTTGGCACGAAATTAACTTATGTCCCAAATTTTGGGACGAATCCTATATTCGTCCCAGATTTTGGGGCGAATATAGAATTTTGGGACGAATCTTATATTCGTCCCAAATTCTAATAAAATTTAAAAAAAATAGAAAACTTAAATATTTATCTAGAGATATCGGAATTTTATGAAACAAGTTTCAATAAGTTCCTAATTTTATCGTGATCTTAAAAATATCTTCATCCATAATTCTAACATACTATATTGAGTGCGGTAAATTTTTTATTACGAATTAGGTCATATTCGTGTTAAAAAAATTACCACACTAAATATATGAGGTTAAAATTATAGATGAGGATATTTTAAAGATCATAAGAAAATTAGGAACCCATAGAAATTTATTTCATTAAACTCTGAGATCGTTAGGTCCATATTTAGGCATTCCGAATGATTTTTCATTTTTTTTTTTAAATTTGGGACGAATCCGGGATTCGTCCCAAATTTAAGAAAAATAAAAAAATAAATGAAAAATCATTCAGAAGGCCTAAATACGGACCTAAAGATCCCGAAATTTTATGAAACAAGTTTCAATGGGTTCCTAATTTTCTCAGATCTTAAAAAAATACTCATCCATTATTTTAATCTCATATATTTAGTGTGGAGATTTTTTAACCCGAATTTGACCTAATTCAGGTAAAAAAAAACACGAAACTCAATATATTATTTTAAAATTAAGAATGAGGATATATTTATGATTAAGGAAAATTAGAAACTTATAGACTCTTGTTTCATAAAATTCTGACATATGTAGATCTATATTTTAAGTTTTAAACACGTATTCGAACATGCGTTAAATGCTAACATACTTAATTAATACTAAACTATCTATGTTTCACTAAATATGGACCTAACGATCTTGGAATTTCATGAAACAAGTTTCTATGAGTTTCTAATTTTCTCGTGATCTTAAAAATATCTTCATCCATAATTTTAACATATTATATTGAGTGTGGTGAAATTTTTATTACGAATTAGGTTATATTCATGTTAAAAAATCACCACACTCAATTTATTAGGTTACAATTCAGATTTAGGATATTTTTATGATCATGAGAAAATTAAGAATCCATAGAAACTTATTTCATGAAATTCCGAGATCGTTAAGTCCATATTTAGCTCTTCTAAATGTTTTTTCTTTTATTTCTTTTTTTTTTAAATCTAGGACGAATTCCTGGATTCGTCCCAAATTTTGGGACGAATTCCTGGATTCGTCCCAGATTTTGGGACGAGCCAAGATTCGTCCCAGATTTTGGGACGAATCCAGGATTCGTCCCAAATTTAAGAAAAATAAAAAAGAAAAAGAAAAATCATTCGGAAGACCTAAATATGAACCTATCAATCTCGGAATTTCATGAAACAAGTTTCTATGGGTTTCTAATTTTCTTACGATCTTAAAAATATCCTCATCCTTAATTTTAATCTCATATATTTAGTGTGGTGATTTTTTAACCTGAATTTGACCTAATTCAGGTAAGAAAAACACGAAACTCAATATATTGTTTTAAAATTAAGGATGAGGATATATTTATGATTAAGGGAAAATTAGAAACTCATAGACTCTTATTTCATGAAATTCTGACATCTGTAGATCTATATTTTATGTTTTAAACACGTATTCGAACATGCGTTTAACGCTAACATACTTAATTAATACTAAACTATCTATGTTTCACTAAATATGGACCTAACGATCTCGGAATTTCATGAAACAAGTTTCTATGAGTTTTTAATTTTCTCGTGATCTTAAAAATATCTTCATCCATAATTTTAACATATTATATTGAGTGCGGTGAATTTTTTATTACAAATTAGGTTATATTCATGTTAAAAAATCACCACACTCAATTTATTAGGTTAAAATTCAGATTTAGGATATTTTTATGATCATGAGAAAATTAGGAATCCATAGAAACTTGTTTCATGAAAATCCGCATTCCGAATGATTTTTCTTTTATTTATTATTTTTTTAAAATCTGGGATGAATCCTGGATTCGTCCCAAATTTTGGGACTAATTCCTGGATTCGTCCCAAATTTTGGGACGAATCCAGGATTCGTCCCAAATTTAAGAAAAAAAAAAAAGAAAAATCATTTGGACGGCCTAAATATGGACCTAACGATCTTTGAATTTCATGAAACAAGTATCTATGGGTTCTTAATTTTCTTGCGATCTTAAAAATATTTTCATCCATAATTTTAACATATTATTAAGTGCGGTGAATTTTTTATTACAAATTATGATAAATTTGGGTTAAAAAATCACCACACTAAATATATGAGGTTAAAATTATGGATGATGATATTTTTAAGATCATAAGAAAATTAGAAACCCATAGAAATTTGTTTAATGAAATTCCGAGATCGTTAGATCCATATTTAGATCTTCTAAATATTTTTTTTAAAATATGGGACGAATCCTGGATTCGTCCCAAATTTTGGGGTGAATTCCTGGATTCGTCCCAAATCTTGGGACGAATTCCTGGATTCGTCCCAAATTTTGGGACGAATTCATGTATTCGTCCCAGATTTTGGGACGAATCCAAGATTTGTCCCAGATTTTGGGACGAATCCAGGATTCGTCCCAAATTTAAGAAAAATAAAAAAGAAAAGAAAAATCATTCGGAAGACATAAATATGAACCTAACGATCTCGGAATGTCATGAAACAAGTTTCTATGAGTTTCTAATTTTCTCATGATCTTAAAAATATCCTCATCCATAATTTTAATCTCATATATTTAGTGTAGTGATTTTTTAACCCGAATTTGACCAAATTCAAGTAAAAAAAACACGAAACTCAAAATATTATTTTAAAATTAAGGATAAGGATATATTTATAATTAAGGGAAAATTAGAAACTCATAAACTCTTATTTCATGAAATTCTGACATCTGTAGATCTATATTTTAAGTTTTAAACACGTATTCGAACATGCGTTAAACGCTAACATACTTAATACTAAACTATCTATGTTTCACTAAATATGGACCTAACGATCTCAGAATTTTATGAAACAAGTTTCTATGAGTTTTTAATTTTCTCGTGATCTTAAAAATATTTTCATCCATAATTTTAACATATTATATTGAGTGCGGTGAATTTTTTATTACGAATTAGGTTATATTCTTGTTAAAATTCACCACACTCAATTTATTAGGTTAAAATTCAGATTTATGATATTTTTATGATCATGAGAAAATTAGGAATCCATAGACACTTGTTTCATGAAATTCCGAGATCGTTAAGTTCATATTTAAGTCTTCCGAATGATTTATCCTTTATTTATTATTTTTTTTAAATCTAGGACGAATCCTGGATTCGTCCCAAATTTAAGAAAAAAAAAAAAAAAAAAAAATCATTTGAAAGACCTAAATATGGACCTAACGATCTCGGAATTTCATGAAACAAGTTTCTATGAGTTTCTAATTTTCTCGTGATCTTAAAAATATCTTAATCCATAATTTTAACATATTATTAAGTGCGGTGAATTTTTTATTACAAATTATGACAAATTTGGGTTAAAAAATCACCACACTAAATATATGAGGTTAAAATTATGGATGAGGATATTTTTAAGATCATAAAAAAATTAGAAACCCATAGAAACTTGTTTCATGAAATTTCGAGAACGTTAGGTTCATATTTAGGTCTTCTAAATGTTTTTTCTTTTATTTCTTATTTTTTAAAAATTTGGGACGAATCCTGGATTTGTCCCAAATTTTGGGACGAATCCAGGATTCGTCCCTGATTTTGGGACGAATTCAGGATTCGTCCCAAATTTAAGAAAAATAAAAAAGGAAAGAAAAATCATTCGGAAGACCTAAATATGAACTTAACGTTCTCGGAATTTCATGAAACAAGTTTCTATGGGTTTCTAATCTTCTCATGATTTTAAAAATATCCTCATCCATAATTTTAATCTCATATATTTAGTGTGGTGATTTTTTAACCCGAATTTGACCTAATTCAGGTAAAAGAAACACGAAACTCAATATATTATTTTAAAATTAAGGATGAGGATATATTTATGATTAAGGGAAAATTAGAAACCTATAGACTCTTATTTCATAAAATTCTGACACCTGTAGATCTATATTTTAAGTTTTAAACACGTATTCGAACATGCGTTAAACGCTAACATACTTAATTAATACTAAACTATCTATGTTTCACTAAATATGGACCTAACGATCTCGGAATTTTATGAAACAAATTTCTATGAGTTTTTAATTTTTCTCGTGATCTTAAAAATATTTTCATCCATAATTTTAACATATTATATTGAGTGCGGTGAATTTTTTATTATGAATTAGGTTATATTCATGTTAAAAAATCATGACACTCAATTTATTAAGTTAAAATTCAGATTTAGGATATTTTTATCATCATGAGAAAATTAGGAATCCATAGAAATTTATTTCATGAAATTCCGAGATCGTTAGGTCCATATTTAGGCATTCCAAATGATTTTTCTTTTATTTATTGTTTTTTTTTAAATCTGGGATGAATCCAGGAATTCGTCCCAAAATTTGGGACAAATCCAGGATTCGTCCCAGATTTTAAAAAATAATAATAAATAAAAGAAAAATCATTTGGAAGGCCTAAATATGGACTTAACGATCTCGGAATTTCATGAGACAAGTTTCTATGGGTTCCTAATTTTCTCATGATCTTAAAAATATCTTCATCCATAATTTTAACATATTATTAAGTGCGGTGAATTTTTTATTACAAATTATGACAAATTTGGGTTAAAAAATCACCACACTAAATATATGAGGTTAAAATTATGGATGAGGATATTTTTAAGATCATAAGAAAATTAGAAACCCATAAAAACTTGTTTCATGAAATTTCGAAATCGTTAGGTCCATATTTAGGTCTTCTAAATGTTTTTTCTTTTATTTCTTATTTTTTAAAAATTTGGGACGAATTCCTGGATTTGTCCTAAATTTTGGGCCGAAATCCTGGATTCTTCCTAGATTTTGGGACAAATCCAGGATTCGTCCCAAATTTAAGAAAAATAAAAAAGAAAAGAAAAATCATTCGGAAGACCTAAATATGAACCTAACGTTCTCGGAATTTCATGAAACAAATTTTTATGGGTTCCTAATTTTCTCATGATCTTAAAAATATCCTCATCCATAATTTTAATCTCATATATTTAGTGTGGTGATTTTTTAACCCGAATTTGATCTAATTCAGGTAAAAAAAACACGAAACTCAATATATTATTTTAAAATTAAGGATGAGGATATATTTATGATTAAGGGAAAATTAGAAACTCATAGACTCTTATTTCATGAAATTCTGACATCTGTAGATCTATATTTTAAGTTTTAAACACGTATTCGAACATGCGTTAAACGCTAACATACTTAATTAATACTAAACTATCTATGTTTCACTAAATATGGACCTAACGATCTCGAAATTTCATGAAACAAGTTTCTATGAGTTTTTAATTTTCTCGTGATCTTAAAAATATCTTCATCCATAATTTTAACATATTATATTGAGTGCGGTGAATTTTTTTATTACGAATTAGGTTATATTCATGTTAAAAAATCACGACACTCAATTTATTAGGTTAAAATTCAGGTTTAGGATATTTTTATGATCATGAGAAAATTAGGAATCCATAGAAACTTGTTTCATGAAATTGGGACGAATTCCTGGATTCGTTCCAGATTTAAAAAAAATAATAAATAAAAGAAAAATCATTCGGAATGCCTAAATATGGACCTAACGATCTCGGAATTTCATAAAATAAGTTTCTATGGGTTCCTAATTTTCTCATGATCTTAAAAATACCTTCATCCATAATTTTAACATACTATATTAAATGTGGTGAATTTTTTATTACGAATTAGGTCATATTCAGGTTAAAAAATCACCACACTAAATATATGAGGTTAAAATTATGGATGGAGATATTTTTAAGATAATGAGAAAATTAGGAACCAATAGAAACTTGTTTCATGAAATTCTGAGATGGTCTATATTTAGATTTTCCAAATGATTTATCTTTTCTTTTTTATTTTTCTTATATTTGGGACAAATTCCGGATTCTTATATTTGGGACAAATCCAGGATTCGTCCCAAATTTAAGAAAAATAAAAAAGAAAAGAAAAAACATTCGGAAGACCTAAATATGAACCTAACGTTCTCGGAATTTCATGAAACAAGTTTCTATGGGTTCCTAATTTTCTCATGATCTTAAAAATATCCTCATCCATAATTTTAATCTCATATATTTAGTGTGGTGATTTTTTAACCCGAATTTGATCTAATTCAGGTAAAAAAAACACGAAACTCAATATATTATTTTAAAATTAAGGATGAGGATATATTTATGATTAAGGGAAAATTAGAAACTCATAGACTCTTATTTCATGAAATGCTGACATATGTAGATCTATATTTTAAGTTTTAAACACATATTCGAACATGCGTTAAACGCTAACATACTTAATTAATATTAAACTATCTATGTTTCACTAAATATGGACCTAACGATCTCGAAATTTCATGAAACAAGTTTCTATGAGTTTTTAATTTTCTCGTGATATTAAAAATATCTTCATCCATAATTTTAACATATTATATTGAGTGCGGTGAATTTTTTTATTACGAATTAGGTTATATTCATGTTAAAAAATCACGACACTCAATTTATTAGGTTAAAATTCAGGTTTAGGATATTTTTATGATCATGAGAAAATTAGGAATCCATAGAAACTTGTTTCATGAAATTGGGACGAATTCCTGGATTCGTTCTAGATTTAAAAAAAATAATAAATAAAAGAAAAATCATTCGGAATGCCTAAATATGGACCTAACGATCTCGGAATTTCATAAAACAAGTTTCTATGGGTTCCTAATTTTCTCATGATCTTAAAAATATCTTCATCCATAATTTTAACATACTATATTAAATGTGGTGAATTTTTTTATTACGAATTATGTCATATTCAGGTTAAAAAATCACCACACTAAATATATGAGGTTAAAATTATGGATGGAGATATTTTTAAGATAATGAGAAAATTAGGAACCAATAGAAACTTGTTTCATGAAATTCTGAGATGGTCTATATTTAGATTTTCCAATTGATTTATCTTTTCTTTTTTATTTTTCTTATATTTGGGACAAATTCCGAATTCATCCCAAAATCTGGTACGAATTCCGGATTCGTTTCAAAATCTAGGACACATTTCGGATTTGTCCCAAAATCTGGGATGAATCCTGGATTCATCCCAAATTTTGGCCCGATTATTTTTTTTTCTTTTAAAAAAAAATGATTCTAGAACGAATCCAGGATTCGTCCCAGAATCTGGGACGAATTTTGCAACGAAAATAATGTTCGTTGGGAATTTACGATAAAAATATTTTGTTGCAGATTTCGTTTCTAATTTGGATCAAATTTTTTGTTCGTCGCCAAAATTTTTGCGATTTTGGGATGAAAATTTTTCATCCCAAACTTTCATCCCTAAATTATTATTTTTTTGTAGTGAACAAAAATCAAAGCTTCATAATCAAAGCCAAATGCGACAATGGATGGTAGAAAATTGATACCTGTCCATTTTATCTGCGTTACAAAGACCTTCCAACATCGGGACAAAAATAGATAAAATGGTTTGGAGTGCATTTCTCTCATCTTCCTTGTCTATCTGCATAAATATCTACTTCGGTCATTGAGGTTCTTATATTCAAAGTTAAATGTGTGAATGCAAGTCTACAACTCCAAAACTACAATGGGGTTCTGCATTGCATAAGATGGCATTATGAAATAATCCAGTCTTACATCAGATTTCAACACAGCGTGTAGATGAGCCAACAATTTTGGCGGCAATCCATATGCATGTGGCTTATCGGCATTGGACAACCACGTCCCTCGAACCATGTGGGTGTTTCTACCATTAGCAGCATCCAATGGCTAATTTCCATGGCCATCATTGTCAGGAGAATCAAAATCTACATGTATAAAATTATAAATAATTTACATCTGATGTAGCATGAATTGTCCGGCAAGAACATTACTACAATTCTTTCTTTTTCTCTGGCAAATTGCGTTTCTCATCCATAGAAACAGGAGATAGGATTGTGCTCATTTTTCTTTTTGCAGAAAAGAGTGCAAGCATCTTAAAGGTGTTATGAAAATATAATACATACGAAACACATAGGAGATAAACACAATATGATTTGCATGAAAATCTAGGAGAAAGACACAAGCGAGAAAGGATGTCACACTATGAGCAGGAGAAATCATACAATGATGAAATGCTCAGTGCAATTTTCCATGTTTCAATGTCACATTATTTTTCTCTGTTATATCCATGTGCAGACCAGCCATATATAGGTGCCATCGCAACTCTAAGAAAGATGCGGAAATAAATGACACCTTAAATCCGGATGAACTTGAATTGTGATGGTTCGATGGATGGGCCCACTGACTCAGCCTATTGTTGATACTCATTGTTTGACGACTCTAGGCAGGGTTAGTGAACTTGATTATATTTAGAGCTTTCTGTTGCACCGTTCCTGATGAAACTGTGTTGTTTTGTGAACCTAACCTTGTTTGTCCTAATCTGCTTAATCTCAAAGATGAAAGGATTGACAACCTTGCATACTAGTCTCAATTGTGTTGAGGGAACTAACATTGTTATGATCCACCGGACCTAAGGAACATGAAACATTCGCAAGCAATTCAGCTGCTAAAATACCATATGAGCCTTTTCACACTGAAGAAGAAATCAACAACTCGCTTTAGAAAGGTTGGCTGACTCACTGCTACAAAATCCAAGGTCTTACACATTAGCCAACTATAACAAACGGGAAGTTCTCTGGTTTCATGCATTTTTCTAATCAGCTAGAAGGTGTCGGATAAGCATTACAAGCATAAATCATGATTATTGCAACAAGCATAACAAGATGAATTCAAATGTTAAATAAAAGGAATATAGCAAATCAGTACCAAAACTTCAGAGAACAATTCATCTATAATTCCGAGTGGATCTAGTCATTTATGTGCAGGATTGACAAGTATATCTTGTACCTATTAGACAAATTAAACATGTTTAATTATCCTGATCTACACTACTTTGATAACAGACTATTTAAATGCACACTCAGATCAATCTAGAAATATCATTATCCATTATTTGGAATGCTAAAACAAGTAACCTATAAAGGACAAACATAACAAGGTCATTATCTGATTGAGTTGGCCAAGTTAATTTCTTTAAGTTAATCCCAATTATTTTATGTATATGAGGCCAGTTTGGTTGTGTCAGCAATCCGAAAAATAATTATAAATTGACACAGGAAGAATGAGTCAGAATAGACGCATACAGTGTAGAAACAAGTGTACAATCAATAGTTGCAATGATATTCTTTACTAATCCTTGTCATTAAAGATTAAAAAAAGGACAATTTGAATTGCTGGCCTGCTATTTATTGACATGAGGAGAAATGAAATGTGTTTATAGAAAGTGAAACAATTAGAGGAGATTGCAGAATAGAAAATAGACAATTATATTGAGGATCAGACAAGCAGATTCGTTCCGATAGAACAGAAGGGCTTAGATTAGCACATTAACGTTTCAGACTGTATATAGATATAGATATTTATACAGATATAGAAACCAAAAAAAGCCAAAACGTGGAAATTGATTGTTTGTTTAGATATGACCTCATAATAAGTTCACTAACAGAAACTTCAACATCATAATGTGGAAAGGAAAACGGATTAAAGCATTGTGCAGTTTGAAGATATAAGGTAATATCTCACAAAGGCATCCTCTGTGTAACCACTTGAATAGATAGCCAATATCATACAAACCTTAAGCAACATATTGCAGTTTAACAATAGAGCATATCATTTGAGTTAGTTATGTCATAATAGAATGATTCCTCGTGATCAAATTTGCTAAACAAGTATAATCATATTGCATGAAGGATAATAAGAATATTACCTAGCGGAATAACATCATAGAAGTTATCCCCTTTGGGAAGAAAACCATAAAACATAAGAAAGTGTGAACTTGGTAAGCTCCCATAACTAAGGTAGCATTGGTTTCCTTTTTCACATGGTCGTGATACTGGAAATTTCAGGGTCTTGGTTACTGGGTCTACTCTACCATAATGAAGTATGTGTGGGCACAGCTGTGACAAGAAGATAATAACAAAATATCAGCAAAGGGACGAAATCATAACCAATATCACTGGCTCATTTGGAGTGGATATCCTACTGAGTGGTTCAAGAACCAAGCAAGTTCTTAGCTTTCCATCAGCAAAAACCACCTTCATGCTATTTGAGTACCAAAGCTCACAAGCCCATAGAAATTTATCCCAACTATACAGCTTTGGTTCAAAAATATCAGATAATTATCGCATTGTTGTGGGCATAATGCATCAAATTGTTGGCGTAAGTGCTGAAATCAGGGATAAAATTGTTGCATTAAGAACAGTGGTTTTTCATGCTGAAAAGAAAAAAAAAACATGGAAATAAATTACCTCTTTAGATTGCAATAATTCTTCAAAGAGCAGGGTTCCTTCTAATGCAGCAAGTGCATCAACTCGAAAATTCAACCCTGTGAATTAAAAAATCACATTAACCATAACGTGTAAGGATAGAAGAGAACAGAGTTACAGAAGAATAAGCATATAATTTATACAAGATTTGACAAGGAACGATTTCTTTTCTTCTTATCATATATGCTTAAAGGAGCATTACATAAGAATTCAGTAATGCTTTCAGCTCTACAGAACTAACAGGGCAATTCTATAAACAACTGATGAGGAAAAGAAAGCAATACTAACTAAAATAAAAGGGGCATATGCCCAAACAAGACCCTTCTGGTTCACAGACATCCAAACCAGACCTCGGCTTTCACCCATCATTTTTAAAACTCCCTGTAACTGCTAATGAAAAAATAATGCTAAATTTAGCCCCAAAACAGTGTTTTAATCTACATACAAGTGTTAAATCCTATTTCAGTAAACCAGGCCCATTAACCCATTACCAAAATTAACCCATAGCTGAAGCTTAACCAAATCCTAACTTTTCTGCCTCCCTCTCACTATTGCTATGACCTCCTACTGACATACTCCACGTCACAATTTTGAAATTGGATCACATACCTTTGCTATCTCTGATGGCCCATGCGGGTCTCCAATGAAATTTAGTGGATTTCCTTTTAAGAGAGATCGGGGTTCCTTGACCTTCCTTTTCCAACAGCAGAGAACACGCAATTGGGTATCCATCTCTACCGGGGCAAAGATCATAGAGAACTTGTACAGCTTCCAAAGATATTTTTTTCCTCTTAACATTAATGAGAGACATTTCTTTCCTCCATCTGCAAGTGTTTCTTGCAGCCCCAGTGCTTGTGGCTTTGATCCAATCACAAGCAAAGACCAAGAGTAGAAGAGTCTTCTCAAATCTCTAATCAACTCACTACAATCAAAAGCCACAATCACAGAGGAAGATATCCTTATTTGACCTTGTTTATTTCTGATTTGCTTGAGCAGAATAACAATTTATTGGCTTCTTAATAACCTTCCTTTGTTCATGCATGTTGTGATAGTTGACATATTTATTTGTTAAATTATTTCTTTAATGCATCTTCAAAATCAGTAGGTTTTACTATTATTCAACTGTTACTAACAGTTGAGTCCTACATATGCTTTTACAAATGTTTACGATAGTTAGTTAATGAATGAGAACTGAACTGTATTCTAAGATGAAATAACAGTGAGTGTAATAAAAAGACGCTGATAATATGATAATGAATTTAGACCTCAATTTAGCTCATTGGCAGATAAGCTAGCATTATGCCTGTAGCACACTCAATTGATCGTCAACAAATGTGCATCACCCCCTACTAGTGCTATAATAGTCATACCCATCTTTGAATGCATGGGATGTACCACTTTGTAGTATCATAGTGCAAGGAAAATCCCACTTTTGACCATGCATTTAGAACTCAATGAACATTCCAATCAATTCCTGTTTCTACTTAACATGTACTCACAGAACTATTCTATGCTTATTGTTTAAGTTAGAATAAATTATTACTTTTATCATATTTCCTTTTGTGTTCTGAATTAGTGAATAAAAAGGAATAACTGGATAAAAGCAAACATTATTTAGCACTCCTACTTATTCCAATGAATGATACAGTGAATGTTGGTGGGATTTTGGCACAGCTTTGTGAACTTAGTCCCTGCCAAAGCAAAGGGTTGACTTGGGGCATGACAATGCCGTTGTTAAGGTTAAAACATTACTTGAGGTAATGTAAGTACCTTATTTCATCTGGGTGTTGATAGTGAGTTATTCAAAATGGGGACCTTGTCCTTTATTCTTTTGTGAAAAAAGAAGGTATATATTTGAGCATTTTTATATGAACTCAAATTACACACCATTTCGACCTAAAAAAAATGGCACACCTTCATAACTCAGATCAAAAATAGTAAACCCAAAGTAGTCTCAAAACTTGGAAAATGTGAATACAATTGCACAAAATACATTTTTTTCTACGGTTGCATAGGAAAACATATACAGTCGATCAACGATGCACCCAGGCCCCCTAGTTAATCATACTTTTGGTGGTGTTTATACTGCACTAATCAAATTTACTTATCTTGAAAGTTTCAGAATTCAGAGTAACAAAATTACACTGAGAGATACCTGTATTGAATTCTGTAGGTAATGTGTCAAAATAAATCTTGAACTTGGAATTTGGATTAAATCTCTCCCTCATGCTCCATAACAACAACATAGTCTCAGGAGTTATATCATCCAACTTCTTCAAGACATCAAACTGGCATTACAATAAGGAAATCAGAGAGAAATAAACAATGTAGTTTCAAGAGCTTAATGGAGCAGAAAAATGACTTTCAGATCGACTGTCCTTTTTTCCATTAGAACATACCTAAACTGAAGTAAGGAACTCTGAAAAAATTCAAACATTACTATGCAGTGAAAGTCTATACTGTTAGTAATAATGTCAAAAAACATAAAACCTCCCTTTTCGAGTTTCAACACAGGTCAACATGTAAGCAATATGAAATTGCCACTATATCTTTGAAAAAAGCAAACTGAAAGTCACTAAGTGTGCGTCGTTACAATTTTGACAAGATCTGATCAAGTACCTAAAATGACAAAAAAAAGAAAAAACAGAGTAGCAGGAATTGTAACAGCATACCATGTCAGAATTATAAACAAGGTCCTCAGATATGATGAGTGATTCTGGGATTTCTAAAGCAATGCCCCCAATGCTCATATCTTCTAGTGCAACTGCTCCTCTTCCAGCTTCCTCAAAATCTTTAGGCAATAAGAATGTAAAGTTTCTCTTTACAAGGTAAACTAAGAGGGCATTTCAATACTACATCAAGCAATTGCTTGAACAGAAGCTCTTTTTCCTTTATACCACTCACATACATGTTTCAAAAAAAAAAACAAATTTGTTGATGCAAGAAAACAAAATTGACACAAAAATGCTCGATCATTATAATGAAATGCCTGTTGGTTGCTACTCGGAAAACCTAATGGTTCCACTGTACAAAAATTTTGTACAAAGGTCTGAACCTTTTCCTAGCTACCATGTGTTCTTTTAAATTAAACTTGGATCGCCTGCGGAACTTAACACGTTTGATCCTAAGCTTAATTTATTTGTTCTTTTAGGTTTAGACTTGGATCTCCTGCGAAACTTAACACGTTTGATCCAAATCACCTAGGTTATTAATTTCATTAAATATTAGTTTCCAAAATTGTCTTCCAGTACTGACGTGGCGAGGCACGTGGCCTTCTTGGATATGGGAGCAACCACCACCGACTAGACAAAGCCTTTTAAGGAAAGTTAATATTTAATTTCCTTAAATAACTTTAGGTCAACCGAAAAGAACAATCAAATCACAAGGAAAAGAAAAACAAAAGAACATAATATTGAAAACAAATTCGAAACACTAAAATCGTATGCCTCTTGTATTTGGTATTATTTCCAAAAATAACTAGTATGATGCGGAAAGGAAAAATACTAATTATACCTTTTAGAAAGACCTCTTGATCTACTATCGTATTCCTCTTCTAACCTCGAACGTTGTGTGGGCAACGATCTTCCGAGATGAGAACCACGAAGCACCTTCTTCTTCCTTGTAAGTTTCGGCCATTAAAAACTTCTCCTAGGATGAAGAGGTTCGGCCACCACCACCATGCTTCAAGGGATGCTAAAGACGAGGCTTGCTTTCTCTCCTTCTTCTCCTTCCTTGATCCGGCCACAAACAAAAGCTCCACCAAGAGATAAGTTTCGGCCAACAAGAGGAGAGGAGAGAAATAGGGTCGGCCACCACCACCATGCTCCAAGGGATGAAAGCTTTCTCTCCTTCTTCTTCTTCTTCTCCAAGTAGTATCCGACCAACACAAAAGCTCCAAGCAAGGAAGGGTTTCGGCCACCACAAAGAGGAAGAGAGGGAGAGAGGATGGCCGGCCACAACACCAAGGAAAAAGAGGGAGAGAATAATAGAGGTTGTGTGTTATGAAGGCACCCCAACCCCCTCTTTTATATTCCTTAGCCTTGGTAAATTAGGAAATTTAATTACAATAAAATTTCCTTAATTTTCCTTGACAACAATTAATTAAGAAAAATTAAATAAAATTTCTTAATCAATTGTATCATGGCCGGCCACATCAACAAGAGCAAATAAGGAGATTTTTTCTCAAGAAAAATTAAAGTTTCCTAATTTGCTTCCGGAAAAATTTTAAAATAAAATTTTTCCATAATAATCTCTTCATGGTTGATCAAAAGAAATTTCCATAATTTGAATTTTTATCATGTGGATAATTTACAAAGAATAAAATTAAAACATCTTTCCAATCTACAAATAAGGAAAGAGATTTAATCTCTTTCCTTAATCTTTTGTAGAGACTTTTAAAAGATATTTTAATTTTTAATCTCTTTAATAAATTATATCTTCCACATAATAAAAAATTAAAATTAAAATTCCTTTTAATTGAATGGGGGCCGGCCACCTAAGCTTGGGTTCAAGCTAGGGCCGGCCACCCATGAATCAAGGATTGGTCGGCCCTAGCTTGAACCACAAGCTAGCTTGGCCGGCCCCCTTATCATGGGTATGAAGGTGGGTATAGGTAGGTATAGTACTCTATAATTAAGAGGCTACGATAGGGACCGAGAGGAGGAATTGGTTTTGGTCTCCCGATAAAATTAAGCATCCCGTGTTCGCCCCGAACACACAACTTAATTTTATCAATAATAATTCATTCCACTAAAGAATTATTATTGAACTACCGCACCAATCCCAAATTACATTTTTGGGCTCCTTATTATGAGTGTGTTAGTCTCCCTGTGTTTAAGATAACAAATGTCCACTAATTAAGTAAGTTACTGACAACTCACTTAATTAATATCTAGCTCCAAGAGTAGTACCACTCAACTTCATCGTCATGTCGGATGGTTTAACACGACAATCCTTACGAGCTCCTCTCGGGGACATTCTCAACCTAGATCACTGGGACAGCTTTTCTTATAATCAACAACACACACTATAAGTGATATCATTTCCAACTTATCGCTTATCGATTTATCGAACTAAATCTCACCCATCGATAAATTAAAGAAATAAATATCAATTATATGCTTGTTATTATATTAGATTAAGAGCACATTTCCATAATAACCGAGGTCTTGCTCCTTTATAAAGTCAAGATAAAAAGAACGACCTCAAATGGTCCTACTCAATACACTCTAAGTGTATTAGTGTAATTATATAGTTAAGATAAACTAATAACTAATTACACTACCGACCTTCCAATGGTTTGTTCCTTTCCATCTGTCGTGAGCCAACTCTTTATAATTTATAAGGAACCGATAACACGATCTTCTGTGTGTGACATCACACACCATGTTATCTACAATATAAATTAATTGAGCAATTACATTTATCATAAATATAGACATTTGACCAATGTGATTCTTATTTCTAGATAAATATTTATACCAAAAGCTAGGCTTTTAGTATACATCCTAACAATCTCCCACTTATACTAAAAGACTAAGCTATCATATTTGCTACCATACATTTGATTCCCAACCCTTCAACATGCTCATCAAAAGCTCTTGTCTTAAGGACCTTAGTGAAAGGATCTATAGGTCATCACCTGATGCAATCTAGGCGGCAACAACTTCTCGTCGTTTATACGATTTCTCGTATTGGGTGGTACTCATACCTATCAGGTTTACTTGCCTTATAGACTTATGGTTTCTTCGAGTTTGGTGCTGCACCAATATTATTACAATAAATTGTAATAATCTTTGGACAAACTAGAAATCATATCTAAGTCTATCTTGAGGTTATTGAGTCATTCAGCTTTTATGACTACCTCAGAGGCTTGCCATATACTAAACTTCTATGGTGTAGTCCAGAAAAATACCTATGTTTATCACTCTTCCATAGTTATGACTTTAACTCCTAAAGTAAACACAAAACCCCGAGGTTGACTTATTACTGTCCTTATCCGATTGGAAGTCAAAATCCATACAACCCACAGGGACCAAAATAGCTGCCTTGTAAACTAGCATATAATCTCTAGTGCCTCTAAGGTACTTCAATATATGCTTTACTACAGACTAATGTCCTTGTCTAGGGTTACTTTGATATCTGCTAACCATGCCAACGGTAAAACAGATATCCTGTCTCGTATACAGCATTGCATACATTAGGCTTCCCAGAGCTGAAGCATAAGGAACTGCCTTCATGTCCTTTATCTCCTTTAATGTCTTCGGAGACATCTCTTTAGATAAAGCTACTCCATGCCTAAAAGGTAAGAAACCTTTCTTAGAGTTCTGCATGCTTAAAACGAGCAAGGATTTTTCTGATATATGAAGCTTGAGATAAGTAAAAAATATTCTTTTCTTGCGATCCCTTATTACTTTGATCTCAAGAATATATACATTCTCCCAAATCCTTTATATCAAATTGTTTGGACAACCATACCCTTACTTTTGACAACATTTTGATATTGTTTCCAACTACCAAAAATGTTATCTACGTATAGTACAAGAAATACCACCACGTTTCCATCACACCTTTTGTATACACAAGAGTTATCCGGTTACTAAATAAATCCATAGGTCTGGATTACTTTGACAAACAGGATGTTCCAAGACCTTGAAGCTTTGTCTCAGTCCATAGACTGATTGAGCTTGCACACAAGATGCTCTTTGCCAACCCTTCCGGTTGCTTTATACGGATGCTTTCTTCAAGACTTCCATTAAGGAATCTTGTCTCGACATCTGCCAAATAGATCAAAGAACCGGATAGACTTAAGCATGGCTACCGGTGAAAAAGTTTCCTTTTCATCAAGCCTCGCTTTGAAAGTTTCTACCTTCCGCTCATCCTCTTTCCTATTATAGACCTTTTACATCCAAAGGCTTTTACACCATTGGTGGTTCTACAAGCTTCCATTTTATTGTAATACATATATTCTAATTCTATTATTCATTACTCTTTGCCAAGATATCTGCGATCTTTATCTTGAGTGCTTCATACGTCCGAGATCGTGTTCATGTCCTCCGGACCGAGTCCAAAACTCTCCCAAAACATGAATCTTTTACAACCCTCCCACTACGACGAGGCGTCTGTGATTGTGTATCATTTGTGATACGTGTTGCTGTTTCTTGTGGTATCTCTGTTGGTACTAGATTAGACATGTCCTTTATTATTTCCTTAAGAACAAATTTACTTATGGGCACGTGGTTTATTACATAATTCTTTTCTAAAAATCGATCATTGATGCTAACAATGACCTTCTGATTTTTAAGACTATAAACCTACTTTCATTTCTCTAGGATAACCCACAAACAAGTGAATTTCTGTCCAACTTATCATTATCTCTCTTCAGCATATGTGATGGACTACCTGAATCCGAATATGCTTCAAAATAGGCGTACGCCTATTCAACAATTCTATATGAGTAGAGAGTTCTGACTTTGGAAGGTACTATGTTCACTTTTGTTTCCAGAGTATACCCTTAAAATGAATTTGGTAATTTTCTAAATAACTCATCATCAATCTACTTATTTCCATAAGAGTCCTATACCTTCCTTTTTCTACACCATTCTGTTGGGGTGTACCTGACTTCTGATAAGTGACTCCTAAATTCTCCCAAGAGGTACTTGCCACTACGATCTTACCGTAGTGTCTTGATACTTTTACTTTGACATTTCTCCACATCAGCCTCGTACTCTTTGAACTAATCAAAGCACTTATACTTGCGGCACATCAAGTGAATGTATCCGTATCTCAAATAGTTGTCTATAAAATAGACGAAATATTTGAAGCAATCTCTTGCTTGGATAGTCAAAGGTCTTCACAAATCAGAATGAACCTATTCCTATATATCTTTGGCTCCAAACCCCTTAGATTTAAAAGCTTCTTGGTTATTTTTCCTTCCAAGTAAGACTCGTAGGTTGGAAAGATTTCCACTACTAATGAATCCAAAAGTTCATCAGCTACCAATGAATCCTACTTAAGTTAATATAACCTAGCCTTAGATGCCAAAGATATAACTGGTTCATTTCCAAAGGTTGCTTTCTCTTAAAGTTAGAAGATGTGTTACTAATTTTCATTTGTTTCATCGTGGGAGTTATTGAATTATAAATTGTCAACCAACATATCAGAATAGATAACTTCCCTATTTTTTTTTATAACAACTTTGTTATCAAAATAGACACAATATCTATTCTATAATAGTTTAGAAACTGAAATCAGGTTCTTTCTAAAGTATGTAAAGACAATTTCTAATAATCCTAACTTTATTCTATTAAAGAATAAACCTCTCTCACTGCAACAGCTGCTACTTTTGAGTTTGACGGATGGTGTTTTATTTTCATTTAGTTGTCGGGTTCTCGAACCCCTGCAGATAATTGATTAATGGCATCCAGATCTCACACTCTGTGTTACGTAGATAACACCACTAGACGCTTTCAACTAATAAATTAAATACACCTAAATTGTTCTTAGTCTTAAGAAGACAAATGTCCACGTCCTATTTCCAATCATTACAATCGAGACTACTAAGTCTTTTCTATAGTATAATGACAACTAGGGAATATTTTAAATCCTAAGAATCACAAAAATATTCGATCAAGATCAATTCCTTAAAATCCCTATGAATTTGTATGTCACGATAGTGTGGACGATACAAAATAAAAGATTTTATCCATTAATTTTATTACCTCGTCAACTTTACTTTATGATGAATAAAATTAATAGTTGATCTGTCTTTGATCAAATATTTGGTCAAAACCTTTTTGAATTTAAAATAACATTGATTCCTCAAACAATATTATTTAAATTCATCAACACCTTAAACACCGTGAATTTTGCATGCCACGATAGTGTGGACGTATACAAAATTAAACATTTGTAAGAGGAGGGGTTTACCCATTAATTATCTTGTCAATAAATCTTTATGACAAATAAAATTACCTCAAATACCGTGAATTTTGTATGCCACGATAGTGTGGACGTATACAAAATCAAACATTTGTAAGAGGAGTTTTTAATTTTATTATCTTGTCTACCTATTTATTTGACAAATTAATAGTTGGTTTTCTTCGGTCACACAAATAATAGCAGTGACTCCGATGGGGAGGATACTATTAGACGTGTCTAAGTGTATACCATTACTTGACACTAATTCCATTAATAAGATTGTGTCCCTTCCGATGGGGAAGATCACACGCTCTTATTGTTATGTTTATTTGCTGAAAATCAAAGATGAAGCTTTAGATAAATTTATGATTTTTAAATCTGAAGCTGAGAATCAAACAAATAAATCTGTTAAGAGGTTAAGGTCCGATAGGGGTGGAGAGTTTACCTCAAACCTGTTTCAAAAATTTTATCAAGATACAGGTATAATTCACGAGGTAACTGCTCCATATAGTCCTCAATCCAACGGTATAGCAGAACGAAAAAATCGAACCCTTGAAAATATGATTAATTCCATGTTAGGCAGTTCTGGGTTACCCAACTTCATGTGGGGGGAAGCTCTATACACTGCATGTCATGCGTTAAATGGAGTCCCCATGAGGTCTAGGGATAAAAGCCCATATGAGTTTTGGAAAGGCCGGAGGACAAGTTTGAAATATCTTAAAGTGTGGGGGTGCCTTGCAAAGGTACTAGTACCTGGACACAGAAGGAAAAAACTTGGTCCAAAGATCGTAGATGGTATCTTCGTTATTCTCAAAATAGTATTGCATATAGGTTTCTGATTATTAAATTTGAAATTTCTGGAATAGATGCAAATACTATTGTAGAACTTCGTGATGTTACATTTTTTGAGGATATATTTCCTAGGAAGACGAGAATACCTCAGTCTATATCTAGTATTCCTACTAGAGATAAGCCTGCTTCCGAAGAGGCCCCATTATCCGTAGAAGGTATACCTTCCTCAAGTCACTCTAGACTAGATGAATCTAGTGAGTGTACAGAACTAAGAAGAAGCAAGAGGCAACGTGTGTCTACAGATTTAGACCAGGACTTTATCACCTATAATATAGAAGGTGACCCTGTGACATATAGAGATGCTATGACTTCTCCTGAAACTAAGCACTGGAAAGAGGTCATTAAAAATGAAATGGACTCTATTATCTCTAATGTCACTTGGGAGTTGGTAGATTTACCTCCTGGGTGTAACACTATAGGATGTAAATGGGTGTTTAAAAGAAAACTAAAACCTGATGGGTCAGTAGATAAATTCAAAGCCCGTCTAGTTGCTAAGGGATTCAAACAGAAAGCAGGGATTGACTATTTTGACACTTATTCTCCTGTTACTAGAATTACTACAATCCGAGTGTTAATAGCATTGACATCCATATATCATCTTAAGGTCCATCAAATGGATATCAAAACGGCATTCCTTAATGGAGATCTTGAAGAAGAGATATATATGGATCAGCATGAGGGACATGTAGTTTCTGGAAGTGAGAATAAAATTTGTAGGTTAGTCAAATCTCTTTATGGTTTGAAGCAAGCCCCAAAGTAGTGGCACGAAAAATTTAATAGAGCTATGCTATCATTTGGCTTTGAAATGAATGACTCTAATAAATGTGTGTATGCTAAAATGAAAGGTAATAATTGTGTTATCTTATGTTTATATGTAGATGATATTCTACTGTTTGGTTATAACCTTTCTATTATTAATGAGACTAAGGCCCTTTTAAGTGGTAAGTTTGATATGAAGGATATGGGTTGTGCTGACATGATTTTAGGGCTAAGTTTGACTCGATCAACTGATGGAATAGCAATTTCTCAGTCACTCTATATTGAAAGAGTATTAGAGAAATATGGCTATAGCCAAGTTAAATCTGTAGTCACACCATATGATCCTTCAAAAACTCTCCACAAGAATAAGAGTGGTGTGATGATACTCACAAATAATAGGTAGTCTAATGTATTTAGCAAATTATTCTAGACTTGATATTTCTTTTGCTATATCGAAATTGAGTAGGTTTACCAGCTGTCTGGACAGAACACATTGGGATGCATTAGACAGAGTACTCAGATACCTAAAAGACACTATATCCTTGGGCTTGTGGTATGGGAGATTCCCTACAGTCCTGGAGGGATATAGTGATGCTAGTTGGATAGCGAAGACTGCTGAGTGTAAAAGCGTTACTAGTTATGTCTTTACACTTGGAGGCGGTGCAGTTGCTTGGAGGTATGTTAAACAGACGATTATAACCCGTTCTACATCTGAGGCAGAATTGTGTGTTTTGGATACCACAGTAACTGAAGCTGATTGGCTGAAGGGTCTTCTTTCTGAAATTCCCTTGATGATGAAGCCAATACCTTCTATTTCAGTACACTGTGATAATCAAACAACAATAGCTCAGATTAGAAGCTTTAAGTATAACCAAAAATAGAAGAGACATGTACGAATACGATTAAAGTCTATTCGTGAGTTAGTGTCTCTTGGAGTGGCGTCATTGGACTTTGTAAGTTCAAAGGACAATATTGCTGATCCACTTACTAAAGGGCTTGATTATGAGAAAATCAAGAGATCCAGTAAGGGAATGGGACTGAGGCCTGTCCTGTATTCATCTATAGCAGCAACCCAACCTATCTGATTGGAGATCCCAAGAAGTAGGTTCAATGTGGTATAAACAGGCTATAAGGATGAATCGTAAGCATCAAATTGATTGAGATGTAATCTCATAGTCTCTTCCCTGGATAGATGCTTGACTGCTAGTAAGGATGAGCTTAGCAGCTCTTAATGAGTTCAAGGTCTTAATGACAGGATGCTTGCAGTACATCCTTGGAGAACTCACCTATGTAAGTGTAACTGTGGGGCCGCAGTGTAGGGGGTCTAGGCAACTCTCCTTAGCACTTATTAAACAAGATTCGGTGGCATGGCCGTAATGCACCAACCTAGAAGGATTCAACCATCGCCAGTGATGAGTTGTTCTATGCATTTCTATAAAGACCAACTGCAAATCAATACTCGTAAAATGGATCCTTCCGCGACTCTTGCACTATCAAAGCTGAATGCAACTCCACATTCTTATTAGCACCTATAATGAATTTTCAAAAACATGTTGAGTTTTAGTTCACATTATTCCTTATGCTTTTAGTCTCACATTGCTAAGCCAAGAAGGTTGGAAGGCCTTATATATGGAGTCCTTCCATCCATGCTTAGCAATGTTAAGGGACTTACACGTATGCGCGGGCTGAGCCCAAATCGAGTGGTTTCGGGGGGTTCGAGCCGGAAATCCATAAACCGGGCGCGATGCACGCGCGCATGGGGGGGGGGGGGGGGGGGGGGGTGCAAATCCCCAGCTCGTGGGCCTCGCGCTTGCGGGCGGCCTGGTCTATTTTTGCCAGTTTGGTGACATGGTTTATTTTTTTTGGTCCGGTTTGGTTCTGTCCCTCGCACCTGGTGGTTCGGTTCTGTCCGCGCGAGGAAGCGAAGCAGCGCACCCGCGTGTGAGATGAGGAAGCAGAAGCAAAGCGTGCGTCGCTTCCTCTACACTGCTTCAAGTGTATAAATACACTTCCTCTGCTCCTTCTCAACTCACTCCGAAAAAAGAAAAGCATTCCTCTGCTCTCTGCTTTCTCCTTCTTCTTTTCTTTCCAAGTTCTGAGGCTTGGTTCTGCGATCTGAGGTTGAGTCCGAGTGCGGCGTTCGTCTTGGAGTGCACCTACGAACGACGCGAGCGGTTGTCGGATCTTGGGAGGATTTTACCGGAGAGCCTCTGCACCGTGAGCGGCAATAAATTCTCTAAAGACAGTCGGCAAGCCCGACGCTTCAACCGGAGATATACAAATTCTTAACCTTACTCTTATTACCATTTATTACATGCTTATCATTTATTGATACAATTATAAATTACTATGTTAGCGTAATCATATAACAACAGCTGTTGCAAGTTTCTCATCTTCCTTTTCCTTCCCTTTTCCTTTTTCTTTCCATCTTTCCTTTTTCTTTTTCATAAATCACAATTAACCATTTTTCAATTATTCTCCCTATTCTGTCCACCTCTGAGGTAAATACACCGTCAGAGAAGTGGCATGATTTAGCTACAATAATAAGCTAAAAGAAACATGGGACTGCTAGCATGGACAATGTGAAGCAAACATGACACGAACAGCACCAATTCATCTATTGCCACCAGAACTTCAACATAGAAACAGTTAATTAACATAACAATCCATATCGCTGATGACTTTGCAGCTACTAGTATTTATGAAGATAAGAAGAAATATCACAAGCAAAGCCACAGAGAGCGTGCCAAAAATTGTATTAAGTATCAAAACATGTTCTTGTCTGGACTGGAATGTGTCAAGCCATCTGTTGTAAACCAAACAATATGTAGCCGGAGATATATAGGGTTTTTAGCTGAATTTAAAATTACACCAAATTTAAATTCAATTTACAATTGAGAAGACCTGAGCGGATAATCTCAGGTTGCCAGCAAAGGCTGATTTTCTGACCTCGAAATGACAGACCGAGCAAGACGTCCGAGCAGCAAGTCGAGTCGGCAGCTCGGGTCGGCCGAACAGCAATGCGGGTCGGCAACTCAGGTCGGCCGAGCAGCTAGGCGGGTCGGCAGCTCGGGTCGACCGAGCAGCTAGGCGGGTCGGCAGGTCGACAGCTCGGGTCGGCCGAGCAGCTTGGTGGGTCGGCAGAGCAAGTAGGGTCGTCCGAATGGAGGTCAGATCGGCCGGTCGGGTCGGCCGGTCGGTCGGGTCGGCCGGTCGGTCGGGTCGGCCGAGTGGGCAGGTCAGCCGGTCGGGTCGGCCAAGTGGGCAGGTCGGGAGGATTGACCGAGGCCTGCGAGTCGCAGTTTCCTTGAAACAGATTCGCCCCCACCTCCGGCTGTGCTTCGAGGCTTAATCGGGTCATCTGTTTCCCAGGATACAACGGCTGACCATGAGTTCGACCAAGCACTGGTGGTCACGGCGAGCTGAGTGGTACCCGAATGTTATCACGGGCACTCTGCCGAGCAGGAGTTGCACGACAGAGGAGAGGAATGAGGAGGAGAGCTTCTGGTTTTTCTGCTGTATGTACTCTGGCTATGATCGCAGCCTCCTTATATATGAGCTTAGATCAACGGCAGCGTTAATGACCTTAATGGTCATTATTAGTCGAGTAGTGAAACGGTCGTTTCACTTGGCTGTTCCACTTGGGCAGATTTTTGCCCTGACCGGTCCGACATTCGTGTACGCAGGACGCGCTCGCACATGAGTCAACTTGGTTCAGTGCAATCCGGACCCTGGATTTGCACCCCCCCTGCACACCCACGCGTGAGAGAGAGCCTCACCCCATGCATTTGTTCACATGCTCAAAGTATGTGAATTAATATAAACCAACAAAAGTGTCATGAAACTCCCAATGTGGGATTAAAATCTCATTCACAATGGAGCTTCTTCTCTTCCTCCTCTTCTCCATTCACACTTAATCAACAATCCCCCACATGAATGGAGATAGGGAATGTGATAGCATTCAACAATTGAGTCAAGTATAGGATAAATAGGTTTTACTCTTTGAACCTTCCCTTGTGAGGATTTGGTTGCTTACTAGCTGATAGTATACGCGAAGTCCTTGAACTATACTGCCGTCTGTGTAAGCAGTGACTAATCTCACCCAAGACTCTCCCTGATACAACTCAGTTCTCATGAGTGTGTTCGTTCTTGGCCATGAACACGTCTGGTTCTGTGAGAAGCTTTAAGAATTGTACCTCCAATTCTCTTCGAAGCGGCCCCACTTCTTTCTCACATAGGTGATCCCTCAAGAGTTGCCATCTACTATTCTTGATCATTAAAAGTCCATTGGCTTATCCTAGTCTAGTCACTGTTTCATTGGGCTATTTCCCCACAGTGTGTCTAGTCAGTGCAGATTAGTTGTCCCTTTGAACCTAGTTCTTGGGATCTCCAGTCAGCATAGGTTGGGTGTTCTCTGCACTGATCGCTGACAACGGCATCAAGCCCATTCCCTGTGATGAGCTTGCAACTAACTCTCGATTTAACCCCTTGGTTAGCGGATCCGATAGGTTATCTTTTGACTTCACATAGTCAACAGTGATAACTCCAGTTGAGAGATTCCTAATTTAACTTCTAAAAAACATAGGGTATTTAAGGAAAGGCTCGATACTTGTACAAAAAAATTTTTTACAGTGGAACCGATACGTTTTCCTAAGATTAACCAACAGGAAATATATCCAAATTTTTTAGATAATTATAGAAAAATCGATATTTGAATAGGGATAATTGAAAGATGGAAAGTTAATTCCATTATTATGTCCTCCCATGGTGAAGGCTGCACTGCTTAGGTTCATAGAAGCACATCTAACAAGAATCATATGGATAATGTGAAACTAATAGTTTTATTCATCAAGTTTAATCAAAGTTGGAGCGAGACTCCCAACTCTTTGATCCTCTGGCTAATCATCTGTATTTGTGTTTGAAGGTTGAGATTAAAATACACATCTATGCTACTTCTACTCCCTCGACAGTAGTCTATCTGAGAAATACTTTCTCCTTGATTCTTTGAAAGATGTTAACTCGTATCTATCATTCATGTTAATGCAGTACCATCCTTGATGAATTTATCAAGAATCTTGTCCACGTAATATGAATGACAAAGAATAAGTCCTCCTACCGTTCTAAGAAATGTGATTCCTAGAATTATATCAACCATGTAGACTCATATCTTTCATATTAAATCTTGAGTTCAATATATCTTTAGTGATTATCTTATCTTATCATTACTACCAATGATAAACATGTCATCTACATATAGACACAAAATGACAAAGTCATTCTTTGTAGATTTCATGTACACACATTTATCACATTCATTAATTTTGAATTCACATTCCTCTATGTTCTGTCAAATTTCTCATGTCACTATTTTGGTGCTTGTTTCAAGTCATATAATAAGTTCACCAATGTACAAATCTTATTTTTCTGTCCTAGCACAAGAAACCCTTTATGTTGTTTCATATAGATTTCCTCTTCTAAATTCCCATTTAAAAAGATTATTTTTACATCGATCTGATGTATTTCGAGATTCCACAGAGCGATAATAGCCAACAATACCTAACGGAAGTTATTCTCGATACCGGAGAGTACGATCAAAATAATCAAGGCTTTCTTTGTCAGATCCTTTCGATTACCAATTTAGATTTGATCAATCGTGTCATCTGATTTCATTTTCTTCATGAAGATCCACTTCGCAACTTCCTTAAGGAAGATCCACGAGTTCCCAAATATGATTTTGCAAGATAAAATCTATCTCAGATGCAATTGTCTCATTCCAATGAGGTCCATCAGGATATCTTACCGCTTCCGAGCAATTCCGGCTCACGACCGACGTAAAATCCGAGAGGATTTTTCTACCCGCTCTTTTAACCTCGCCCAAGCTCAACCCTCCACCTCATCGTCATCATCGTCTTCTTCTTCCTCATCAGGTTTCATTCGCCCCTTTCTAGAGCATCCTCCTCCTCCTTGAAGAACGAGGTAGTTCTCGATCGATTATCAAGTTCTTGTGTATCTACGATATGTGTGACTCATACACACGTAATCTATACGCAGCGCTGTTTTGTGAATATCCAATAAATACGCAATCAATAGTCTTTCTTAATCCTTTTGGATCAGGTACCAACACTTGGCAAGACACCCCAATTCGTAAATACTTGTATAACGGTTGTCTTCCATTCCACAACTCATAAGGGCTCTTATCTATTTTCTTCGGGCACCTTATTTAAAGGTAATTAGTTGTTAACACAGGACTCCGAGCTCCAGTAGAAGAGCATTCATCATCTCCTTAAGAGTTCGATTCTTTTCGTCAAAGACTCCATTTCACGAGGAGTATAAGAGTGTTGTTTTGATCGATCCGTATGTTTCAAGACACAACTTAGTGAACGGTGACACATATTCACCGCCTCGGTCACTTGAACCACCTTTCTATTAAGCTGGTTTTCAACCTCATTCTTATAAAGAGCAAATTTCTCTATAGCTTCATCCTTACTTTTGAGAAGATACACATAATAGTATTTTGTGTTATCATCTACAAAAGTGATGAAGTATTTATTACCACAATGTGTTAGCGTACCTTTTAGGTCACACACATCAGTGTGGATTAGGTCAAGTGGTTCATTACTTCTTTCAATATGTTGAAAGGATGACCTTGTCATTTTCGCTTCAACACAAATCTCATACTTGTGTTTTGGGTCAAGGTAGAATGTAGGTATGCTTTGCATGTTTATTAATCTACGCAACACATCGTAGTTAACATGTCCTAGTCTACCATGCCACAAACACGAAGACTCAAGCATATAAGTGGAAGAGCTTTCATTTTTATTTATCTTAGGCCTAACCGCCATTACATTGAGCTTAAACAACCCATCAAATACATAACTTCTTCCTACAAACACTCCATTCTTGGACAATACAACTTTGTCCGACTCAAAATCAATGTGAAACCATGCTTGCTCAAAAGTGATCCGGACACTAGATTCTTCCGAATCTCCGGAACATACAGCACATTGTTCAGAGTAAGGTCCTTGCCCGAGGTCATCTTCAGCACCACCTTTCCTTGGCCCATGATGTCCGAGGTTACTGAGTTCCCCATGAATAGCTTGTCTCCAGTGACTTCTTCAAAGTTGTGGAGCAGCTCCTTATTGCAGCAGACATGTCTGGTGGCTCCAGTATCGATCCACCATTGCTACGGGTTTGAACCGACTAGATTCAATTCTGAGACCACAGCGCAGAGGTCGTCCATTTCTGGTCCCTCGTTCAGGTTGGCCTCTTGCTTCTTCTTCGGCTTTCTGCACTCCGGAGATTTATGATCCACTTTGTCATAGTTGAAGAACTTCCTAGAGAACTTCTTCTTGCTAATGCCTCTTTGGGTCCCATCTTGGAAGATTTGGGATTCTTCCGTTTCGAGCTTTGACCGTGCTCGACTACGTTGGCTTTCACTGTAGCCGGAGAGAACAACTTTCTTTCTGAACTCTTGTTGTCTTCTTCGATGCGAAGTCGAACAATTAGTTCCTCCACATTCATCTCCTTCCGCTTGTGCTTCAGGTAATTCTTGAAGTCCTTCCAGCCGGGAGGCAGCTTCTCGATGATAGCAGCCACTTGGAAGGTTTCACTCAGAACCATCCCTTCTGAGTGGATCTCGTGCAAGATCACCTGAAGCTCCTGGACTTGGCTGATCACCGTCTTGGAGTCAACCATCTTGTAGTCTAGGAAACGACCCACGATGAACTTCTTTACCCCTGCATCCTCCGTCTTGTATTTCTTGTCCAAGGACTCCCACAGCTCCTTAGCCGTACTCTTCATGCTATACACAGCGTACAGCGAGTCGGCAAGGCAGTTGAGGATGTAGTTTCGGCAAAGGAACTCAGAATGAGTCCATGCCTCCACTGTACTGATGGTTTGCGCATCAGCATCCTCAGCGTGCTTGGGAGGGTCCTCGGTCAAGAACCAAGCCAGATTGAGTGTGGTCAAGTAGAAGAGTATCTTCTGCTTCTCTGGCCTTTCCCCATGACTGATTGGCACAGTTCCAATCGGGGCGGAGGGGGCCTGCACGTGTTGAGTTCAGTTCCAATCGGGGCGGAGGGCGCCTGCACGTGTTGAGTTTGTTACACCTCAACAGGTCGTTCTGTGGCCATCTCAACATAATCGAATCTGTTTCAAGATTGTTGTAAACCAAACAATCTGTAGCCCTGAGCGGATAATCTCAGGCTGCCAGCAGGGGTTGGTTTTCTGACCTTGGAATGACAGACCAAGCAAGACGTTCGAGCAGCAAGTCGGGTCAGAGGAGGAGAGCTTCTGGTTTTTTTGCTGTGTGTACTCTGGCTATGGTCGCAGTCTCCTTATATAGGAGCTTAGATCAACGATAGCGTTAATGAACTTAATGGTCATTATTAGCCGAGTAGTGAAACGGCCGTTTCACCTGGCTGTTCCACTTGGGCAAATTTTTTCCCCGACCGATCCGGCATTCGTGTGCGCAGGATGCGCTCGCACATGAGTCAACTTGGTTCAGTGCAATCCGGACCCTGGATTTGCACCCCCCCGGGCATAATGAAAGGAGGTAAAATGCTTATAAATCATCGCAAATAGGTAACTATAGAAGATTGAATTATAGTCCCGAAAGCATAATGAAACATGATAAAAATAATACTGCAACAGAACAACAAATGATGGTTAATTGTCCACAACATTATCAGCGTACCACTTGTAGTTGTAGGTATCTGCCAGTCCTTCGCGGAGGGCAGCACCCCCACACATTCCAGCCAGCATAGAGCTGTCCATGAGTTTTCTCGGTGTCCCATCGGGCTTCGTCTTGTCCCACACAAGCTCACCCTGGAAGCCGACCACCTCCTTCACAAGCTCCGCGAGTTCCTTTATTGTCACCTCCTTACCACTCCTAACATTGGCGTGCTCTAAGCCGGAGTACCGGTCCATTAGGAAGACCACCGCGTCGGCAAGATCATCGACGTGGAGGAACTCGCGCAGTGGAGAACCGGTGCCCCAGACGACGACCTCATTGGCGCGAGAGATCTTCACGTTGTGGAAGCGTCGGATCAGTGCCGGGAGAACGTGGGAATTCTCCGGGTGGAAATTGTCCTGAGGGCCGTAGAGGTTGGTGGGCATGGCGGAGATTGCGTTGAGGCCGTGCTGGATCCGGTAGGCTTGGCACATCTTGATGCCAGCAATTTTCGCGACGGCATACCACTCGTTGGTAGGCTCGAGCGGGCCGGAGAGGAGGGCGGATTCCGGGATCGGCTGGGGGGCGTGCTTGGGGTAGATGCAGGAAGAGCCGAGAAAGAAGAGTTTGCTGACGGCTCCACCGGTGCAGCGGAGGGAGGCATCGATGATGTTGGTCTGGATCTGTAGGTTGACGGCGATGAAATCGGCGGGTAGGTGGAATTAGCGTGGATGCCACCGACCTTGGCAGCGGCGACGATGGCGTAGCGAGGGCGTTCGGTGGCGAAGAAAGCCTCGACGTCGGCCTGGCGAGTGAGATCGAGCTCGGCGTGGGTGCGAAGGAGGAGTTTAGTGAATCCGAGAGCGACGAGCTTGCGGTGGATGGCGGAGCCGACGAGGCCTCGGTGGCCGGCTACGAACATCTTTGCGTCGGTGTCGGAGAGGAACGAGGCGACCACCTCCGTCTGATCTTCCGGTGATGCTCCCATGGATTCCATTAAGGAGACGAACGAGACGATATCGCCGGAATCTGGCGACGGTGGAAAGGGGATTGCAATCTAATAAAGGGGAGACTGGTGCGGAGAAGGTCATGTGAGTGACACGTGATCCGAGATGGTTTAAGAATATTTTTTACAATTTAGAAATCATAAAAAAGATTAAAAAAATAAAATAAAATAAAATAAAAAAGAAAGAGAGCAGTGAGAAATGGGAGAAGAATCGGAAGGGGCGACGTGGCGGTGGTAATTTGTTTAAAATATAAAAATCTAAAACAATTAAATATTTTAAAAAGAAATTTATAAGAGATAAAATTATTTAAACTCTTTAAAAATTACTTCATATGATATAAAAATTATTATAATTTTCGAAATAATTATTTGTATATATTAAGTACTTGGGCCGATTTATTTATATTTTATAATTTATTAATTGCAAACTATTTTCTAAATAATAATCTCATTGAAAGTAATAATAACACTATTATAATTAAAGTCAATAAAAAAATAAATAAGAAACTACAATAGTTAACATATTAGTTTTTATATTATGAAAATTTTAAGGTATTTTAATGTTGTGTAAAGTTCAAATTAAAATTGATAATTTTATTTAGTATAAAATCAAAATTAAAACGGTAACCCAATTTAATTTATCGGATTTGGATTATTATAGTGCTCGGCTCACATTCCTTTTTTAACCTTAAAAGTACCTTAGAAAATCCCATTAAAAATTACCAGGTATAAAATTGTGCTCGATAATTTCTAATATCCCCATCTCCATCATTTCCGATGATGGATTTAAAGTTCGAGTGTCAAATTAGCACATTGTAAGATATTTTTCTTTCCGTGAGAAGTAGATATAAGAATATTAGCTAATTAGTTGAGTCTCCAAGAGTATTTTTCGATCACATTGATGTCTAATAATAAATTTTTATGAAACCGGATCGATGCCTTAAAAAAAATAATAAATAAATAAATGATGGAGGGACGGATAGATGCATGGATGTTCAAGATTTGAAGATATTTGGAAAAATATCTCTCTAAGTATCCCCTAATACCCATAGAGATACCCTTCTTGGTTGCTTCCTATGTATTCGGTAGTACATCGAAAATACAAAAATAACAAATATGAAAGATAATCTAAAACAAGAAGGAAGAAAACCAAACCCTAACGGCACGTTTGTTTATGTGGTTCGGAGATAATTTGCTCTTACTCCAAGGTGGACGATCTCAATCCGTTAGTAGATGATTCCCCTAAAAGCTCCGGCTATCTCAAGCTCCTTGTCGGTAGAAAAACCTTGCCACAAACATTTAAACACACACTCTTGATTACCAAGAGATATTTGGAGACTCTAATAGGAGTTAATCACTCATATTTCATCACCAAGTTCAGCCACCCAAGCTCTATTATATATAACTTGGGGGAAACTACCAATCTATTTTTCCCGTTACCAGTCGACGATGCTGGCCAACGGCTCTCTACAGAATCCTTGATTCTACTTTCACGACTCTTTACCAGTCGACTGGTACCCGGCAGTCGACTGGTACCCGGCAGTCGACTGACCTTCATTGTCGAAGGCACATAACCTTTATGTGCCTTGGACCAGTCGATTTGTAAATCATAATACTAGGGTTTTTACTCCGAGTACAATTCTCTCATGCACTCATCCTCGTCCGTATAACTTGACATTGCCTTCTAGCCTCCTCCATCAGCCTTGCGTCCCTTAGATGCTTCTTTATCCTCCATGCTTTGCCTTTAAGAGCTTCCATCGGCCTTGCCCTTGTTGTTGGGTCTTCAACCTTGCTAAGAGTTCCTTGCTCCAAGACTTCATGTTTATCAAGTCACACTTGAACTTATATTGCTAAGACTACATACTTGGACTTACACCACCATGACTCCCACTTGGACTTTCACCTTTGCTAAGATCACACTTGGACTTTCACCTTTGCTAAGATCACACTTGGACTTTTCCTTTTTTGTACCAGCATCCTGCATACTCATAACACATATCAAATACAACAATAACCTAACTTAAACTTTTCATCAAATATCGAAACTTAGGGTCATATAGATTGTTCCAACAAACAATTATAATTATTTTTATTTCTCTCCAATCTATATCAATATATAGATCTCCTAATGGATTTAAATAGTGAATCAAAACCTATTACCACTAATATAAAGTCCAAACCAATAGCCTTATGTTTGGTTCAAGATCAAATCATGTTGGTTCAAAACCAAACCTCTTTTAATTAAAACCAAACTAATTTTGTTTATAATTAAACCAAAGAAGGTTCATCTCGTCTTCAAAAGAAGTGGTTCATCCGTACTTTTGTTCTAACAAAATATCTTCTATATTTTTCCTTCGTATGGTCCAACTAAACTTAGTCTCTCTCGATCTGAGAATTCAATTCTCAAACTCATTTTAAGTCATTCAGATAAACTCGTAGTACGTGTGACCTAATAGGTTCCCGGTTATGTTGATCGTTCATAATTAACCATTAATTATGGATCGATTATGAGTGACATCTAATAATATATTATAATCCTCAATTGACCATAAAATCAATAGTTGACTCCAGAACCACTTTTAAAACCTTTCAGCATCTACAGTGAGTCATGCATCATTCTTTTCACTTATCTTATACCCACTTAGTTCAGAACATGGTCTATGTGTCAATCCCCACTAGGCTGACTATGTCACAACAAGCCCAAGTAATACTTCCTCATCCAGTAGATTCAAATTACTCTGACATGTGTTCAAGATTATTATACTCTTAACATGTGATGTTTTGCCCAAAGACTTCAAGTAATAATTTTGACAAGTGGTCATAAGGTATACGTCTCCTTGCAAGGAGCAGTGAATCATTTGTGGGCTATCCAAATATCTTCGGGTACTTTAACTAATACCCAATCATTCGAGGTCCACACCTCCTAAGAGATATTTTCTTAAGATGTTAAAGTATAAGTCTTCATAACTAAGATGACTTGAATACCTCAATTCGAAGGAAACCTGCACTTGAACTATAGTAAGAGTTTCATTGACATATCCATGTATGTAAAGAATCATATGAAGTCTTATAGCATGTCACTCCAATAAACTAGTTGCCAGAACTAGCATCCACGTTTAACTCTTGGCATCTCAATGTCTCCAGCTAGTAAGGAACAACTGCTCGATTAGACCAAGGACTATAACTAATTATAGTCTCACAGAATTGATGATGTCTGAATATATCAATTCGTCAACTAAGGAAGATTTCAATACATTCATAATTACACCTGTAGAGATGCTCACTAGTTATGATACAATTATAAGTTCTCTGATGCTATGATTCGTATTGTGGATATTTAGTAAGTGAGTTTAAGAACCAATCATATACATAAAATATTTACACTCAAATATTGAATCTTTATTTATCCAATAAATAGTGCGTACCATAATGCGATTGTCTTAAGACATCTCTCAGATATAACACCGATAATCAAGCCCACTTTGTTCCTTAATCACAATCAAGGTTTGACATCATATCTACATTCTATAAACTAAACTCTTCGTAGCGGTTATGATTTTTCAGAAATTCATATAGGCTAGGTCCAGTAGTGTGTTTCAAGTCTATAGAGTATGCTTAGAAATTTTAAATAGGCTTGCAAATTGAGTTTCAACTATAAGTTATGACTAACAAAATTGGGTATTGTTATGCTTGTAAATTTAAATTCTACAAGGTGTGTTGTCCATTGAAATCCATCAGTTGCATTGTTCTATGACAATTGACACGCCACAAGAACTTCATTGAAAGTAATTAGAACCAAAGTTCATGAAAATGGGAAAAAAACATATATTAAAATATAAATAATAATAATATAATCAAATAAATAATAAAAGATTAACCACATATAAATAAATAATAAAAACATATATTAAAATATTCATAGCAATAAAGGTCAATTACAAGAATAATATATAATTGATATAGGGTAAGCAAGTACTTGCTATCTAATCATTTTATATAATAATAAATAATCATGTACTAAGATCAAATAAATTATAGAGATCAAGGAAGAATTATCCATCTCAAATTGTAGAACGTCCTAGCCATTTTCAAATCGATGGATCTATCTTGAACTCAAACCATACAAATATGATATATGAAATAAATCTAAGTACTAGAACAATCCTAGTAATTAAGAGAATCTAACTAGGTTGCTCTTAATTTATTTCCCCCTTTTATTTACTAATCATCTTAATTTCTTAATTGTAGTATAACAATTTCTCTACTTATTTAGAATCAAATCTAGAGCATCTAACTAATTTTATTTATGTGAATTAATAATAGATTAACGATTATATTTAATCAATTAAACTTATTTTTTCTTAATCAGTCACTATCATTCAATGAAAATCGCTGGAGCGCCTAGATGATCTGGCACCTCACGAAAGGACTCCCACGGGCGGGTGACGAGGGTGATGACTGGAATGACGGGACGAAGCTCCTGCGCATACTAAGACGATCACACGGAATGTTAGAGACCAAGAACCAGGGAAAAAGTCCCCAGGTTAGACCCTCTAACCCTCAAGTCAGGTACTTTTCCCCAAAAAAAAACAGTGAAAAAGACGAAAGTAAGAGACTGGTGAGAAAAAACGAGTGAGCGTACCTGCGTAGGGACAAAACTTACCTTTTTATACTACTGTGGGTGTTTCTGGAGTCTGCCGAATGTCAGGGAATGTCGGGTGTCAGATTTTGTCCGGCGGTGATTGACACGTGGCTTCCTCCTATAGGTCAGAGAAGGAATCAAGGAGCAACGAGCCCTAAACCGTTAGAATATTCCTTGACATGTGATGATTATTCCCTGACAGACAGTTACAATTCCATAGCTCGCTTGTCGCTTAGTGTGTAATTGCCCTGCGTATGCAGCCCTATAAACCATAACCTGTATGTCTGACCCACCCTGCAACTGCCACTCTGCCTACCTAGTCTTGTACATTTTAACCTGCCGAATCCTGACCTGTGTTCCCCGACTTGTGTCTCCTTACTCGTATCCAGTCTTGTATGCCTCGATCGCCTGACCTGTGTATCCTGACCTGCATACCCAGTCTCGTATGCCCCGATCGCCTGACCTGTATCCTGCCCTGCATGCCTCAGTCTAATCCCTATTAATCATACCTATACTGTATGTCGCATCCTATGTATCCCGACCTGTAAATATCGACCTGCTTTTATACATAGTCGTTCTATCCTGTCACGTTTCCGCCCTGCCCTATCGTTCCCGACCTGTAAACCTTACCTCATCCTGCCTTTATCCGTATCCATCCTGTCCTATCTTTCCCGACCTGTAAGCCTTACCCTGCCCTGTCTTTTCCTGTAACTGTTCTATTTTGTCACGTATCCGTCCGTCCCTTTCATTCCCGACCTGTACGCCTTACCTTGTCTTGCTTCTATCCTTATCTGTCTTGCCCTGTCATTTTCGACCTGTATTCCTTACCTTGTCCTGCCTGTATCCGTATCTGTTCTGCCCTGTCACTCCCGACCTGTACGCCTTACCTCGTCCTGCCTTTATCCATATCCGCCTTGCCCTGTCGTTCCCGACCTGTACGTCTTACCTTGTCCTGCATGTATCCGTATCTATTCTGCCTTGTCACTCCCGACATGTACGCCTTACCTCATCCTGCCTGTATCCGTTCCGCCCTATCATTCCTGACCTGTAAATCTGGGCCTCTTGGCCTTCTTGCGTCCTAACATGTGAACCTTGGCCCTCGCTTGTGGGCCCATAACCTATAAATCCTGACCTGCAAATCTGGGCCTCCTGGCCTTCTTGTGTCCTGACCTGTGAACCTTGGCCCTCGCTTGTGGGCCTATAGCCTGTAAATCGCGACCTGTAAATCTGGGCCTCCTGGCCTTTTTGCGTCCTGACATATGAACCTTGGTCCTCGCTTGTGGGCCCATAACCTGTAAATCCTGACCTGTAAATCTCGGCCTCCTGACCTTCTTGCGTCCTGACCTATTAACCTTGGCTCTCGCTTGTGGGCCCATAACCTGTAAATCCCGACCTGTAAATCTGGGCCTCCTGCCTTCTTGCGTCCTGACATGTGAACCTTGGCCCTCGCTTGTGGGCTCATAACCTGTAAATCCCGACCTATAAATTTAGGCCTCCTGACCTTCTTGCGTCCTAACCTATGAACGTTGGCCCTCGCTTGTGGGCCCATAACCTGTAAATCTAGGCCTCCTGGTCTTCTTGTGTCCTGACCTATAAACCTTGGTCCTCGCTTGTGGGCCCATAACCTGTAAATCCCGACCTGTAAATCTAGGCCTCCTGGCCTTCTTGTGTCCTGACCTGTGAACCTTGGCCCTCGCTTGTGGGCCCATAACCTATAAATCCTGACCTATAAATCTGGGCATCCTGGCCTTCTTGCGTCCTGACCTATGAACCTTGGCCCTCGCTTCTGGGCACATAACCTGTAAATCCCGACCTGTAAATCTAGGCCTCCTGGCCTTCTTGCGTCCTGACCTATGAACCTTGGCCCTCGCTTGTGGGCCCATAACCTGTAAATCCCGAACTATAAATCTAGGCCTCCTGGCCTTCTTGCGTTCTGCCCTATGAACCTTGGCCCTCACTTGTGGGCTCATAACCTATAAATCTCGACCTGTAAATCTGGGCCTCCTGGCCTTCTTGCGTCCTGACCTATGAACCTTGGCCCTCTCTTGTGGGTCCATAACCTGTAAATCCCGACCTGTAAATCTAGGCCTCCTGGCCTTCTTGCGTCCTGCCCTATGAACCTTGGCCCTCGCTTGTGAGCTCATAACCTGTAAATTCTGACCTGTAAATCTGGGTCTCCTAGCCTTCTTGCGTCCTAACCTATGAACCTTGACCCTCACTTGTGGGCCCATAACCTGTAAATCCCGACCTGTAAATCTAGGCCTCTTGGCCTTCTTGCGTCCTGACCTATGAACCTTGGCCCTCGATTGTGGGAACATAACCTGTAAATCACGACCTGTAAATCTAGGCCTCCTGGCCTTCTTGCATCCTGACTTGTGAACCTTGGCCCTCGCTTATGGGTCCATAACCTGTAAATCCTGACCTGTAAATCTGGGCCTCCAGACCTCCTCGACTGACACGTCTCCATGACTTTTGACCACGAAGTCACCTTGACTTCTGACCGCCACGTCCCCTTGACTTCTGACCGCCACATCCCCTTGACATTTCTCCGCTCTTCCTCCCTGGGCCCCTTCATCATGCACTGTATCAATTATTTTCCTAGATAAATTCAATTAGAATAATCCCCTAGAATATGTATCGTGTATATATAAGAGTCTCCCCCCACCAATAAAAATTTGATTCTCAAATTTCCAAGTATTACACTAATTAAGGTATCCCCTAGAATATGTATTGATCAAGGAAACACTTCTATATTAAAATATAAAAGTGGTTACATAATTTTGCTAAAACTAAGGGTACTAACTCTATAGTTTGTTCATGTATTAATCCATTCTAGTATCTCATATATCTACGGTTAAAGTATAACCTTCAAAGTCCAAAGGTCAACCCCTGACTACTTGAGTGTTGTCAGTATCTCCCATGATGGTATCATTACAGTTAATCAACATGATCTCGGTGTCAGAATTCTCATAGTCATATACGTAACATTGATGAATGTGGACTGCCCATGTCTATCAATATAGTAGTAAGAATATAATAAACTGAACTAGCACCTCAAATGATAGAACCTTCGGCCCGTTGTATCTCCTCTTGTATTCTGGCATAGGCTCATCTGACTTCTACATTTGATTGTTGGATCTCCAGAGGCAAGATTGGTTGCTTCCACTCTTGCTGAGGTTGATTCGGAAGGATCGAAGTCAATGGATGAGATTGAGGTGGAGGCATCAAATATGACTGTTATGGAGGAGGTAAATAATGTTGCGGTGGGTATGCCCAAACGTATGGAGATGTCAATAGAGGGTGTTGTATAGGTGATGTGCGTAGATTATATACTCTTTTACGCATGTTTTTACGCACATTTACATACTTTGAGCATGCTTGATCTATGCATTTTTATACTTCCAGCTTTCCTTTTAGCATATTTACTCTTTTGGTTCGGAGATCTGCTTTTTGTGCATTTTCTATACACAGGAGTCGAAATTGGTGAAGATTATGCGTCCTCGTGCAAGCTTGGAAGTAATTGAAGGGAGAGATCATCAGGCCGTGTACCACACATGGCCGTGTAGTCTTAACAGGAAGGGAAGAGGACATGGCCATGTGAATCTCACACGGCCGTGTCTTGATTTGAAGAAATCAGAGCAGATGCCTTACATGGCCGTGTGCATCACATGACCGTGTGAAGTTTCCAGAGACCAAGTAGGTGGTGGCCGTGTGGATCTACACGGCCGTGTGAGGTTTCCAGAGACCAAGCAAGTGGTGGCCGTGTGGATCTACACGGCCGTGTGAGGTTTCCAGAGACCAAGCAGGTGGTGGCCGTGTGCACCACACGGCCGTGTAGCATTTCCAGAGAGCAAAAGGGTCTTCGTCGTGTGCACCACACGGCCGTGCAGCATTGGCAGAGAAGGAACTGGACATGGCCGTGTGAATCTCACACGGCCGTGTTGTGGGGTCGTGTGGCGCCCGATTTCCTCCTCTATTTTAACCTTTCTTCATGAATTGAAAGGGGATCTCTCCCCCTTTGGGAGAAGGCATGATTTGGTGGTTTCCTCCCATTCTTGGGAGGATTTCTGGGCGATTCTAAGGGAGATCTCGACGATTTCGACTCCGGAGCGAGGATTGGATCCGAAGACGAGGCTTCTTCGTAGATAAGTTTTCTCTTTCCACCTCTTCTTGATTTCTTGGATTGGGGATTTAAGAAATGCTTGTAATCTCTATTTCTTCGGGTTTTCTTCCTCGATTCATGGAGTAGATCTTGTATTCTAGGATTAAGGGAGTATTTGTATGGTGGATTGATGTAATCTCTTATGGATTTGCCATTTTCTTGTTTCAATGACATTGTCTTGCTTGTATCAATTAGATCTTGAATGATTAATGGTGATTTGTGCTTAATTCTCATTCTTGATTGATTGTTTGGATTTCTTGTGGACTTTGTAAAGATAAACTCTCACTCGATCATCCGAGGGATCCACGTGACAGGTGCAAGCCCGTGTAAGGACTTTTGAGAGATAATCTTGGAGAGGAAATGAGAATATTCAAGAGAGTAGGATGGATCTTGTGATTAGTTTCTTGTATCTTGATAGATTAATAAGTTGTGAGCTTCTATGTTGATATCCGAGGAAGGCATAGTAATAGGTGCGCTTCTGTGTAAGGACAACGTAGGTTCATGTCTAATTAATCCTATTTAGATACATTTCTCAGTCCTTAGCCGGTTGTCTATTGCAAGAGAGAACCGGCAATTTTCTACATGTTTGGCAATTGAGGGATAAGAATTGGTGAACCATTTACATTCAAGAAATCTTACAAAGAAACCGAAACTCTTAGAATCTCCCTTTATCATAACCCAAAACACTAAACTCTTGTTTATTGATCTTTAAGATTAGATTTGTTTACCTTTACTTTGAGATTAGATTTGTTTACCTTTACTTTGCTTTTGAAACGATTGGATAGTTGTTTAGCTAATTCGCATTGAGACATTTCTAGTGCTTATTCCAGTCCCTGTGGATACGATAATCTTTTATATTACTTGCGACATTTCCGTACACTTGCGGAGAGTAACAATAGGTGCAGACACCGTCGTATGCTCTTGGGATTGTACATGGTATAACTATGCTTGTAGAGGTAAGAAACGTTGTTGGCATGATGACTGGGTCATCCGGGGTCCTTTCTGTTAATGAGGTTGTGTTGATTGATATTTTTGAGGTTGGAAATTTGAGGGTTCCAGTTGAGCCTTCAATGTGCACTCTCTATTGATGTGTCCTGGAAGCTTACAGTACAAACATATAGGTTGATCTCACGAGCATTCCGACTTCTTATAGCTCCGTGAACCACACTGGTAACACTTAACCTCAGCAACCTAATTTGGCTGGGAAGGACGGAGAGATCTTGATGAAATTTGAGCCATCTTCTACGGTCGTGAAGATTCTTTCATGGTAACTCGTGACCCATTGAGTTAGGTTTTGTGTTTTCTGGTCACCCTTTAAACGGTTTTGATTGTCTCCTTCTCTCAAGATACCTGCTATTGGGTCATCTTGATTAATACTACTCGATCCAACGCATCTCGATAAGTGCTTACAGAGGATCCCAAATGTAAGTAGCAAAACCTTATGTGAACTAAAACATCCGATCATAGTCTTGAGCTACCAGGTGGGGGCTAAATTCAGCAAGTCGCCTAAATTTTGCATCATACTCCATCACATTGCAATCGCCTTGCTTGAGGTTCAAAAACACGTGACGACAAGCCATACAAAAAGCGACAGGGAAGTACTATCTCTCGAAGGCATTTCAAAATAATCTCCAAGTAATACTCTGCTCTCCGAAAATCGTTTGCGGCATCCTCCACCAAGTGGTGGCCTGGTCTCGTAAATGATACACTGCTAGCTCCACCTTTTCCGCATCGGTGCATGTCATATATCCGAATGTACTCTCCAAGTTATCCAACTAAGTACGAGCAGTTCATGGATTAGAATCTCCATGGAAAAGGGTGAATCTATTCTTAATTGAATGGATGAGCATTGGTATACGTGCTTTGTCCATTACCCAGTTGGTAGTGACACGAGCTGGTATTGTTCTTGGTGCTCCCTAAGAATATGGTCCTTGACCCCTAATAGGTTGTTGACAACCCCGAGCCCTACTTTCTAACTCGACATCATTCGGTTCCTTAAAAGAATTAATATTCTCTGCATCGAGGCCGGACCCCACAGTCTCTATGGGTCGCTTCTGTTGGGTTGCAATAGTTGCAAATAAAATCCCACATTGAAAACACATAGAAAGAATCATGGACTTATAATGGAAAGATATCTCCATTGATATGAGATATTTTAGGTAGAGCCCAAAAATAAAATCATGAGAGCTTAGACTTAAAGTGGATAATATCATATCATTATGCAGATATCTAAATTTCTTCAATCCCAACAATTGATTTCAGAGTCATGTTTACTCTGAATTAGTGCAACCGCCATTCAAACATGGGGATTATTATTTTTCTTTTGCTTCGTTCTTTTCCAGATTTTATATTTTCGACTTAATTCGAATTGGTGCAATCATCTCTTTAGATTTTTTTTTCAGTTTTGCTTGAAAGTGGTGGAACACCATTCGAGCTTTCATTTCATTTTTTCCTTCCACATTACTAATCCAAAACCTATTTTTGGCAAAGCTTCCCTTTTATTTTCTTGTGTGCAAGTGTTGAATTCAAATGGCCCAAAACAAAAAATACAACACTGCCACTCTCCACTCTTCACCGGGGATAATTTCCCGTACTAGAAGAAAAGAATGGAGGTCTACCTCAAAACTGACATCGACCAATGGTTCTCAATCCGACGAGGGTATCAGGCACCAGTAGATGGAGCAACCAAAGTATCGATTGATCCAGAGAACATGTACTGGAACCTTGGCATAAAGAAGAAGGCCCAAATCGACTCAAAAGCCTTGAACACTCTTCAGTGCAGACTGATCAAGAAGGAACTCAATCGGGTTGGTCCATTCAAAAATGCAAAGGAGCTATAGGGCAAGCTGATCGAGCTGCACGAAGGCACCAACGACGCAAAGATAACGAAACGAGACCTTTAGTTAAATTCCCTATTTAATATTAAAATGCGGGATGGAGAAACGACAATGCAACTTCACGCAATAATCAAAGGCATCCTCAACAACCTTCACCTGTTTGGACATCAACTCGAGAATCGTGGCGTTATATGATACGCTCTAAATTCATTTGCTCGAAATATATTGTGGGCATCGCTCGTAGATGTCTAGAAAGTTTTAAGAAATCTTTCAAAGTTAAAATTAGACGAACTGTTTTACGAAGTAGAACTACATGAATAAACTAACTTCCAAAAGACCAAGAAAGATACAACTTTCCTTATTAGTTCTATAAAAGAAAAGCCGTGATATTGACAACTCTTAAGTTGTCTTAACTTGTTGTAGTCTACCCCTTAAAATATAACCTTAACGTAATAGAAGCATTAGCCAACAATGCTATGGAAAAGAAATGAAGCACAAACTCATAGAATCTAGAAAACAGCATACAACTCTAAGTCTTCTTCAATAACCAAAATTTATTAGTTCATTGATCTCCTCCATATTGAACCGCCTAGATTTTTTGATAGTCTCAGTATTGTCTCCTCGGGACAGTGTGATAGTTAAGACATAAGATATTACTATATAAGGTCTTAGGATTGAAACTCAGTACGTCTGAGCATACCTTGACTACCTGTACTAATGGTTAGTAGTCATCTGTGATTTACTTCCTCCACATTGGACTAGGGATGAATTGACGAAGACACTCGGGTGAGCGAATCACCTTTTACCATATTGATAATCTCAGCATAAAAAAAAATAAAAGGTTAAATAAGAGACTAAGAAGATACGAAATAATTTGTGAAATCCCTTTCATTTTGTCCTCTCCCCTTACTTTAGGTCAAGAAAGTATTCAACAGCAACATAAATTAGTTTTCAAATGTTTGGAGGGTAAAATGAAGTGATTTTCAAAGTCTATGGGTCTAAAGAGGAATCATTTCCGAAAACTCTATGATACTGCACATGTTTTGTGCGTGACGGAGTTGCCGTCGCCCATTACAAGATGAAGTTAAGCAGAGAGGGAAAGTGAAATTGGTTTTCAAAAGTTGTAAGAGGTAAATCTAATTTATTAAATTTTAAACTAAGATAAGAGAATTTAGATAGAGTAAAATTTCCTCCAACAATAAATACAAGTACAGTTTTATCACTATAAATAAAAAGAAAGTGTGATCTTTCTAAGATGCACTATGAATCGAGGGGACAAAAAAGGAGTGATTGATTTGTTTCTTACGGTTGTTCTTGTTCGTGTAGAGCCTTACGTTTCGTCTCGGCTAAGGCTTCATACTCAAGCCTTTCGAACTTCTGGTACAGTTCAATTCCGTGGCATCGTCTTGGGCAAAGCCGATGGGAACAATGTCACCGCCACAATGCAATGTGTAGACCACCTTCTTCTTCCCTCCGTCACCACCATCTCCCTCGAACCTCTCATCCAGTTCTGAGTCTCCATTCTCCAGAGGGGCGCCATCCTCCAAGACCCTCACAGCCATCTCACTTTCCATTCACATAAATATTAGATGAATTAGGATACAAGTTCCGCCCAGTCCCAGCGTGATGTAGGCAAGGAAGAATAATAGTAAGACTAATGGCAAGCCGTCCGAATGCACACGGTGTAGAAGGTTGTCCACTCCTCTAGTCAGCTCAACGCTGGACACGCGAGAAAAAGTCGCAAGGAGATGGTTGAGATGCCAGATGATCGTCGCTGATAAACAAGAAGGATGAAGGGCAGGGGGTCGTGTAATGGATAAAGCATCAAATTCATAATGTGCTGAAAAAGAGTCGTATTTCAACATTCAAAAAGTCAGAAATTTCTAATATGATAGATGACATATTCCTACGCAAGTGGAGGGAGAGCGGCCAATTTGCAGTATGAAAAAAAAAACAGAGGCAATTTTGCCAAACCAAATAAAACAGGCAATTTTGACAAACAGAATAAAAGCCAAGCTAGCGGTATGAGGGTTATTCAACAGAGGCTCAAATAGAAGTTCGATGTCGATTTCAATAGAGCAACATCTTCGATGACCTCACCCAATTTACTAAGCAAAACTGCTTCTTTGTAGGAGCCCCAGACGTGAACACAAAACCGTCGACATTTTGAAGACTCTAGTCTCAAATATTTATTGTACCAATCTATAACTCCACTCTTTTCGATACTCTTCAGTTCTTCAGCTTCACGATATCACAACTGTTGCCACTAAGACTGCAAGTTGCACAAAATCTATGCCGAAATTGCATAGAACTTAACTCAGTATCATCAAGTTGTCTTTGACAAAATTAGTAACAAGAATCTTTTCTATCTATGGAACTCAATGTATGAAGGAATTTATGAGAAAACCTTTTATTCACAAATTCATCCCAATAATTTGCTGTCTCGTATAAAAGTGATGGAGCCTTATCCAACTTTTCTGCTATAAGTCCACTTCTATAGCTCTCAAAAGATTTGTTGCCAAGAGATTCCTGTTGCAAAGAAATCAATATATGGTCATACATGTATAAGCTCTGTGCGATAAAAGAATGCATGACAAACAATGTCAGCACTCTGATATTTTTCATTTGAACATTGTTAGCATTTATATTAGGCTTAGAATCCGTAGTCTTATTTAAGAAACTCGCAGGAGATTGGAAAATCAAATCAGGTATTGAAAACCAGTAAATCTCGAAGGCCATTGATGAAGTTGTCTATCCTGCCATGCAAGTGTATCGGACTATATTCCGAGGATTGAACATGAAAGCAATATCCCAAAACACAGTAGGTCGTCCTTGGGCCACAGTCATCGACGTAACCAAGCTGCACCTTTGTCCTATGACCAGCACAAGTAGTGAAGTAAATATATCCACGTTTTCACATACTGAGGTTTCGTTGCATGGGGCATTACATAAGCTGATGGAAGAATGGTTCTTCTATAATTTTGCTGAAAAGATTAATGATGACTTGTGGATTCAATCCCCGCATCTTGTTCAACTTGAAAATAAAGCTGCCAACTCAATTCAAATAGATGCGAACAGAATAAACACATAAAGCAATTCAAGGAAATGCAATAAAATTTAGAAAGGCAACGACAACTACGCATAGCTGCAAGCCTTATTTATCCTAGTGCTGATAAAGAACAGATGGAATGAATGCAAAGCACATTAAACAAATTGATCATACAAGTAAAATAAAATGAAGTACAAAATACCTCAGCCACAGAGTTCACTTCTTGGGCATTCTTCACAAGAGAACTTCTGATCATGCAACTATTAGCAGGAAGGCAAATGACACAATCTTTGTGCCTCAACTCTGCAGGTATAGGTTCAACAGAAAAGGCATCAATAAACATATTTGATATGTCAATCGCCTCCTTTTCAGATAAATTTCCATGGCAGAGGCCCTCAATATAGAATTGAAACAATATAATAGTTTTAGTTGTAAGAACAAACAGGTTTTAAAAAAGGCATATCAGAGTTCATCTTGTACTATTAGATAGTAAATTGAGAATTCTTCATTTAATCAGACTGCAGATGAAGAAGACTAGAAGAGGACAAAAATAAAAGACAGTAAGTTTCATACTACCCATCTGGTCTGGTTACCTGAGACATAAGCCTTCGAAAAAACTCAATTAAATCAGAAAAAGTAACAGTCGTGAGGCAGAAAAGTTTGTCCTCTACATCCCAGAAGAAAGGTGCCATATTGCAGCTTCTGAAAATTTTCTCCGTCTCCTCCTCAATAGCCTAAACAGTTCAAAGCAAAAGAAAAAAAACTCTTACAAGGAAAATAACAGACAAGTAGAACTAAAAAATAATCAACTCTAAAACCTGTCGAAAATTTAATTGAAACTTTGATGAAGTAAGCATAGAAGCATCAGACTTGTTCCCTTTATCAGCTAAAAGAAAAACACAAAAAAATGGTAGTGACTGAGACTCATTGCTAAAGTTCTTGGAGTGACTGAGACTCACTGCTTGTAGTAGAATTTTGTTTGTGTACCAGCCCTTAGAGAAAAGAATTTAAGAAAATATTCTTAAACAGAATGAAAATGAAATTTAAAAAAAAAAAGTATTTAAAAGGCAATGAAATTTAAACATCCTCAAAAGAAGGAATGGATAAGGCAAATTTCTGAAATCTGAAAATAAATGCACCCAGTATCCCACTGCATGTGCTGGTAATACTGGATCATGCAGTGAGTAGTAACATCCATTATAAAACAAAAAAATACAAAAAAAGAATTGTCTGTTGAGTGATCGTAGACATTTATTGGACTTCGACTTGTGTTTGAATCCAACCATATATTAACTTTAATGGTGCTTTAGAAGATACATTGATCCAAACAGCTCCATATACAGGTTCTGCAAGGGTTCAACAACTAATTCTATTGCTCTATTTATTCTTTTTTATATTTTTAGCAACAGAAACAACAATATATGAGGTGTACAACGAAAGAATGTAGTAGCCAACCCTGACCACTCTCCTATCTATATTTATAATTGCTCAAGAATTTCAGAACAAATGGCATATCTTAAATTGATCCATACTTGGCGTAAATGTTCTGGTCAAAAGTTCAATATCTTTGATAGCAAGATTGGTAGCTTGTCACTGAAACCATGCAGCCCCAATACAAGCTTATCACCACCAAATGATGACAAAGAAGTTTCCAGTTTAGCTAATCCAGCCTGCAGAATTAAAATTAGGGAATAAAACAAATAATGGATCAACTTATCCTTCTTTGACTTTGAAGTATATCTGATATACTATTTCATTTAGCTCATTAATGAGAAGATTTATGAATAGCTCTGTCAACACGCAATTTTTGACACTGCTGTATCCTTCCTTCAAAGTGATTGAAAAATACGCATTTGCACGGGACACATTGAATGTTGTGTCCATCTTATACCAGAGTTACAGTAATGGACTGTCAATAATACATTGAGGGCAACTAATATTTGATAGGCTTTTTGGCATATTAGAATTTCGAAGTGAAAAGTCATGAGGGATGAAGTCATTCTTCGAAAATAAATGCAAAGACGGGGTAATTTCAGATGGATTTTCCAAAGCTTGAGAAGAGATGGTGAAATATTTTCTTCAATGTATTGGGACCCCAACCATGGCTCATATTGGATGATTGAACTAATAAAAGGAGGTAGTATAAACATTTTCATTAATAATATATATTAAATAGAGAGAAGATTAAAGATTTGTGTGTCACATCATTAGTCAACATCTAAAAGGTAATGCAGGCGAAAAACCAAGAGGCAAACATAAGTACCTTACGATGGATTATCAAATGATTTTAACCGTATGACAACTCTCACACTGCTCAAAATGTCTAGTGCCAAATTAAGATCTCACTCCTCGAGTGATTGGAAGTCTGATGTACCTGATGAGTTGTACACGATCAAACTTGACCTATGCGGTAAGGAAACTAAGTAGATACACGAGTAATTTCAGTGTTGAACACTGGAAAGGGATAACAAGAGTACTGAGGTACTCGAGGTATACTAGTGAATATGAACTGCACTATACAAAATATCCTGCTGTGATCGAAGGATACAGCAATGCAAGTTGGATATTTGACATAAAAGACTCTAAGTCTACATATGGATATGTATTAATGGGAGGTGCAATCATTTCCTGAAAATCTTCTAAGAAAAAGGTAATAATCAGATCCACAATGGAATCTGAGTTTGTAGCTCTTAACAAATGCGATGAAGAGGCTGAATGGCTATGGCAATTCTTAAAAGATATTCCAAGATGGCCGAAACCGGTGCCGACAATTTGCATATATTGTAATAGTCTATTAGCAATTGGTCAGGCACAGAGTCATCTGTATAATGGTAAGTTTAAACATATATGTCATAGATATAATACCATTAGATAACTACTATCAATGGGAGTTATCAGTGTTAACTATGTGAAGTCAAAGGACAATATAGCAGATCCGTTAACCAAAGGATTAAACAGAGTTAGTTGCAAGCTCATCGCGAGGGATGAACTTGATGCCGATGGGAAATGTTGATGCAAAGAAAACCCAACCTATGCAGACTAGAGATCCCAAGAACTAGATTTAAAGGGACAACCTAATTGCACCGATAAAATTGTTCACTGTGGGGAACGACCCAATGGATTAGTGAAGGATAGAGGTTGAGCACACAACTTTTAATGATTCAAGAAGAGTAATGTGGAATACTCTTAAGAGATCACTGGAAAGAAATAGGACCGCTTCGAAGATAATTGGAGGCACAATTCCTTAGAACTTCTCACAAAACCAGGCGTGTTCATGGTAAAGAATGAACACACTCATGACAATGGAGAGTCTTGGGTGAGATATGTCAAAGGACATTGCGTCTATTGTCAGCCAGTAAGCCCTATACTGGATTCAACTGCTGAATGCTATCACATATTCTATTTCTATTCATGTAGAGGATTGTTGGATATATGTTGAAGAGGAAAGAAGCTACAATGTGAATGGGACTTTAGTTCCACATTGAGAATTTATGGCATATTGGTTGGTTTATATTGATTCACATACATTGATAATGTGAACAAATGTATGGGGAGAGGCTCTCTCTCACACGTGGGTGTGTAGGGGTGCAAATCCAGGGCTCGGATTGCATTGAACCAAGTTGACTCGTGTGCGAGCACGATCTGCGCACGTTGAATGTCAGACCAGTCGAGGCAAAATTTGCCCAAGTGGAATGAACCAATGTTTTGCCACATAAATCTTTTTGCTGCTTATTTAAATGTATAACAAATGCGTTAAATTAAAGATTAATACAGAATATAAACGGTCGAGTGAAACGTTAGCGTTTCACAGCTCGATGAGTAATGATCATTAACGTTGTTCATTGGTCTGAGCTCCTATATAAGGAGACTACAATCACAAGCAAAATACACACACAAAAAAAAAGAAGCTAAAGCTCTCCACCTAAGTTCCTCCTCCTCCTCCTCCGTCATGCATCTCTTGCTCGGCAGAGTACCCGTGATAACAGTTAGTGACCACCAATGTTTGGTGTGCATCACGGTTAACAGTTGTATCTTGGAAACAGACGACCCGTGAAAACCTCGAAGTACCACCGGAGATGGGGTGAATCTGTTTCAAGAAAATTACGTCCATCGCAGGCCTCAGTTCGCTTCGCCCGCTCGGCCACTCTACCCGATCGGGTCGCTCTGTCGCTTAGGTCACCCTGTCAGCCACTCAGCTTGCTCTGCCCGCTTGACCGTACTACCCGATTGGCCGATTTGCCCGATCGGTCACTCAGTCTAATCTGCGACTCGGCCGCCCTGCTCACTCGGCTGCTCTACGCCACTCGACCTGATCAGCCACTCTGTTGTACTGCCCGCTCGAAAGTTGTACCTGATCGGTGACTCTACTCCACTCATCCACTAAGACTCGGCGTTCAGCGGTCTCCACTACTCGACCTCTCAGTCGCCCGAATGTTGGGCCCGCTTAGCCGATCTCCCCGCTCGGTCGCTGCTCTGCCTCACGGCCCGCTCTGCCCGCTCGGCCGATCTGCCCACTCGGCCGATCGACCTGCTCGGACGATCTTCCGCTTGGACACTGTGTAGTCTACACTCAGAACTTGGCAGAAACTAGCCCTCGCTGACAGTATGAGATTATCAGCTCAGGTCATCTCGACAGATAAATTGAATTTAATTTGGTGTATTTAAATTCGGCTAATTTTCTAAAATCTCCAACAGATCTCAAAAAAATATCATAGAAAACCAAGTCATAGCAAAGATCATGGTATCTATTCAAGAAAGCACATTAGCAAATGAGTAAGATACAGTTGGAGATCATAGCAAAGTAAAAAACAAGGTCATGCTAATATATGTTGGTTGCTACTCGGAAAGCCTAGAGGTTCCACTGTACAAAAATTTTGTACAAAGGTCTGAACTTTTTCCTAGCTACCATGTGTTCTTTTAAATTAAATTTTGGATCGCCTGCGGAACTTAACACGTTTGATCCAAAACTTAATCTATTTGTTCTTTTAGGTTTTGACTTGGATCTCCTGCGGAACTTAACACGTTCGACCCAAATCACCTTAAGTTATTAATTCCATTAAATATTAATTTCCATAATTGATTCCCAGTACTGACGTGGCGAGGCACATGGCCTTCTTGGATATGGGAGCAACCACCACCGACTAGACAAAACCTTTTATAGAAATCTAATATTTAATTTCCTAAAATAACTTTAGGTTAACCGAAAAGAACAATCAAATCACAAGGAAAAATAAAACAAAAGAACACAACTTCGAAAAACATATTCGAAACACTAGAATCGTAAGCCTCTTATATTTGGTATTATTTCCATAAATAACTAGCATGATGCGGAAAGAAAAATTACTAGTTATACCTTCTAGAAAGACCTCTTGATCTTCTACCGTATTCCTCTTCTAACCTCGGACGTTGTGTGGGCAACGATCTTCCGAGATGAGAAACCACCAAGCACCTTCTTCTCCTAGCTAGGTTCGGCCAACACAAAAAAATTTCACCAAGGACGAAGAACAAAACACCAACCAAGCTCCAAGGGATACAAGTTTTCTCTCCTTCTTCTTCTTCTTCTCCGAGTAGTATCCGACCACCATTAGAGCTCCAAGCCAATAGAGAAGGTTCGGCCACCACCAAGAGGAAGAAAGGAAGAGAGGTTGGTCGGCCACAACACCAAGGAAAAGAGGGAGAGAAATAGAATAGAGTCCTTTTTTTTTTAAGCCTCCTCTACCCCCTCTTTTATAATCCTTGGTCTTGGCAAATAAGGAAAATTTAATAAAAAAACTTCCTTAATTCTTTTGCCATTGAAAAGGAAAATTTATTTAATTAAAACAATTTTTCTTTTCAATTTTCCAATGGCCGACCACACCATATAATCTCCAAGCAAATAAAATTTTAAACACTAATTAAAACTTCCTTATTTGCTTCCGGAAATTTATAAAAATTTCTCAATAATTTTTATCCCTTCATGATTGGTTTATAAAAAGGAAATTTAATAAATTAAAATCTTTCTTTTAAACATGTGGATAAAAAGAAAGTTATCTCTATAAATTAAAAACTTTTTTAATCTACAAATAAGGAAAGATATCAAATCTTTTCTTAATCTTTTGTAGAAACTTATAAAAGAGAATATTTAATTTTAAACTCTCTTTTAAATCATGAACATGATTAAAAAGGAAAGTTTTCTTAAAATTTAAAATCCTCCTTTAATCAACAAATAAGGAAAGATTTCAAATTTTAAACTCTCTTTTAAACATGTAGATGATTTACAAATAAGGAAAGTTTTTACCAAAAATTAAAACCATCATTTTAAACTACAAATAAGAAAAGAGATTAATCTCTTCTCTTAATCTTTTGTAGAAAGCTATAAAAGGAAATTTTTAATTTTTAAACTCTCTTTTAAAATCATGATATCCACATAAGAAATAATTTTAATAAAAATCCTTTTAATATTCTAGTGGCCGGCCACCTAAGCTTGGGACCCAAGCTTTGGCTGGCCACCTACATGACTCATCCACTTGGTCTTGGCCGGCCCTAGCTTGGGTTCCAAGCTAGCTTGGCCGGCCCCATTGGATGGGTAAGAAGGTGGGTATGCGGTGGGTATAAATCTCTATATACTAGAGGCTACGATAGGGACCGAGAGGAGGAATTGGTTTTGGTCTCCCGATGAAATTAAGCTTCCCGTGTTCGCCCCGAACACACAACTTAATTTCATCAATAATAATTCATTCCACTAAAGAACTATTATTGAACTACCACACCAATCCCAAATTACATTTTGGGCTCCTTCTTATTATGAGTGTGTTAGTCTACCTGTGTTTAAGATGTCGAATGCCCACTAATTAAATGAGTTACTGACAACTCACTTAATTAATATCTAGCTCCAAGAGTAGTACCACTCAACTTCATCGTCATGTCGGACTAAGTCCACCTGCAGGGTTTAACATGACAATCCTTACGAGCTCCTCTTGGGGACATTCTCAACCTAGATTATTAGGACACAGTTTCCTTCTATAATCAACAACACACACTATAAGTGATATCATTTCCCAACTTATCGGGCTTATTGATTCATCGAACTAAATCTCACCTATTGATAAATTAAAGAAATAAATATCAAATATATGTGCTTGTTATTATATTAGGATTAAGAGCACACACTTCCATAATAACTGAGGTCTTTGTTTTTTTATAAAGTCAGTATAAAAGAAACGACCTCTAATGGTCCTACTCAATACACTCTAAGTGTACTAGTGTAATTATATAGTTAAGATAAACTAATACATAATTACACTACGACCTTCCAATGGTTTGTTCTTTTCCATTATGGTCGTGAGCTACTGTTTATAATTTATAAGGTACTGATAACATGATCCTCTGTGTGTGACACCACACACCATGTTATCTACAATATAAATTAATTGAACAACTACATTTATCATAAATGTAAACATTTGACCAATGTGATTCTTATTTCTAGATAAATGTTTATACCAAAAGCTAGGCTTTTAGTATACACTCTAACAATATACCCACTGGAATAGCTGATGACGTTTCTCTTGAATAGCCAGTAAAGGTTCTTGTGATGAATAAATATAGAACTGAAAATATATGAAAAGTTGAACGTTCATTTACCTGCAAGATTTATTGCATAATCTACGTGCGGTTGCTCCTCAACAAATCTAAAGTTGATATTTCTTATATCCTGAAGTCATGTAAAAGTCCATTCTGGTGGAGGAAGTTGATGCAACAACTTAATATACTGATATACAAACCCGATTACCTCCACAAACTGAGGAAGCATAAGAGGCAAAGTTAAGCAATCCATCTTACATGCCAGTTTTGTGGAAGAGGAGCAAAATCAAGAAAGTTGTTTAAGAACTACAAAGCAAAGATCATTCCTAGAAAATGGAATATCTGAAGCTTTTATTAGCAATGGAATATAGAATGCATTCGCAGCAAAAATTTGCAAAATGATATTAGATAAAAGATAGACAAAAGGTTGTAACATGAAGAAATAGAAACTGTCTCCTAGAACTAGAGATTAATTTTTATTTTGATAGAAGAAGTACAAAGATAGTTGACCCTAAATAAGAACCAACTAAACAAGAAACAATGATAGTTTTAAGTCACACTAAGAAAAATCTTAAAAATTGCAGAACAAATACAATCTAATGAAATAAATATTTTAAAAAGTAAAAAAAATGAAATAAAATAAAATAAAATAAGCAGTGCATGTCACAATTTGATTAATCATATGGAAAAGAATGAAATCAGGTTAAGACTTGAGCACACCATATACAAAATAAAGTTTATTTTGTGAAAGTGATGCAAATACAAAAAAGTAAAATATTTTGCTAAAATAATAAATGATAAGCTAACTAAAAGAAATACGCTTGATAATAAATACATCAGCCCAGTGAAGTATAGCATATCTAGACAAATTGTTGGTAATGGTTATAAGACAATCAAAACTTGTCCTAAGAAAATTGTATATATGGTTATATTCCAAATTTTTTTGGGGGAAAAAACCAAATGCTCGTGACCTCGTGTCAAGAAGTACAATGCTCAGACATGACGAAAGATGAAATCAAACCTGGAATACAGCCTCTAGAATTTACAACTATTAAAAAATAAATTCTAAAGTTGCATCAGTACTGATGTAAATAAAGGTTCAAGAAATCGCAGTGCATATAAGATTTATGCCTCCCTAATCAGCAATCACTTCATTAGGCTTACCTTCTCCAAACCTGAATTAGTGAGGTAGATGGACATGACAAAAACATAAGCAATGGAGGACCTGCTCATTCCTTTAGAAACGCCAGCTGATAATGAACTTGACAATCCTTTAGATTTTAGAAAATAAAGCAAGCTTCCCCTACCCTCTGAATAATTTTTCTCATTTGTAAGAAGCATGCTCCAGGTATTGAGCATAAAAGATATCATCAATTAAAAATTATAGCAGCAATATTTTGGGAGTTTAACAAACTGCTAGATAGGGAATTATGAGTTGATAGACATTTAAAAAATGGATCGATAGAGAATAACAAGAGGGAAAAAGCCATGGAAATTCTAGGAACTCTAGATCAACTAACTAATGAATTGACCAATCACAGATAAAAATTGAAGAAGACCTTATAGGGTTTAAGTTTTTCCCCAAACCCTATGAAAATAAATAGATTGTTAATAATTGGCTCAAAATGGCTAAATAAAGTTAACTAAGTCCAATCATCTACGCTTAAAACTCCCTGGCCATATGAAACTAAATAGATTGTTAAAGTTCTCTTAAAGTTGGGTCTCCCATTATAGTGGCGACATTTTCCAAACATCTCACCACACTTGGGATTAGATACACCCTTTCCAAATATCTCATCACATGTAGGATTAGATCTAGTTAGATACCAATTTTAACAATAAACTTAACCTTGATGAGGAAATTGAACCATCAGTATTGAGTCCAGAATTACTCAAAATGCTTAAGCCATGTTAATATTAAACCACTAGCCTAGACTCAAATTCTTGTTATTAATCTATACTCTACGTAGGACTTAATTAGGCTATCACATTTGCTTATGCTTTAAATTCCATAAAGGAGTAGGTGAGTAGCCTTAGGAGTCTAATTAGGTTGTATGGTGTGACATAAGGGTCTAGCGTTTGGACTTTATAGATTCAAATTGTTCCTTGTATTGTTTGGAAGTAAGAGTACCTTCAATATCATTTCATGCTTCATGATTGAGTTAGATTTTTGAAAATATAATTATTAGTGGCTCCAAGCATGAGTTATATTTGTGCTCCTGTAAGAATTATAAGAATTTACTTTTGCTAGTTCAAATGATTTTCGCTTTCCTTCTCTAGGAAAAGGAGAAATTTTGAAAATATTACCTTTTTGACTTCTCTATAATAAAATTATTTTTGATACTAAGAATGACTAATCTTACCTAAAAATAAGAAAAACTATTGATTTAGTTTGATTAGCACTTATTTTTTGAGAAAATTACTTCCATACAATTTCACTTGGAAAAAGTAGATGAGCAAACAAACATGCAAAATTAAATACACCTAATAATTTTGGATAAACACACTTTTGTGGTTTGAGAGTAAATCACTAACAATCAAGATTCTCACTCTAAAATACAGTTGGTAGTTTTTTTTTTTTTGAAAGAGTAATCTATTATATAATAAATAAATAAATTACTTGATAATATCCTAATCCTAAAATACTGGGACTAAATGCAAAAGACATATATATATCTAATAATGTCAATTATCTTTAACACTCCCCTCCTTAAGATGAGTATAAATAAAATATTAAATTTATTACATTAACTTGTAAGTTAAACATAGATAAAAGGGTTAATCTATTGCATCAGAAATGGTAATTGCATGTATATAGACGACTCAATTAAAAATCCTAATACTAAAATACTAATGTGGGATTAAATCCACAGCACCTATTACCTAACACATCCAATTAATATTTTCTAATGTTACAAGAGACTGGATAAATCCCTTGTTATGAATTCAGAAGTAGATAAAAGAGAGACTATAGATAAAAGGGAGGCCGAAAGGGAAGTAAAAAAAATCTTGATTCTACTTATTGATTTTGGCGGTAATACATTTGACAAATAGGATTTTCCACATCAACAGAATTCCTGAAAAATGTCTATTTAGTTTTTTTTATTAAAATATGACCAAATAATAATTCCAAACTATTACTTTGACTTATGACATATTCTGTTTGGTCGATTTGCATTAAACAATTCGTAATATATAGGTTCCATGGTAGCCAAATAATAGAGTTGATGGGATATATTGTGGTTGCTTCCCAAGCTTGTGTTTATTGTATTATATTAGTATTAGAAGAATGATAGTTTTGTCTATGCAGTTGATGTATTGGTTGTTTTGTTTGGTTTTGAGAATTATTCTTCTCCTCCTCATACAGATCAACTGTAGTTCTTATCAATAAATTGTGTGTAATTTTTTTTAGTTTAGATAATTTACTTTTCACTTAATTACAAATTTTGATACATTCTGATGGCTTATAAGTCATTTACCTAACATGTATTGTGGTGTTTCTTAGTATGCCAACTATGTGACCAAGCATGAGGGCTCAGCAGATGCTCATATTATAAGTGAATATGTAGTTTATCACTTTGAAATTAGTCATGAATATTTGAAAGGCACCTTGAAAAGATAATAATGCAATGTTTTATCCATCTTAGAGGCAATGGCTTTTTCTTTCTCAAATTTATATGAATTTAGAGCATTTTTTAATGCCTCTTGTAGATTTAGTCAGTTCACTCTATCACCGTTGATGAAGATAGAGGCAATGGAATGTGAAATCTTGGCTGTTGATTCAGGTTGTTTAATGTTAGCTTTAATTTCACCACCAATATTTCAATATTGAATGCTTAACAACCTGAGGTCTAAGTTTTTACACAAAGTATACCCTAAGAGAATCTGTTGAAAGGATGATCAGGGGTAGATATATGACAACAAAACTGTTCTAAACGACAACCATCATGTCGTAGTACTTGCATAAACTACAAGTTGTTAGAAATTAATGACCTCAGGTTGTTCAGCATTCAATATTGAAATATTGATGGTGAAATTAAAGCTAACATTAAACAGCCTGAATCAACAGCCAAGAGTTCACGTTCCATTGCCTCTATCTTCATCAACGGTGATAGAATGAACTGACTAAATCTACAAGAGACATTAAAAAACGCTCTAAATTCATATAAGTTTGAGAAAGAAAAAGTCATTGCCTCTAAGATGCATAAGGCATTGCATTATTACCTTTTCAAGACGCCTTTCAAATATTCATAACTAATTTCAAAGTGATAAACTGCGTATTCACTTGTAGTATGAGCATCTGCTGAGCCCTCATGCTTGGTCACATAGTTGGCATACTAAGAAACACCACAATACATGTCAGGTAAATGACTTTTAAGCCATCAGAATGTATCAAAATTTGTAATTAAATATAAGTGAAAAGTAAATTATCTAAACTAAAAAAAATTACACATCATTTATTGATAAGAACTACAGTTGATCTGTATGAGGAGGAGAAGAATAATTCTCAAAACCAAACAAAACAACCAAACTGCATAGACAAAACTATCATTCTTCTAATACTAACACAATACAATAAACACAAGCTTGGGAAGCAACCACAATATATCCCATCAACTCTATTATTTGGCTACCATGGAACCTATATATTACGAATTGTTTGATGCAAACCTACCAAACAAAATATGTCATAAGCCAAAGCAATAGTTTGGAATTATTATTTAGTCATATTTTAATAAAAAAACTAAATAGACATTTTTCAGGAATTCTGTTAATGTGGAAAATCCTATTTGTCAAATGAATTACCGCCAAAATCAATAAGTAGATTCAAGATTTTTTTTACTTCCCTTTCAGTCTCCCTTTTATCTATAATCTCTCTCTTATCTACTTCTGAATTCATAACAAGGGATTTATCCAGTCTCTTGTAACATTAGAAAATATTAATTGGATGTGTTAGGTAATAGGTGTTGTGGATTTAATCCCACATTAGTATTTTAGAATTAGGATTTTTAATTGAGTCGTCTATATACATGCAATTACCATTTCTGATGCAATAGATTAACCCTTTTATCTATGTTTAATTTACAAGTTAATGTAATAAATTTAATATTTTATTTATGCTCATCTTAAGGAGGGGAGTGTTAAAGATAATTGGCGTTATTAGATATATATGTCTTTTGCATTTAGTCCGGTATTTTAGGATTAGGATATCATCATGTAATTTATTTATTTATGATATAATAGATTACTCTTTAAAAAAAAAAACTACCAACTGTATTTTAAAGTGAGAATCTTGATTGCTAGTGATTTATTCTCAAACCACAAAAGAGTGTTTATCCAAAATTATTAGGTGTATTTAATTTTGCATGTTTGTTTGCTCATCTACTTTTTCCAAGTGAAATTGTATGGAAGTAATTTTCTCAAAAAATAAGTGCTAATTAAACTAAATAAATAGTTTTTCTTATTTTTAGGTAAGATTAGTCATCCTTAGTATCAAAAATAATTTTATTATAGAGAAGTCAAAAAGGTAATGTCACATGTCTTCTTTTCCCCTTGTAATTTTCCAAATTTCTCCTTTTCCTAGAGAAGGAAAGCGAAAATCATTTGAACAAGCAAAAGTAAATTCTTATAATTCTTACAAGAGCACAAATATAACTCATGCTTGGAGCCACTAATAATTATATTTTCAAAAATCTAACTCAATCATGAAGCATGAAATGATATTGAAGGTACTCTTACTTCCAAACAATACAAGGAACAATTTGAATCTATAAAGTCTAAATGCTAGACCCTTATGTCGCACCATACAACCTAATTAGACTCCTAAGGCTACTCACCTACTCCTTTATATAATTTAAAGCATAAGCAAATATGATAGCCTAATTAAATCATGCATAGAGTGTATAGATTAATAACAAGAATTTGAGTTTAGGCTAGTGGTTTAATATTAACATGGCTTAAGCATTTTGAGTAATTCTGGACTCAATCACTGATGGTTCAATTTCCTCATCAAGGTTAAGTTGATAGTTAAAATTAGTATCTAACTAGATCAAATTGTACATATTATGAGATATTTGGAAAGGGCGTATCTAATCCCAAGTGTGGTGAGATATTTGGAAAATGTCGCCACTATAATGGGAGACCCAACCTTAAGAGAACTTTAACAATCTATTTAGTTTCATATGACCAGGGAGTTTTAAGCATAGATGATTGGACTTAGCTAACTTTATTTAGCCATTTTGAGCCAATTATTAGATTTGATATGGTGTGCATTTTTTCTTATTTAATTGGGTCCCCTAATTTAATTGATCAAGTAAATATAAAGATGTGTAGATTATACTTAAGTGGTGCAAAGGTCCATAGATATTGTTGGTCTACCAACCTTCAACCTGGGTTTAGGAGAACATAAAACAACAGCAGGTGTCATCATCTATTTGTCTCTTCTCTAGACCTTACAACTTTCCCAATCTAGTATCAAGTCAGCAACCTATCTTCTAGTATAAAATTCAGCAACGAGAATTTGTTAGATAAATATGAGTAACTCAAGTTTTTATGCCTCAATTAAAATCATATGTACCAGAAAGAAATTGTAAGGTTCATTAGTAATGTAACATGTACAGACCTCATTTTCATCTGGAAATTCTTTGCTTCCCAAAAAAAGCATGTGCTCTGCAAATCAAGAATCACTAGTGTTCCAATAATTTATAAGAATAAAAAAATTAACTTAGACATTCAATCTCACCTTCAATTTAAGAATAAACCACCAGTCTAGTGGATAATAGCCTTAGCATTGAACCAAGAGAGACTAAAAGCAGCCACAACAGCCACATTACCTCTAGAAGAGTATGTCATTGATGGGACTCACAATGGTTAGATCTATTTTCATCCAAGACAAATTTCCTTAGATTCCTAGAGGGTTCCTTTCATAAAGGATCTTCCAACTAGTTAAATTGTAGTTGTTGCAGATAAGAAACCTAGCATGATTATAAAGTACTAGCACAGTATTATTTCAGTTTAACTAAGCAAGAATAGACAAAATTATGTGAACAAGATAATCAGATCAACAAATGCTCTCGGAAATTAATATAAATAAACAACTAACCCAGATGATAATTATCAAGAGATCAAGATGAAAAGCTAACACAAAAAAGTAAGAAAAAAATAAAAAAGTTATCAGCAAATTTGAAATGAAAATGGGTAGGTATATCAAAGCAGAAGCTAGGTTAATTTCAGTATTCAACTATTCATTCTTAGGTATGCACCAGTTCGTTATAGTTTCAGATTCCCAACTGTAAAAGAAACAACATAAAACATAACAAACTAACAATGAACAACCATGCATGGAGCTTCTAATAGCTTTAGGAAGTCCAATGTGTTGTTGGAGTTGGCTTTAGTCATGTCAAGTCTCATACAGACAAATCCAACTAAGCAAGCTATATTTGCAATGCATATATGAACTGCCACCTTCAAACCTAGGTAAGTTATTTAATGGATGTAATTATATATCGTAAAACCAAGGTAAATTAAAATTTTGAAAAGCATTACTTTCCAATTTGAAAACATCATCGGTTGTCCTCCTAATCTAAAGATATTAGAATGGCAAACAATTAGTTTTTCATATCATACTCATTTCGACATGGTTATGGATAGGAGTTGTGACAAGTCAAGTAACAAAGAAAAGAAAACTATGCGTAACTCACAAGTAGATTGATAAGGCATGTTTTAACATTAAATCATTAAAAATTAAAACATAAAAATAAGTACCAAATAACATTTTTAAAACATAAAATAAGAAATTAGGTAATGGTCATTTAATCAACATTTCAATTTCCATAAAGTGAGGAAGGACGATGAAACCTAATAAATGGGCGAGCCCCAGAGCATTGTATGGGTCAGAAAAGCTACCCATTCCTACACGCTGCAGCCTGGAAGTAGCACAATTGATGATTAGCAAAGTTACCAAGAGAACAGTACATCCATGAAATTAAATATATCGTAAGCGACCGACTACAGCAAGTGTTATCAACGGCTCACCTTCTTGGAGAGGTGAAGAGTGTTCCCCTCCGAGTCTCTGTCGTCCTCCTCCTCCTCCGCAGAGGAGTCCGCATCAGGACCGACCTCTCTATCGTCGTCCTCCTCCTCCGCAGAGTCCTCGTCAGGACCGTCCTCTCTGTCGTCGTCCTCCCAATCGGGACCTTCCTCCGTCGTCGTCCTTCCCATCGGGACCGTCCTCTCTGTCGTCGTCCATGCCGGGATCGTGGATCCGGACGGCGTAAAGGCCGTTCGAACTTGCGGTCTTCGGGTGACTTGATGACCAACGATTCCGCCATCCTCTCTCTATCGCCGCGCCTCACTTTCTCTCTCTATCGCTGCAACCCGTGTAAAGCTCGCCCACCTCCTTACTTTGGATCGGGTGAGTGAAGATTCTTTCGAAGAAAAGGGAGGGGAATATAGGGAAAGAAAAGGGAAGTAAAGTAAACTTAATATGTGTTACGGTTTTTGGGAGGAAAGTGAAGGTAATGAAGGTTAAATATATAAAGTTATAAAATTATCCTTACTTTTATTAAAGACTTACTCATTCAAAAACTTAGTGTATCTTGTATACATTTGTTGGTTAAGACTTACGCATTCAAATAATTGTAGCTCATTTGTTATAGTCGGCATCAGCATCAGTATCGCAGTTGGCGTCAACGTCGACATTGAAGTCGGTGTTAGTGTCGAAGTTGGTGTCGACGTCAGCGTCAGCATCGACGTCGAAGTTGGCATCGACGTCGAAGTCGACTCGCCGTCAAAGTTGACTTGTCGTCGAAGTCGATGTCGGCGTCAGCATCGACGTTGATGTCAAAGTAGGCGTCGACGTTGAAGTCAGTGTTGGCGTCGAAGTCAGCGTTTGCGTAAAAGTCGGTGTCTGTGTCAAAGTCGGAGTCGGCGTCAAAATCGATGTCAATATTGACGGAGTGTGAGCTTGGGTGATGCCAGTTGGGCGATGCGAGTATTTTTCGTTATGATGCAAAGAATACTTAAAACAATAATTTTTAGAATTAATATAATTAATAAAATAGGGATAAAATTGAAATATAATTTTTTTAAATTCCCTTTACCCTTCCTTACATCCCAAATCAGGGTGTAAGAAATTCTTTCATTTTATAAGTAAGGAAGGTTAAAACTTACCCTTCCTTATCTTTCCTTTCCATAACTCACTTCTTCTAAAACAGCGTTTCAAATTTCTCTTCCCCTTCTTTACCCTTCCCACTCTTTCCCTCACTTCCTCCTAAACAGTGCATTAGTATTCGCCTATTGCCGCATCAGTGTCTCAATCGCCGCGCCTCACTTTATCACTCTCTATCGCCGCCTCACTTCACTCCATAGTGTTTGAGGGTTCAAGGTTGCTGTTCATCAGATGAGATCCTTTGATCAGTAAGATGGTCCATTGATATAGCTTATGATGGACTCCATGATCCATCCGTAGGATCCATGCTCATTATTTATACCGTATAGAGGGTTATTGTTTGATGGTTTCAAGGGTTGTACCGTAAAGAGAGACGTAATTAATTTTCAAAAAAAAAAAATCCCATTCTAAATACTAAAAAACATATAGAATGAATAAATTTAAAAATAATAATAATAATAAAATCTCCATAAAGAACCTGCTGCAATCGAGCACGGATCCTCTAGATAAATGGGATCTATCATAATCTATCAATCATACTCAATGGATCATCTTCTAGTCTCAAAATTATGAATCAGAAAATCCCATCTGGCTGCAATCACGCATTCCAGCCTCTTGGCTGGGTTGGCCTGGCCTGGCCTTTTCTGGCCATAAAGATCAATTGTAACGACCGACCATAGTTGTAAAATCTTTTACAAGCAAGATTAAAGCACATAAGTCGGTTAAAAAAAGTAAAATATAGTGTACCAAATTGCTAGAAAAATCTAAAAGGCATAATATCTTTTAGAAAGTGTAAGGAAGAAGGATTTGTGTATCTAATTGTTAAATGTAGTGTCTTAGAATACGGATTAATGTAAATTTTTTTAATAAATAACGGATTTAGATATTTGAACTAGAATATTTTATGTATTTATAAAGAGTATATTCGTATAAAATTATTATATACTTAGGATTAGAATTATATTTTCAATATATTAAACACACTTTGATTAAATAAAATAACAGGTTTTGATATGTCCATAAGCATTATGAATGTAACAACCTAAGTCCCTCTAGGATGGACAATTAGTTAGTACATAATAGTAAGGTTTGTGGGTCAAATCTCGACTAGTAGCAGGGTATCTATCCTCTCTTATACACTATTCAACTGTTCAAGGCGTAGGTCCTAGGTAGACCAGCTAAAGAAGATTGAATAGACTGCAATTATAGTTAGAATAATATATCTTATTTTTGCTTTAGCAAGGATGCAATATTAGTCAAGCCGAAATAATTAACATAGAGAAAAACAACTTAAAGAAATAAAGTAAGAGGATATAAGAATTACTTGGTTACAACATATATGGTTGTTAATCCAAGATAAGTGAAAACGTAATAAATATCTCCTTGAAGGCGGAGAAGCCTCTTATACTTTTTGAAAGCTCATAAAAAATAAGGAAAGTTAATACAGAAGTTGTTAATTAATTCCTACCTCCAGAATATTTTTTATAGCCTCCTGGGATCAGTTATCATTGGTGGGAGGTGCCTCCAAGGAAGTCCAGGTCACTGTAACAATTGTTTGTCAAATCTGGAGGCGCAAGGGCGCCTCCAGCTTGCTTGAGTCACCTTCCTTAGAGCTGCCTCCAAGCCTCCTTGAGGCGTCAGGGAGCCTCCAAGAGGGTCTTTCAACCCTTTTCTTTACTCTCCATGTGGGCGATGCTCCCGTTATTCGAAATTAATCTCATCCGAACTCAATTTTGATGTTCTCCTAAAGCAGGCTTTCTTCCTTACTTCTCGTCCCTCTGATACGTCGTGCGCGTCCTTCTTGTCTACTGGTGTACTTTTCCGCATCTTCTCGTCCATCCGATGTAACGAGCCCGTCGACTCCCTTCCCGTGTCATCCTTCTCATCCGCTACGTCTTCCGACTTCGTGTACTACTAAGTTCTTACACACTTTAACATAAGGATCAAACACAACATAACTTAACTTGACTAGGTTGATCACATCAAAATCAACCCGGGGTCCCTACAATCTCTTTTGTTTTTTATGTATAACAACTTGAGTTAAAGTTAGGATAAACAAAGACATGATATTTAATATTGTGAAATAAAATCACAATTAAAGCATGAATTTTTCAGTTAATTTTATACTTTAACAAAGATAATTTTAAAATTACTTTTAAGTCACGAAAAATATTAAAAATATTTGTCATAGTTAAAGAGAATTAGAAAGATTTGTATAAAAATTTTCATGAGAAAAAAATGATTTAATTTTTACCAAAAAAATATTTTTTTAGCAAAAATATTTATTTTTGAAATTAAATACTTAAAAATTGAATCTAATTTCTAAAAATTATGAAAATTTTTTGAATATATAAAAGTTAATATTTAAAAAAAATAAATTTTAAAAATAAATTCTTGATAATTTTTAAATATAGAAACATTATTTTCAATAAACAATTCAGAATAAATCATCATATAACACATATAACACACAGTCAAAAATTTTTTTTAAAAGCAAGATATTTTTTTTAAAAGCATGAATTTTGCTGAAAATTTTATTAAAAATAATATAATAGTAAAAAAATTCTAAAATTTTTATATTATTCGACCAAATCATCATATAACACAGAAAAAAATTTCAACTTAAAATATGAATGGTAAGTATACAAAACAATTAAATTTTGCAAACATTATTAAAGTTAAACTAATTTTAGCATACATAAAAATTAATTTAAACAGGGTATGATGTACCAAAATGAGTTCTTACCTACTAATTTATCAAATATTTTTTAGGAACATAATTTCTTACTATTTTTATAATTTGACCCCTATGATTCCTGATATATCAATTCAGTCATCTACAACTTAAAAAATTCAAATTTGAGCATGCAGAATTCTTTTTTAATAACTCTATTTGATCTTTTAATTTAGAATTTTCCATTTAAATTTTGTCGAAAAGTTCTAATGGCTATGCATTAGCTAATTTTTTTAATCAATATCTTCCTTTTTCAATTTATTATTTCTAAATTTGAGTTTGCACATTGATCTAGACATTAGTATTATGCCAGAATATAACTCATCAGGCGATAGAAAGTATACTTTATTGGTGCAATTTTCCCTGGGTCAAAGTTGACCAAGTTGACTAAGCTTAAGTTGGCTCAAGCTTGAGTTTTGATGTTTGATAATATATGGAGATTGCTGGTGTAATTGTCCATCTAGGAAATTGACGATCAAAGGTTGACCAGAAGAGTCAAGTAGGTCAATCTTGACCGGATACTTGACCAGGAAGTCCTAACTGTAGGTTAGGCAAGGGTAAGACCAATGGAAGTTAGGCAAATAGAAGTCCTTGTGAATGAAGCGGGTAGATGAAAGTCCTGGTGAGTGAAGCTAGATAGCTAGAAAGTTATAGTGAGTGAAGTTAGGCAGATGGTAGTCCTGGTGAGTGAAGCCAGGTAGGTGAAAAGTCTTAGTGAGAAAATCCTGCTGAGTGAAGCAGGTGGGAAAATCCTAGTGAGTGAAGCTAAGTGATGAAAAGTCCTAGTGAGTGAAGTCAGACAATAGAAATTCAGGTAGATCAAAGGATTGATCGGACATCTAGTGAGTGGAAGTCCAAGTGGGTCATGGAGGACCAGACACTTAACATGAGACGGTAAGTCCAAGTGGGTTAAGGTTGACTGGACACTTGGCATGAGAGGAATGTTGGGTGCTACTTGAAATTTCATTCTATTTGCCCTGTTCAAAAATTTGTACAAGCACAGAACTTTTCCTAGCAACCCATGTGCTCTTCAAAAGTTAAACTTGGATTGGAAATGAAACTTAACATTTTTACTCCAAGTTCAACCCATGTGTTCTTTAGAAGTTAAACTTGGATTGTAAACAAAACTTAACATTCTTAATCCAAGTTTAACTCATGTGTTCTTCAAAAATTAAACCAATTTACATAAGTTGATTAAATATCTATTTTAAAGATTGACTTTCAGGTTAAACATGGTGAGACACTCGGTCTTCTTGGGTATGAGATCATCCACCACTTCCTAGACAAAGTCTTTCAAAGAAATTGAATATTTAAACTCCTTACAGTAACCTTAGGTTTAACTACAGAGACCACAAACAAAGCATAAAATTGATATCCTTTTATGTTGGTATTTCAGGATCCATATAAAGAACACAAACTAATTATGCAGCAGAAACAAATAACTGTAGGACCATTGGGTCGGCTAGAAGGGGGGGTTGAATAGCCCTGTAAAAAAATAACCCTTCTCGAACTCTTAACTTAACACTTGTATAAAATTAGCTAAACAGAAATACAAGAAAGAAACGAGGCACCATGTTTGACTTGGTTACAACCAGGGAGGTTGTTAATCCAAGGAAAGTGATCGCACTAAAAAACTCCTTCGGGTGGAGAAGCCTCTTACACCGATGAAAGCACAAAAAACAGAAGCTAAATTAGAACAGTGAGCGCACAAGTGTTTGAAATGCTAATTACTGAGTTGATTGAAAAGCTTCTGGACCAAGGCTATATTTATAGCCTTGATCGGGGCGCCTGGAAGGGTTCCGGGCGCCCTGGGGGGATAAAACTTTATCCCCCAACGTCTAGAACGCGAAAGAAGCGTTCTGGTCAACTTGACTGCTCCGGGCACCCCGGGCTGTTCCGGGCGCCCCGGGCTGCTCCGAGCGCCCCGGACAGTTCCGGGCGGCCCGGAGCAAAAAGTCAACTCTGGTTGACTTTTGCGTCCGGGACCTCTGCTTCGTTTCAGTCCCGCCTCGGTCCGGGTCTTTCACTTCGGATCTGCTTACTTGGGTGATCTCTGCCTTCCGGAATAGGGCTCACCCGAACCCAAGTTCCGGTCTTCTCGAGCGTGCTTCCCTCCGGCTTTTCGTCCCTCGGAATTACCGCGTGTTTCCTTCTCGTCCGCCAGTATACTCATCCGCAGTCTTCGTCCCTCAGTCGTCGACCTTCTCGTTAGCTGCATCTCTTGCTCCCCGAGCAGTCTTCCGCTCCAGCTTTCGTCCCTCGGAACCACCGCACGCTTCCTTCTCGTCCGCCGGTGTACTCTTCCGCAGCGCCTCGTCCCTCGGACGCACAGCGTGCCGTCCTTCTCGCTAGCTGCGTCTTCCGCTCGACTACCTGTGTTCTTAAGCTCCTACACACTTAAACACAAGGTTAGAAACCAATAGGACCTAACTTAACTTGTTGATCACACCAAAACAACCTTGGGGTTCCAACAATCTCCCCCTTTTTGGTGTGAGCAACCCAAGTTAAGATAGGGAAAAAAATAGACATAAAATAACTTTAACTATGTTTGTAATTGAGTACAAAAATAGAATAAGTTAAATTATTTTGGGTCTACCTCCCCCTAGACTTATAATGATCCTTCTCCCCCTTTGATCACACAAAAAAAATGAGATTTTAAAAATCTAAGGGTTTTAAAGACTTAAAAAAATATTTCTAAAAAGGTTCTAAGTTTTAAAGAATTTTAGAAATTTTTTCTAAGTAATTTAAGCTGAGATTTCTAGTTTTAGGAACAAGCTTTTAATTTTAAAAAAAAATGATTTTTTTTTTGAGAATTTTTCTAAAAAAAAAATCCTAAGTGACAAATTTTTGAAATAAAATTAAAAAGACCTAAAAAATGTTTGAGCACATTTTTAAAAAATGACTTAGGCAATTTAAAAGAATTTATGTAACTTTCTAAATTTGAAATAAAATGTTTTGAATAACCTTTTTAAAGCACTAATTAATTTTTGTATTAATACTTTATTTGTAAGTTAATTAAACATTTATTTCAATATTTTGGCTTCCAGGTCGTGGCGAGGCACTAGGCCTTTTTGGTTATTGGAGCAACAACCACTTCCTTGACAAAGCCTCATAAAGAAATTTTTGTTTAATTTTCTCACTTAAAGCGCTAATTTCGAAATTTAGTTTAAACATGATTTAGGATCCCAATATAGGTTCCGACCTACTGGATTAACTAAGAAGGTTTTAGGGACATATTTTCTTGATATGTTCCTGATTTGTTCCGGGTGATATTTAAAGTATCAATTTAAATTATTAAATCTTCTAGAATTGGTTTTAGATAAACATGCATAATTTTTCAAGTTATCTACTTGAATTTTCAAATCATTATTTTCAAGTTTCAATTTTTTATTTTCCAAATTTGATTTATCTAATTTTTCTAGAGGGCAGGATTTAGCTAAAATTATTTTTAAATTTTTTATTCCTCTTTCTAATTTACAGCAATCTTTAGTTAATAAGTTAACAAATTTATAAAGTTTATCGGGAGGAAGAGAACGTACCTAACTTACCTTGTCGAGTTCATTGTCCGTGTCTCCCCCTGAACTGCTGCTTTCTTCTGACGAAGCTCCCCCTTCATCGTTGCTCTCGATGCTCATTTCGGAAGAGGTTGACTTGCAGTCGTCGTCTTGATGACTTGCCATTAGAGCAAGTCCGGAGAATGCCTCAACTTCCGACTCCGACGACGTATCGTCCCACGTCGCCTTTAGGGCTTTTCGCTTTTGGATAGGCTTCTTACCCTTATCCTTGTTCTTGTTCTTCAGCTTGGGGAAATTGTCCTTGACGTGCCCTTCTTCGTCGCAGTGGTAGCAGCGGATCGTTCTTTTCTTCTTTCCCTGCGGATGGTTAGTAGATCTGGATTTACAAAGTTTCTTGAATCTTCTTACCATCATTACCATTTCCTCGTTGTCGAGAGAAGATTCCGACTCAGGTTCGTCTCTCGAAGCTTTGAGGGCGACGTTGTTCTTGAGCTCCTTCATTCCTGCACATCTTGACTCATGCACTTCAAATGTTGAAAAAAATTCTTCTAATGAAATTTTTTCTAAGTCCTTCGAAATGTAAAAAGCATCTACTAGTGATGCCCATTTTGAATTCCTTGGAAATGAATTTAACGCATACCTGAGTGAATCTCGGTTACTTACCTTTTCTCCGAGATTCGTGAGTCCGGTGATGATTTCTTTTATTCTGGAGTGCAGATGTGCGACTATCTCGTCTTCCCCAAGTCGCAAGCTGGTGAGCTGATTGCGAAGCAGGTCTCGTCTAGTGAGTTTAGCTTCGGAGGTACCTTCGTGTAGCTCGAGGAACTTTTCCCAAAGTTCCTTTGCGGAGTTGTATTTACTGATCCTGTTGACTTCTTGAGGCGGAAGAACGCTTAGCAGATGGTACTCTGCTTTACCGTTCGCCACGAAGTCAGCCAGTTCCTTTTTTGTCCATTTATCTATTTCCTTGTCTTCCGGAGCTTCAAAACCAAATTTCATTGTTAAAAATAGTTCAATATTTGTTGTAAGAAATACCTGCATGTGCTTTTTCCAGGTGGTGAAATCCCCTTCGAATTTCGGCGGGTGAATGCTTAGTTCGGCCATCTTGTTGCTTCATTTGGCGGTTAGTCCTCCTGAAGCGCCTTGGTTCTGATACCACTTGTAGGACCGTTGGGCCAACTAAAAGGGGGGTTGAATAGCCCTGTAAAAAAACAACCCTTCTCGAACTCTTAACTTAACACTTGTATAAAATTAGCTAAACAGAAATACAAGAAAGAAACGAGGCACCGTGTTTGACTTGGTTACAACCGGGGAGGTTGTTAATCCAAGGAAAGTGATCGCACTAAAAAACTCCTTGGGCGGAGAAGCCTCTTACACCGATGAAAGCACAAAAAATAGAAGCTAAATTAGAACAGTGAGCGCATAAGTGTTTGGAATGTTAATTACTGAGTTGATTGAAAAGCTTCTTGACCAAGGCTATATTTATAGCCTTGGTCGGGGCGCCTAGAAGGGTTCCGGGCGCCCTGGGGGGATAAAACTTTATCCCCCAACGTCTAGAACGTGAAAAAAGCGTTCTGGTCAACTTGACTGTTCCGGGCGCCCCGGGCTGTTCCGGGCGCCCCGGGCTGCTCCGGGCGCCCCGGAGCAAAAAGTCAACTCTGGTTGACTTTTGCGTCCGGGACCTCTGCTCCGTTTCAGTCCCGCCTCGGTCCGGGTGTTTCACTTCGGATCTTTTTACTTGGGTGATCTCTGCCTTCCGGAATAGGGCTCACCCGAACCCAAGTTCCAGTCTTCTCGAGCGTGCTTCCCTCCGGCTTCTCGTCCCTCAGAATTGCCGCGTGTTTCCTTCTCATCCGCCAGCGTACTCATCCACAGTCTTCATCCCTCGGTCGTCGACCTTCTCGTTAGCTGCGTCTCTCGCTCCCCGAGCAGTCTTCCGCTCCAGCTTTGGTCCCTCGGAACCACCGCGCGCTTCCTTCTCGTTCGCCGGTGTACTCTTTCGCAGCGCCTCGTCCCTCGGACGCACAGCGTGCCGTCCTTCTTGTTGGGGTTGCAAGGTTGCAAACATAGTCCCATATTGAAAACACATGGAAAAGATCATGGATTTATAAGAGAAAGATATCTCCATTGGCATGAGGCCTTTTGAGGAGAGCCCAAGAGAAAAACCATGAGGGCTTAGGCCCAAAGTGGACAATATCATGCAATTGTGGAGATATCTAAATTCTTTTCGATCCTACAATTGGTATCAGAGCCTGGACTGCCAGAAGGTTTAACCATCGACTGTGCACAAGAGCTATGGTCTGATTGAACCATGTGAGTACAATATTGACCTCGAACAAAGAAAGTGGGGGCTCCTATGTTCAGATCAAGAGGACCAGACACCAGGCAGGAAGTCCTAGTAGGTCGGGTGGACTGAGGGGCAGGAAGTCCTAGTTGCGGCTAGGCAAGGAAGTCCTAGTAGGTCGGGTAGACCGAGGGGCAGGAAGTCCTAGTAGGTCGGGTAGACCGAGGGGCAGGAAGACCTGGTGGGTCGAGGATCGGACATGGGAAGCCCATGGTCCTTTGTTTGAGGGGGGGATTGTTGGGGTTGCAAGGTTGCAAACATAGTCCCATATTGAAAACACATGGAAAAGATCATGGGTTTATAAGAGAAAGATATCTCCATTGGCATGAGGCCTTTTGGGGAGAGCCCAAGAGAAAAACCATGAGGGCTTAGGCCCAAAGTGGACAATATCATGCAATTGTGGAGATATCTAAATTCTTTTCGATCCTACACTTCTCGCTAGCTGCGTCTTCCGCTCGACTACCTGTGTTCTTAAGCTCCTGCACACTTAAACACAAGGTTAGAAACCAACAGGACCTAACTTAACTTGTTGATCACACCAAAACACCCTTCTCTTGATCTTCTGTTGTATTCCTCTCCTCCTCTTAGACGTCGTGTGGGCGACGATCTACTAAGACAACACCACCCAAGCTCCTTCTTTGTTTATAAGTTTCGACCACCAAGGGATGCCAAAATAGGAAACCTCATTCTCTTCTTCTTCCCCTCTAAGCAACCAACCACCAAGGATTTTCCAACCCTTGATGTGCCGCTAGCCCTAAGGGAGCAAAAGAGGAAAGGGAGAAAAGGGAGAGAGCCAACCACCAAGGAGAATAGAAGAGAGAGGGCTTAGAGAGATGCGTTGTTTCATAAGGCACATATACTTCTCTTTTATAATCCTTGGCAATGGCTAAAAAGGAAATTTTAATAATAATTAAAATCTCTCTCTTTTAAATTTTCTATTGTGGATGGCTACAAAAGGAAAGTTTTAAAAATTAAAATCTCTCTCTTTTAAACATTATAGATGGCTACAAAATAGGAAAGATTTTAAAAATTAAAACTTCTCTTTTAAATCATGGTTATAAAAAATGAAAGTTTTATCAGAATTAAAATTTATCTTTTAAAACTATTATAGATGGTAATAAAAAAGGAAAGATTTTAAAATTTAAAATTCTCTTTTAAAACCATGTGGATGGCTTCAAAAAGGGAAAGATTTTATCAAAATTTTATTTTAAATAAAATCTTCCTTTTCTCTCTTATTATGGCAAGCCCCTTGCTTGGGCACCAAGCAAGGATGTGGTCGACCCCTAGCTTGGGTAAGAAGCTGGGGTTGGGTGGATAAAAAGGCTTTTAATAAAGAGGCTACAACAGGGACCTAGAGGAGAAATTGGTTTTGACCTCCTGATGAGCTTGAGTTTCCTATGTTCAACCTGAACACCCAACTCAAGTTCATCAATAATAACTCATACCACTAAAGAGTTATTATTGAATTACCGCACCAATCCCATATTACATTATGGGTTCCTTCTTATCATAAGTGCATTAATCTCCCTATGTTTAAGATATTGAATGTCCATTAATTAAATGAGTTACTGACAACACTTAATTAATATCTAGCTCCAAGAGTAGTATCATTCAACTTCATTGTCATATCGAACTAAGTCCACCTGCAGGGTTTATATGACAATCCTTATGAGCTCCTTAAGGGAACATCATCAACCTAGATAACTAGGACACAGTTTCTTTCTATAATCAACAACACACCATATAAATAATATTATTTCTCAACTTATCGGGCCTATTGATTTAACGAATAAATCTCATCCATTGATAAATTAAAGAAATAAATACTAAGTATATATGCTTGTTATTATATTGGGATTAAGAGTACGCACATCCATAATAACAGAGACTCTGTTCTTTTATGCAGTCAGTATAAAAGGAACAACCTCAAATGGTCCTGCTCAATACACACATAGTGTACTAGTATAATTTTATAGTCAAGATAAACTAATACCAAATTACACTACAACTATTCCAATGGTTTATCCCAATCTATCTTGGTTGTGAGCTACTATTTATAATTTATAAGGGACTGATAACATGATCTTCTATGTGACACCACACACCATGTTATCTACAATATAAATTAAATGGACAACTGCATTCAACTAAATGCAGACATTTGACCAATATGATTCTCATTTCAAAATAAATGTTCATACAAAAAGCTAGGCTTTTAATATACATCCTAACAGAGAAAAGTCAAAATGGATCAAATGATTGACCGAACACTTTGGTGAATAAGTCCCAGCAAGTCACGGTTGACCGGATGCTAAGTAATAAGAAATCCCAATAGATGACGATTGACCATATATTGGGAAAGGAACCCTATGACTCAATTTTAGGAGATAGGGTTGCCAAATCGATTAGGACAATAGATTTAGCTGAGCTTAAATGATTAAGGCAATTACTTAAGGCATGGTAAGCGATTAGGCTGATAACTTAAGAGTCGTTTGTCACGATCGAACAATAAGGTGCTGAATCGCTCAAGTTAAGTGATTCAGCAGACCTTAAGCGATTGGGGTAATCGCTTAAGGTTCAAAAACTAGTTGTTCTATGCAGGTTGCTGATGCGGTAATTGCTTAAGCCAAATCTTAAGTGATTAAGGTGCCCGAAGAAGGCCTAGGAAAGGGTTTTTGTGACCGTTGTGCTACATATCTTCTCTCCTCCTCTCTGCTTCTTCATGCACGATACACACTAGTTCTTGGAGACTTAGAGTGAAGTGTTGCTGCACTTCCAAGTTGATCAAGAGGTGTTCCTAAGTATGAATAGAGTAAGCTAAGGTTTCATTGTTGTAATCTTGTAAGAATTCATATATATTAACTTCTCATTCAAATCTTCTTGTATTTTCTTTGTGTGTAAGCTTGTACGAGGTTTATCCATCTTCGGAGTGTTAGGATGTATACTAAAAGCCTAGCTTTTTGTATAAACATTTAGTTTGAAATAAGAATTACATTGGTCAAAAGTCTGTATTTAGTTAAATGCAGTTGTTTATTTAATTTGTATTATAGATAATATGGTGTGTGGTGTCACACGGAAGATCATGTTATCAGTTCTTTATAAATTATAAATAGTAGCTCATAACCAAGATGGATTGGGACAAACCATTGGAATAGTTGTAGTGTAATTTGGTATTAGTTTATCTTGACTATAAAATTACACTAGTACACTATGTGTGTATTGAGCAGGACCATTTGAGGTTATTTTTTTTTACTGACAGCATAAAAGAACAGAACTTTAGTTATTATGGATGTGCGTACTCTTAATCCCGATATAATAACAAGCACATATACTTAATATTTATTTCTTTAATTTATCAATGAGTGAGATTTATTTCGTTAAATCAATAGGCTCGATAAGTTGATAAATAATATTATTTATATAGTGTGTTGTTGATTATAGAAGGAAACTGTGTCCTAGTAATCTAGGTTGATGATCTCCCATTGAGTAGCTCATAAGGATTGTCATGTAAACCCTGCAGGTGGACTTAATCCGACATGGCAATGAAGTTTAGTGGTACTATTCTTGGAGCTAGATGTTAATTAAGTGAGTTGTCAGTAACTCATTTAATTAATGGATATTCGATATCTTAAACAAGTTGAGTAACTCATGATAAGAAGGAGTCCATAATATAATATGGGATTGGTGCGGTAGTTCAATAATAATTCTTTAGTGGTATGAGTTATTATTGATGAACTTGAATTGGGTATTCGGGTTGAACACAAGAAGCTCAAGTCCATCAGGAGGCCAAAACCAATTCCTTCTCTCGGTCCCTGTTGTAGCCTCTGTATATAAGCCTCGTATCCACCCAAAGCCCAGCTTCTTACCCAAGCTAGGGGCCGGCCACATCCTTGCTTGGTGCCCAAGCAAGGGGCCGACCAAGCCCAGATTCAGATGATGCATTGACCCATGTCGCTTTGAGGTTCCTTTGTTTCTACTTACTTCATCCTTTGTCTTTCTCCTTCCTGTTGGACCGCTGGGCCGGCTGGAATAACTTGTAAAACTAAAAAAAATAACCCTTCTCGACTTCTTAAACTAACACTTGCATAAATTAGCTTAAATAGAAAATAACACAAAAAGAAGAGGCACCAGTTTTGACTTGGTTACAACCGGGGGAGGTTGTAAATCCAAGGAAGATGATCGCACTAAAAACTCCTTCAGGTAGAGAAGCCTCTTACAACGATGAAGCACATAAAACAGAAGCTATTCTATAAATAGAGCGTACAAGTGTTGGAAATGAATTACTTGGAATTTTGATTGTTGAAAAGCTTCTGGACCAAGGCTATATTTATAACTTTAGTTGGGGCGCCCTAAAGGGTTTCGGGCATCCTAGGGGGGATAAACTTTATCTCTCAACGTTTAGTTCGAGTCAAAACTCTATCTGGTCAAAAAGCCGGGTCCGGGCACCCCGAGCTATTCCGAGCGCCCAGACACCAAAAGTCAACCCCAGTTGACCTTTTTGTTTAGGACCTCTGCTCCGGTTCAGTTCTCCTCGGTCCGGGTCTTCAACTCCGGTTCTGCTAGCTTGGGTGATCTCGGCCTTCCGGGAAAGGGCTTACCCGAACTCAACTCGCGGCCTTCTCGAGCAGGCTTCCGCTCCGGCTCCTCGTCCCTTAGAATCACCGTGTGTTTCCTTCTCATCCACCAGCGTACTCATCCGCAGTCTTCATCCTTCGGTTGCACCCCGTGCCGACCTTCTCGCTAGCTGCGTCTCTTGCTCCACGAGCATTCTTCCGCTCCGACTTCTTGCCCCTCGGAACCACCGAACGCTTCCTTCTCGTTCGTCGATGTACTCTTCCGCAGTGCCTCGTCCCTTGGACGCACCACGTGCCGCCCTTCTCGCTAGCTGAGCCTTCTACTCGAGTACCTGTGCTCCTAAGCTCCTGCACACTTAAACACAAGGTTAAAAACACACAGAACCTAACTTAACTTGTTGATCACACTAAAACAACCTTGGAGTTCCAACACTTCCTCTTCAACTTTGGGCAATCATCCTTGATGTGTCTCTCTTCTTAACAGTTGTAGCATTTGATTTTCCTCTTTCTCAAAGGAAACTTCTTGGCTCATGACCTGTTAAATTTGTTAGATTAATTTAAAAACTTTAAAATCTTTCTTACCATGAAAGCTCTTTCGTCTTCGTCTAATGATGTGTCGAACTCTGATTCATCTTTTTTAGCCTTCAGTGTTAGATTTTGACTTGACTCCTTATCTTTCCTCATATCTATACCACTAGATTCATGATGTTCAAAAATTAAAAATAAAATTTCCAACATACCTTTGGAAATAAATAAATTTTCCATCATCCGAAGGTTTGTTAGTTGATTCTGGAGTAAATCCCGTTTCGTTAGCTTAACCTCCGAGGTTCCTTCATGCAACTCCAAGAACTTCTCCTAGAGTTCTTTACCTAACTGGTAGGCTCCGATTTGGTTGACTTCTTAAGGCGGTAAAACACTGAGTAGATGAAACTTTGTTTTACGGTTGGCCATGAAGTCTGGTTGCTCCTTCTTAGTCTAGTAATTTACTTCTTGTTTTGTTGTCGTTCTGACCATTAGGTGCTACAAAACCATACTTGATAGTTAATAAAATATCAAAGTCAATTTTAAAAAATACCTTCATTTTTTTCCAATTGGCAAAGTTCCCATCGAACTTTGGTGGATGAATGCTCACTCTGGCCATTTATGCTTTAGATGACAGTTAGTCCTTCTGAAATGTCCTCACTCGAATACCAATTGTAGGTCCTAGGTTAGCCGATTAGAGGGGATGAATAGTCTGCAATTAAAGTTAAAATAATATATTTTATTTTTGTTTTAGCACAGATGCAATATTAGTTAAGCAGAAATAATTAACATAGAGAAAACAACTTAAAGAAAAAAGTTAGAGGACACTAGAAATACTTGGTTACAACCTAGGTGATTGTTAATCCAAGGCAAGTAAAAGCGTAATAAAAATCTCTTTTTGTTGAAGGCGGAGAAGCCTCTTACACTCTTTAAAAACTCAGAAAAGACAAAGAAAGTTAATATAGAAGTTGTTGATTAATTTCTAGCTCCATAGGGTCTTTTATAGTCTCTTGGGATCAGTTACCATTGGTGGGAGGCGCGCCCAAAGAGATCCAGGGCACCTCCAAATGGATAAACATTTATCCAACCTCTAACGCCCGTACAACGGTCACTGTAACGGTCGTTTGTCCAATCTAGAGGCGTGATGGCACCGCTAGCATGCTTTAGGAGCCTGTTAGAGTGTATACTAAAAGTCTAGCTTTTATAAATATTTATTTTTGAATAAAGAATCACATTGGTCAAATGTCTGTGCTTATTTGTTAAATACAGTTGTTCATTTAATTTATATTATAGATAACATAGTGTGTGGTGTCACACAGAGAAGATAATGTTATCAGTTCCTTATAAATTATAAATAGTAGCTCATGGCTAACATGGAAAGGAACAAAACATTGGAATGTCGTAGTATAATTGGGTATTAGTTTATCTTGATTATATAATTACACTAATATACTTAGAGTGTATTGAGTATGACCATTTGAGGTAGTTTCTTTTTATACTGACTAAATAAAGAACTAGATCTCGGTTATTATAGAAGTGTGTGCTCTTAATTCTAATATAATAACAAGCATATATATTTAGTATATATTTCTTTTACTTATCAAATGATGAGATTTAGTTCGATAAATCAATATGTCCGATAAGTTGGGAAATAATATTGATTATAATGTGTGTTGTTGATTATAGAAGGAACTGTGTCCTAGTGATCTAGGTTGATAATGCCCTCAAGAGGAATTCATAAGGATTGTCATGTAAACCCTGCAGGTGGACTTAGTCCGACATGACGATAAGGTTGAGTGGTACTACTCTTGGAACTAAGATATTAATTAAATGAGTTGTCAGTAATTCATTTAATTAATGGACATTCGATATCTTAAACACAGGGAGACTAGCACACTCATGATAAGAAGGAGCCTTAAATATAATTTGGGATTGGTGCGGTAGTGCAATAATAACTCTCTAGTGGAATGAGTTATTATTGATGAACTTGAGTTGTGTGTTCGGGGCGAGCACAGGATACTCAAGCTCGTCGAGAGGCCAAAACCAATTTCTTCTCTAGGTGTCTGTCGTAGCCTCATTAATGCCTCATATTCACCCATGAATAGCTCATCTTAGTGCCCAAGAGGGGGTCAGCCCAAGGCTTGGTGACCAAGCAAAGGGCCGGCCACAACCTTCTCAAAGGGGGTCGGCCACAAGCAATAGCAAAGGGGTCGACCACATAATTAAAAGTATAAGGGGTGTTTTGAATTTTTAAAATCTTCTCTTTGTAGATATCTAAAAGTTTTAAAAGAGAGATTTTAAAATTATAAAACTTTCCTTATTTGAATTAGGCCACATGGTTTAAAAGAAAATTTAAAAAGTTTTAAAACTTTCCATTTTTAACCATCCTCATGGTTTTTTAAAAAAGAGAGTTTTAAATTTGAAACTTTCCTTTTTAGTAACCATGTTAAAAAAAAATTAGAAGAGATGTTTTAAATTTTAAAACTTGATTTTAATTTTTAAAACTTTCCTTTTTAAAACATTCACATTAGGAAATTAAAAGAGAGCTTGTAAAATTTTATAAGAGCTTTACTTCTTTGCTTATAAAATTTTTACAAAATATTTTTCTCCCTCTTTATAGGGGATGGCCACCCTTGCTTGGTGTCCAAGCAAGGGGCTGGCCATTAAGAGAATAAAAAAGGAGGAAAAGGAAAATAAAAGGAGGAAAGGAAATAAAGAGGAAGATTTTAATTTTTGTAAAAATCTTTCCTTATTTGTCTTGGGCAAGTATTATAAAAGAAGGGGAGGAGAGACCTCATGATGCAATATATTCTTTTCTCTCTTCTCTCTAGTCTTCTCCTAAGGGTCGACCCTTGCTTTTCTTCATGCTAGGGTTGGCCACCTCTTGTGGTTGCTTTTGTGTTGCCGGATACAAAGAGAAGGAGAAGAAGAGGAGAAGTAGACACCGAAGCAATTCTTATTCTCTTGCTTTTGCTCCCTCATGTGGCTGGCCCTCTCCCCTTTCCTTTCATCTTGCTCTCTTTTGTTCCTTGGTGGTGGTGGTGGCCGAATCTTAGAGAAGGAGGAGGAGCTTTTGGGTGGTGTTCATCTTGGAGGATCGTCGCCCACACGACGTCCAAGAGAAGGCGAGGAATACGGCAGAAGGTCTAAAGGTTGTTGCTTACAAAGAAAGGTATAACTAGTAATTATTTTTCGCATCATGCTAGTTCCTTATCTTTGTATGAATTCCAAACACAATAGGCTAGTGATTCTAGGAATCGATTTATGTTTCGATTTGTGTGTTCTTTTGTTTTCTTTTTCGATCTTGTGATTCGATTGTTCTTAGTGGTTAACCTAGGGTTACTATAGGAAGATTAAATATTGAATTTCGTTAAAAGACTTTGCCTAGTCGGTGGTGGATGCTCCCATACCCAAGAAGGCCTAGTGCCTCGCCATGCAGTACTGGAAGTTAATTTTAGAAATAAATATTTAATCAACTTTGTAACATGGGTGGGCTTGGATCAATAGTGTAAAGTTCTGCTTGCGATCCAAGTCTAAACTTCTAAGAACAGATAAGTTAATTTTGGAATCAATAATGTTAAGTTCCGTTTGCGATTCCAAGTTTAACTTCTAAAGAACACAATAGGTTGTTAGGAAAGGTTCGACACTTGTACAAAAAATTTTGTACAGTGGAGCCGGTACGATATTCTGAGTAGCAACCAACGATGCCTTCCTTGGAGGCACCTCCAAGAGGGCCTTTCAGCCCTCTCCTTTGTTCTCCATGTGGGTGATGTTCCGATTGTACTGAATTGGTGCGACACCAATTCAGTTTTAGATTCTTTTTAATTGAATCTCGCACTGCTAATCCAAGATCAAGTCTTGGGATCCCTCTCCTCGTTTTCTTGTGTGCAAGATCTATGGCCCTGAATGAAAGATATAGCATTGTCTGTCCCCCTCTTTTCAATGGTGACGATTTCCCTTACTGGAAGAAGAGAATGGAGGTTTATCTAAAGACCGACGTCGACCAGTGGTTTAGCATCACTAGAGGTTACAAGGCGCTGGTCGACAACTCCGAAAATTCACTAGACCTGGAACAGTGGAATCCAGACATGAAGAAGAAAGCCTCGACGGACTTCAAAGCCCTAAATACACTGCAATGCGGGCTAATGAGGGAAGAGCTAAACCGAGTGGGCCCACACCAAAATGCAAAGAAACTATGGGATAACCTCGTGGAACTACACGAAGGAATGAGCGACGTCAAGGTAACTAAGCGTGATCTTTTTCTAAATAGATTATTAAATATTAAAATGCAGGAAGGAGAAACGGCAAGTTAGCTCCACGCGAGGATCAAGGACATCCTCAACGGACTTCACGCGATAGGCCACCAAATGGAGAATCACGACTTAATCAGGTACGCTCTAAACGTATTTCCTCGAAATGCATTGTGGGCATCCATCGTGGATGCCTACAAGATTTCGAAGAATCTTTCTAAGTTAAAATTAGACGAGTTGTTTTGTGAACTTGAGTTACACGAGTAGACTAACGCTAGAACCGAGAAAGGTATCGCTTTGTTTGCAGGTTCCTCCAAGGAAAAGACAAAGACCAAGCTTGAACCCGAAGATAAGTCTGACCAAGATTCAGAAGATGAAGAGTACCTGGTAAATCTGGTAAGGAAGATGTTCACTAGGACGAAGAAGAACTTCAGCAGAAAAGACTTGCAGAAGACCAACTCCCCAACTGAACCAAGAAATGTAACCTGCTTCAGGTGCAATAAGAAAGACCACTACAAGAACGCGTGCCTAAAATTAAAGAACGACAAGTCAAAGATGACCAAGAAGAAGACACCCAAAGCAACGTGGGACGATTTATCTTTGGAAGAATCAGAAGCCGAGGAGCAGAAGCACCAAAGCCACCTCGCATTGATGGTCCGCGAGTCAGAATCAGAGGAAGAATCAGAAGACGGGTCCGAAGCCGAATCAAGCCACGAGTCCGTACTAATTTCCGAAGGTCCTAAAGAGGTATACCGTAGTTTAAATAAGAAATTTTTTAAAGTTATTTCATGTTTAGATAAAAAACTAACATCAACTAAAAATGAAAATAGAACACTTGAGGAGGAACAAACTGTAAAATCTAATCCAACTCAAGTCTTAACACTTGAGGAGGAAAATTTAACACTAAAGGATGAAATTAATAAATTAAAAAGATTATTAGAAAAATTTATAATTAGATCTAAAAATTTAAATCTTATTCTAAATAGTCAAAAGGTTGTTTACAATAAAACCGGACTTGACTATAAGTAAAGTTCAAATAAATCGTTTATATCACTAATAACCCAACATAAACAACAAACTAAAGCTTGGGTTCCTAAAGCGTATTTGACAACACAAGTAGAAATTAACCAATATTATATACCCAAAGATACAACATACTATGTAAAATCTAATAAACCAAATCAAAAGACAAAACACAAACCTAGACCAACTAAATAAAAATCAAACCATTTTAGAACCTACCTTAAATCAAACTATCATCAAGTTAAATACAATTATTAAAGTAATCGGCATAAATCCAAAACTAAAGCCTAAACCGGATCAATAATTCAGGGGAGGCTCTAGAATATCTGACACCTCCAAAACTAACCTATCCAGCAGGGTAATTAAGACTAGTTAAAAAAGGACAACAGTTTAACTTGACCTTCGGTACTAGTGAAGTTTTGGATGATAGTACGTTAAGGAAACTCTGTCTATGCATGTCTAGGAAGATATGACTTCGACCTAATGCATTTGGCTTAGTGAAACTAAACGAAGCTACCCCTTACGGATCCTAACCAGTTAGACAAAGATTTTGTATTAAGTTCAGTGGATAGAACTATTTGGAAAACCTCGAAGGTATGGTTACTCTAATGATGTCTAGGTGACTCACCATAGTCCAGAAGTTTATCAAAAAAATATCTGTTTGTTGAGTCCAAAGCTAAACCTGAATCTAACACAAAGTTAAATCAAACCCTAAAAATCGAACTTAACTCATCTAACAAAAGTATAGGTTTCCTTGATTAAAAACATAAATCGGGTGAGATTACTAAGAAAAATTAAATTAAATTAAATTCAAATTCAAATTATTTTAAAAAGTTTTTTTTTTAAAATATTTTAAAAAATATTTATTTTAACTTAAAAATTATTTTAAAATTAACTTTAAAATTCATTTTAAAATGATTTTAACTTAAAAATTATTTAAAAAATTTAACTTTAAAAATTATTTTAAAATCTGTTTAACTTAAACATTATTTTAAAAAATCTTTTAAAAATATTTTTAAAATAACTTTAAAAATTATTTTAAAAAATTAACTTTAAAAAATTAACTTTAAAATTATTTTAAAAATAGTTTAAAAATAACTTTAAAAAATTAACTTTAAAAATTCTTTTAAAAATTCGTTTAAAAATACTTTAAAAGTAACTTTAAAAATTCTTTTAAAAATAACTTTAAAAATTATTTTTAAAAATATTTTATAAAATAACTTTAAAAATTCTATTAAAAAATAAATTTAAAAAATATTTTAAAAAATATTTTAAAAAATATTTTAAAAATTCTATTAAAAATTATTTTTAAAATAACTTTAAAAATTATTTTAAAAAATATTTTAAAAATAACTTTAAAAATTCTTTTAAAAAATATTTAAGAAATAACTTTTAAAAATGACTTTTAAAAATAACTTTAAAATTCTTTTAAAAAATATTTTTAAAATAACTTTAAAAATTCTTTTAATTTTTTTTAAAAAATAACTTTAAAAATTCTTTTAAAAAATCTTTTAAAAATTATTTTCTTTTAAAAAATATCTTTATTTTTTTTAAAAAAAATCTTTTAAAAATTATTTTAAAAAAGGGAAACCATGGTAAAAAACCAGGGGCGGGTGCCCCTGGTATTACTTTTTGGGGTACCCGGAAGGCACTCCTGCCGCTCGAACTGCCCTATATAAGGGGCGGCAGGGGTGTCCCCTTTCCTTGCACCTCATCCTTCCACTCTTGCAAAGACTTTGACCGAGCTTTAACACGAGAGGGATTAGAATTTAAATATTTACTCTCTTCTTCGGTTATTACGCTGATGCGAGTCAACCGAGGTAATCATTTCTAGTATTTTTTTCAGGATGGCTCTGTAACTCTTTCTTTATTTTCTAAATTGTTTTATTTTAGTATTTTATACTTAGTATAGTTTTATTTAATAATTTAGGAAGCATTCTAGATTTGATGTTGGGCCCTCTACTGCTAATGTGAACCCTAGGTTTCCGACTGAGGAACTTAGGATTAGGTTTGCTAGTACCATCTACATGCCTATTTGGACTAGATGTTTAGATAGACATTTCTTTGCACATTCATGCATTTCGACTATAGAAATCATTGACTACTATATATTGCATCGTCTAGTTTATTATACGAGTCCAGTTAACATAGATTTATGTGTTGAACTTTACAATAATCTAATTAGAGTAGATGACCTTGTATATACCACTAGGGTAACTGGTAGGGATATCACATTATCCCCTATCGTCATCAGTACATTTTTAGAGTTACATCCTTCTGCATGCATGTTTCAGTGCTACCCCCCTAGGGATCCACCATTTGGTGATCTCTACTCACACATTACACTAGATACGATTTACTCGTATTTTTTTTTGGGAGGAGCGGGTACCCACTGTTACATGTTTAGATCTATCTCCCTTTGAGTCCAGGATTATGTCCTCTATAAGGTTTTGGTCTCATGCATTTTTGCCACTGACCACTCGTGACGTCGCGATGATGCATCCTTTCCACTCGTTTTTACTTTATGCTCTATGTCATAGATTAGACATAGACATTAGTCTACATATTTTCCATACCATCATTTATTCAGCTGGATTTATCATGAGCAGACGAGTTTATATGCCCTACCGCCACATCTTGACTTCATTCCTTACATCCCTAGAGATTGATGTCACTAGAGGTGATGTCAGAGCCCTGACCGAGTTTGACATGGTAGGGTCTAGAAACTTTTCTTTAGGAGGGATACATATAGATGATGAGGGTGTCATGTATTGGTCGAGGGGGGCCTAGCACCAGCCTGCTCTAGATGACGAGCCAAATACTGAGGGGGAGGAGGCAGAGGTAGATGAGTTTATAGATGCACTTTTCGGCGGCGATCACCCTGCTCCGACACCGCCTCCAGTACGAGTACCACGTCCCGCCCCTCGCACCCTAGCTGCCCGAGTTACCGGCCTTGAGACAACTATAACTGGTCTTCGACGGGAGGTTTCTGACATGCGACAGAAGATTCTCGATCTTGGACGAGACGTGCGGCAGGACGTCTCCGATCTTCGACGGAACATATCCAACTCCAGAGAGGATGACCGAACCCTTCACGCTGAGCTGATCGAAATGTTACACTCTTTGAGTTCCGGACCACCCTCCTCATCATCCCGATAGATTAGCTTATTACCATTTACATGTAGTTTACCTTGACTTTTGTACTTATATATTGACTTAGTTATATTTTTATCTCAGAATTTGACTTGTCCTATTATATTTAATAGACTAGAATTCTTAAAATTCAAAATTATTTTCAAAAAGTTTTTTAAATTCTAGGCTAAAATGTTCATGTTTTCAAAATTTCTATTTTTAGAATTTTAAAAATTTATTTTAGCCTTAGACTAGATCAATCCCTTAGAAAGCATGTTCCTATAGGGTTAATACTTGAGCATCTCACTAACACATTAGGCCTACCTTGTTTGTGAATTGTTGAACTTAGAAAGGGGTGAGATGCATAGGCAGATTACCTGGACTTCAGATGCTTATATCAGTGCATCGACATAAATCTAGGCGTTAAATACAAAACATATATTAATCAGGTTAAGTTATTCAACTTAGTCAAACACTAACTGATTACAATTAACTTAACATGACTAACCAAGTGAAAGCTGCTATCCTCTGATAGTTAGTAAGCAGCTCAGTGGTTAGACATTTGAAAGTTTTTATGTCAAATTCGGGGGGAGGATTAATAAAAATTATTTTCATACCAAGTTTTTTTTAACAAAATTATTTTTCTTGGAAATATTTTGTAAAATCATCGTTAAAAAAAAAGTGTTTGTCAAAAAGACTTCAAAATTGCTTTACTTTCACAAACTCTTTTTTTTAATTTTTTATATATAAACTTAGTTTTTAAAAGTTGGCTTTTTATAAACTTAGTTTTTATAATCTTATGTTCCTAAAGTTGGCTTTTGTATAAACTTGTGTTTAAAAGTTAGCTTTTATATAAACTTTGAAAATTAGATTTTAAAAATTTAGATCTTATAAACTTGGATTAATTTTGCAAAATGAGTCTTTGAAAATTACTCTGAATTTACAAACTCACTTTAAATTACAAAGTTAGTAAGTTATCTTTCTAAGTTAGCTATTTTTCAAAACTAAGCTATTTTGAAAACATTAAAAGATGAAGTTTAAAAGTAAAATTTTTAAAAATTTTCTATATTTTCTAATTTAAACTCCCCCAAGTCAATCTGACTTCAGTTTGCATTTTCTATTTGCAATTATACTTATCCATTCTATGTTCTTTTTTATCAATGTCAAAGGGGGAGGGTTCAGGTGGTAGTTTAAGTTAGTTAGCAACAAAATATCGAACATAAAACAAGACTAACCATCATGTTATTACTTATAATTGCTTGTTTTCTTTGCATATTTTTCACTAACTTAACACAAGTTAACATTACATTAAAAAGGGGAGATTGTTGGTGCGGTTAGCACTAACGGTCTAACTCAGGTTTTGATGAATGACAAAGTAGGTTAAGTTAGTTTAGTTGTGATCAAACACTTTGATCAAGTGTGCAGGAGAAGCCCAGCTAAGTCGACGGGCTGACCTGATAGCTAGTACGAAGTCTAGACGGGTCGACGGACTGACCTGATGTCTGGCACGAAGTCCAGCTAGGTCAACGAGCTGACCTGATAGCTGGTACAAAATCTAGACAGATCGACAAACTGACCTGATGTCTGGCATGAATCCCAACTAGGTCGACGGGCCGACCTAATAGCTAGCACGAAGTCCATATTAGGTCGACGGGCTGACCGGACGTTTGGTAAGTAAGTTAAGGTAAGTCACTGGAGAGGAGTGACTTGGTGAGGATGTGTTCCTGGTTAGGGAACTTAGGCGCCGATCCAACTTAGAATCATCTCAGAAATCTAAGTTGAGATCTCGACTAGATTTCGATCTCGGTGAGACAGAATCTAATTACTACTCTTTTATTATAACTGTGCTAACACTTTGTTTTACAGGGTAGTATAATTTGCATTTGTCTCAGACTAACGTTTTCTTGCAGGAAGTTAGAAAATGGAGGTCTGGGGGGCCCGGAAGGGGTCCGGGCGCCCGAAGTGCAAATCTTATCCCCTGTAGCCGTCTCAATGTGGAGCTCGCTGATTGGCTGGACTATATCAGAGTCTAGGCGCCCAGAGGGGATCTGGTCACCCGGAGCTTGCTATATAAGGAGAGTGAGCCCTGAAGCAAAATGCAACAACAACAACATCTTCCAACTTTTAGAGTGTATACTAAAAACCTAGCTTTTGGTATAAACATTTATCTAAAAATAAGAATCACATTGGTCAAATATCTACATTTATGATAAATGTAGTTGTTTAATTAATTTATATTGTAGATAACATGGTATGTGGTGTCACACATAGAAGATCATGTTATCAGTTCTTTATAAATTATAAACAGTTTCTCACGACTAAGATGGAAAGGAACAAACCATTGGAATAGTCGTAGTGTAATTATGTATTAGTTTATCTTGACTAATAAATTACATTAGTACACTCTAAGTGTATTGAGTAGGACCATTTTAGGTAAGTTCTTTTTATACTGACTTGATAAAAGAACTAGACCTTAGTTATTATGGAAGTGTGTACTCTTAATCCTAATATAATAACAAGCACATATATTTGATATTTATTTCTTTAATTTATCAATGGGTGAGATTTAGTTCGATAAATCAATAAGCCCGATAAGTTGGGAAATGATATCACTTATAGTGTGCGTTATTGATTATAGAAGGAATCTGTGTCCTAGTAATCTAGGTTGAGAATGACCCCAAGAGGAGCTCATAAGGATTGTCATGTTAAACCCTGCAGGTGGACTTAGTCCGACATGACAATAAGGTTGAGTGGTACTACTCTTGAACTAAGATATTAATTATGTGAGTTGTTAGTAACTCATTTAATTAGTGGACATTCATTATCTTAAACACAGGGAGACTAACACACTCATAATAAGAAGGAGCCCAAAATGTAATTTGGGATTGATGCGGTAGTTCAATAATAGTTCTTTAGTGGAATGAATTATTATTGATGAAATTAAGTTATATGTTCGGGGCGAACACGGGATGCTTAATTTCATCGGGAGATCAAAACCAATTCCTCCTCTCGGTCCCTATCGTAGCCTCTTGTATATAGAGATTTATACCCACCACATACCCACCTTCTTACCCAACCAATAGGGGCCGACCAAGCCAAGCTTGAAGCTCAAGCTTAGGGTCGGCCAAGCCTAAAGGTTGAGCCTTAAGGTGGTCGGCCAATAGCTTGGAGCCCAAGCTTAGGTGGCCAGCCACATCATATTAAAAAGGTTTTTTTGTTAAAATTATTTCTTATGTGGATATCATGGTTTTAAAATAAAGTTTAAAATTTAAATCTTTCCTTTTATAGCTTTCTACAAAAGATTAAGAAAAGATTTGAAATCTTTCCTTATTTGTAGATTGAAAGGTAGATTTTAATTTTGAGAAAACTTTCCTTTTTAACCATGATCATGATTTAAAAGAGAGTTTAAAAATTAAATATTCTCTTTTATAAGTTTCTACAAAAGATTAAGAAAAGATTTGATATTTTTCCTTATTTATAGATTAAAAGAGATTTTAATTTTTAGAGATAACTTTTTTTTTATCCACATGTTTAAAAGAAAGATTTTAATTTATAAAATTTTCTTTTTACAAACCACCATGAAGGGAAAAATTATTGGAGAAATTTTTATAAATTTCCGGAGACAAATTAGGAAGTTTTAATTTTTGTTTTAATTAAAACTCTCCTTGTTTTGGGGAAATAAGTGGTTGGCCATGTATATTGAGAAGAGAAAATTATTTTTAATTAAATAAATTTTCATTTTCATGGCAAAAGAATTAAGGAAGTTTTTTTATTTAAATTTCCTTATTTGCCAAGACCAAGGATTATAAAAGAAGGGGTAGAGGTGCCTTCATTGGAACGACTCTATTATTCTTCTCCTCTCTTTTCCTCCTTGGTGGCCGACCCTAGCTTCTCCCTCTTCTCTTCTTCTTGTGGCCGGTGGCAACCCCTCTTGGTGCTCTTGATGGTGGCCGGTTCTAGCTAGGAGAAGAAGGAGAGAAAGGAGGTTTTGTTTCTTACATCCTTTGGAGCTTGGTGGTGGTGGCCGGACCTCTACTTCTCTTGGAGAATTGTGGTGGACAAAACCTAGAAGGAAGAAGAAGGTGCTTGGTGGTTCTCATCTCGGAAGATCGTTACCCACACAACGTCCGAGGTTAGAAGAGGAATACGGTAGAAGATCAAGAGGTTATTTTTGCTTACAAAGAAAGGTATAACTAGTAATTATTTCCCGCATCATACTAATTTTCTTTGTATTGTTATTTTTGGAAATACCAAACACAAAAGGCATATGATTCTAGAGTTTTTGAAATAGTTTTTCAAGTTTGTGTTTTCTTCTTTTTCGAATTTGTGATTCGATTGTTCTTTTTGGTTAACCTAGAGTTATTTAAGGAAATAAATATTAGCTTTCCTTAAAAGGCTTTGCCTAAGCGGTGGTGGTTGCTCCCATATCCAAGAAGGCCATGTGCCTCGCCATGCAGTCCTGGAAGCCAATTTTGGAAATTAATATTTATGGAATTAATAACTTAGTTAGATTTGAATCAATAGTGTTAAGTTCCGCTTGCGATTCAAATCTAAATCATTAAGAATAGATAAGTTAAATTTGGAATCAATGATGTTAAGTTCCGTCTGCGATTCCTAATTTAACTTCTAAAGAACACAATAGGTTATTTAAGGAAAGGTTTGACACTTGTATAAAAATTTTTTGTACAGTGGAACTGGTACGATTTTCCTAGGACTAACCAACACCAACGACTGCTCTACTGCGCTATACTCCTGCGACATTACGAAGCTTCTTCGACAACTTGCTGCTAAAGTTTTCTCTCTTTTATTATTGTCGGTATTTCTTCTTTAAAGTTCTTGTACTTACATTTGTAACCTTTTTGCGAACTGCTAGTGAATTGCCCAACGAAAGCATTCGACGAGTGCGGACCTTAGAGTAGGAGTCGACGAAGGCTCCGAACCAAGTAAAATCAGTTCTTATTAGTGTTGTTCTTTTACTTTTCCACTGTGCACTTTACTACAAATTTTTTGATCATTATTCACCCCCTAGTGACTTCCATGATCCAACAGTTTCTCCACCCACAAGAAGGCTTGAGATAGCCGGAATTTATCGGGGGATAATTCACCGACGGATAGGGATCGTCAACCTTACGGACAGCCGTGGAGTAGGAGCCCTAATCTCTGAACCACATTATATCGACGTGTATTGGTTTGCTTATTCTTTCTTAGTCTTTAGCTTGTTTGTTTTGTATTATTCTACTGTGCAAATTAACAAGCGTAGGAAGCTATCGATTTGGGGGCACCAACTATTCAACCCCCTTCCAGCCGATCATACAAGATCTCCAATAAGTGGTATCAGACCCAAGGTCACACTTCACCGGACTAACCGCCGAGAATAGCAACGCTTAAGAAAATGACCGGCTTGATAGAACCGCCAAAGTATAAAGGAGGAAGTTTAGGGAACATCATATTTTGGATGATGAAGATGAAGGTCTTCTTCGACACGAATTGGTACACCATAATGGTGATCAAGGAGCCGTTCAAAGTCCCAAAAGATAAGAAAGGGAAGAGACTCTGACCAAGATATTTGACGGAAGAGCAAACTGTTGGAGTGTATACTAAAAGCCTAGCTTTTGTATATACATTTATAAGAATCACATTGGTCAAGTGTCTACATTTATATATACCAAATGTAGATGTTCAATTAATTTATATTATAGATAACATGGTGTGTGGTGTCACACACAGAGGATCATGTTATCAGTACCTTATAAATTATAAATAGTAGCTCACAACCAAGATGGAAAGGAACAAACCATTGGAAGATCGTAGTGTAATTAGGTATTAGTTTATCTTAACTATATAATTACACTAGTACACTTAGAGTGCATTGAGTAGGACCATTAGAGGTCGTTTCTTTTATACTGACTTTATTAAGGAACAAAGACCTCAGTTATTATGGAAGTGTGTGCTCTTAATCCTAATATAATAACAAGCACATATATTTGATATTTATTTCTTTAATTTATCAATGGGTGAGATTTAGTTTGATAAATCAATAAGCCCGATAAGTTGGGAAATGATATCACTTATAGTGTGTTATTGATTATAGAAGGAAACTGTGTCCTAGTAATCTAGGTTGATAATGTCCCCAAGAGGAGCTCATAAGGATTGTCATGTTAAACCCTGCAGGTGGACTTAGTCCGACATGACAATAAGGTTGAGTGGTACTACTCTTGGACTAAGATATTAATTAAGTGAGTTGTCAGTAACTCATTTAATTAGTGGACATTCGACATGTTAAACACAGGGAGACTAACACACTCATAATAAGAAGGAGCCCAAAATGTAATTTGGGATTGGTGCGGTAGTTCAATAATAGTTCTTTAGTGGAATGAAATATTATTGATGAAATTAAGTTATATGTTCGGGGCGAACACGAGATGCCTAATTTCATCGGGAGACCAAAACCAATTCCTCCTCTCGGTCCCTATCGTAGCCTTTTGTATATAGAGATTTATACCCACCATATACCCACCTTCTTACCCATCCTAATGAAGCCGACCAAGCTAGCTTGGAACCCAAGCTAGGGTCGGCCAAGACCAAGTGGATGAGCCTAGTTGGTGGCCGGCCAAAGCTTGGGTCCCAAGCTTAGGTGGTCGGTCACTAGAATATTAAAAAGGATTTTTTATTAAAATTATTTCTTATGTGGATATCATGGATTTAAAAGAGAGTTTAAAATTTAAATCTTCCTTTTTATAGCTTTCTACAAAAGATTAAGAAAAGATTTAAAATCTTTCCTTATTTGTAGATTGAAAGGAGATTTTATTTTTAAGAAAAACTTTCCTTTTTAACCATGATCATGATTTAAAAGATAGTTTAAAAATTAAATATCTCTTTTATAAGTTTCTACAAAAGATTAAGAAAAAATTTGATATCTTTCCTTATTTGTAGATTGAAAGGAGATTTTAATTTTTAGAGATAACTTTCCTTTTTGAAAATTATCCACATGTTTATAAGAATGATTTTAATTTATAAAATTTCCTTTTTATAATCCACCATGAAGGGAAAAATTATTGGAGAATTTTTTTATAAATTTTCGGAAACAAATTAGGAAGTTTTAATTTTTATTTTAATTAAAACTCTCCTTGTTTTGGGGAAATAAGTGGCCGGCCATTACAATTGTGAAAAGGATTTTAATTTTAATTAAATAAAATTTTCCTTTTCATGGCAAAAGAATTAAGAAAGTTTTTAATTAAATTTCCTTATTTACCAAGACCAAGGAATATAAAAGAGGAGGTAGATGTGTCTTCATGGCGAACGACTCTATTATTCTTTTCCTCCCTCTCTTCCTTGGTGTGGTGGCCGACCTCTTCTCTCTTCTCCTTCTTGTGGCCGAACCATCTTGTTCTCTTGGAGTCCTTGTGGTGGCCGGATTCTAGCTTGGAGAAGAAGGAGAGAAAGGAAGCATCCCTTGGAGCTTGGTAGTGGCCGAACCTCATCCTTTCATGGAGCTATTGTGGTGGCCGAATCTTGCTTGGAGAAGAAGGTGACTTAGGTGGATTCTCATCTCGGTAGATCGTTGCTCACACAACGTCCGAGATAAGAAGAGGAATATGGTAGAAGATCAAGAGGTTATTTGCTTACAAAGAAAGGTATAACTAGTAATTGTTTTCCGCATCATACTAGTTTTCTTTGTATAGTTATTTTTGGAAATACCAAACACAAGAGGCATATGATTCTAGAGTTTTCGAAATAGTTTTTTTTTTCGAGTTTGTGTTTTCTTCTTTTTCGAATTTGTGATTCGATTGTTCTTTTTGGTTAACCTAGAGTTATTTAAGGAAATAAATACTAGCTTTCCTTAAAAGGCTTTGTCTAGGCGGTGGTGGTTGCTCCCATATCCAAGAAGGTCATGTGCCTCGCCATTCAGTCCTGGAAGCCAATTTTAGAAATTAATATTTATGGAATTAATAACTTAGGTAGATTTGAATCAATAGTGTTAAGTTCCACTTGCGATTCAAATCTAAACCATTGAGAACAGATATGTTAAATTTGGAATCAATGATGTTAAGTTCCGTCTGCGATTTCTAATTTAGCTTCTAAAGAACATAATAGGTTATTTAAGGAAAGGTTCGACACTTGTACAAAATTTTTGTACAGTGGAGCCGGTACGGTTTTCCTAGGACTAACCAACACAAACCTCATGATCGGAAGCAAATGATAAGGTGATATCAATATTAATTGAACTTTTGCCTAATGATATTGTAAGTCGTGTAAGTGAATACAAGAACGCCCATGAGTTGTGGAGCAAGGTGAAGATGGTTCTACGGAAAGAACCTAAACCTACATAAGAAGAAGAAGAATCCAAGGAAATGAGTTTAATTGCTCAAGTTGAGGAGGAGCAAATGGAAGTTGAGCTATGCATAACATCTGAGGAGGAGAAGGAAGATGAGGCATCATCTATATCCTCAAAGGTTGAAGAAGAATCCACGACAAGTGAAGAAGAAGAAGAAGTAGTATTAGAAGTCAACCTAGTAAGCACCTCCACCAAAGTGAAGTCAAAAAACCACATTATTTGCTTCAGTGCAATGAGAAGGGACACTACAAGAGTAGGTGTCCAATGGGTAAGAAGAAGGTAACTCCTAAACCCATTTAAATTATTTTAAATACTAATGTGGGGTGTAGGAATGATGGTGCCAAGAAGAAGAATGTGAAGAAATAACACATAATATGCTTTATGTGTGGGGAGAAAGGTCACTACCACACAAAATGCCCCAAGAAAAGGGAGATTGAGAAGCTAGCACATTTGAAGAAGTGGGAAGAGAAGATGAGAAGCAAAAGTCAAGGGAGAGCTTCAAGGGTAAAGGAGGTATACCCTAATTTGAAGTGTAATTCAAATTTAAATTATTATACTCTCATACATGCTAGGAATAATTTTCATTATTTACCCATGTAAAATGTTGGCTTTAGGTATCATGATAGAAATAGGGTAAATGTAGATCATAAGCCTATGAGACTCATTCATGATAAATCTAGAAATGGTAGACCTAAGGAGAACCAAGACATTAATCCCAAGAAGGGGAGACACATGCCTATGAAGGGTAGGTCTAGGAATGTCCAATATGGACAAGTCAATTCTATGGTTAGGAACCTAGAAAGGGAAAATCAAACTTTGAAAGCAAAGCTTGAAAATTTAGAGAAATTCCTTGATAGATTCAATGTTAGATCTAAGAGTTTAGGTATGATGTTGGGTAGTCAAAGACCCAACAATGATAAATCGGGTTTGAGATACCGATCTAATGTCTCCAATACTAAGGGAAAGTTTATGTTAGGGTTGATTATGGTTATAGCAAGGAGAAGCCAATAAATGACAAAAAAAAGTCATTTAAAGGTAAGGAGAAGCGAACCAAGGATAAGACGTCCAAGGTTAAGAAGGTTAGGTAGGCCAAGTGTCACAGAAGGTGCACCGATGTAGCCTAGCAATTGTCACCTAGGGAGGTGGCTAAGGTTAAGAGCTATAGGGGAGCTCTAAGAGTCAAGTTGGGACCCATGACCAATGAATCTCAAGTGGACATTACTTGGGATTCTAGATGGGTTATGGAATGTGTCAAATAGTTTGGAGACGGACTTGAGTCTCAAACCTAGAGATTGACACAATTGGGTTAGTTTCATGTATAAAAATATGACATTGGGGGTCATATTACATGATAATTGATTTTGGATGTATAGATATCATATAAACCAATGCTAGGGATGCATTGCGATTTAGTATAAGCAAATACATCAAGAGGAAGCCAAAACTAGGACTTTAGGTCAAAGTTCAATTGAACCATTTAGTTAATTTTGAGTTTTGTGTCAATCTTAGGATTTATGATAGATACATTTTTGAATGTATTTTTTCTAAGTAGACATGGATAAAACAAACCTCTCCATAAAATTTGGAAATTTTTAGATGTCTGTGAAATTTCTAATGCATTTCTAAAATTGGGCCAAAAATATTGAAATGGGTTGGAAAAGAGTACTAGTCGACTAGTAACAGTGTATTTCGAACACAGAATGGTTCTGTGTGCTGAAATCAATAGGAGCAGTTGACTATTGATTTTGGCAGTCGACTGATAGCAGTCTGAAATTATTTTCAGCACTGGATTTTGACCAGGTCAGCTCGTATAGGTGTATGAGATCCTAGGGGGATAAATACATGAGTTTAGGGTCAGTTTGATTAATTAAGTTTTTGTCAATTGGGATATTGTTGGAGCTTTTTGATATTAGGCAGAGGGGGAGAAGTAGTGTTTAGTTGGGAAAACCTTAAATGCCTTTGCATGAAATTCCTAGTTCAATGGGAAGCAGAGGTGTAGTGGGAGCCTTGTGATAGGGTCAAATGTATGTTTGCATTTTCCATTCGGCGGTGTAAGTCAAAGTATGTAGCCTTGGCAACGTAAGTCAATTTGGCAATGTAAGTCCAAGTGTGTAGCTTTGACAACGAAAGTCTATTCGACGGTGTAAGTCCAAGTGTATAGCTTTGGCAACATAAGTTCATTCGACGGTGTAAGTCCAAGTGAGTAGTCTTGGCAACATAAGTCCATTTAGCGGCGTAAGTCCAAGTGTGTAGCCTTAGTAACGTAAGTCTATTTGTTATTAGCATTGTTATTTGCTATTTGTTTTCTCTAAGTTAAATGTATTGTAAAACATCAAAAAGGAGGAGATTGTTGGGTCTAAAATTATGATCCTTTGAAATTGAAGGGGTCATATCATCCTACGACACAGAGTTAGATAGATATTGATCCTATAAAATAGAGTTAGATAGATATATAAATGCATGAGTAAGACAGTATAGACTGTCCTAATCTCAACTTTAAAACCTCCATTGGTTTCTTTGGTTAGATCATACCTAAGGTATGTTCATTGCCGAAATATGACCTCACTGTACTCTCTCCAGGAACTTATCTCAACTTACCTGCTAAACATCGAGTCCTCCAGGCCTGTTTGGACTTTAACTGCTCAGCATTGAATCAGCCTGCTAGATGTCAAGTCCACTTGACCAATCTGAACTTCCTTCCTAGTTCCACAATCTATTGAGACTTCCTTGCCTAGTATCGGATCCAACTGACCTACTAGTACTTTCCAAGTTGAGTTTCTTGCACACCTATTCAGTTCATCAGATAACAATAAGACTTAACTTGAACCTTTGACAACATCAAAATATAGATTCGATTATGATGCTCCCTGCACTAACAGTATCTGAGTCATTAGATCTGAAGGGATGAATCGTCGTCGATTAATACAAAGAGGTGTTCGTTGACTGTCACATCAAAGAGAGAGAAGTTAGTGGAGCACATGGCGGCTGCCCAAGAAATGACATTTATAATGGACAAGACAAACAAATCATTTCACTTATACTCTCTCACGCGTATCACCAAGCACCTTGCCTTGCATTTAAAGCACCTGACAGACATCCTTTCGAGAAATATAACATTGACAATAATATTGAGTTGTCAACCGAGCGGATGATCTTAGGTAAAGGGATTCAGGTCTAGTCAGTCATGAACCTCCTTCGACTAGACTTAAAGGGGATGCTTAGGATGTGGTGTATTTGTTGGTACCTCATGATAATTTTGATGTGATAAGCAAAGTCAGGTTGGATCTTGTTGGTATTTAACCTCTGTGTCTAAATGTGCAGGAGCTTAGGAACACAGGAAGTCAAGCGAGAGACCCAACTATTGTTAGGGTCTATTTGTAGCTAGAGGAGGAGGGTAAATAGTTCGTCGTGCTCGTCGTTGCTTGCTTCTTGGTGATGATATGCAACGGAAAGAATAAGAAACAAAAATACAATGCCAACACAAGGATTTACTTGGTATCCACCTCAAGAAGAGGTGACTAATCCAAGGATCCACACACGACACACACTCCACTAATAAAAATACTCCTTTACTGTAACTACCGAAGGCGAAGATGCTTTGTACAAACCCACACAACAAATACAACTTACGCAAGAAGAAAATACAGGAGATACAAATAAAAACTTCTTCTTCTTGCTTACTTGTTGCTTATTGTTGCCTCTTGAACCTTGGAAGTGTGGCTACACTTGTCCCCAAGAGCCTTCAAGATCTGGCTATGAGAGTGGAGAAGAAGCTATAATCATCGCTCAAGTCGCGTGGAGAAGAAAGCCGAAGAAGTGCGCAGAAAATCGCTCGCCAACGGCTATAACCTGTGCAATGGCCGAATCTCAATCGATTGAATTGCTCTTAATCGATTGGAGAGGCTTTGAATTGTCGGTTGATCGATTCAGAGTGCCTTTGTGTTCTTTGGAAATCGCCTGAATTGATTGCTCGATGATTCAAGCCTTATCGTGTGATTTCCAGCGCTCCAATCGATTGACCGATCGATTGGAGCTTTCAATTGATCAAGTGATCGATTCAGAAGCTCACTGTTCACTCAGAAACTTTTCCAATCGATTGGGGAAATTTCAACGATTACCCAATCGATCCAACCCACTTCTGCAAAAAATCATGTTAACCAATCGATTGGATGATCGATTGAACCCTCTAATCGATTGGCAAGTAGAAAATTATGTAGAGCTTGAAATGAGCTTCGTTTCGCATCTGAGATCACCTCATTCTGATATCCAAGTCAAAAGTGTGAGGGATCGGTGGTTGGCTAGAAGGGGGGTTGGATAGCTAGGCCACCCCCAATTTGCTTCTTCTCTACAAGGTTAGTTACGCAAGCGGAATACGGAGACTAAAGCAATGAAAATAAACAAGTAAGAGCAAACGCTAACACAAATCCTTTACGTGGTTTGGAGATTGCTTGCTCCTACTCCACGGCATGTCCTTGAGGTGAACGAACCCTTGATCCTTTGGTGGATCAATCCCTAGTAATCTCCGGCTAGCTCTTACTCCTTCTCGGTGGAGTACAACCTCTCACAAGACTCTCTTCCTCTTAGAAGATGGAACTTAGATTTGGGAGGAAGAGAATAGGCTTTGAAGCTTTGGACAATTGCTAAGGAGTTATTCAGCAAGAATGAGTAACCTCCTTAAAGCCCCAAAGCTTCCTATAAATAAGAGGAGAGAGTTGAACATCATATCAACTCATCTCGGCACCAGTCGACTGGCAAAACCATCAGTCGACTGGTGCTACCGTTGGAGGTAGCCAACGGTTACTTTGCAGCACCAACGGTTGACCAACAGTCATTTACCCGTTGACTGCTAATTTTAGCAGTCGACTGGTCGCTGCCGACTGAGCGAACAGAATGTTTCTGTTCACTGCCAGCCAGCTGCTAAAACATACAGTCGACTGGTGCAGTTGACTGCTAAAAGTTGCAACCGAATGGACTGCACCTTGTTGCACACTCACACTCATCCTCTCCGGAGTCACCCTTGAAGTCCTCTTCCTCGGCCTTCGTCCCTCAGATGCACCTGAGCCCAACTCTCCTCTCTGTGCCATCCTTCACGTTGCCTTGAAGTCTGCTTCCCTCAGCTCCACTCCTTTGCTCCTCGTTCGGCGGTCCCTCGGATGTCTTCCACACCATCATTCACTGACTCAAGGATCTGAGCCCTAGGATGAGCTTCCCAAGCTTAGCTGCACCAAGCTTCTCATGTGTGTTTCACCAAGTCCTGCAAGACTCAAACACACGTATCAAACACATATAAAAGCCTAACTTAAACTCTTTGGCACACGTATCAAAACCATGATCGTACCGATCAAGCATAAGTCGATTGCACCAACAAAAAGTTATGGCCTTCAGAAGTTTACTACGATCGAACTTCCTAGTTCCGTGCCAACTCCCTATTGGACTTACGACCGCTAAGTGTTCGATTAACTTTTGACCCATATGGACTTTCTCTTTGCCAATTGTCAGGTCAACCTTGACCCACTTGGACTTACCATCTCGTGCCAAGTGTCCGGTCCTCCATGACCCACTTAGACTTCCATCAAATGTCTGGTCACCCTCAACCCATCTGGATTTCCTCGTGCCAAGTATCCGGTCAATCCTTTGGCCTACTTAGACTTTCCAACACCATGTGTCTAGTCAACCTTGACCCACCTGGATTTCCACGTGTCTGGCTTCACTCACTAGGTCTTTCTATCTACCTAGCTTCACTCACTAGGACTTCCCATTTGCCTGGCTTCACTCACCAGGACTTTCACCTAGCTTCACTCGCTAGGTATTTCCCAACTGCCTGGGTTCACTCACCAAGACTTTCAACTACCTAACCTCCAGTTAGGACTTTCCCAGTCAAGTATCTGGTCAACCCTTTGACCTACTTGACTCTTCTTCACATCTAACTGGTCAACCTTGACCATAGGGAAATTGTATCAACAATCTCCCCAAACGGACGATTGCATCTGCAATCTCCATGTATTGTCAAACATCAAACCCCAAACACAAGACTCAAGTTTGAGTCAACTCAAGCTTAGTCAACCAGGTCAACCTTGACATAGGGATATTGGACCAACAATCTCCCCCTTTTTGATATTTGATAATACCTTTAACTTAGGCTAATCCCATAGCCGTAACTTCCTTTCATACCAAAGCATGAATGATGATTTCCTTCATTCTCCCCCTTTCCTAGAGGGCAAACTCCCTCTTTAGGTAATGAAGGCTTAACTTAAATCATACATTCTCCACCTATTGGCACACATCAAAAGAAAACTCTCCCCCTGAAGAGTTACTCACCGTTGTTCATAACTTCACTCATTATTCACAACACCACAATGAAGATCTCATACCCTTCATTATTTTCAATGCTCACCCGTGAGCATTAACCAATTCAATAATGAAGGTCACATACCCTTCATTGTATATAATGCTCATCTTCGAGCATATACCACTAAACAATGAAGATATCCACTCTCCATTATGTTTAAATGCTCAACCTTGAGCATTTATACTAAGGAAGGTTAACCACCTTCCAAGGTGTATGAAAAATAAATTTTCATATCCTTAAAGAGTAACTCTCCCTAAAGACATGCATGTTACTTCTGTCATTGCACCGACAATGACTTGGAATCTCTAAATTTTTAGGAAACCCAAATTTAGAAGTTTTGAGGTTCAAAATGTCAATATTGAAACTAAACCTCAACCTAGTATCCCTTAACTAATCCATCCATATTTTCATCATGAAAACTCTCCCTAAATATATATAAAGATGTTTTAAGAGATTATGAATGGTTACCTAGACTAAAAATGGTTTAAAATGTTGAAATTAAGCTTTCCCAACCAAAATCAGCATTCCCAATCGATTGGGGTTAGGTCTCAATCGATTGAAACCAGTTCAATCGCTCTATGGATCGATTCAGACACTGTGAATCGATCGGAGAATTAATCCAGCAAGCTTCTGCTCACGGTAACACCTTTCTCAATCGATCACCTGATCGATTAAGGCACTCCAATCGATCGGGTGATCGATTGGAGCACTGAAATTATGAAATTTCATTTCAGTAAATTTCAGAAACTCCCTAAATATTCTAAAAAATTCTAAAAATCATAAAAATTATTATAGACATTATTTAGGGTATATACTACCATGAAAAAATAATTTTCTATGAAAATACTTCCTATTTTCAAAGATTGACACAAACTTAAAAACTTGTAAAAACTTCAATGTTTCTTTCAAGTTTGTGTCTAACTTTACAATGATGATTACTATCACAAGATAGTCTTCACCAAGGTTTTCCAAAATATATTTAAAAACATTTTTAAAACTAATATCCAACCATGTTCTTTGGGCTCAATGCACATGACTTGTAAATTAACTTTTCAGTGATTGGAAAACACATAACTATGTGTTTTGATAAACCTATAACTCAAAAATAATGCACTAAATCAACATCATGAGTTTCGTTCATCATCTTAACATCTTGCTTGTATCTAATGTGTACTAAAACACATACAAGTCACCTTATAGTTCTTAGTGAGATGTAAAATTTTGGTTTTGGCCTAAACTAGGGATTATGCACATCTATCTAGGTATTTTAGAAGTTTATGAACATCCACCTAGGATGTTACTTGTTAGTAAATGCCATTATCCTTAATTGCAAGGAATTAAAAATAATGCATGATGTGTTATGACATACATCAAAATAAATAATTTTCAAAAGAAAATTTCCTATAACTACATGATGTATGTTTGACATGACATGATATTTTTATGTTTTTCATAATAGAGCATGAATGCAAAACATGATGTCATGACATATGATGGACAAGCAAAGCATGGTAAATTAGCATAAATAAAATATATCTAGATTACCTATCTGAGTATCCTTAAACCTTAGCTAACTTAAAATTAAATCCTAGATTTCCCACAATTTTCCAAGAAAATGCCAAAACCCAACTTGGCATTTCTTTGTCTCTTGATTTATTTTTTCCAATTAAAATGAAGCATATTTCTCCAAATTTTGGCACGTTTTACTCTTCCAAAGAGTAAACAAATTAAATTCGGGCCTAGATTTCCCTTTAATTTTCTAAGGAGATACCAAAATTCCCTTTAATTTTGACACGTTTTGCTCTAAGTACTCACTAGGGATAACCTCCTTAGATACCTTCCTAATGACATTGTTAAGCTTCTTAGGAGCCTTGGTCACCTTTTCTAGGTCAACCTTAGGGATTGCTTCCTTTGTGACCTTCTTAGTGACTTTTTTAGACTTCTTAAAAGTCTTAGTCACATTTGTCGTTGCAAAGATACTCTTAGGGATAACTTCCCTTGTATCCTTGACATGACCCTTAGATCTAGAGTTGGTTCCATAGTTATATGGAACCCTATGGTAAGAAGTGGCATCCCTCTTAGCCTTAGGTTTGTACCCCAAATCTCTATGGTCATTGGATGACTTTTGTACTTCTAGACCTAGGTTTTGCTCATTTTATCATTTTAGAATATTTTCCATTTTTTTTAGGATCTTTTCCATTTTATCAAGTCTTGATCTCAAGACTTGATTTTCCTTCCATAAATCCCTAGATTTTGGTTTTTCATTGTGTCATTGAGCATTTTTATTTTTAGGCTTATTACTAAAATCCTTAGAGTTCTTGCCTAAATTTTTATCTACCTTCCTAACCCTAGGTGTGGTGGTCTTAGCATGAAAAACCACATGATTTCCATTAAGTCTATCATGCCTCCTATTTTTATTATAAATAGCATTTAAATGATATAAACTAGAATTAGCATGTTTTTTACCATAATTTAATGGGATGACTCAATAAATGATACCTTGGATTGTATCTTGGAAACTTCCCCTTGACTTGTGCTTCCTTCTTTGACTTTGACTGCTTTCTTCCCCTTTGGACATTGGCTTCGATAATGTCCTTTTTGATTATACAAGAAGCACACTATGTGCTCCTTGCTCTTCTTTGTTGTAGGGGTGATCTCTTTGGGCTTCTCCTTGCCCTTTGGTACCACTTGACCCTTCTTCTTGGCCAATTTAGAGCACTTACTCTTGTAATGCTCATGTTCCCTACATTCAAAACATATGATATAATTTTTATTTTTAATTGAAACATTTATACCTTTACATGTTGGGATGATACTCGATCCTCCATTTGATGTCTCTTGATTTTTGGAGGATGCATCATCTTCTTCTCCACTTGACCCGGATGTAGAAGTTTCTCCTTCTTCTTGATCCGATATCAACAAAGGTCGCTTCCCCTCAATCCTAGAGGTGGAGGCTTCATCGTCTTCATCCTCTACATGGAACAAAGAGTATGCTCCCTCTTTGCCCTTCTCATTGCACTCCATTGAGGATGAAGTTTCTTCTTCTTCTTTTGATATTGAGCATCTCTCAACCTAGGTGCTCTCCTCCTTTTGGTCTTGCTCCAGTGAGTTGCCCTCTTTGGATTTCTCTTGGTTTGGTGTAGTGGAGGGTTCTTCATGAAGCTTGGCCAATTTGCTTCATAATTCTTTTGCATCTTCAAATTCTCTAATTTTGCATAGAATTGTGCTTGGCAATAAATTAACTAATAATTTGGTTACCTTGTCATTCGTCTTGCACATTTGGATTTGCTCTTGACTCCATTTGCTCTTCTTGAGGATCTTGCCTTTTGAATTCTTTGAAGCTTCGAAACCTTCAATTAGAGCAAATCATTGCTCTATCTTCACCATCAAGAAATTTTTGATCCTTGATTTCCAAAGATCGAAACTTGTTGAAGTGAATGGTGGAGGCACCGTCGTGTCGAATCCGAATCCATCTCTGAATTCCATTTGAAGTTGAGCTCTTGATAAAATCTTTGGCTTGATGAAATTTGCTCCAACTTCTTCACCCTCTAGCCTTGTTGCCCCTTCTGGCGATGATTCCGATAAAGAGCGGTCTCGCTCTGATACCACTTGTTAGGGTCGATTTGTAGCTAGAGGGGGGTGAATAGCACGTCGCGCTCGTCATTGCTTGCTTCTTGGTGATGATATGCAGGGGAAAGAACAAGAAACAAAAATACAACGCTAACATAAGGATTTACTTGGTATCCAACTCAAGAAGAGGTGACTAATCCAAGGATCCACACACGACACACACTCCACTAAGAAAAACACTCCTTTAGGGTAATTACAGAAGGTGGAAAAGCCTTGTACAAACCCACACAACAAATACAACTCACGCAAGAAGAGAATACAAGAGATACAAATAAAAACTTATTCTTCTTGCTTATTTGTTGCTTGTTATTGCCTCTTAAACCTTGGAAGTGTAGCTACATTTGTCCCCAAGAGCCTTCAAGATCTGGCTATGAGAGTGGAGAAGATGCTGTAATCGTCGCTCAAGTTGCGTGGAGAAGAAAGCCGAAGAAGTGCGCAGAAAATCGCTCGCCAACGGCTATAACCTGTGCAACGGTAGAATCCCAATCGATTGAATTGCTCACAATCGATTGGGGAGGCTTTGAATAGATCAGTTTATCGATTCAGAGCGCCTCTGTGTTCTCTGGAAATTGCCTAAATCAATTGCCCAATCGATTCAAGCCTTATCGTGTGATTTCCAGCGCTCCAATCGATTGGTCGATTGATTGGAGCTTTCAATCGATCAACTGATTGATTCAGAAGCTCACTGTTTCCTGAGAAACTCTCCCAATCGATTGACCAATCGATTGGGGAAGTTTCAATCGATTACCAATCATTCAGCTCACTTCTGCATAAAATCACGTCAACCAATAGATTGGCTAATCAATTGAACCCTCAAATTGATTGGTCAATAGATTGGCTAATCAATTGAACCCTCAAATTGATTGGTCAATCGATTGGCAAGTAGAAAATTATGTAGAACTTGAAATGAGCTTCGTTTCGCATCCGATATCACCTCATTCCGATATTCAAGTCAAAAGTTATGGCCTTCAGAAGTTTACTCGTCCGAACTGTTAGTACGGTTAGCACTAACGATTTAACCCAGGTTTTGATGAATGACAAATCCGGTTAAGTTAGTCTGTTGTTGTCTAACACTCTGATCGAGTGTGCAGGAGAAGTCCAGACAGGTCGACGGGCTGACCGGATGTCTGGCACGAAGCCCAACTAGGTCGACGGGCTGACCGAATAGCTGGCACGAAGTCCAAGCGGGTCGACGGGCTGACCGGACGCTTAGGCACGAAGTCCAGCTAGGTCGACGGGCTGACCGGATAGCTGACACGAAGTCCAGACGGGTCGACGGGCTGACCGGACGTCTGGCAGGTAAGTGAGGTAAGTCAATGGAGGGGAGTGACTGCGAGGACGCGTTCCCGAGAAGGGAACATTAGGCGTCGATCCGGCTTAGATCCATTTCGGATATCTAAGTCGAGATCGTGACTAGATTCCGGTCTCGGAAAGACGGAATCTAAGTCATACTCTTTTCATATTACTGTGTTGAACTTTAAACTGTGCTGACAATCTATGCTGCAGGGTATATTTGCCTCGGACTAACCTTTTCTTGCAGGAGAAGGACTTTCTGGAGAAGAGGGGTCCGGGCGCCCGGAGGGGATCCGGGCGCCCGGAGGTCCGGGCGCCCGGAGGTGAATTGTATCCAGGCCGAGTCGTCGCCACGTGGAGCTCGCTGATTAGACTTGTCACGTCGCCCCAGGGCGCCGGGAAGGGATCCAGGTGCCCGGAGCAGCATATAAACGAAGCCCCAGGGGTGGAGCTTTCAACAACAACTGAGAATCCAAGATCTCTTGCTCTGTGCTCTTGCGACGCCATTAAAAAGCTCTCCGATTCAGTGCTGGTTTTGTCTTAATTCTATTGTCGGTATTTTCCTTATCTGTCAATTCTTGTACTTAACTTTGTAATATTCGAATTGATAGTGATTGCCCAACGAAAGTACTCAAGGAGTACGGGCCTTCGAGTAGGAGTCGTCACAAGCTCCGAACGAAGTAAAAAACACCGTGTTCATTTGTCTGTTATTCCTTCTTTTCCGTTGCCTTTAACTCTATTATTAACTCGGTTTTTCGAATCGATATTCACCCCCCCTCTATCGAACTCTCATGATCCAACAAGTGGTATCAGAGCAGGTACCGCTCTAATTTGGTGCAACCACCAATCAGACAGGGGGTGAAATTTTCCTTTCTTCTTTGTGCTTTACGCTTAGTTCTAAAGTTAAATTTATTATTAATTTAAGTTTTTTTTCCCGGTACAATTAAGTCTAAATTAGTGCATCACAAATTTAGATACAGCTATTTTTCTTTTCCCACACTACTAATCCAAGACCAAGTCTTGGAATATTTTGTTGTTGTTTATTTGTGTGCAGAATGTCTCAACTAGAAGGTTTCAGCACAGTACGTCCTCCCCTATTCAACGGGGATGATTTCTCGTACTGGAAGAAAAGAATGGAGGTATACCTAAAGACAGACTACGATCAATGGTTCAGCGTTATAAAGGCATACCGAACTCCAGTCGATAACTCCAGAAATTCACTAGACCCGGAACAGTGGACTCCGGATATGAGGAAAAAGGCATCAACAAAAAATAAGGCAATCAACACGCTACATTGCGGCCTAACACGAGAAGAGCTGAATCGCGTCGGACCACATCAAAATGCTAAAGAATTGTGGGACAAACTGATCGAGTTGCACGAAGGAACAAGCGACGCGAAGGTAACAAAAAGAGACTTACTTTTAAATAAAATATTTAATATAAAAATGCAGGAAGGGGAATCAGCAAATCAACTACATGCGAGGATCAAAGACATCCTCAACGAACTACACGCGATAGGCCACCAGATGGAGAACAGAGACTTAATAAGGTACGCACTAAATGCTTTCCCACGTAATAGTTTGTGGGCATCGATCGTAGATGCCTACAAGATTTCTAAGAATTTATCTAAATTAAAATTAGATGAACTTTTTTGTGAATTAGAACTGCATGAACAAACTAATGCTAGAGCCGAGAAAGGTATTGCTTTATTTGCAGGCTCCTCCAAAGAAAAGAAAAGCAAATCTGAACCTGAAGAAGACTCCGATCAAGACTCCGAAAACGAAGAATACCTGGTGAACTTGGTAAGAAAAATGTTCACCAAAAGAAAAAGGAGCTTCAGCAAGAAGGACCTCCAAAAGATCAGTTTTCCCACGGAACAAAAGAACGTGACCTGCTTCGGATACAACAAAAAGGGGCACTACAAGAACGAATGCCCAAGACTGAAATTCGACAAACCAAAGCAAACCAAAAAGGAGGCCCTCAAAGCAACGTGGGACGATTCCTCGGACGAATCGGAGGCAGAAGAGCAAAACCACCAGAGCCATCTCGCACTGATGGCCCGCGAAGCTGAAACGGAAAATGAGTCGGAAGATGAAAACGGGTCTGAACCCGAATCAAGCCACGAGTCCGGACTCGTTTCCGAAGGCCTGGATGAGGTACATTTTAATTTAAACAAAAAGTTTTTTAGAATTATCTCCTGCTTAAATAGTAAGTTAATTAAAATAGAAAATGAAAACAAATCACTCCTTGAGGAAAATCAAGTCCTCAAGGATCAAATCAAAAATTCAAATCCAACTCAAGATCCAACACTTGAGGAGGAGAATTCATCACTAAAAAAAGATATTAACAATTTAAAAGAAATGTTAGAAAAATTTACTACAAGATCAAAAAATCTAGACTTAATCCTGAACAATCAAAAGGCATGGTATAATAAAACCGGACTCGGATATAACTCGAATTCAAATAAAACTTTTAAATCATTAATAACTCAATACAAATCAACTAATCAAGCTTGGGTTCCAAAAGCGTGTTTGACCACGCAAGTAGGACTTAATCAATATTATATACCAAAAGAAAAAGTATATTATATAAACTCAATTAAACCAAATCAAAAACCAAAATACAAACCTAAATCAAAAAATTCAAAATTTAAACCTGTTAAAACTCAACAAAATACAAATTATCACCAAGTTAATTATAACTATAAAAGAAACAGACACAAACCTAAAATGAAAATTTAAATTAAAGGCCAATAATTCAGGGGGAGACTCTAGAATAGCTGGCACCTCCAAAACTAACTTACTCGACAGGGTAACCTAAACAAACTAACCCAACAGGGTAATTAGGATTAGTTAAAAAGAGACCTGGTTTAACTCGAATCATGGTACTGGTAAAATTTTTGGATGATAGTACGTTAGGGAAGCTTGGGCATCGCATGTCTAGAAAGATATGACTTCGATCTGGTGCATTTGGCCAAGTGGAACTGACCGAAGCTACCCTTAAATCGATCCTAACCAGTTAGACCAAGGTTTAGTACTAACCTCAGTGGATAGGACTATTCGGAAAACCTTGACGGCATGGCTACTCTAATGATGTCCAAGTGACTCACCAGAGCCCAGAGGTTTATCCGAAGAATGCATATTTATTGAGACCAAAGCTAAACTTGAATCTAACACAAATTAAACCAGACTCTATAATCAAAATCAACTTCATCTCACAAAATCATAGGTTTCCTTGATTGATAATGTATATCAGGTGAGATAAATAAGGTCTAAATTGGTTAAACTTAAAAATTAATTTCAAAATTTTAATCTTAAACTTAAAAAAAAAATTTAATTTCAAAATTTTAATTTTAAAACTTAAAAAATTAATTTTAATCTTAAAAAAAAATTATTTTCAAAATTTAATTTTAAAACTTAAAAAATTAATTTCAAAATTTTAAATTTTAAACTTAAAAATTAATTTCAAAATTTTAATTTTAAACTTAAAAATAAATTTCAAAATTTTAATTTTAAACTTAAAAATTAATTTCAAAATTTTCAAAATTTTAATTTTAAACTTAAAAGTTAATTTCAAAATCTTAATTTTAAACTTAAAAATCTCAAAATTTTAATTTCAAAACTTAAAAAAAAAAAATTAATTTCAAAATTTTAATTTCAAAACTTAAAAATTAATTTCAAAATTTTAATTTTAAACTTACTATTTTAAAACCAAATTAACCTGAAAAACTACTTTTAAGACTAACCTTAAGTCCTAATCATTGTAGGAAACCAAGTGGATTTTGGACAGTGGTTGCTCCAAACACATGACTGGAGATCACACCAAGTTCACTCAAATCACCTACAAAAGCCTAGGAACAGTTGCCTTTGGAAACAACGGCAAACTCAAGGTGATTGGAATAGGTAATATTGAACTAAAAATAGATTTCATAATTACAAATGTTCTACTTGTCGAGAATTTTAAATACAATCTCCTGAGTATAAGTCAATTGTGTGATACTAGGTATAAGGTTAAATTTCTATCCTCAGAGTGTTTAATCAAACATCTAGATAATTCTACTATAAGCCTAAAAGGTTTTAGAAAAAACAACATCTATGCTATCAACTTAACCACCTCTTCAGTTAAATGTTATTTAACACAAAAAAAAAGAGACTTGGTTATGGCATAGGAGAATGTCTCACACCAACTTTAGAAATATAAGCAAATTAAATGGACTAGTGAGAGGCTTACCGAAATTACCTAACCTAGATTCAACCATATGTAATGCTTGTCAACAAGGTAAACAAACAAAATCCACTCATAAACCAACCAATCAACCACAAACCTACTCGATATTAGAACTTCTACATTTAGACCTCTTTGACTCCCATGGGGTCAAATCCATAAATGGAAACTTATACTGCTTAGTAATAATAGATGACTATTCTAGGTTCACTTGGGTTAAATTCTTAAAACATAAAGACAAAACCTTTGAAATCTTTGCAAACTTTTGCAAACAAATTGAAAACGAAAAAGATATTAAAATTAAAAGAATTAGGAGTGACAATGGAGGAGAATTTAAAAATCATAATTTCAACAAGTTCTGCCTTGAGAATGGCTACCATCACGAATTTTCGTGTCCCAAAACCCCCCAACAAAATGGAATTGTAGAAAGAAAAAATAGAACTTTACTAGAAGCCTCTAGAACTATGTTAAATGAATATAACCTACCTAAATATTTTTGGGCAGAAGCTGTAAATACAGCCTGTTATGTGCAAAATAGAACAACATTAAATAAAAGACATAATAAAACTTTCTTTGAAATATTTTATAACAAACAACCCAACATAAAATATTTTAAAGTATTTGGGTGTCCAGCCTACATCTTAAATACTAGAGAACACTTAGGAAAATTTACCTCTAAAGTAGAAAATAGAATTTTTGTAGGATATTCTCTAAATAGTAGGGGTTACAGAATATATAATAAAATTACGCTAAAAATCGAGGAAACCACAAATGTAAAATTCGAAGAAACCCAAGAACAAACTCAACTTCAACCTGTTGAAAATAATAATTCTGAATAAACCAATCAATACCTAGATCATGAAGAAGATGAACACACTCAAACAAATCAACCTCCTAGAACTATAAGAATCAACCCTAACCATCCAACTAATCAAATAATCGGTGACCCATGTTGGTGCAACCTTAGGTCAAGGTTGACCTGGGTGACCCGACTCGAGTTGACCTGACTCGAGGTATATTTTGATGTTTGACAAGAATAGAGAAGTTATATTTTGATGTTTGACAAGAATAGGAACTTGGGGGATTGTGGGTGCAACCTTTGGTCAAAGTTGACCTGGTTGACCCGACTTGAGTTGACCTGATTCGGGAAAAGTCCAAGTATGGAGACTTGGCACGGAAAAGTCCAAGCAGGGAGCTTGGCACGGAAAAAGTCCAAGCAGGGAGCTTGGCACGGAAAAGTCCAAGCAGGGAGCTTGGCACGTGGAAAAGTCCAAGTATGGAAGCTTGGCATGGGAGGTCGGAGAGGGCTCGGTAGCTCGTTCTCTGGACTGGATGGAATCGGAGAGGGCTCGGTAGCTCGTTCTCCGGACTAGGTTAGAGAGGGCTCGTCAGCTCGTTCTCTGGACTGGATGGAGTCGGAGAGGGCTCGGTAGCTCGTTCTCCGGACTAGGTCAGAGAGGGCTTGGTAGCTCGTTCTCTGGACTGGATGAAGTCGGAGAGGGCTCGGTAGCTCGTTCTCCGGACTAGGTCAGAGAGGGCTCGGTAGCTCATTCTCTGGACTGGATGGAGTCGGAGAGGGCTCGATAGCTCATTCTCCGGACTAGGTCAGAGAGGGCTCGGTAGCTCGTTCTCTAGACCAGACGTGGAAGTCGGAGAGGGCTCGGTAGCTCATTCTCCGGACTAGGTCAGAGAGGGCTCGGTAGCTCGTTCTCTGGACCGGATATGGAAGTCAGAGAGGGCTCGGTAGCTCGTTCTCCGAACTAGGTCAGAGAGGGCTCCGTAGCTCGTTCTCTAGATCAGGAAGGCTTTAGGTTTAAGGCTGGGAAATTGGATCGGTCTGCTGACCGATCTAGTGATACTATGAGTATCTGGATCGGTCTGCTGACCGATCCAGTAATACACAGATTCTCACTGTGGGTAATCTGATCGGTCTGGTGACCGATCAGTAACCAAACAGTGTGGAAGAAGGAATAGGAGGGATCGGTCTGTGGACCGATCCACCTATGGCATGATCGGTCCACAGACCGATCAGGGAACATAACCAACTCTCTGTGAGAGTTGGGATCGGTCTAGGGACCTATCAGCCTAGGCCCTGATCGGTCCCCTGACCGATCAGATCAGCCCTGGACCGATCAGGCTGGAGCCTGATCGGTCCAGGTCTAGTCGTTGAGACACAACGGCTAGATTGCTGTGTCTTCTTCTTGCAGGTTCTTGCAGTTCTTGCAGACTCATATAAATCCAGAGGTGGAGGGCCTCTAGAATGGTTTTTTTGCTGGTTGTTCATGCGATCTGAGCTTTGTTGAGCTCTTCATTCCTGAAGCTTCGTGTGAGCTTCCCTCGGCTGGACTCCAACTGCTGCTGCTGTTGGCATTCGTGAAGTGGTTGCTTCATCACCAGTCGACGAGAAGGCAAGCAAATTAGTGTTTTTATATACATATTGTTCTTGGCTTCTTGCTGTATTTCTTGTACGATGATCTTGCTGTTGCAAGAGAGATTGTGGCGAGGTTTCTCCACCCAGAAGGAGTTTTTATTAGCCGGTTCTCCGGGGTCTCATCCATCGACGGATTGATAGGATTCGTCCACCTTACGGACACACCGAGGAGTAGGAGTATCATCTCCGAACCTCGTTATATCGTCGCGTTTGAGCTTTGATCTTCTCCATTTTCGTTTCTACTTTGTATTTCCACTGCGCTAACTCAAATTGTAGGAAGAAACATGAATTTGGGGTCGGCTATTCACACCCCCCCTCTCTAGCCGCATCCGAAGGTCCTCACAAGTGGTATCAGAGCAAGGTTGCTCTTCATCGGATTAACACCCGGGGGAGCACGAGCTAGAGAATGGATCAACTTGGAGAAGACGTCACGATTCCACCCTTCTACGATCGCAACGACTTCGCGTATTGGAAGGTAAGAATGAAGTATTTTCTTATGACTAACCTAGTAAATTAGAATTGTGTACAAATAGGTTTTATTCCTCTGGTGGATAAAGGAGGAGAACCTCTCGAGAAGAAGAAGTGGACGAAGGAACAAATCCATCAATCCATAATCAACGATGAGGTAACGAAAATTTTTAAATTTCCATTACCTAATGATATCTTGTGTAAGATAGGTAGATACAACAATGTCAAGGAGTTGTGGAACAACTTGGCTAAGTTCCATGAGGAGAGCTCCAATTCAAGTCATGAAGAGGAGTCAAGTGAGCCAAGTAGCTCACATCATGGAGGTATGGAATTAGAAGTTGAGGGCTACTCAACATCTAAGGAAGAAGAGGAGGAGAGTTCTTCTTCAAGACTGGAGCAAGAAGAAGAAGCCTCTACCTCCGGAAGGGATGAAGGAGAGAGCTCATATCCATCCTCAACCCTAGGTAACTCAAGCAACTTAATTTCAAGTAAATTACATATAATGTGCTTTGAGTATAGGGAATATGGGCATTACAAAAGTAAATGTCCAAAGAGGATTAGGAAGACTCCACCGGCACCAAAAGTCAAGGAAGCCGGAGTCTCGATACGCAAGGGCAAGGAGCATGTGGTGTGCTTCCAATGCAAGCAAAGGGGACATTATAGGAGTGAATGTCCAAGGGGGAGGCAACCTCACAAGAACAAGAGACCAAGCACATCTATGGGGGGAGCTAAGGCAAACCCTAAGGTATCCTTTAAGGCAAATCCTTGCAATTCTAATAAGACACATGCTAGTAGTTTTATTGCAATTGTCAATAATGATGAGCATGATAACCATAGAAACCGATACATGTGCTTAGGTGCCAAACATGTAAGCCTAGATAAGGACAATGCTAGAAATGCCAACCCTAGAGTTAACTCATCTAAGGTTAAGGAAAACCTAGATAGGAATCCCAAAACAACTAGACATATGCCTAGGAATACCTCAAAGAAAAATGAAAAACTAAAGCTTGAGGTATTAAAGAAGGAAAATCAAGTCTTAAGGTCAAGACTTGACACTTTAGAAAAGGCTCTTAAGAATTTGGAGGAGTCAACTCTAAGGTCTGAGGGTCAAAAATCAAAGCCCAAGGACATGAGAGGTTTGGGTCACAAACCTAAGTCTCAAGTGGTCAAGCCCACTTATCATAATGTTCCATTCGAGTATGGAACAAGATCTAGGGCTAAGAAGACCATCACCAAGGTCACAAGGGGAGTCACCCCTATAGTTGATCTTGATGAGTCCCAAATGACCAAGGCTTTAAAGCCTAGGAGGGTCATTAGGAGGGTTGCTAGGGAAGTCATCCCTAGTAAATATTTAGTGAACCCAATGAGCTCAAATAGGTATTGCGTTCCTAGAAGCGTGATTCCTTCACGCTAGATGGTTTAGGGTGTGTCAACCTTAATTGGATAGGTAGTTAACCTACTCATGGCAAAAGGTGGCATTTTAGGAATCTTCAAGGTGTAATCAAGCCTTGAAAATGAAATTAAATTCCTAAGGTGATTAGGATGTGCCAACCACATTTGAGGAGATTTCTAGGGTCAATCTAATTGGCACATAGTGATCTAAACATCTTTAGTATATGATTTTAGGTCTATTACACTTAGGAATATAGAATTCATGGTAAAATGATCAAAATTATAAAAAATTGCAACTAAGGCTAGAATTAGGTATTTTCTATACCTTTATATGTTATTTGCCATACATTGTTTGTCATATGCCATGTTATGACATCATATTTATTTTATTATCATTTGAAATGTCATGATAATGTTTAGGTTAGTTATATGTCATGCCTTATTTAAGTTTTCATACTTGATGACATGACATCATGACATTGGCACATGTTTCCACTTATGATATTATTTTATGTCATGTCATCATCTCTTGCATTTATGATCAATTAATTTGATTTAAGGATAGAAACACAATTTAATATGGAGATCAAATTGTTGTTTAGAAAATGCATGAGAACTTAGCTTAAGATGACCTAAACCCATATCTCACATCAAAATTGACTTGGATGTGTTTTATACACCTTAGATGTGTGTGAGATATTAGGATTATGAGTTAGGATCAAGGTGCATAGTCCTTGTACCTAGATGAGCCTAATTCGAATTTGAGAATCATAGGGAAAACTTGTGTACAAGTCATGTACATTTAGCCCTAAGATTGTGGTCCTAAATTGAATGGTTTAAGATCATTTCAAAATTGATTTGAAAAACCTTGATGAAGTTTTTCTAGTGATAGCATTCATCATTGAGCAAGTTGATACAAAGATGGATTAACCTTGAGCTGTTTCAAAGTCTTTCGAACTTTGTATCAAGATTTAAAAATGAGAGTTATTTTCATAGAAAACTATTTTTCCATGATAATATATGTTATGAGGAATGTATCCACAAAATTTTATAATTTTTGGAATTTTCTGTAATTTTTTTTAGGGGTTTCTGAATTTCGGGAGAAAAATCAGAAATCCTTATCAGAGAGTGTAGACCGATCAGAGGAGATCCTGATCGGTCCAGGGAAGTCTGGATCGGTCACTGGACCGATCAGGGAAGTGTGGATCGGTCTGGTGACCAATCCAGTGGAGTCCTGATCGGTCTAGTGACCGATCAGAGCGTGCCAAAATGCTGATTTTCGACTGTTGTCTGAAATTTCAGCTATGGAAGTTGGTGTTTTAGATTTCTAAAGGGTTGAAACTCTCCAAGACATTGTTGGTGCAATGGTCAAGGAAGAGTTGAACTTTAGGGGGAGTTTTACCTAATGGTCAAGGGGGAGTTGATTTTAGGGGGAGATTTTACTCGTCAAGATTTCTGAGGATGAGTGATATGGGATTATCACTAAGTTGATTGTTGACTTTAGTATCAAGGGGGAAATTAAGGGTTTCAATGAAAGGTATGGGACTTTCATTAGGAAGAAACTTTTGACCTTGATTCACTCTTTTTTATGTGTGTCAAAAAGGGGGAGAATGTCCAGAGAATGTTCACGGAAGAACATTGGAGTTTGGGGAGAATGTTCAGAGAATGTTCAAGGAAGAACATTGGAGAACTATTGGAAAACCTAAGTTAGGTTATCGGGTTAACCTAACTTGATTATGGTTTTTTTGTCAAACATCAAAAAGGGGGAGATTGTTGGTACGGTTAGCACTAACGATTTAACCCAGGTTTTGATGAATGAAAAATCCGGTTAAGTTAGTCTGTTGTTGTCTAACACTCTGATCGAGTGTGCAGGAGAAGTCCAGACAGGTCGACGGGCTGACCGGATGTCTGGCACGAAGCCCAGCTAGGTCGACGGGGTGACCGGATAGCTGGCACGAAGTCCAAGCGGGTCGACGGGCTGACCGGACGCTTAGGCAAAGAAGCCCAGGCACGAAGTCCAGACGGGTCGACGGGCTGACCAGACGTCTGGCAGGTAAGTGAGGTAAGTCACTGGAGGGGAGTGACTGCGAGGACGCGTTCCCGGGAAGGGAACATTAGGCGTCGATCCGGCTTAGATCCATTTCGGATATCTAAGTCGAGATCGTGACTAGATTCCGGTCTCAGAAAGACGGAATCTAAGTCATACTCTTTTCATATTACTGTGTTGAACTTTAAACTGTGCTGACAATCTATGTTGCAGGGTATATTTGCCTCAGACTAACCTTTTCTTGCAGGAGAAGGACTTTCTGGAGAAGAGGGGTCCGGGCGCCCGGAGGTGAATTTTATCCAGGCCGAGTCGTCGCCACGTGGAGCTCGCTGATTAGACCTGCCACGTCGCACCAGGGCGCCTGGAAGGGATCCAGGCGTCCGAAGCAGCATATAAAAGAAGCCCCAGGGGTGGAGCTTTTAACAACAACTGAGAATCCAAGATCTGCTGCTCTGTGCTCTTGCGACGCCATTAAAAAGCTCTCCGATTCAGTGCTGGTTTTGTCTTAATTCTATTGTCGGTATTTTCCTTATCTGTCAATTCTTGTACTTAACTCTGTAATATTCGAATTGATAGTGATTTCCCAACGAAAGTACTCAAGGAGTACGGGCCTTCGAGTAGGAGTCGTCACAGGCTCCGAACGAAGTAAAAAACACCGTGTTCATTTGTCTGTTATTCCTTCTTTTCCGCTGCCTTTAACTCTATTATTAACTCAGTTTTTCGAATCGATATTCACCTCCGGGCGCCCGGATCCCTTCCGGGCGCCCGGACCCCTTCCGGGCGCCCGGACCTCTCTTCTCCAGAAGGTCCTTCTCCTGCAAGAAAAGGTTAGTCCGAGGCAAATATACCCTGCAGCATAGATTGTCAGCACAGTTTAACTCTATTATTAACTCGGTTTTTCGAATCGATATTCACCCCCCCCCCCTCTATCGAACTCTCACGATCCAACAAATGGTATTAGAGCAGGTACCGCTCTGATTTGGTGCAACCACCAATCAGACAAGGGGTGAAATTTTCCTTTCTTCTTTGTGCTTTTCGCTTAGTTCTAAAGTTAAATTTATTATTAATTTAAGTTTTTTTTCCCGGTACAATTAAGTCTAAATTAGTGCATCACAAATTTAGATACAGCTATTTTTCTTTTCCCACACTACTAATCCAAGACCAAGTCTTGGAATATTTTGTTGTTGTTTATTTGTGTGCAGAATGTCTCAACTAGAAGGTTTCAGCACAGTACGTCCTCCCCTATTCAACGGGGATGATTTCTCATACTGGAAGAAAAGAATGGAGGTATACCTAAAGACAGACTACGATCAATGGTTCAGCGTTATAAAGGCATACCGAACTCCAGTCGACAACTCCGGAAATTCACTAGACCCGGAACAGTGGACTCCGGATATGAGGAAAAAGGCATCAACAGAAAACAAGGCAATCAACACGCTACATTGTGGCCTAACACGAGAAGAGCTGAATCGCGTCGGACCACATCAAAATGCTAAAGAATTGTGGGACAAACTGATCGAGTTGCACGAAGGAATAAGCGACGCGAAGGTAACAAAAAGAGACTTACTTTTAAATAAAATATTTAATATAAAAATGCAGGAAGGGGAATCAGCAAATCAACTACATGCGAAGATCAAAGACATCCTCAACGGACTACACGCGATAGGTCACCAGATAGAGAACAGAGACTTAATAAGGTACGCACTAAATGCTTTCCCACGTAATAGTTTGTGGGCATCGATCGTAGATGCCTACAAAATTTCTAAGAATTTATCTAAATTAAAATTAGACGAACTTTTTTGTGAATTAGAACTGCATGAACAAACTAATGCTAGAGCCGAGAAAGGTATTGCTTTATTTGCAGGCTCCTCCAAAGAAAAGAAAAGCAAATCTGAACCTGAAGAAGACTCCGATCAAGACTCCGAAAACGAAGAATACCTGGTGAACTTGGTAAGAAAAATGTTCACCAGGAGAAAAAGGAGCTTCAGCAAGAAGGACCTCCAAAAGATCAGTTCTCCCGCGGAACAAAAGAACGTGACCTGCTTCGGATGCAACAAAAAGAGGCACTACAAGAACGAATGCCCAAGACTGAAATTCGACAAACCAAAGCAAACCAAAAAGGAGGCCCTCAAAACAACGTGGGACGATTCCTCGGACGAATCGGAGGCAGAAGAGCAAAACCACCAGAGTCATCTCGCACTGATGGCCCGCGAAGCTGAAACGGAAGATGAGTCGGAAGATGAAAACGGGTCTGAACCCGAATCAAGCCACGAGTCCGGACTCGTTTCTAAAGGCCTGGATGAGGTACATTTTAATTTAAACAAAAAGTTTTTTAGAATTATCTCCTGCTTAAATAGTAAGTTAATTAAAATAGAAAATGAAAACAAATCACTCCTTGAGGAAAATCAAGTCCTCAAGGATCAAATCAAAAATTCAAATCCAACTCAAGATCCAACACTTGAGGAGGAGAATTCATCACTAAAAAATGATATTAACAATTTAAAAGAAATGTTAGAAAAATTTACTACAAGATCAAAAAATCTAGACTTAATCCTGAACAATCAAAAGGCATGGTATAATAAAACCGGACTCGGATATAACTCGAATTCAAATAAAACTTTTAAATTATTAATAACTCAATACAAATCAACTAATCAAGCTTGAGTTCCAAAAGCGTGTTTGACCACGCAAGTAGGACTTAATCAATATTATAAACCAAAATAAAAAGTATATTATATAAACTCGATTAAACCAAATCAAAAACCAAAATACAAACCTAAATCAAAAAATTCAAAATTTAAACCTGTTAAAACTCAACAAAATACAAATTATCACCAAGTTAATTATAACTATAAAAGAAACAGATACAAACCTAAAATGAAAATTTAAATTAAAGGCCAATAATTCAGGGGGAGACTCTAGAATAGCTGGCACCTCCAAAACTAACTTACCCGACAGGGTAACCTAAACAAACTAACCCAGCAGGGTAATTAGGATTAGTTAAAAAGAGATCTGGTTTAACTCGAATCATGGTACTGGTAAAATTTTTGGATGATAGTACGTTAGGGAAGCTTGGGCATCGCATGTATAGAAAGATATGGCTTGGATCTGGTGCATTTGGCCAAGTGAAACTGACCAAAGCTACCCTTAAATCGATCCTAACCAGTTAGACCAAGGTTTAGTACTAACCTCAGTGGATAGGACTATTCGGAAAACCTTGACGGCATGGTTACTCTAATGATGTCCAAGTGACTCACCAGAGCCCAGAGGTTTATCCGAAGAATGCCTATTTGTTGAGACCAAAGCTAAACTTGAATCTAACACAAATTAAACCAGACTCTATAATCAAAATCAACTTCATCTCACAAAATCATAGGTTTCCTTGATTGATAATGTAGATCAGGTGAGATGAATAAGGTCTAAATTGGTTAAACTTAAAAATTAATTTCAAAATTTTAAATTTTAAACTTAAAAATTAATTTCAATATTTTAATCTTAAACTTAAAAAAAATTAATTTCAAAATTTTAATTTTAAAACATAAAAAATTAATTTTAATCTTAAAAAAAAATATTTTCAAAATTTTAATTTTAAAACTTAAAAAGTTAATTTCAAAATTTTATTCTTAAACTTAAAAATTAATTTCAAAAGTTTAATCTTAGCTAAACCAAACAATACAAACTAACTTAAATAACCACATAAATGCATGTTGTTACTTGTTTTTTCCATGCATATGTTTTCACTAACTTAACCATGTTGTCATTTCATCAAAAGGGGGAGATTGTTGGTGCGATTAGCACTAACGATTTAACCCAGGTTTTGATGGATGACAAATCCGGTTAAGTTAGTCTGTTGTTGTCTAACACTCTGATCGAGTGTGCAGGAGAAGTCCAGACAGGTCGACGGATGTCTATGAAGCCCGGCTAGGTTGGCCGGATAGGCTAACACGAAGTCAATGGTCGGGTGACCGAACACTTGAAGTCCGGCTAGGTTGTGGTGACCGGATAGGCAGCACGAAGTCCAGACGGGTCGACAGGTGGCCGGACGTCTGGCGGTAAGTGAGGTAAGTCGATGGAGGGTCTGAGGACGCGTTCCCGAGAAGGGAACATTAGGCGTCGATCCGGATTAGATCCATTTCGGATATCTAAGTCGAGATCGTGACTAGATTCCGGTCTCGGAAAGACGAAATCTAAGTCATACTCTTTTCATATTACTGTGTTGAACTTTAAACTGTGCTGACAATCTATGCTGCAGGGTATATTTGCCTCGGACTAACCTTTTCTTGCAGGAGAAGGACTTTTTGGAGAAGAGGGGTCTGGGCGCCCAGAAGGGATCCGGGCGCCCGGAGGTGAATTTTATCCAGGCCGAGTCGTCGCCACGTGGAGCTCGCTGATTAGACCTGCCACGTCGTACCAGGGCGCCCGGAAGGGATCCAGGCGCCCGGAGCAGCATATAAAAGAAGCCCCAGGGGTGGAGCTTTCAACAACAACTGAGAATCCAAGATCTGCTGCTATGTGCTCTTGCGACGCCATTAAAAAGCTCTCCGATTCAGTGCTGGTTTTGTCTTAATTCTATTGTCGGTATTTTCCTTATCTGTCAATTCTTGTACTTAACTCTGTAATATTCGAATTGATAGTGATTGCCCAACGAAAGTACTCAAGGAGTACGGACCTTCGAGTAGGAGTCGTCACAGGCTCCGAACGAAGTAAAAAACACCGTGTTCATTTGTCTGTTATTCCTTCTTTTCCGCTGCCTTTAACTCTATTATTAACTCAGTTTTTCGAATCGATATTCACCCCCCCCTCTATCGAACTCTCACGATCCAACAAGTGGTATCAACTCCCTATTGGACTTACGACCGCTAAGTGTTCGATTAACTTTTGACCCATATGGACCTTCTCTTTGCCAATTGTCAGGTTAACCTTGACTCACTTGGGCTTACTGTCTCGTGCCAAGTGTTCGATCTTCCATGATCCATTTGTTGGAGTGTATACTGAAAGCCTAAGCTTTTGTAAACTTTTGTTTTAAATAAAGAATCACATTTGACCAAATTATCTACATTAGTTTGTAGTTGTTCAATTAATTTATATTGTAGATAACATAGTATGTGGTGTCACATACAGAAGATGATGTTATCAGTACCTTATAAATTATAAACAGTAGCTCACGACCAAAATGGAAAGGAACAAACCATTGGAAGGTCGTAGTGTAATTAGGAATTAGTTTATCTTAACTATTTAATTACACTAGTACACTTAGAGTGTATTGAGTAGGACCATTAGAGGTCGTTTCTTTTATACTGACTTTATAAAGAAACAAAGATCCCAGTTATTATGGAAGTGTGTGCTCTTAATCCTAATATAATAACAAGCACATATATTTGATATTTATTTCTTTAATTTATCAATGGGTGAGATTTAGTTCGATAAATCAATAAGTCCGATAAGTTGGGAAATGATATCACTTATAGTGTGTGTTGTTGATTATAGAAGGAAACTGTGTCCTAGTTATCTAGGTTGATAATGTCCCCATGATGAGCTCATAAAGATTGTCATGTTAAACCCTGCAGGTGGACTTAGTCCGACATGATGATAAGGTTGAGTGGTACTATTCTTGGACTAAGATATTAATTAAATGAGTTGTCAGTAACTCACTTAATTAGTGGACATTCGATATCTTAAACACAGGGAGACTAACACACTCATAATAAGAAGGAGCCCAAAAATGTAATTTGGGATTGGTGCGGTAGTTCAATGATAGTTCTCTAGTGGAATGAATTATCATTGATAAAATTAAGTTGTGTGTTCGGGGCGAACACGAGATGCTTAATTTTATCGAGAGACCAAAATCAATTCCTCCTCTCGGTCCCTATCGTAGCCTCTTATTTATAGAGTACTATACCCACCTATACCCACCTTCTATACCCACCTAATGGGGTCGGCCAATCTAGCTTGGGAATCAAGCTAGGGCCGGCCTAAGCTTGGCTTGTGGGTGGCCGGCCCTAGCTTGAACCCCGACCATAATTAATTAAAAAGAAATTTTAATTTTAATTTTTATTATGTGGAAGATATAATTTATTAAAGAGAATTAAAATTAAAATGTCTCTCTTAAAAGGATCTACAAAAGATTAAAAGAAAGAGATTAGATCACTTTCCTTATTTGTAGATTAGAGAGAGATTTTATTTTCTCTTTAAAAATTATTCACATGTTAAAAAATTAAAATTATGGAAATTTCTTTTGATCAACCATGAAGGGATTATTATGGAAAAATTTTATTTTAAATTTTTCCGGAAGCAAATAAGGAAACTTTAATTTTTCTTGTGGAAAAATTTTTCCTTATTTGCTCTATTAATGTGGCCGGCCATAACATCATTGTTAAGGAAAGTTTGTTTAATTTTTCTTAACTAATTATTGTCAAGGAAAATTAAGGAAATTTTATTTTAATTAAATTTCCTAATTTACCAAGGCTAAGGAATATAAAAGAGGGAGTTGGGTGCCTTCATGAAACATAACCTCTATTATTTTTCCTCCCTCTCTTATTCCTTGGTGTGGCCGGCCAACCCCTCTCCCTCTCTTCCTCTTTGTGGTGGCCGAAACTCCACCATCCTTGGAGCTTTTTGTGGTGGCCGAATACCTCTTGAAGAAGAAGAAGAAGGAGAGATAGTCTTCATCCCTTGGAGCTTGGTTGGTGTATTTATTCTTCCTTGGTGAAGCTTTCTTGTTTTGGCCGAACCTAGCTAGGAGGAGAAGAAGGTGTTTGGTGGTTTCTCATCTCGGAAGATCGTTGCCCACACAACGTCCGAGGTTAGAAGAGGAATACGGTAGAAGATCAAGAGGTCTTTCTAAAAAGTATAACTAGTAATTTTTCTTTCCGCATCATACTAGTTATTTTTGGAAATGATACCAAATACAAGAGGCTTACGATTCTAGTATTTCGAATATGTTTTTCGGTGTTGTGTTCTTTTGTTTTATTTTTCCTTGTGATTTGATTGTTCCTTTCGGTTAACCTAAAGTTATTTTAGGAAATTAAATATTAGCTTTCCATAAAAGGTTTTGTCTAGTCGGTGGTGGTTGCTCCCATATCCAAGAAGGTCATGTGCCTCGCCACGTCAGTACTAGGAACCAATTATGGAAATTAATATTTAATGGAATTAATAACTTAGGTGATTTGGATAAAACGTGTTAAGTTCCGCAAGAGATCCAAGTCTAAACCTAAAAGAACAAATAGATTAAGTTTTGGATCAAACGTGTTAAGTTCCGCAGGCGATCCAAAATTTAATTTAAAAGAACACATGGTAGCTAGGAAAAGGTTCAGACCTTTGTACAAAATTTTTGTACAGTGGAACCTCTAGGTTTTCCGTGTAGCAATCAACAATTAGTATCAGAGCTAGGGTTTTGCCTCTGTGTATTTGGTATTTAGAATAATTATGCACATGTCATACATAATTTAAGCAAGTTAATAGTAGGATGTGCTAACTTTGTGGATGCAGGATCCAAGTATTATGGCTTTTAGTTATTATGTGTGTGATTGGACCCTTGGACATGTCAAGTGTATTTATATGTATGTGCATGATTGTATTATAAAATACAGCAGGAGCTGTATTTAGTTTTATTAGGATTTTATTTTGATCTAGATACATGTACATTCCCTTTATGGAATATAGGATCAAGATTGTCAAATTCTATTTATGTCGCGGATCGAATCTTGTAAAGCGTGGAACCTTCGAAGGACCAGAGGCGCAGCGGAATAAGGAGCAAGATGGATGCGACAGCTAGACCCGGTGGCGGTTGCCAAATATGGCAGCAGCTTGGGATGACAACACACGGAGGACAACCAAAGATAAAAGCCATAATAGTTTAAAATTAGATTTTTCTATTTATTGCTTTTATATTGTGTTGTGTGTGCATGTTAGTATACTTGTTTAGTAAGCTAGCATAGTTAAAATTCCTCATTTATAAATAACTAAGTGGGAGAGGGATTTTTAAGTAAATCCCATGGTCTCCATTACTGGTTTGTAAGTGATGCAAACAAGCTTGCGCGTTGGCTCTGAGTGCCTTCCTCCATATCGGATGAGCTTGTTTGTGGATCACTAGAACAGACTTCCATTTTGGATGACTATAGGAAGTTAATTAAGAGCGTGTTTTCTTCCCCAACGGAAGGAGCATAATCTTATTAATGGACTTAGTGTCAAGTAATGGTATACACTTAGACACATCTAATAGTATCCTTCCCATCGGAGCCACTGCTATTATTTGTGTGACCAAAAGACACCAACTATTAATTTTATTTGTCAAAAAGTTAGGTTGACAAGATAATAAAATTAATGGGTTAAAACCCTCCTTTTACAAATGTTGAATTTGTATACATCCACACTAACGTGGCATACAAAATTCACGGTGTTTTGAGGTGTTGGTTAATTTAAAATAGTATTGTTTGAGGAATCAATATTATTCTAAATTTAGAGTCCTGACCAAAAGTTATTTGTGATTCTTAGGATGACTTTCAACCCACTGTCCATCATACTACAACAGAGTAGACTTACTGGTCCTAACTACATAGATTGGAAAAGAAATCTGGATATTGTTCTTACTGCTGAAAGCTATAAATTTGTACTAACTGAGACTTGCCCTGATGCACCCAATGGTGAATCTACCCAAGAGGAGATTGAATATCATAAGAAATGGGTAAAAGCAAATGAGATGGCGCGGTGTTACATTTTGGCTTCAATGTCAAATGTATTGCAACATCAACATCAAGATTTACCAACAGCTTATGATATCATGAACAATCTCAAGGAACTCTTTGGTCATCAAGACAGGGCTTCTAGGCAAGAAGCCATGAGAAAGATAATGACAGTCACCATGCAAGAGGGTACTCCTGTGAGGGATCATATCCTAAAGATGATGGCTTATCTGAACGAAATACAAATCCTTGGAGGTGAAATTGATGGGGAAACCCAGATCGATATGATCCTCCAAACACTACCTAGAAGTTTTGAGCAGTTCCGCCTGAACTATAATATGAATAAGAGGATATATTCATTAGCGGAACTACTGTCAAGCAGCAGAAGGATTATTTCGTCATAATTCTCAGATTCACTATCTTGAAAATGGTTCTACTTCTAAGCAGGAAGAAGAAGAAGAAACAAGTTGGCTCAACAAAGAAGGTGAATAAATCTCGAGTATAGGATTTAAAGTGGAGTGAAGAAAGAAGGCAAGTGCTTCATCTATGACGGGCATTGGAGGCGGGGTCCTCGTAGGAATCAAAACAAAGGTATATCTCATGCTCTAGTTGTTGAAACATGTTTAGCGGTGTTATCTACAGCACCTGGTGTGTAGATACAGGAGCCACTGATCATGTCTGCAATTCCTTGCGGGGTTCCAGGAAAAGGAGAGATTACTGTCCACATGGGCTATGCTACTAAGGTGGTAGCTGTTGCAGTGGGAGACGTCTACTTATCTTTTAGTAGAAATAGAAATTTGATTTTAAGAAATTGTCTTTATGTACCCAGTTTTAGAAAGAATTTAATTTCAGTTTCTAAACTATTTTTAGATGGATATTCAGTTTCTTTTAGTAACAATGTAGTTATTAAGAGAAATAAAGTGATTATCTGTTATGGTGCATTAGTTGGCAATCTGTATACTTTAAATCCAATTTCTCCCACAAAGCAAAATATGAAAATTTATAACTCATCTTCTAATTCGAAAGAGCCTGGGCGAACAATATCTTTGGCATCTAAGGCTAGATCATATTAACTTAAGCAGGATTCAGAGGCTTATAGCCGATGGACTTTTGGGTTCATTAGAGTTGGAAAATTTTCCAACTTGTGAATCTTGCTTGGAAGGTAAAATGACCAAGAGGTCGTTCAAGGCCAAGGGGTATAGAGCCAAAGAAGTGTTAGAATTGGTTCATTCTGATTTGTGTGGTCCTATGTCTGTCCAGGCAAGAGGTGGTTTTGAATATTTCATCTCTTTTATAGATGATTATTCAAGATACGGATACATTTATCTAATACGCCGCAAGTCCGAGTGCTTTGATAAGTTCAAAGAATACAAGGCTGATGTGGAGAAACGACTAGGTAAAAGTATCAAAACACTACGGTCTGATCGTGGTGGCGAATACCTCTTAGGAGAGTTTAGGAATTACTTATCAGAGGTCGGGATTCAATCCCAATTGTCTGCACCTGGAACACTCCAACAGAATGGTGTGGCAGAACGAAGGAATAGGACTCTTATGGAGATGGTTAGATCGATGATGAGTTATTCAGAATTACCAAATTCGTTTTGGGGATATGCTCTGGAAATGGTAGTGTTCCTGTCCGAACGCTGACTCAACGGAGGCTGGGCACGTGGCGCTCCCCTGGTCGATGACGTGGGCCTTCGGCTAGTCGTACGAAGCTCCGGCGATCCTGCACAGAAGTCGGGCCGGGAAGGGATTCCCGGCGGCGACCCTCCGACGCTCAAGTCAGGCAAGTAAACAATGAACGTGGTGGCTCCAAAGGTGGTGAACGCGTACCTCAAGCAAAGGGTGGATCCCCTTATATAGAACTGGGGAGGAGCTCATGCACACATACCGAGGTGAATACATGTCCTTTCGCCCTACCTCGGCATGGGCTTGTCAGAAAACCTTGCCTGACACCATGCTGTACAGTCTGAGCACCTCTCTGATGGGACACCGGAGCCTTCTATAAGGTCCCAAGTATGGCCTGATCACTGGCCATGCCTACTGTCAGAGGATGTTTCCCTCTTGTCCCTTTGTCTTTTCTGTCCCCATACCGAGCGTCCGACCGCTCGGCCCTCCTATTGCGTCCGACTGGACGCTTATCTGGATCCGTCCGGGAGCTTCCAAATCGGGTGCTCGGGTGCTTAGATGAAACCTCAGCATGGCTACTTTATTCTTTGGCCGAGCGGTCTGTCGGCTCGGCCCTACTGCTCGGCTTGGCGACCTTGTTTACTTTGAGCATCGGAAACCTCTCTGCGCAGGGTCGTCGCTTACTCCGTTCGGCCGGTCGGCCTGTCAACCTTTTGACCTCCACGTGGCGTTGACTCCCCTCGATGGGGGGCCACTGTTCTTACCGCCGGATCACTTGCCTCCCCTTCAAGTCTAGTCGAAGGAGGCGATGAGTCCGACTGACTGGACTGTTAGTTTATCCGATCGGCTCAGTACAACCACCTTCCGCTCGGCGACACACGAGGTAGATAAAACGCCAGTCAATGGTTGCCTTAATCGATATCTTTTCGAAAGTTTCGCCAATCCTGCTCATTAATGTCGAGCACACGCCCATTAAATGCGCTCCAGTGGCTAACTGCCACCTGGCGGTGTTGTCGCAATCGTACGGCGGCGGTGTGGTGCACTGATGGGATCGAGGCAGTTCAAAATGGACGGCGCGATGGGCGCGTTGATTCTCGTGACCTGGATCCAACGATGGAGGCCGCTCGGCCTCCTCCCTATAAAACCTACGTTTTTTCCCCTTCGCCGCATTTGCGTGCGCGACCTCTGTCTTCGTTCTCGGCGTTTTGTTGCTCCGGCGATCCAGCTTTTGCTCTCCGACGACCTCCGGCGTTCCTCTTTCGACTTTCTCCCCCGTAAGAACTTCTTTGCCCTTTCTTTGTTTCCCAGCGTCGTTCTTTGCATTTCCTTCCCCAGTTTTCATTCCTCGTAATACTGTTCCATCATCGACATGTTTTTGTCCTTTGCCATTGTCTTTTTTACTTTCATCCGATCGGACCATGGCCCAACCGTCTCACTCCCCCGACCAACCCCTCGGCCCATAGTACACCACCATGGAGTCGCGCTTTGATCGGCGCGACGCCGATCGGTTAATGAATGCCTTCGAGATCCCTTTGGATATCGAAGTTATCTTGCATGGTCCCTCCGCTCGGCCTCACAAACCGCCGCGCGGAGCCCTTTGCGTTTTTCGCGACCAGTTCACCGTTGGTCTGCGCTTTCCTCTACACCCTTTCATTTCTGATGTTTGTAATTTTTTCGGCCTTCCGCTCGGAAGCCTTGTCCCCAACACTTTCCGCCTTCTATGCGGGGTAGTGGTTCTCTTCAAAGTCTATAACATTCCCCTCCGACCGGAGGTTTTTTATTATTTCTACTACCCCAAGCAATCCGAGCCGGGTACCTATATGTTTCAAGCTCGGCCCGGCTTGGTCTTCTTCAATAAGTTGCCCTCCTCCAATAAGCATTGGAAGGAATTCTTCTTCTACATCCGTTTGCCCGAGCAGACACCTTTCCGAACCCAGTGGCAGGTCGGAAATCCTCTCACCCCGGAACTCAAAAAATTCAAGACCCGGCCGGACTATTTACACGCCGCAAATATGTTAGCCGGTCTGCGCCTCGATATCAACAAACTCCTTCACGAAGGAGTAATGTACATCTTTAGCCTGAGTCCGATTAGGACTCATCTTCCGGGCGGCTTCGGTAAGAATTTCGCTTGGTAAATTCATTTTAATCGCTGACTGAATTTCTGGTTTCCTTTGCAGCTAATACTATTATGGAGTCGGTGATGGCTGGCATCCTAAAGAGGAAGGCGGCGGCACTCGAAGCCGCAGCTGCGAAGGAAATGGAGTCTCTCGGCCTCCAACCGGTCGGCTCCAACGAAGAGGAGAGCGGGACACAGGCTATAGAGTCAGCCGCTCAGGCTTCTATTCTGGAGCCAGTGACTGGTGCAACTCCTAGCCTTGAGCCTTCTGCTCGAGACGAAGTCTCGGCCCCGGATGAAGAGCCACCTCACCAGAAAAGGCGACGCGTGGAGGCTCCCGCTCGATCGGCCACCTCCGCGGTTCAACCCTCGGCTCAGGTAACTGCTGGTGACCGCGGCAAGGTTCCCGCGGTCGAGGCCATTTCATCCGATCGGACCCCTTCGGAATGGGATGAGCCGGCGGACCCCATCGAGGTTGTTCCGGTCAGTACTCTTCCACCCGCTCGTCACTCCGTTCAGCGTTCGGCCATCCTATCTCAGTTCTCAGCGCCGGCTTCTGATCCCCTTCCGACTGCGGGTACGACCCTTGGTCGCGGTCGCACGGTTCGGGTCACTCTTCATCTCCCAACCGAAGAGCTGCTTCCAGAGGCCGATCGGCCAACTGCGCCCGAGCACACCATCACCATGAAGGGCCCATTAGCTGAGATGTGGGTGGACGCTCGGGCGCGTGTCGCGATGATTCCCCTCAACAAATTGGCCGATAGCCACATGGAGCAGGCTACTGGGGTAAGTATTTTTTCCTTCCAAGTCCTTTATGTGATATTTCTGATCGAACGTTAACAATAGTTGTGTTCATTGCAGCGATGGGTTGAGGAAGTAGTTGTCTCCAGCCGCCTAGCTGAGGTGGAAGCAGAGCTGAAGCAACTAAAAGCTTCAAACGGTCTGTCCGGCTCCTTGGGTCCGACGTATGCCGAGCTGCAGAGGCAGCTTAAGGAGACTCGGGATCAGTTGGCGGCCGAGCAGAAGAAGACGGCTGACCAAGCCCATCATCTGGCCGAGTTCGAGCGGAAAGTCAAGTCGCTTGACCAGAAGCTGACACTAGCCACCACCCGGAAGAACACAGCTATCTCCGACTTGGAGAAGAAGACTGTGGAGGCTCGGGGCCTGGAGCTGAAGGTCAAGGAGCTGATGGAGCAGCTCGACGCCGAGAAGACTGTCCGCTCGGAGGAAGTGGCAAAGCTCGGGGTTGTATTACAAGAACATAAGGCAGCAGCTGATGCTTCCCGGCGGCCTTTAAGGAATATCAAGAAGCTGAACCGAGCCGGGTAGCTGCCTTAAGACAAAACTACGGCCGCTCGGCTGAATTTTCGGAGAAGGTCTGCGAGCGGATGTATCGGGCCTTCGAGCTTCCCATGGACGCCACGACAGCATATTTGAAGTCCAAAGGCCAACTTCCCGAGTCTGCTGTCATTCCGGTTCAAGACCAGGCGTCTCTCCTCAACAATATCCCAGCGGACCTTTATGAGTACTTAGAGTAGGGAACTTTGTATATAACCTGGTCGTTCGGCCAAAAAATGTTGGTGATGTCTTTTGTAGTATGGTTGCTTGAACTGAATTTATCTGATGCCCCTTTTATTTGTTTACATTGATGTTGTCCGCTCGGCTCGTCGATCCACCATCGCTTACGTTCTTTATCCCTGCTACTCGACTCTTCTCCCCCTTCTGGTGCCCGAAAGGAATTTTTTACAAGTATTTCGCGTAGCTGGGACGCTCGGCTGAAAGCCTTTCCCTTTCATTGAACGGGCTTTCCAATAGACATTTACTAGTGTTTTTGCTTAGTTAGCTGCCGTCGGTGGCGATTAATAAGCTAACTATTGTATTCTGTGGAGTTTCGCGTCGGCTCGTTCTCTTGTTTTTAGACTTGTCAACGCTCGTCGAGGGTTTTTTTGCCAGGACTCGTCGATCTTATTCGGAGGGTTTATCGGTCTCGTCTCGACGATTTCTGCGGGCTCGTCGGTCTTCGGATCCGGAGGGGTTTATAGGCGTCGATTCGTCTCTCGATTTTTCACGCGGAGCTCGTCGTCGTCAGAGGGTATAGAGCGTCGGTTCGTCTCGATATTTAGCGGCACTCCGATCGGAGGGTTTATAGGCGAGTCATCGATTTTAACAGCGGAGCTCGTCGGTCTTCGATCGGAGGGTTTATAGCTCGGTCGGGGTTTGCGATTTTCCTTGAGGGTATACGGTCTTCGCCATTTAGTCGGAGCGCGCGATTCGTCTCGATTTTTTAACGAACTCGTCGATCTTCGATCGGAGGCTATAAGCGCGGATTCGGAGGAGCTCGTCGGTCTTCCGTCGGAGGGTTTATAGGCCCGATTCGTCTCTCGATTTCCGGCGGGCGGCGGATCGGAGGGTTTATGAGCCTGTTCGTCTCGATTTTTAGCAGAGCTCGTCGATCTTCGTCGGAGGGTTTATAGGCGTCGTCTCTCTCCGATTTTAACGGAGCTCGTCGATCTTCCTTCGGCTTATAGGCGCCGCTCTCTCGTCGATCTTCGGAGGTTTACGGAGATCGTCGGTCTCGAGGGTTTATAGGCATATTCGTCTCTCGATTTGGGACGTCGGTCTTCCGTCGGAGGTTTATATAGGCGGTAGTCTCTCGATTTTTCTGGCGGGCTCGTCGGTCTTTCGATCGGAGGGTTTATAGGCGTCGATTCGTCTCTCGATTTTAACGGCGGCTCGTTGGTCTTCCTTCGGCTTATTTATGGGGCTCGTCTCTCGATTTTAACACGGAGCTCGTCGGTCTTCCGCTCGGCTTATTTATAGACGCGGCTCGTCTCTCGATATTTAACAGCGGAGTCGGTCTTCCGCTCGGAGGGTTTATAGGCGCTGATTCGTCTCTCGATTTTACACGGGCTCGTCGGTCTTCGCTCGGCTTATTTATAGGCTTGTCTCGATATTTAACGACTCGTCGATCTTCGATCGGAGGGTTTATAGATTCGTCTCTCGATTTTTAACGGGCTCGTCGGTCTTCCGATCGGAGGGTTTATAGGCGCGGATTCGTCTCTTGATTTTTACGCGGGCTCGTCGGTCTTCGTCGGAGGGTTTATAGGCAAATTCGTCTCTCGATTTTAATAGCGGAGCTCGTCGATCTTCGCTCGGCTTATTTATAGGCGTTGGCTCGTCTCTCGATTACGGAGCTCGTCGATCTTCCGATCGGAGGGTTTATAGACGTCGTCTCGTTTCTACGGCGAGCTCGTCGGTCTTGATCGGAGGGTTTATAGGCGTCGATTCGTCTCTCGAGCTCGTCGGTCTTCCGATTGGAGGGTTTATATACGCCGATTCGTCTCTCGATTTTTAATGACGGAGCTCGTCGGTCTTCCGATCGGAGGGTTTACAGACACCGATTTGTCTCTCGATTTTTAACGACGGAGCTCGTCGGTCTTCCGCTCGGCTTATTTATAGACGTCGGCTCGTCTCTCGATATTTAACGACGGAGCTCGTCGGTCTTCCGATCGGAGGGTTTATAGACGCCGATTCGTCTCTCGATTTTTAACGACGGAGCTCGTCGGTCTTCCGATCGGAGGGTTTATAGACACCAATTCGTCTCTCGATTTTTAACGACGGAGCTCGTCGGTCTTCCAAGGCTAACTTCAAGTTGGATGATATTCCTCGAGCCTTTGGCTCGGATAATATGCCTCCGGCCGAACGACGCGGGGCCTTCATACTCGAGCCTTTGGCTCGGCTAATATACCTCCGGCCGAACGGCACGGGGCCTTCGTCATCGAGCCTTTGGCTCGGATAATATACCTCCGGCCGAACGGCGCGGGGCCTTCGTACTTGAGCCTTTGGCTCGGCTAATATACCTCCGGCCGAACGGCACGGGGCCTTCGTACTCGAGCCTTTGGCTCGGCTAATATACCTCCGGTCGAACGACACTGGGCCTTCGTCATCGAGCCTTTGGCTCGGATAATATACCTCTGGCCGAACGGCGCGGGGCCTTCGTACTCGAGAAACTATGATAAAATTTATGACCGAAAGAGAATGTAACTGAAAAACTGACCTGCCGACCAGAGAGGGTCTAACTCAGTTTCTCGACTCCCGAATACCAGTGGAGTCAGGAGGATACGATATACCCGTCAGAACTTATCCAGGCCATGATGATGGCGGAACTTTCCGGGACGATGGTTCCATTGTACTCGCCGAGCGTCGGAGGCACATAATGCTTGGGCAGAGGGTCTCGTAGAATAGCCTCTGAAAATTGGCGGTTGATCCGTTCGGGCGAGGAGTCCGTTCGGGGGGCTTTCCCTTTTCTGTTATCCCGCATCGGCACTTCTTCTGATGAAGATCCTCTATCCCGGTTAACTGCCGCAGCTTCAGGAGGAGTGCGGAAGAGAGCTCGATGGAATTGAACTGTGGCTGGGAGTGCTTCCGCTCGGCCACCAGATGCTGAAGTTGCTTGTTGCTCAGGCCGCTCGGCTGCTGCCTTCTATTTTTGTTCCACTAGCTTCGCGGCCCTCGACTCGACCAAAGCGTCGAGTTCTTCCGTAGAGAGCGTTACCGTGTGTTGTCGTCCAGCCTCGTCCATTGCTTCCGTTCGGATGCAGGAGCGTTCCCACAGACGGCGCCAAATTGATCCTGTCCGAACGCTGACTCAACGGACGCTGGGCACGTGGCGCTCCCCTGGTCGATGACGTGGGCCTTCGGCTAGTCGTACGAAGCTCCGGCGATCCTGCACAGAAGTCGGGCCGGGAAGGGATTCCCGGCGGCGACCCTCCGACGCTCAAGTCAGGCAAGTAAACAATGAATGCGGTGGCTCCAAAGGTGGTGAACGCGTACCTCAAGCAAAGGGTGGATCCCCTTATATAGAGCTGGGGAGGAGCTCATGCACACATACCGAGGTGAATACATGTCCTTTCGCCCTACCTCGGCATGGGCTTGTCAGAAAACCTTGCCTGACACCATGCTGTACAGTCTAAGCACCTCTCTGATGGGACACCGGAGCCTTCTATAAGGTCCCAAGTATGGCCTGATCACTTGCCATGCCTACTGTCAGAGGTTGTTTCCCTCTTGTCCCTTTGTCTTTTCTGTCCCCATACCGAGCGTCCGACCGCTCGACCCTCCTATTGCGTCCGACTGGACGCTTATCTGGATCCGTCCGGGAGCTTCCAAATCGGGTGCTCGGGTGCTTGGATGAAACCTCAGCATGGCTACTTTATTCTTTGGCTGAGCGGTCTATCCGCTCGGCCCTACCGCTCGGCATGGCGACCTTGTTTACTTTGAGCGTCGGAAACCCCTCTGCGCAGGGTCGTCGCTTACTCCGTTCGGCCGGTCGGCCTGTCAACCTTTTGACCTCCACGTGGCGTTGACTCCCCTCGATGGGGGGCCACTGTTCTTACCGCCGGATCAGGTAGTATACGTACTGAACTTAGTACCTTCTAAATCAGTTTCTTCTACTCCCATAGAATTGTGGAATGGGCGAAAACCCAGTCTAAGACATATTCGGATTTGGGGTAGTCCAGCACATGTGCTGAAACTAGATGCTGATAAGTTAGAATCTCGTACAGAAGTTCGCGTATTTGTGGGATATCCAAAAGGAACGAAAGGTGGTTTATTTTATAGTCCTAAAGACCAGAAGGTCATTGTTAGCACCAATGCCCAGTTTTTAGAAGAAGACTATATAATGGATCACAAGCCCAGTAGCAAAGTTGTTTTAGAAGAACTAAGAGAGGACACGTCTACCTTAGTACCAACAGTACAAGATAAAGTACCACAAGAGACTGCAACACGTGTCACACATGATACACAACCGTAGACAGTGCCTCGTCGCAGTGGGAGGGTTGTAAGGCAACCTGATAGATTCATGTTTTTGGGAGAGTCTTCGGACTTGGTCCCGGGTAAACATGAACTTGATCCCCGATCATATGACGAAGCACTCCAAGATATAGATGTAGCATCTTGGCAAAAGGCGATGAATACTGAAATAGAGTCTAAGTACTCTAATAAAGTCTGGGAGCTTGTAGAACCACCTGATGGTGTAAAAGTCGTTGGATGCAAGTGGATTTACAAAAGGAAAAGAGGGATAGACGGGAAGATAGAAACCTTCAAAGCTAGGCTTGTTACGAAAGGGTATACTCAGAAAGAGGAAATCGATTATGAAGAAACCTTTTCACCGGTAGCCATGCTTAAGTCTATCCGGATACTCTTATCCATTGCTGCTCATATGGACTATGAGATTTGGCAAATGGATGTCAAGACATCTTTCCTTAATGGAAGTCTTGAAGAGAACATCCATATGAAGCAACCATAAGGGTTCATTGAAAAAGGTAAAGAGCATCTAGTGTGCAAGCTCAATCGGTCCATTTATGGATTGAAGCAAGCTTCAAGATCTTGGAACATCCGGTTTAATGAAGTAATCCAGTCATATGGATTTATTCAAAGTCCGGATGAGTCTTGTGTATATAAGAAGTGTAACGGAAACGTGGTGGTATTTCTTGTACTATACGTAGATGATATTTTGTTAATTGGCAACAATGTCAAGGTATTATCAGGCCGTAAGGGTATAGTTGTCAAACAATTTGATATGAAGGACTTAGGAGAGTATGCACACATTCTTGGGATCAAAGTAATAAGGGATCGCAAGAAAAGAATGTTGTGTCATCCAAGTTTCGTATATAGATACAATCCTTGCTCGTTTAGCATGCAGAATCAAGGTTTCTTACCTTTTAGACATAGAATAGCTCTATCTAAAGAGATGTCTCGAAGATATCAAAGGAGATAGATGACATGAAAGCGGTTCCTTATGGTTCGGTTGTAGGAAGCCTTATGTATGCAATGCTATACGAGACGATATTTGTTTTGAGTCGGCATAGTTAGCGGAATATCGAGTAACCTCAGACAAGGACATTGGATTGAAGCATATATTAAAGTACACGAGAAGGACTAGAGATTATATGCTAGTTTACCAAGCTGACGTTTTGCTCACATGGGTTACAGTTGATTTCAAATCGAGATAGGGACAACGGTAAGTCTACATCGGGCTATGTGTTTACTTTAGGAGGTGGAGCCATTTCATGGAGGTGTTAAGCGATCGTTTGGACTCAACCATGGGCGAGTATGCGAGGCAAAAAGCGGTATGGCTCAGGAACTTTCTAATGGACTTAGATATGATTCCTGGTTTGCCCAAAATCATCACAATTTATTGTTATAATAGTGGTGCAGTTGCAAACTCGAAGGAACCACGAGCTCATAAGGCAAGTAAACATATAGAGCGCAAGTACCACCTGATACGAGATATCGTGAAGCGAGGAGAAGTTGTCATCGCCAAGATTGCATCAGCTGATAACCTGGCAAATCCTTTCACTAAGGCCCTTCCGGCGAAAGCTTTCGATCGGCATGTGGAGGGAATGAGAATCAGATGTATGACAGAAGATATGGCAACTTAGTCATTAGTATAAGTGGGAGATTGTTGGAGTGTATACTGAAAGCCTAAGCTTTTGTAAACTTTTGTTTTAAATAAAGAATCACATTTGGCCAAATTATCTACATTAGTTTGTAGTTGTTCAATTAATTTATATTGTAGATAACATAGTATGTGGTGTCACATACAGAAGATGATGTTATCAGTACCTTATAAATTATAAACAGTAGCTCATGACCAAAATGGAAAGGAACAAACCATTGGAAGGTCGTAGTGTAATTAGGGATTAGTTTATCTTAACTATTTAATTATACTAGTACACTTAGAGTGTATTGAGTAGGACCATTAGAGGTCGTTTCTTTTATACTGACTTTATAAAGAAACAAAGATCTCAGTTATTATGGAAGTGCGTGCTCTTAATCCTAATATAATAACAAGCACATATATTTGATATTTATTTCTTTAATTTATCAATAGGTGAGATTTAGTTCGATAAATCAATAAGCCCGATAAGTTGGGAAATGATATCACTTATAGTGTGTGTTGTTGATTATAGAAGGAAATTATGTCCTAGTTATCTAGGTTGATAATGTCCCCAAGATGAGCTCATAAAGATTGTCATGTTAAACCCTGTAGGTGGACTTAGTCCGACATGATGATAAGGTTGAGTGGTACTATTCTTGGACTAAGATATTAATTAAATGAGTTGTCAGTAACTCACTTAATTAGTGGACATTCGATATCTTAAACACAGGGAGACTAACACACTCATAATAAGAAGGAGCCCAAAAATATAATTTGGGATTGGTGCGGTAGTTCAATGATAGTTTTCTAGTGGAATGAATTATCATTGATAAAATTAAGTTGTGTGTTCGGGGCGAACACGGGATGCTTAATTTTATCGGGAGACCAAAACCAATTCCTCCTCTCGGTCCCTATCGTAGCCTCTTATTTATAGAGTACTATACTCACCTATACCCACCTTCTATACCCACCTAATGGGGTCGGCCAAGCTAGCTTGGGAATCAAGCTAGGGTCGGCCTAAGCTTGGCTTGTGGGTGGCCTGAAACCAAGCTAGAGGGGCCGGCCATAATTAATTAAAAAGAAATTTTAATTTTAATTTTTATTATGTGGAAGATATAATTTATTAAAGAGAATTAAAATTAAAATGTCTCTCTTAAAAGGATCTACAAAAGATTAAAAGAAAGAGATTAGATCACTTTCCTTATTTGTAGATTGGAGAGAGATTTTATTTTCTCTTTAAAAATTATTCACATGTTAAAAAATTAAAATTATAGAAATTTCTTTTGATCAACCATGAAGGAATTATTATGGAAAAATTTTATTTTAAATTTTTTCGGAAGCAAATAAGGAAACTTTAATTTTTCTTGTGGAAAATTTTTTCCTTATTTGCTCTATTAATATGGCCGGCCATAACATCATTGTTAAGGAAAGTTTGTTTAATTTTTCTTAACTAATTGTTGTCAAGGAAAATTAAGGAAATTTTATTGTAATTAAATTTCCTAATTTACCAAGGCTAAGGAATATAAAAGAGGGGGTTGGGTGCCTTCATGAAACATAACCTCTATTATTTTTCCTCCCTCTCTTATTCCTTGGTGTGGCCGGCCAACCCCTCTCCCTCTCTTCCTCTTTGTGGTGGTCGAAACTGTAAGACCGTTAGATTCGATAGAGGGGGGGTGAATATCGATTCGAAAAACACCGAGTTAAAACGCAGCGGAAATGTAAAGAAATAAAGAAATGAACACGGTTGATTTTTACTTCGTTCGGAGCCTGAGACGACTCCTACTCGAAGGCCCGTACTCCTTGAGTACTTTCGTTGGGCAATTCACTAGCAATTCGGATAATTACAGTTTACGTACAGATATTGCTAATGAAAAGAAAGAGAACAAAGCTAACCGACAAACAATAAATTAAAAGAAGCAAGTCCTTATTCATCTCACCCGATCTATATTATCAATCAGGGAATCCTATGATTTTGCGAGATGAAATTGGTTTGATTACAGACTTTTGGTTTAACTTGTGTTAGATTCAGATTTAGTTTTGGTTTCCACAAATAGGCATTCTTCGGATAAACTTCTAAGCTTGGTGAGTCACAGGGACATCATTAGAAGTAACCAACCTTTCGAAGTTTTCCGAATAGTCCTATCCACGGAACTTAGTACTAAATCTTGGTCTAACTGGTTAGGATTCGTTTAAGGGTAGCTTCGGTCAGTTCCACTTGGCCAAATGCACCAGATCGAAGCCATATCTTTCTAGACATGCGATGCCCAAGCTTCCCTAACGTACTATCATCCAAAATCTTCACCAGTACCATGAGTCAAGTTAACCTCGGTCTTTAACTAATCCTAATTACCCTGTCGGGTTAGTTTGTTTTGGGTTACCCTGTCGGGTATGTTAGTTTTGGAGGTGCCGGCTATTCCTCGAATTATTGGCCATTAATTTAGATTTTGGGTTTGTGTCGATTCTTTTTATAGTTATAATCAACTTGGTGATAGTCTAAATTTTGTTGAGTTTTAAATTTTGATTTTAAGTTAAATTTATTTTTTTAGTTTTTGATTTGATTTATTCAAGTTTATATAATGTATTTGATCTTTAGGTATATAGAATTGATTAAGTCCTGCTTGCGTGGTTAAGCACGCTTTCGGGACCCAAGCTTGTTTAGTTGCTTTGTGTTGGGTTAATAATGATTTAAAGGTTTTGTTTGAATTTGACTTGTATCCAAGTCCGGTTTTATTATAGCATGCCTTTTGGTTATTTAGAATTAAATCTAAATTTTTAGATCTTGTTGTGAATTTTTCCAACAATTCTTTTAACTTATTAATTTCACTTTTTAATGATAAATTCTCCTCCTCAAGTGTTCGGTCTTGAGTTGGATTCGAATTTTTTAATTGTTCCTTGAGGTTTTGATTTTCCTCAATAAGCGATTTATTTTCATTTTCCAATTTAACTAATTTTTTATTTAAACACGAGATAATTCTAAAGAATTTACGATTTAAGTTTAGGTATACCTCTTCGGAACCTTCGGAAACGAGTGCGGACTCGTGGCTCGATTCGGGTTCGGACCCGTTTTCCGATTCCTCTTCCGTTTCAACTTCGCGAGCCATCGGTGTGAGGTGACTTTGGTGCTTTGCCTTTCTCCCTCCGATTAGATGAGGAGGAATCGTCCCATGTTGCTTTGAGGGCTTTCTTCTTTCTTGACTTTGGTTTGTCAAGTTTCAATCTTGGGCATTCGTTCTTGTAGTGCCCTTTTTTGCATCAAACATGTGACATTTCTTGAGTCGGTTGGCGAACTGATCTTCGAAGATCCTGTTTGCTCTTCTTCCCTGGTGAACATTTTCCTTACCGGGTTCACCAGGTTCTTCGTCTTGAGTCTTGATCGGAATCTTCTTGATTCGGGTTTGTTCTTCTTTTCTTTAGAGGAACTGCGAATAAAGCTACACCTTTCTCGACCCGGCGTTAGTTTGCTCATGAAGTTCTAATTCACGAAGAGTTCATCCAATTTTAATTTAGATAAATTTTAGAAATTTTGTAGGCATCTACAATTGATGCCCACAAATTATTCATGAAAGCATTTAATGCGTACCTTATTAAGTCTCGGTTCTCCATTTGGTGGCCTATCACGTGGAGACCGTTGAGGATATCTTTGACCCTCGCGTGGAGCTGACTTGCCGTTTCTCCTTCCTGCATTTTTATATTAAAAATTTTATTTAACAGCAAATCTCTTTTTGTTACCTTCGCGTCGCTTGTTCCTTCGTGCAGCTCGATCAGTTTATCCCAGAGCTCCTTAGCGTTTTCATGCGGTCCGACCCGGTTTAGTTCTTCTCGTGTTAGTCCGCAGTGTAGAGTGTTGATGGCTTTGTTCTCAATTGATGCCTTTTTCTTTAAATCGTTTGTCCATTCTTCAGGGTCTATTATTTTCCCGGAGTTGTCTACTGGAATTTTATAAGCCTTTGTGACGCTCATCCATTGGTCGTAGTCTGTCTTCATGTAGACCTCCATTCTTCTCTTCCAGTACGAAAAGTCATCCCCGTTGAATAGGGGAGGACGTACTGTGCTGAAGCCTTCTTGTTGAGACATCTTATCCTGCACACACTAAATTAACTGGAAAAAGAAAATCCCAAGACTTCGTCTTGGATTAGCAGTGCGGAAAAAAATAGAAACTCTAAGTTGGTGTTGTACCAATTTAGATTTTAAGTGCAACAGAAAAAAAATCTTCCAAAAAGATAATAATATCAGTTTGGAATAAAAAAAATATTTCACCCCCTGTCTGATTGGTGGTTGCACCAAATCAGAGCGGTACCTGCTCTGATACCACTTGTAAGACCGTTAGATTCGATAGAGGGGGGGTGAATATCGATTCGAAAAACACCGAGTTAAAACGCAGCGGAAATGTAAAGAAATAAAGAAATGAACACGGTTGATTTTTACTTCGTTCGGAGCCTGAGACGACTCCTACTCGAAGGCCCGTACTCCTTGAGTACTTTCGTTGGGCAATTCACTAGCAATTCGGATAATTACAGTTTACGTACAGATATTGCTAATGAAAAGAAAGAGAACAAAGCTAACCGACAAACAATAAATTAAAAGAAGGAGTTGTCGGAGCTTTGTGAGCGTTGTTGGGCCTTGAAGGCAGAGTGATTGGACTCGAGTTCTCGAAAGGCGATATCTTGAAGCTCTGCACGGGGCTTCTTTTATATCTTTCTCGGCTGGATTCCTCCGGCGCAGGGCGCGGAACACTCCCAACCAGCGTGCTCCAGTGTCAGCGTCGTCACGGGGATAAAACTTGCCTCGGGCGGACCCCTCTTCTCGGAAAGTCCTTCTCCTGCAAGAAAAGGTTAGTCCGAGGCAATCAAAAGATTGTTAGCACAGTTTTATAGATAAGCAAAGTATGACTTAGATTCCGTCTTTCCGAGACAGGAATCTAGTCACGATCTCGACTTAGATATCCGAAATGGATCTAAGCCGGATCGACGCCTAATGTTCCCTTCCCGGGAACGCGTCCTCGCAGTCACTCCCCTCCAGTGACTTACCTCCTTCACGCCGGCCGTCCGGTCAGCCCGTCGACCCGTCTGGACTTCTCGCCAAGCGTCCGGTCAGCCCGTCGACCCGCTTGGACTTCTCGCCAGCTATCCGGTCAGCCCGTCGACCTAGCTGGACTTCTCGCCAAGCGTCCGGTCAGCCCGTCGACCCGCTTGGACTTCTCGCCAGCTATCCGGTCAGCCCGTCGACCTAGCTGGACTTTTCCTGCACACTTGATCAAAGTGTCAGACAACAACACAACTAACTTAACCTGCTTGTCATTAATCAAAACCTGGATTAGACCGTTAGTGCTACCCGCACCAACAGAAACTCCACCATCCTTGGAGCTTTTTGTGGTGGCCGAATACCTCTTGAAGAAGAAGAAGTAGAGATAGTCTTCATCCCTTGGAGCTTGGTTGGTGTATTTCTTCTTCCTTGGTGAAGCTTTCTTGTTTTGGCCGAACCTAGCTAGGAGGAGAAGAAGGTGTTTGGTGGTTTCTCATCTCGGAAGATCGTTGCCCACACAACGTCCGAGGTTAGAAGAGGAATACGGTAGAAGATCAAGAGGTCTTTCTAAAAGGTATAACTAGTAATTTTTCTTTCCGCGCCATACTAGTTATTTTTGGAAATAATACCAAATACAAGAGGCTTACGATTCTAGTATTTCGAATATGTTTTTCGGTGTTGTGTTCTTTTGTTTTATTTTTCCTTGTGATTTGATTGTTCCTTTCGGTTAACCTAAAGTTATTTTAGGAAATTAAATATTAGCTTTCCATAAAAGGTTTTGTCTAGTCGGTGGTGGTTGCTCTCATATCCAAGAAGGTCATGTGCCTCGCCATGTCAGTACTGGGAACCAATTATGGAAATTAATACTTAATGGAATTAATAACTTAGGTGATTTGGATCAAACGTGTTAAGTTCCGCAGGAGATCCAAGTCTAAACCTAAAAGAACAAATAGATTAAGTTTTGGATCAAACGTGTTAAGTTCCGCAGGCGATCCAAAATTTAATTTAAAAGAACACATGGTAGCTAGGAAAAAGTTCAGACCTTTGTACAAAATTTTTGTACAGTGGAACCTCTAGGTTTTCCGAGTAGCAACCAACACCATTTGGACTTCCACCAAATGTCCGGTCATCCTCGCCCATCTGGATTTTCTCGTGCCAAATATTCGGTCAATTTTTTAACCTACTTGGACTTTCCAACAGCAGGTGTCCGGTCAACCTTGACCCACTTGGATTTCCACGTGTCTGGTTTTACTCACCAGTTATTTCTATTTGCCTGGCTTCACTCATTAAGACTTTCCATCTGCCTGGCTTCACTCATCAGGACTTTCACCTAGCTTCACTCACTAGATATTTTCCAACTGCTTGGCTTCACTCACCAGGACTTTCAACTGTCAAACCTCCAGTTAGGACTTTCCCAGTCAAGTATCCGGTCAACCTTTTGACCTACTTGACTCTTCTTCACATCTAACTGGTCAACATTGACCATAGGGGAATTGTATCAATAATCTCCCCAAACGGACGATTACATCTGCAATCTCCATGTATTGTCAAACATCAGGACTCAAGTTTGAGCCAACTCAAGCTTAGTCAACCATGTCAACCTTGTCCTTGGGATATTGCACTAATAATTATCGAGAAGGACGACACGGGAGAAAGCTGACGGGCTTGGTGCGTCTGAGAGACGAGGTGCTACAGAAGAGTACCCTGGCAAACAAGAATGACACATGTGGTGGTCCAAGGGGTGAGAAGCCGGAGGAAGACTGCTCGAGGAGAAGATCGGAAATTGGGTTCGAGTGAACTCTATTTTGATTGGCCAAAATCATCAAAGCAAGCGGAGTAGCGGAAGAGCCAAAGGAGAAGTTTGGAGTTCGGTAGTAGCTGTTGGGGGCGCTTTCAATGGATTGAAGGCGCCTTCGATTGGGCAAATTTTGCCGTTGGCAAAGGATAAAGCCTTATCCTTTGGTGACTTGTCGGAGGTGCCTTCCAACCTCTTGGAGGTGTCGTCTAGCCCAGGATAAGATTTTCCATGGACTATAAAAAGACCCCTAGACCTAGGAAATAGAACACAACACTTTTAACTGAATCCTCTTGAGTTCTGTTCTGTAATTGAGTGTGTTAACTACTGTAAAGAGGCTTCTCTGGCTGAAGGAGAGTTTAGTGTGCTTTCAACTTCTTTGGATTAACAACCTCTCCGGTTGTAATTAAGTAACCCTTTTGTGCCTCTTATTTTGTTTGGTCGTTTATTTTGTTTATACAAGTATTAATTGTTTTTAAGCTATAAAGATCGAGAAAAGTTCGTATAAATTTTACAGGGTTATTCACCCCCTCTAGCCGGCTGCCCAAGGGTCCAACAGTATTATGAGGGGTCCCAAAGGTGATGTGGTGGTCAGGGTTAAGGTAAGGTGGCAGTAAGAGTCGAGGTGATGTGACACTCAAATTAAGGAGTATGCAGTCGAGCAGACCTCTTTTAGTAGGGTTCAGCTTCTCACTCCTTGAGTATGACTCCCAATATCAATCTAACCGACCCAAGAGCCGGTAAGACCTCTTGGACTCAACTCCTCATTATTTATGAGCATGACTCCCAGCATCAACCCGATCGAACCCAGAGCTGGTCAGACCTCTAGTATTCAACTCATCACTTATGAGCATGACTCCCAGCATAAACCCAACCGTACCTAGAGCCGGTTGGACCTCCAGTACTCAACTCCTCATTACTTATGAGCATGACTCCCAGCATCACCCCGATTGACCCTAGTCAGACTTCCAGAGTTCAGCTCCTCTTCACTTATGAGCATGACTTCCCCTATCAGTAGGCTCTTAGTTGACAACCTGCCTCCAAAGCCGGTTGGACCTCTAGGATACAATATTGTCAGAGAATCATAACCAATTATAACAGAATAATTGTTATGCATCAGAGAATATTATACTATTCTGACATATACTAGCAATAGAACCTTCTTCTGCCTAAGGAAGGGCCACCATACAACCTCTATTACTCGACATATTCTAACACCCAACATTCCTTGACGTCTCATTATTGTGAAGGTTATGAGAGACGTTATAAAAAGGGGGTCATCTTTTTCGTCGGCCAGGTATGCTCATGCTCGTGCTCACACACATAAGCTACTTTTCATTTCTACCATACTAGCTCACAATTTTTCCTTCATCACCTGTCCAACTTGAGCGTCGGAGTACTTGAGCCAAGGACCCTTTCCTGACCCAGTTACTAACATTTTCTTTCTCCTAATTTTCTCCTTGATATGCAGGAAGACATGCGACAATGAATACGTTTCCTTAGAGTCATCTCACAGTCAACCTCCAAACTGCATCGTCCATCTTGTCATTTCCTCCTATTACAAACATGATCAATTACTCTCTCTCTATTTGATATATTTATTTTAAAAAAATAATATTTAGAGTGAACTAGAATATATTAGTAATATGATTTAAAGTTAGGTATTTTTTTATTTTATTTTATACATTTGCATCGAGTCAATAGGGACTTGAATAATACAAATGTAACTAGTTAACTCAATGACATTGAGTTGTAGAATTATGACTTTTTCTAATTAATAATCTTTTCCGTTTATAGATCTGGCAGAAGGGCGCTAGTCGACGGTAATTTGGTCGCTCAATTCTATTGTTTCGAAGATGTAACCATCCCCGTCGGATCTTCATACGGGCTCTCATCCGACGCACTCATCGTAAAGTATTCCACGCTCCGCACCTCGGTCCAGGCTCGCCTACAGATCCGAGGAAAGCTTTCCGTATCTATCGTCTCGTTGCGAGGCGGGCGGAGGTAGCAATGGAGAAGGGGAAAGGCGTTGCACGGCGATGGGCGGTGGAATTCGCCGACAACTCTTCATATTCCTCGCCTTCTGACATCCCAGATCCCCTCGGTTTCACCCGATCTTCTTCTGATCCCGTACTGCCCTCTGTTAGCTCTCCTTCTTCGATCTGTTTACCTACGTCACTTGGTCTGTTACACTGACTTGTTTTGGATGCTGGTTCTTATCCCAGGATGATGCAAATGCCAGCCGGCAGAAGCGGCTTGGAAGGCGCAGGTTCTAATATTTAGGGTTTTGATTGTCCTTGTGCTCGATTGCAGTTTATTTAAGTTCGGGTGAAAATTTTCAAAAATTGAGGAAATTGTTTTTGAGATGTTTTCATATAACTGATAGGAAAAAAGTATATTTGTGCAATGCATATGAAGTTTGCGCTCTGTCAATTTTCAACAAATCGAGTTTGAAAATTCTATGAGCGCTATGTAATGAAATGGTATACATACGCAACAAACAAAAGCTTTTAGTGTTAGTGAGAGGTATGGTGGTTAAAATGAGTTTAACACAAATCGGATATGTAGCATACAATCCAAATACTAAATTTAATCTATCATCTGAAGAGTACAGATTTTTTTGTACATATCTGCATTAATCATAACAGAATCTGTCATATCTATTTGCATTAATTAAACTACCTTAGGTAAATACCAGTAACCTTGACACCTTGAGAAGGGAGCAACACTTTCAATATATTCTTGCATAAGACATCCAGATTAACACACTCTGTTATGTGCTTATATGCTATATCATCAGGACTCCATGTCAACAAATGATTATTTTTAGACTTATTGTTTAAACTAATTGTAATGAGTTTTAATATTGGTTCACCATGGACCAAGTTATTAAAATAATTTGTTTTACAATTAGTTTACTTTTATTTGAAGATGTCCAGATAGATGATTCTTTAAACAAAGCTTCAAAGTTTAATTAAAATAATCATCCCTTTTTCTTTCAATCTTTAGTGATCAACATCCACGATACCTGGGCCTTGGTGGTTAAAACATGATAACATTTTTCAGTTTCAAAAATTGGAATCTAACGTTGACCATATTTGTAACTGATTTATATCAAACCAGAATGGAGACTGGCATGGAAAGATATATAATGCCCTTGTTTCACATTCATATAAATGTTTACTATTTTTTTTTTCTCGTTATACTTTTTGCCTATATAATTCTTATACAAAAGACTTGAACTGAGTTGTTTGATTTTGGTTTTAAACTATCAATTCATGTGGGTATGCCAAACTAAAATGTGGGCATATGAATTTTGTTTGGGTTATTTACTATAGGTTCGTTTTTTGATGGATTGCTTTATTTGTCTGTGAGTGAAGCTTAAATTTATGGATGCTTTTGTGGGTTAATATCATAACAAGATTTCAGATATGCAGAAAATATGATTTAACTAAAATACAGTTGCTCCTTTATATTGAAAATTGTGAAGGTTAATGAAACCTTTTATTCTAAAATTGTAGTATCTGTGCTCGTGCATATTATAGACTCAACCTTGTCATGTTTCTGATAATTAACACTTCATTACCCTCTTTCCCATGTCCGATATTGACACTCTAACAACGTTACTCCACACCTAATATCCATGTTTCCAAATTAGCACCTTCTGAGGACTACTTTTTGTGGCACAGACCAAGTGGTTCAGATCATGGTAAAGGCTTTCTAATGACTTAATTTTATAGTCCCCTAACTTTGTACACGGCACCCAAGATGGATTTGGTTTGGGAAGGTCCACAAGGAAGATTAACAAACCCACAAGTCATACTCGCCCCCTAGGAGTGCTTTTTTTACTACTTTAATGAAATATAATTATGGACGCAATGAAAGGATTCTGTCTGCTTGTTCAAATAATAATAATAATAATAATAATAATAATAATAATAATAGACTTACTTAGCCATGATTAATAAATATAAAAAAGAGCAACTCTTCAAGAAAATACAAACAAACATGAATTTTTTGTGTTTTGGGCTACATCACTTTGGATTGCTTGAGCAAAATGGTTGTTGTAGCATGTACACTTAGGATTAAGCTGACTTTTACATGCAACTGTTTTTTTTTTCAATTATTATTAATCTATGTTTATAGTTGATACGGAATAAACCTGTTCCCTTCAAAGGAAGGAAATTGCTAGGGGAAAAATTAGTGAAAAAAAATCAAATAATCGCAAAATATTTTCCATCCGACTAATTTCTTGGAGGAAAGAAAAGACTGAGGGAAACTTAAATCTTAATTTTTTAATTTAAAACATAGAAAAAAACATTAATGAAAAGCAAATTTGAAAAGGAAAAGTAATTTTGAACTTTTTTGATGTATGAATTTGAGCTTCATTGCTCTTAGAAGTGAGGTTTCCTTACAAATTGGATGGAAACAATAAAGAGGAAAGCTTGTGAAAATTATTTCCTTTATATTTTCCTTCTATCCGAAGGGGAGCCTTGGCGCAACGGTAAAGTTGTTGCCATGTGACCAAAAGGTCACGGGTTCGAATCCTGGAAACAGCCTCTTGCAAAAAGTAAGGTAAGGTTGCGTACAATGGATCTTTCCCCGGGATCCCGCATGGCGGGAGCTTCGTGCACCAGGCTGCCCTTTTTTTATATTTTCCTTCTATCCTTTATTTTTCCCAAAGGAAATAGAGGGAAAGTGTGACAAGAAAATCTCTATGCATCCTTATTTCTTTCTCAGTTTGCTTCCCTTAATTGTAGATACAACTAGGTATGTTTATTTGTATTGCACCTATGAACAACACATTTTCGTTCCGTCTATTTACATTCTTGATGGGGAAGGTGACATTACAATCATTGTGCTTTTTATTTTACTCTGACTACTGGATTCTGAAGTAATTGATAATGCAAATGCTTTGTGATTAATTGTTAATTATCATTTCTAGGATAGTACTTGTCTATCTTCTTGAATTTATAGGTTGCAATAATTATTTTTGTTGCCATTAAGTATTGCACTTAGTGACATGTCTAGTTTCATTTTTCTTGTTTTACTCGATTTCCTTAACTGCACAGCATCATCATTAGACTGTGTTTTTCTTTTCCTGTCGTGCATGTTTTAATTTGTGCCATATGTTCCCCTTTTTCTTATGAAGAAAGCTTGGGAAGTGGCTCAAGCCCCTTTCAAGAACTTGTTAATGATGGGGTTTATGATGTGGATGGCTGGAAGTACAGTTCATTTATTCAGTATTGGTATCACCTTCTCGGCCCTTTGGCAACCAATAAGTGCTCTTCAAGGAGTTGGAAATGGTTTGTAATAATTAGTATTGTTATTTTTGATATAATAATATGCAAATTTTTTGCTTTTATGTAGCATTTATTTATTTTATCACTCCATGCATTGTGGTTTTTCTTACATTGGCTATATCGTTTCTTTAATCTTTCAGCCATATACATGTATGCTAACTCTTTTCTACACATCCAATTTAGTTACCATTAAGATCTACTAAACTTAATAACTACAATATTGACAACAAGATATATATCTCAATTTTGGCACCAACTTGGATCATACCTCAAAGAATAGTGTATTGTTGCCAATTTCTACCAATACATGTTATAGGTCAATGACAATCCAACTTTATCAACCTAGGTTTTCTTGCATCGCTTGCAATTTACACATTGTTATAATCTCTCGACTCTTTAATCAATCATATTCTTCATCTCTCTTAAAAGAAATTCTTAAAAACAACTTAGCCCTCTATAACAACTTGATTAGCTCAAAATCAGCTTGCAGCCATTCAGTTCCAGCACACCAAGTTCACGGGCACTAGCTGATTTGTTAATCATCTTGCAGTCAAATTTTGAAAACTATGTTTTTTTTTTTGGTTTTTGGCTTTAATACAAGTGTAAGTTCAGATTATAGCTCTAAAAATGTTAGAAAGTTTGAATTTATGAGGTATGCTGATTTGTACTCGCACCTTGGAATTTGACATTGTTTGCAATCTCTGCTTGCGTCAAAATTTGAGACAAATAAACTTTTCTAGGTTCTTGACACAGGTCGTAATATGTGTTTGGGACTACAAAAATATTGTAAATCTTGGATTTATAAGGTGCAAGTTGAGTTACAAATCACTTTGTGCCCTAGTTTGCACACTAGAGATAATGAACTTTGTTAAGATTTAATAGGGCAAGGATATTTCGGCAGTGTATCTCTAGGGGCACTCCAGAAATGCAACAAATTGTGAAGAGCAAAATGACTTTTTCTCTTACAAATATTTTCTATTAATCCGTCTTTCCGGTATTGTTATATATATATTCAAACTCCCCACCTTTAGCTGGAAACTCTCTGGATCTAGATTGGTTACCACTAGACAAAGCAACTGTTGGTTACACACATTTAAACCAGTTTTTTAAACTTCTTTCTTTTTTATATGCTGCAAGTCTACAATTTTGAATTCTTGGTAGTTTGCATTTACTTTCTCAGATGTGGTGTTATTTCTCTTGCCATTTTTGTAAACCTAGGCTCCCAATGGTTAACATTCAATTATCCCACATTTTTTATATGAATACTGTTTTTCTATCTTCAGTTTTCGAACCTTACAAGGATCCAAGGGTGGATACTCTTGCACCCAAATTGCTCTTTATTGCCCTTAACTTGGCCGCGATGGCATTGGGTGTCTGGAAAGTAAAAATCTGACCATCTAAACTATGTAGTTTGTGCAAGTTGTTACAAGGAACCTTCAAAAAGTTATCTGACTCTTTGACAGCTGAACTCATTGGGTCTTCTTCCTACACGCATCGGACTGGGTTTCTTCACTACCTACTGCTCCAGTATGTTGCAATTTCATGCAATCCCTCTGCATCATTTCATTGATACATCATCTCTACTGAAATAGTGCTGGATAAATGATTCAGAAGCATCTTCAAAACAAAAATCCAGTTTATCTTTTCGCTCATCATTTGTGTGACTATTCTTCAGGAAGTTGAATATTCTAGCGGGGGACTTCCTTTCCACTAATGTGCTTCTTCATCCTTGGCTTTGTTTGACGCTAACATGGATTCTCATGGCGTAGTGGAAATTTTTCTGTCGGTCACAGATTTTTTATTCAGTCATGTGAAAATGTGATGAACTTCATATATTGCCCTGTTTGAGGGCTTAAAGACTTATTGAACATTGTATTAGAGCTTGGTTACCAAGTGTTTTAGATTTTTGGCTTAAACTTCATTGAGTCTAGAAATTTCTGTTAACTATGTGATTTTTCGTTGATTGTCTACATTTTTTATGCTTGTCATATAGATAGAATGTGTTTCTCGATGGGGGGCATGCAAGAGCAGTTGCATTCTATTTATCATGCAGCCTGTTCTATGATTTTTGGTGTTAGAACCATTAACGTCATATAATTTCCATATGCTCTTGTAAATATAGTTTAGATTCTCATTACGTATGTTAGCTGTGGCCATCGTATGATGCAAAAAATTAAGGCTGGTACTAAGGAATGGGTCAGAAAATAGAGTGGTCTGTTCATATTTAGAGTTATTCCTTTGCTTGGTTTGACATTCCACCCGATATTCTGGATTGAGTCGCTACCCAATGCCTGATTTCAGAACCGAGAACTGGAACTCTTTTTCATTTGTAGCTCGATCTCAGCCTGGACAACTCGCGTTCCTATTCGTCCATACGCTGATCAAAAATCAAATCCTAGCAGCACCCTATACTTGTGTTGATATTCTCTTTTGCCACTCTTCCTTTAACCATTGATTTTTTTTGTAACTCTTATCGTGTGAGAGCAGAGACCATAGCTGAGGCACGAGACCGGTGCGGAGCTGTTGCTTTAGGTGGTGAATGATATATTGAACACGACAAGGACATGACATCAAAGGAGTTGGGATGATAGGAAAGGACGTGGCAAGGGTAAAATGATGTTCCAAAGGTTGCGGAGATGGAGATAGGGAAGATGGAGGAGAGCTGTGAGTTTTGTCATTGTATTCGGAATTAATAACTTTCTTTATAATTTTAATCATATAGATTATAAGACAATTTATATGATTTTCGGGATGAAATAGTAAATATTCAATTATAGTTTATCTTTAGATATTGTTCTGCATTGCAACCTAAAATTACATGATGTAGATATAGGTTGAGGGGTAGAGAACAAATTAGGGGGACGAAGGAGGGCATTTTGATCTTTTTGCTGGTTAGGACTTTAAGGGGGGGAAGGATGCACTGTAGCCGGCGGTGTTTTTCTTCCCTCTTCTTGGAATTTTGCTCCCCCGTCGCCAACAGAACCAGAAAAAAGGGCCTTCTTCCTCCCTCTCATGCTCCTCGCCGACGTCGGTTGCCGGTCGGCAAGCCGACACCTCTTTCCTCTTCCTCTTCTCCTTGACGCCAGCTATAGCCTTCCTTTCTTCTCCCGCTGGACACCATGCCGCCAACAAGAACTAGGCGTCTTCCTTCCTCTCCCTCTCATGCTCCTCGCCGGCTCCCACTCCGACGCCGGCAACCACCTCGGTTCCTCTCCTCCTCTTCCTCTCGCCACATCCGCCACGACCGGGAGGAGGGGAAGCTTAGTGCTTCCTCACGACGCCGCCATCGAACGAACTCGGCATCGTCCTCCTAGCCACCTGAGCCCACCAGCCGACACCGGCAGCCGCCCCCTTCTCCTCTCCACGCCACCATCACACACTGTAAGACGTCGCCACCACTGGACCAACCCTACCGCCTACGAGCACCTCTCGCCAGAGCCACCTCAGCGCCATCCTCCCTCTGCTCTCTCTCTCTCCTCTCCTCTCACCGGAGTTGCCGCAAAGTCGTCCCCCTCTCTTCCTCTTGCCGGAGCCACCCCTCTTCTCCACGCTGCCTCAACCAAGGAGACGACCAACAGCCTTCTCTCCTCTCCCCGGCCAACGCCGCTGCACTCGTGCCACTACCCGCGCCAGGCACGCTCGGCCATATCCCCTTCACCGTGCCGCACTATCGACATCTTCGCGCTGCAACCGCTGCCCCCTCTGCATGATGGCTGGTTGTTGTCATCTTTGAGAGTCCGACGATGCTCCAGAGTGGATTTCTCGTCGTCGTATGCTTGCGATCTGCGGGCCACTAGGGCATTCCCGCCCTTCGTGCCGTTATTGTGTTATGATCTTCGTGTTAATCTGGCTTGTGTCATGTTTTGGCCTTCGTGCCGTTATTGTTATCCGGCCTAGGTGATACTATCGTCTCTCGGCCTATATGTCGAAGTTATATTCCGGCCTGCGTGCTGAAGTCATATCTCGGTTTGCGTGCTGATTTCATATCTCGGTCTGCGTGTCGATCTCATATCCTGGCATGCATGCCGATCTCATATCCTAGCCTGTGTGCCAATCTCATATCCCTGTCAGTGCGACACGGTGAGGTCCCGACCTGCATGTTATCTTTCAGACCCAAATAGCGCTCGACTAGATGTCGTCAGATCTAGATCTTCATCCTGCTCGAAGTCACCTACTCTTCCAGGTTCTGACAACTCGAGCAGCATCCTATCTGAGGGCCCCCCCTGGGCCAGGGTATGTTCTCTGTACTCACTCCTTATTCGTTTCATTATTTTAGTATTAGCATGTTATTTATATATTCGTTGGATCTACCTCGAGCCTCGGGGGTACCAGGGACCGGGGGGATCTGGTCGCTGGCTGCAGGTAGCGTTGACTAAAAGACTTTTAACGACTTGGTCAACACAGAAGTCATCTTAGCACACCCCCTTCCAAAACGTCACGACTCGGTCAATATTCTGACTCAGATTCCGGACAGGATTATTACATATTATAGTTTATCTTTAGATTTTGTTCTACAGTATAACAACAAATTATATATTATTTTTACGATTTCTCTCCAATTTATTTGATTTTTCATCTTTATTTCCATTTTAATTATGATACTATTTGATTCTCTTCAATCACGTGTATCTCTGCAAGTTAATGTTACTCTAAAAAGTTATACATAACCGTTACAATATTATTTCATTTCATTTTCATTCGTTTAAATTATGATTCTATTACATTCATATACAAGGTAAACGTATGACCATCATTAACATTCTAGAAATAAGTCAAAACTTGATTTGCAAGACAACGGCAATTTACCAAAAGCCGTAATTAGTTTAATGTATTTATCAAAAGGTACATTCTCGTTTGGTATTTACTAAAATACGTAGTTTACCAAAATCAATTCCCAGATTACCCCTCTAGCTAATCTGGCAATCGTCTTTTTCAAACACATTTTTCCAAGCATCCAAGTCGAAATTAGAATTGCAAAATATTTTATGCTTCGGATGCACGTCTTCTCACCATCTCTCTCCCTCCATCCCTCTGCGTGGTGTTATAAACCTGAAAGAAATATGAACCCTGTGCTTACCATTGCTGCTCGTGCTGGTTGGCAGGATTGCAATAGAACAGTTAGGTTTATGATATAATGGCGTAAGAGTCTAGAGGAAATCAAAGGACAAATGCAGTTAAGAACGTCAGCCGAGAAGGACAAACTTTTTGCAAGAGGGAAAATAGTAGAAGAATACATATAAAAATTTAGACATGTATGTATTGATTTTTTTACTGTAAATTAGGGTAGTGTTGGTTAATAAAAATTACAGTATTGGGGGAAAGGGTGGCGGCAAAAAGTGTTGTTGTAGTTTATTTTGGTAGTGTGGGGAAAAAATATTCAACAATACTTGAATTATGATGTAATAGAAGACTTAATCGATTTAAGTCTTATTATTTTCTGACATTGATAGTTAAGTTGGGCTAAATATTTTATATTTATGGTTTAGGGTTTAGTCAATGGTGGTCCTAGTTTTCAAGAAGTATCTGCTTCAAAAGGGGCCTGATATCATAGATATCAGGCCCAACGTGTTATGTGGGTAAAACTTTGCTTTTACATCAGATTGTTCTTTTTCTCGCTCAACCCTTCTTGGTGGTTTCATTTGAGCAAAATTACAATTTAACTACAGCAATAGATTATGTAGTTGCAAATTTACTAAATTAGTTTGTAATTTATTAATCAGGGATGATCATATAACTGAAGAAATTCTCTCTGAGATATGGAATACTCTTGATGCAAATGCTAGCATTGGACATGGAGCTAATGTAGGAGAAGTAGCCAGAACAAATATTCCATCATTTTCACAGTACAGTTATGTGTCTAACACAAATAGAAATACAAGCAGTAATTTCACATTTGATCTAAATGAAGAAGCTAGTATTCAAGAAGATGAAGTTCTGAACCCGTGTACAACACTTGGTGATTACTATGAGGCTACTTGGAGTGAGGAGGAAGGGTATTATAACCGAAATGGAGAGGAAATGCAATGCAATATAGATGTACAATAATTCTTTGTTGATGATATGCAGACTGAACAATATGAAATATCTCAAGAGCAATACAGTGACTTAGAGGAGGAATTCCTAATAGTTGATGATCCATATATTCTAAATTTTCGATTGCTTCAAAGGCCAATTGAAGAGGCAACAGATCAGCATGAATTTTTTGTAGGACAGATTTTTCCATCTCGACAAGAGTTCAAGATTGAACTTGTGAAGCATGCCATGGTTAAACATCTGAGATATAACCTAGTTGACACTCGGAAAAATAAAGTAAAAGCTGTCTGCTTTAATCAACCGTGTAAGTGGAGAATAGTTGTCCGGGGTGATGTAGAGTTCATTGTTATAAAATATATAAAGGAACACTAATGTGGCACCATTAGGGAAAGTGTTGATTATCAAGCATGCTCTTCATCCTTTGTAGCTTCTTTTCTTGAAGAGCAATTTCTTGCTAATGAACAATGCAAGTCAAGTATAATTATAGCAGATATAAAAGTTAGGTTCGGAGTGATCATATCCTACAGAAAAGCATACATAGCTCGAGAGAAAGCGATGAAGAAAGTTGTTGGAGATTATGACCAAGCATATAAAGATCTTCCACTATATCTGCGTGAGTTAAGAGTAACGGATCCTGAAACCTATGTGGCACTACACATAAATGGGAATAATTAGTTCCAACGTTGTTTTTGGGGGTTTGGAGCTTGTAGAAGAGTATTCAGGTCTTATCTTCGTAAATTAATTAGAATTGATGCCACACACCTAAGAGGCAAATATCCGGGTGTGTTGTTGATGGCTACATCAATAGATGCTAATGGCAATGTCCTCCCAGTAGCCTTTGGAATCGCTAAAGTTGAATGTGGGTGTGCATGGGAGTAGTTTCTGGATCATACGAAGAGATTCTTTAATGTTGATCCAAAGTCAATGAGTATAGTATCAGATAGACATTGTGACATTATATCAGCAGTTAGGAAAGTCTACCCTACGACCCATCATGCTTTTTGTTGCCACCACATATCTTGCAATATGGTAATAGATACTGCAGTAGGTCAGGTTTAGGGTTGCTTTGGGCAGCAGCTCGAGCAAATACAACACTAAAATATGATCTCATAATGCAGTCCATGCTTGAAAAACATCCAGATGCTCATAAGTGGCTTCAGAACATTGACCCTAAAAGATGGCTAATGCACACTTTAGTGGCAGAAGGTACACAATGCTAACCACCAATTGTGTAGAGAGTTTAAATGCTTTGTTCAAGGAGATGCGTGAACTTCCCATAAACAGGTTAATTGATAATACCAGAAGAAAGGTAGCTCAATGGTTCTTTAACCGTAGAGAGGAAGCGTCAAAATTGTATGTTGCGTTGACACCTCATGCTAACAAAGAAATGGAATCAAGGAGGAAGAAAGCTAGACAATATAAAGTTCACCCCTACTCTCAATCCGAAATGGAAGTAGAGACATGGGGTGCTTCATACATTGTTGATTTGGAGAGAAAATATTGTAACTGTGGGGAGTTTCAAATTTCAGGATTGCCTTGCTCACATGCAATTATCGTCATAATTCACCGGAACACGGATACACTCCCATATTGTGAGCATTATTTTCATTCACAGAATTGGAAAACGACATACATGGATCATATTTACCCCGGTCGAAGCAAGGAATTTTGGCCTAGGGGAGTAAACAATATTATAATGCTATGTCCCCGTAGCCTTGTGCAACCTGGTAGGTGAAAGAAGGCAAGGATCGAGTCGAAACATAATGGAAAGGTAAAAATCAAATGCAGCAGGTGCAAACAACTGGGCCATAATAGGAGGACCTGTAGAATGTCGCCAGCCCCCTGGTTCTTGACTGAATTGTAAATTGGAGGAGTTGAGCCATATGTTTTGTATGAATTACATATATAGGATTGTAAGAAAAATATTTGTGGGAAGTGATGTTTCTGTTATATAGGTTTATGGAGTATTTATTTTGTGTTACAGTGTTATTATAGGAATGAGAAGTGTAAACCATCACCTGCAAGGCGGAAATAATACTTCACACCATATCTCCATTGTTTAAAATAAAAATGCGAAACATTTCAATTCAACAGAAAGAGGTTAGTAATTTCAAAGTCACGTAAATATGTTGTGAAATATAAATGAGTTAAAACTCGCACAAAGAGATAGTAGTAATCCTTGCAAAATAAGATAGGATAGCAGTTCTCGGTCATTGAAAAATAAAAGAGGTGCACTGTTCCGTGTCAACTGGCACGGAGCAATAACTTCTTGGACATGGTGTAAAAATATGTTTTGACACCAGATATACCTTCTTCTTAGTCATACCTTAACAGGGAATGTGATTTCAGGTAAATCCAAGTAGGGGAGGGTCATCAGTGGGTTTTGGTCAAAACTCACTGATGAACAAATATGCACATCAATCGAGAAAGAGGAAAACGAAAGAAGACTCAGTTAACAATGAGAAAATAAAATAAAATTCATTTAAATATAGATGAAGATATAGTAGGGGGATCGAGCCTAGTGATATAAAAGTATCCATATAGCTGAACCCACTTAGTGAAATAAAGGATTGTTTGTTCTTGTTGTAGATGAAATCCTTCCTCTTATTCATATCATCATTCTGCTATTCCAAGTTTTTTTCTAGAACAGTTGCATAATTTGTGATTATTATATGTACTCATCACCTTTTTTACTTGACCAGTTTTTGCTCCCTCTTCTGTTTACTTCATAGGTGTCTAGGTCCATTAGTGGATTTTGACCAAAACCCACTGATAGCCCTCCCCTACTTGGATTTACCTGAAATCACATTCCCTGTTAAGGTATGACTATGGAGAAGGTATATCTGGTGTCAAAACGTATTTTTACACCATGTCAAAGAAGTTATTGCTCCGTGCCAGTTGGCACAGAACATTACACAGCTTTTCTTTTCATTTACCCTATGGAAGCACCTTTTAAAATTGATCTTATTTTATTTTTTTGATCAGGATCCTTTTAGCATGTTTGGAGTTTATATTAGGGGAGATAGAATCAAGCCTTGATATGCTCTCATATCAGGCCCACGTTGGGCCTGATACGAGAGCATAGCATGCCCAACGGAGGCTGATTGTATTTTTTTCCAACACCTATAGAGATTTAAATAGGGCTTTGCTAGCAGATTTAGGCTCCTTGCAACTCCAGAATCCCAGTAGAACTGCAACGGGTCCAATCATAGGTGTCTAGGTCCATTAGTGAGTTTTGACCAAAACCCACTGATAGCCCTCCCCTGCTTGGATTTACCTGAAATCACATTCTCTGTTAAGGTATGACTATGGAGAAGGTATATCTGGTGTCAAAACGTATTTTTACACCCATGTCCAAGAAGTTATTGCTCCGTGCCAGTTGGTACGGAATAATGCACAGGTTTCCTTTTCATTTACCCTATGGAAGCACCTTTTAAAATTGATCTTATTTTATTTTTTTATCAAGACCCTTTTAGCATGTTTGGAGTTTATATTAGGGGGAGATAAAATCAAGCTTTATGAAACGATACGATACCAGGCCCAATGGAGGCTGATTATATTTTTTCTTATTCCAACACCTATAGAGCTTTAAATAGGGATTTGCTAACAGATTTGGGCTCCTTGCAACTCCAGAATCCTAGTAGAACTGAAACGGGTCCAATCATAGGTGTCTAGGTCCATCAGTGGATTTTGACCAAAACCCACTGATAGCCCTCCCCTACTTGGATTTACCTGAAATCACATTCCCTGCTAAGGTATGACTATGGAGAAGGTATATCTGGTGTCAAAACGTATTTTTATACCATGTCAAAGAAGTTATTGCTCCGTGCCAGTTGGCACAGAACATTACACAGCTTTCCTTTTCATTTACCCTGTGGAAGCACCTTTTAAAATTGATCTTATTTTATTTTTTTGATCAGGATCCTCTTAGCATGTTTGGAATTTATATTAGGGGGAGATAGAATCAAACTTTATGAAACGATACGATATCAGGCTCACGTTAGGCTTGATATACTCTCATATCAGGACCACGTTGGGCCTGATACGAGAGCATATCAGGCCCAACGGAAGCTGATTGTATTTTTTTTCCAACACCTATAGAGATTTAAATAGAGCTTTGCTAGCAGATTTGGGCTCCTTGCAACTCCAGAATCCCAGTAGAACTGAAACAAGTCCAATCATAGGTGTCTAGGTCCATAAGTCGGTTTTGACCAAAACCCACTAATGGCCCTCCCCTACTTGGATTTACCTGAAATCACATTCCCTGTTAAGGTATGACTATAGAGAAGGTATATCTGGTGTCAAAACGTATTTTTACACCATGTCGAAGAAGTTATTGCTCCGTGCCAGTTGACACAGAACAGTGCACAACTTTCCTTTTCATTTACCCTATGGAAGCACCTTTTAAAATTGATCTTATTTTATTTTTTTTATCATGACCCTTTTAGCATGTTTGGAGTTTATATTAGGGGGAAATAGAATCAAGCTTTATGAAATGATTCCATACCGGACCCACGTTAGGCCTGATATGCTCTCATATCAGGCCCACGTTGGGCCTGATACGAGAGCATATCAGGCCCAACGGAGGCTGATTGTATTTTTTTCCAACACCTATAGAGCTTTAAATAGGGCTTTGCCAGCATATTTGGGCTCCTTGCAACGCCAGAATCCCAGTAGAACTGAAACGAGTCCAATCATAAGTGTCTAGGTCCATTAGTAGATTTTGACCAAAACTCATTGATGGTCCTCCCCTACTTGGATTTACTTGAAATCACATTCCCTGTTAAGGTATGACTATATCTGGTGTCAAAACATATTTTTACACCATGTCCAAGAAGTTATTGCTCCGTGCCAGTTGGCACGGAACAATGCACAGCTTTCCTTTTCATTGACCCTATGGAAGCACCTTTTAAAATTGATCTTATTTTATTTTTTTATCAGGACCCTTTTAGCATGTTTGGAGTTTATATTAGGTGGAGATAGAATCAAGCTTTATTAAACCATACGATACCAGACCCAACGGAGACTAATTGTATATTTTTTCCAACACTTGTAGAGCTTTAAATAGGGCTTGCTAGCAGATTTGGGCTCCTTGCAACTCTAGAATCCCAGTAGAACTGAAATGAGTCCAATCATAAGTGTCTAGGTCCATCTGTGGGTTTTGACCAAAACCCACTGATGGCCCTCCCCTACTTGGATTTACTTGAAATCACATTCTCTATTAAGGTATGACTAAGGAGAAGATATATCTGATGTCAAAACGTATTTTTACACCATGTGCAAGAAGTTCTTGCTCTGTGCCAGTTGGCACGGAACAATGCTCGGAACAAAGCTGACCTTGTACTCTTGAAACTGAGTGTTGGTCCAAGCCTATTTGATTTTCTAAATAATCCCAACCGTTACCATGTTTTAAGTTTTGAGAAGATATAAATGATGTGCAGTATAACTTATATACATTATGTCTTTTTCCACTGATAAGCACCAGCATCACATTTTGTATATTGTGACTTATACAATACTAATCACTATGCAATATTATTAATATTCCAGTGATAGTTTATAATTTTATCATATACTATATACCACTGTATTAAACAACAAAGACTACATACAAAGATATTAAACTACCTACACTACGTAATAATTTCATTTACATTCTATACAAGTTTTTGCATTACAAAACTATGGATATTTAATCCAATGTTTTAAAATACTTATCCCTCAAAATTGATACCATTACATCAATTCTAATCTTTTTCATGTCTCCTTGTTTGAAGTCCATATTCATATCATATAGGAGACATTGAATGTATTACATCACAAAAAAGCCACAGTCAACACTGTAAATAACAACATTTTTATGGTCAATATTTTTTTTATCAATAACTTCTATTCACAATCTGTGCTCGATTTACCTTGCTTGTTGTTGTGGACATTCTATTGTGCAAGAGACCCATTCATCGAACGGATAATGCCTTTCCAAGTTTGGATCAATAGCAGCAACGTGCTCACGACTATATAGTTTAAAATCTGATACCTGAAGATTGAAGAGGAAATTTTCATTTTCCATCAACTAGCATTTATATTAGAATATAACCATACACATTATTTTTAGATGCTCGCTGCTGCTTCAAATTCATATTTGTATTTACTTCCACTTGCTAGAGAATTGTACTGCTTGAACGTCATTGATTTGGTGTCCACCAGCAGCAAGTGGAAGTGTGCATTATCACTGCACAAAGGTATAAAAATATACCTTACCTCTTCATCTCCTATATCTGTCTTTATCAGGTGTTGGAAGGTAAACTTACTTGACGATTTAATTAATGACTACAAATATGCAAAGTCATACATATATCACCAAATAATTAAAAGAATTCTAATTTTTACTCTTCTCAAATAAATTCCTTACTGTGAAGAATGTTGGACAATATATTGACTTGTTGTATGTGCTTCCAGACGGGAATGCCCCCCTAACTAGAATTTTACAATACGTGTCGATTACATCCCCTCTTGTCAACATCTCTCCATTCACACCAGATAAAAGGGAATACAAATTTAAACAAAAGGGTGGTTCCTCCCAAACTATATCATTTGTAAACCTACAAAGTAAACAAATCAGAGATTATTTTTACAAATTTAATTTTGATAACCTTAGATCAACTATGTAATTAGATAAGCATATAATTGTTTTGACTAATCAACTATGTAATTTACATACTTTATTTTCTCCAAGGCTTTTAACAAGTACGCCACCTCTTCGTCTTGTTTTTTTTTCTTGGAAAAGTTAAATTGCTTCTTCACATACTATGCACATAAACAAAAAAGGCAATTAGATAATCCATTAAATCTAACAAATTGTTGGTTGCTACTCGGAAAACCTAATGGTTCTACTGTACAAAAATTTTGTACAAAGGTCTGAACCTTTTCCTAGCTACCATGTGTTCTTTTAAATTAAACTTGGATCGCCTGTGGAACTTAACACGTTTGATCCTAAGCTTAATTTATTTGTTCTTTTAGGTTTAGACTTGGATCTCCTGCGAAACTTAACACGTTTGATCCAAATCACCTAGGTTATTAATTTCATTAAATATTAGTTTCCAAAATTAGCTTCCAGTACTGACGCGGCGAGGCACATGACCTTCTTGGATATGGGAGCAACCACCACCGACTAGACAAAGTCTTTTAAGGAAAGTTAATATTTAATTTCCTTAAATAACTTTAGGTCAACTGAAAAGAACAATCAAATCACAAGGAAAAGAAAAACAAAAGAACACTATATCGAAAACAAATTCGAAACATTAAAATCGTATGCCTCTTGTATTTGGTATTATTTCCAAAAATAACTAGTATGATCCGGAAAGGAAAAATACTAGTTATACCTTTTAGAAAGACCTCTTGATCTTCTATCGTATTCCTCTTCTAACCTGATCTTCTATCGTATTCCTCTTCTAACCTCGGACGTTGTGTGGGCAACGATCTTCCGAGATGAGAACCACCAGACACCTTCTTCTTCCTTGCAAGTTTCGGCCATCAAAACTTCTTCTAGGATGAAGAGGTTCGGCCACCACCACCATGCTCCAAGGGATGCTAGAAACAAAGTTTTCTTTCTCTCCTTCTTCTTCTTCTTCTCTAAACTTGATCCGGCCACCATATGAGTCTCCACAAGAAGGATGAGGTTCGGCCATCAAAGAGAAGAGAGGAGGAGAGGATGGCCGGCCACACCAAGGAAGAAAAAGAGAGAGGAAAAATAATAGAGTTGTTAGCCATGAAGCCTCCTCTACCCCCTCTTTTATAATCCTTGGTCTTGACAAATAAGGAAAATTTAATAAAACTTTCCTTAATTCTTTTGCCACTTGAATGAAAATTTATTTAATTAAAAATAATTCTCTTTTCATCATGTTAATGGTCGACCACCTTTAATCCCTTAATCAAGGAAATTTTAATTCACACAAGAATTAAAATTTCCTAATTTGTTTCCGAAAATTTATAAAAAATTCTCCATTAATTTTTCCCTTCATGGTGGTTTGTAAAAAAGAAATTTTAAACACTTTCTTTTAAACATGTGGATGATTTTCAAAAAGGAAAATTATGATAAAAACTAAAACTTCGTTTTAAAACATCTCTCCATAAAAATAAATATTTTTAATTAAAATTCCTCTCCTCTTAATTCCATGTGATCACCTTGTAAATTAATATTCTCACGTTGACTTAATTGGCAAGCAAAAAACGTGAAAAACTTCTCGCGTTGACTTGGTTGGCAAATAAAAACGTGAGTTGCTTAAACAAAGCTTCTCACATTGACTTGGTTGGCAAACAAAAACCGTGAGTTGCTATTCTTGTTTAAGCAATCGGCATTTCACAGCAAGCAATTGCTTTTTACGTTGATCACAATAACATGAGGCATCCTTGGATACGCCAATAACATGAACTTGAAGATAGGCTTGTGTGGATACAAGACTTTTATATAGAGGTTACAATAAGGATCGAGAGGAGGAATTGATTTTGGTCTCCCGATGAAATTAAGCATCCCATGTTCGCCCCGAACACACAACTTAATTCCATCAATAATAATTCATTCCACTAAAGAATTATTATTGAACTACCACACCAATCCCAAATTATATTTTTGGGCTCCTTCTTATTATGAGTGTGTTAGTCTCCCTGTGTTTAAGATAACAAATGTCCACTAATTAAGTAAATTACTAATAACTCACTTAATTAATATCTAGCTCCAAGAGTAGTACCACTCAACTTTATCGTCATGTCGGACTGAGTCCACCTGCAGGGTTTAACATGACAATCCTTATGAGCTCCTCTTGGGGACATTCTCAACCTAGATCACTAGGACATAGTTTCCTTCTATAATCAACAACACACACTATAAGTGATATCATTTCCCAACTTATCGGGCTTATTGATTTATCGAACTAAATCTCACCCATTGATAAATTAAAGAAATAAATATCAAATATATGTGCTTGTTATTATATTAGGATTAAGAGCACACACTTCCATAATAACTGAGGTCTTTGTTCCTTTATAAAGTCAGTATAAAAAGAACGACCTCAAATGGTCCTACTCAATACACTTTAAGTGTACTAGTGTAATTATATAGTTAAGATAAACTAATACCTAATTACACTACGACCTTCCAATGGTTTGTTCCTTTCCATCTTGGTCGTGAGCTACTGTTTATAATTTATAAGGAACCGATAACATGATCTTCTGTGTGTGACACCACACACCATGTTATCTGCAATATAAATTAATTGAGTAACTACATTTATCATAAATGTAGACATTTGACCAATGTGATTATTATTTATAGATAAATGTTTATACCAAAAGCTAGACTTTTAGTATACATCCTAACACAAATTACAATGAAATTTGCAGATATCGTCTTACAGCAATGGCTTGTTCCTCATTTTGTCATATTTGGCAAACATATCTACATCCTTCTCTGCCTCTTCATCAGATTTGTCTTCCATCAATTGTACAATATCAATTTCTTCTTCCATTTCATCCAAATCAATTTTTCCTTTTCCTTTGCCCACAACATCAGATTCTTTGACAACTTGTTTTCCTTCTCCTAGACTTGACACTTTCTCCGCAGGCTCACTTATTTGTATATTTCTACGTTGCCTCTTAGGTAAAGTTTTGAGCCACAATGGACTATCAATTGGAGTATCCCTGTAATTATAGCGACTTCTGTCACGTCCTCTACTACTTCCTGTTGCAACACCTACAGGTTCAATTTGAGGATCATCTACAAGCTCGCTATATTGAGATTCCATGTCTTTATTTTCAACTACTTTAAGTAATTCTTTCACTCTCTCCTTCAATTGCATGTTCTCCATTGTTAGCTCTTTAATTCTGTTTGCTTGAATAATGCAATTACAACACTCCTTAATAATCTGCCTTCCTCCTTCAATGACTTCAATTTGTGATGTCTCCATTGCATGTGGACTGTCATCAACGCCAGCAAGGTTCTCAACCAATGATTTTTCATCTTGGTTAGGGATTAGGTCTATCACAGCCTGTAAGAATATTAAATCACATGTTAAAACAAGACTTTTTAACCAAACTATAGTCAAAGTATTCAAAATTTACCTCTTCATATGAGACTTGATCAATCAATTCCCTCACCTTATTAATATGTGAAGGAATATTTCTCCACTTATTTATTCTTGCTCATTTTATTTTGTATGGTTTTTGGATTAGAACATGCTCCAAAAACCATGCCGGATTCATCATAAGGGTTAACTATTTATAAATGTCCGTAAAATATTAATAAATTTCACATAAATTATACACTTACTGCCAAAAGACCAGCAAATCCCTTTAGGTAAGGGAGGTTAGTGTTAGAATATTTTGTCTAAGTTGATGAAAATATGTCCCCAATCTTAGATAATTGTAGAGCCATAAATTCATGGATTGCTTCAACCAGTTGAATCTATCAAGATTCTCAAAATCATCTACTATATCTATAAGACATAAAGAGACCTTATATGTACTAGAAGAAAATAATACACAAACAAATATATACAAAATATAGAATTTATAAAATAATAAAACATTATCTTCGCTTTCAACGCGATTCCCATAAAATTTAAGCAACTCCTCAATTCTTGATCTAGTAGCTTATTTTTTGTTTGAGAAGTAAGTTAGAAAGAGGTTATTGGATGCTTTAGCTGAATTCATTGGAATTGAAGCTCCTCGGTCTGTAATACCAAGTAGCAATGAAACGTCTCCTTTTGTGAAGCCAACCGGAACACCTGATCAAGTTAAATTATTATTAGATTTCTACCAACACATACAAAAATATTAGGAACATCGTGGACCTGATACGATGCCATATCAAGCACACGTTAGGCCTGCTATTGCATCGTATCAGGCCCATGTTGGGCCTGATACGACATCGTATCAGGCTCACATTGGGCCTGATACGACATCGTATTAGGCCCCACGTTTAACAAAAGATTATATTACAAAATTATAATTTGTACCTGAAAATCTAAAGGTTTGACTACTTGAATCCCAATTTTGAAATATATTTACCAAAATCCCACGGATGTGCTGCATATCTTCTATGTCCAAAAAAATACGAAATGGTGTCTGTTTGATCAACAATATGTGTCGGTCATGTAAAACAACAAACCCTTCATGCGTTCCTTTCTTCGTGGATGCTTGAAAAAACTTTTAAAGTGACCTTGGACACTGTTCCAATGCAGTTTTTGTCCAACATCTACTGAACCCTATACTTTATAAAAATAAAAAAATTAAATCATACTAGTTCAGCTTCTTAAAATCACAGAGTTTGTAAAATAATAACCTTTACAGCTAATTGATGTGGAGAGGATGATGATACACCCGATCGACGTCTTTGCGCTATTATGATACTGGATGGTTGACGTAAACCCTAGAAACCTTCACTGGTGGCTCGCGAACAGTCCTGGTTTTTAATTGTCACGAAATGCTTGATGCCGCTTGCGAAACACTCGAGGTCACTAAACTAGGGTTTCACAAGAGGGCGCTGAACTCGCATGTTACGAATGAGGGAGGTACAGAAATGATCGAATTTATTTTTTTTAAATCAAAGTTATTCAAAAATGTGATTCAGATGTCTGGGAAACAACGACTAAACAGAGGAGATTGACGGGAGGGTTATATTGAGTATTACACATCATTTACCTGTGCCTTTTGATAAATACCAAATGATGATATATCTTTTAGTAAATACAGTATACCATGTACGTCTTATGGTAAATTGCCGACAAGGCAATGTTATCGTAGAAAGTGGTACACAACCGTTACAGTAATCTCGTAACGTTTTTAACGTTATTTACGGCGAATCTCGACTGGCGCACCTCCTCACCTCTAGGATGAGTATCACGACTCCGAAGTGTCACGGTCCAAACCGTTATATTTATCGATTTCTTTTTATCTCATATAAATATCCTAAAATGAGCGTGCTAGAGCATGCTCTTCTTCAACGCGCTCCCGCCGCTACGCTACCTTGTCGCAGGCCCGGCCCTGGAGGAGGGCAAACCTGGGCGATGGCCCTGGGCCTCGATTTTGAAGGGGCCCAAAATTTTTATTTTTTTAATATTATGTTTAATAGTGGAGGAATGAAAATTAGGGCAAAACTTACCGATGGAAAAGTTGCAAGCCTGCAGGCTGCAGCGCTCGCCGTCACGCCGCCTCCCGCCTGCACCTGCGCCTACGGCCTACCGCCTACGAGAAGGACTCAAGATGTCTTCTCCTCCATGTCGCATCTCTTCTTCTTGCTCACGGCTCCGCTCTTCAACGGTTAGCTCTGTCTTCTCCTCCCTGTCGGCTGTCGCATCTCTTCTCTTCTTCTTCTACTTTCGCATCTCTCATCTCTGTCACTTCTCACGAATTTCTTACCGTTGCTTTTGTATCCACAGAGATGAGAGATGATAAATACAGGTACAGCCCATGGAAATTGGAATCGAATTAGAAGTTTCATTGTGATTTGTGAATTTGAGCTTTGGTTGTCTATTGATCACTGTGCTTCCTCCGTTCCTTGCCGGCGTCGCCGCCGGAAAACGCTCGTCCACATCCTCGAATGCTCGCTTCCCTCTGAAACATCTGGTGTTTCAATTTATAGTTTAGGTATGTTAAATTGCTAACTTGCCCTAGTTTCACTTTATCTCTGCACCACTCCTAGATTTCTGTAATTTATTTTTTTCCCTTGCATATCCTCTTCTGTACTATCAGTCTATCACAATACATAGATTAGGACAAATAATAATGTTTTATTTGTTATAATAGGTGTGAGGCTTTCTCAACTTACCCAAGAACCTATGATCTTATTCATGTGGTGGGAATTAACTCTTTGATAGAAGATGCAACTTCGACCAAGGACAGGTATGTGGTCATTATCTAATAGTTCAGTTTTATTATTTAATTGATGGACAAAAATTTATGAGAGCCACCAAAATACGAAAGTGGTGTTTGTAAGTCAAACATATCTTAGAAGTGGTGTTTGGTCACAATTCAATTAGTCCTCTTGATTTAAGTCTTCTTACCACTCAAAATTTTAGTGGTTATGTCGAAGAACAAATAAACAACATCAAGAAATTAGATAAGTTTGTGAGTGCATCATTCGCAAAATGAAAAATATAATGAAAAATATAGTTTTTTCAACAATCACCACTCGACTACTATTTTTAGAAAAGGAAAGCTAATTTGGATTCATCTTTACAAAGAATTCTTTCTGCAAGTTCATTATGATAAACTCAAGCTTTGAGCATATGGACTAATTTATAAAGGTCTTTGAAGAATCAATAAAATCGGATTCAAGATTGAACTTATAGGTGAATATGGTGTTGTAACCATCTCATTGTGCCTTATTTTAGAGAAAATGAGAATACAAAGTTTATTTGACTTTTTTAAGCAGAAGGAGAACGATGCAAAAGCTAATGTGATTTCTTGATTTTTTGGAGTGCTTGATTCTTCGATCTATTTGATCATAGGAGTGAACAAGATAAGTGGAGTAATCCCTTGGATAGAGACATAGAGTGGCCAAGCTACTTCACGAGAAAGTCATTATGGAAAATACGTTACTCTTTATATTTGAAACTGTCACCTTAGCCACATACATTACTCTTTATATCTTCTTTAGTAAGGTGGATTTAGTGTCACTCCTTGGAAGGTAGATTCTTTTATGGTTCCCTTTCTTATTAATGGTTTCCTTGTTGAAAGAAAAATTTTCTATTGGTATATTTGGGCTAGTATAGGATCGACTAGTGTCTTGCTGACTGTTTTCCTACAACTTATGGTGTCAAGAATTGGGATGCGATGAGGAATAAGATGGCTTCTGAAACAGAATTCGAGTGAAGAAATGAGCAGATCACCTGAGATTCACTTTCAATGATTTCTAATTTCTGTTGGCATTGGCATGTGGTTTGATGATATCTTCCCATAAAACCCCTCAAGACCTGCTTCCACCAAATGATTCTCATCTTTAGTAACTTGAAGAACTAACAGTTTATTTTAGTGCCATAAGTATAGTCCCTTCATCTTGAACTTTTTCTTTCACGTTTGGAATCAATAACTTGTTTGCTACATAACATGTGCTAATAGGTTACTAATAGGGGGCTACTGCTATTACTAATCTGAAAAAAAAAAATTAATCCACCATAACTTAGAGTGATACGCCTGTGCTCAATGCTACATTTTTTGCTACATGATATGTACTAATAGGTTTTTAATAGGAGCTACTAATGATCTCAATACAATTGACCTCCACCATAGCTTGGAGTAGTACAACTTAGCTAACCTTAAATTAGTTCCCACGTTTTGAGTTGATTCTAAGACACAGATTTGGTAGCTTATTCATTAAACTCTTAGCTTTTGGGAATTGCTTAGTGATTTCTGCGAATGTGTCATTGGCCATCATTTTGTGCAAAGGGAGAAAGATGTTAGCTGCTTTTTGCAATGAGTTGTTGGCACATGCTTGCTGAGCCCTACCTCAATTATTTGACTCCAAACTTGTCATTTCTATTGATTTTGTCTTTTTAGTAGTTCCATTTCTGACATTCAGCTATGAAAAATAATTAAATCATGATTTTTTTTATTTATGTGCAATATAGAAATGCCCACTCGCCTTTCATCCACTGAAGTATAATTAATATTGTTGTTTCTTTAAGTATCATAATTTCACTAATTAGTTTTAATTTGATAATAATTTAATTTTTTTTAACAGGTGTTGTCTGATGAGGTGCTTAACTTAACGACCTAGGACATTTCCATTAATATTGAAAACTATCATATTCCAGGTGCTATTGTTCCTTTACTAGTGAAATAATTTGAATTATCTATTTTTTTTGTAATTGTTGTAGTTTTATACATTATAATATGTTGCCTAAAAACATCTTTCCGGATGTGAGAAAAGGAAAAAAAGGAAAAAACTAGAACAATTGACTGAATCACAAAGAGGTGCTATTAATAAATTCTTTATTAAAAGTTCTCATGGAAATCCACAAAATTCAACTATGACTGTGAATGATGTAGATGAGTGTCATGAGATTCACGATGCTAACGAAGAAAGGGAAAATTTGAGTGAGCATGAAAATGTTTTAAATAGGTTAGATAATGAGAATATTGACATAATGAACAATTTATTTCTTCACTTGATATATATGATCTAAGAAATTGGGATAATCTTGATAACAATGCACGTGATATTTTAGTTGAAAAAGGGCCTATGAGAGAAATGAATATTGTATATCCTTTGGACGACACTTCTAGACATTTTTCTTGTGCTCATTATTCTAGACATTTAAGCAATGGAGAAATAAGAGACCGAAAGTGGTTAGTTTACAGTAAATATGTGGATAAAGTTTATTGTTTTTGTTGCAAGTTGTTTAAATCTGAAAATAATAGAAGTTCACTAGCAAAGGATGGATTTAGAGATTGGAAACATCTTAGTGAACGACTTAAAGAACATGAAAACACTATTGAACATATAACTAACATGAACACTTGGAATGAATTAAAAATGCGATTAGATAAAAATCTAACAATTGATAAAGACCTACAACGAGAAATTTCCAAAGAAAAAGAGCGTTGGAGACAAGTTATAACAAGAATAATAGCATTTGTAAAATGTCTTTCTAAACGTTGTTTGGCTTTTCGAGGATCTAATGAGAAACTTTATCAAGACAATAATGGAAATTTTTTGGGGTTGATTGAAATGATTGCTGAATTTGATTATGTGATGCAAGATCATATTAGACGTATTCAAAGTAATGAAATTCATTATCATTACCTAGGTCATAAAATTCAGAATGAGTTAATTTCTATTTTAGCTAATAATGTTAAAAGTGTTATCATTAATAAAATTAAAGAAGCAAAATATTTTTCAATAATTCTTGATTGTACCCCGGATATAAGTCATCAAGAACAAATGACTTTTATAGTACGATGTGTTAATATGTCAGATAATAAAGTGAAAATAGAGGAGTACTTTTTAGAGTTTCTAAAAGTAGATGATACATCAGGTTTAGGACTTTTTAACGAATTACAAAATGTATTAAAATCACTTGATCTTAGTATTGAAAATATTAGAGGTCAAGGTTATGATAATGGTTCCAATATGAAAGGAAAACACCAAGGAGTTCAAAAGAGGTTACTTGAAATAAATCCAAGAGCCTTGTATATGTCATGTGCTTGTCATAGTCTTAATCTAACTCTTAGTGATATGGCACATTCTTGTGTTAAAGCTGTTTCTTTTTTTGGAATAGTGCAGCGCATATATACATTATTTTCAAGTTCTCCTAAGAGATGGAAAATTTTACTTAATAATGTGAAAGGATTAACCGTCAAATCTTTGTCGAATACTCGTTGGGAAAGTCGTATTAAAAGTGTTCAAGCTATTAGATTTCAAATTGTGGAAGTGAGAGCAGCTTTACTTGAATTAAATAATATTTGTGATGATGCAAAGTCAATAAGTGAAGCTGAAAGTTTAGCTAATTCAATTGAAAATTTTGAATTTTTACTTGGTATGGTCATTTGGTATGATATCTTATTTGCTATAAACACGGTGAGTAAGAAATTACAATCAAAATCTATGTGCATGGACTCTGCCATGAAACAATTAGAAGGTGTAATATCATTTTTTGAAAAGTATAGGAATGATGGTTATGCTGCAAGTTTGACTATTGCTAAGAGTCTTGCATTAGATATGAATATAGAGCCAATATTTACAACAAAGCGCCGTATTTTTAGAAAAAGACAATTTAATGAAAGAGAAGATGATGAAGTTTCACTATCATTAGAAGAGTCTTTTAGAATTGATTATTTTATTGTTATTGTGGACATGACAATTGCTTCTTTAAAATGTAGATTCGAGCAAATGAAAACTTTTGAAAATATATTTGGCTTTTTATTTGATTCAAAAACATTAAGAACTTTGAATGATGATGAATTAAGAAAATATTGTGTCAATTTAAAATCTACTCTAACTCATGACAACTCATCAGATGTTGAGTTAGATGATTTATTTACTAAATTAAAAATATTACAAACGACTTTACCAAATATGATAATGTCTGCAATTGATATTCTTGAATTTGTTCAAAGTGTAGATTGTTATCCAAATGTTGCAATTGCTTATAGAATTTTATTAACTATGCCTGTTACAGTAGCATCGACTGAAAGGAGTTTTTCAAAATTAAAATTATTAAAAACATATATGAGATCATCAATGTCTCAAGAAAGATTAAATGGATTGACAATTTTATGTATTGAGAAAGATATCTTAGAAATTCTTGAAACTGATAATATTATAGAAGATTTTGCAAATAAAAATGCAAGAAGAAAGTATTGTAGATAAATTATGTATTATTAAAAATTTAATTAGGGTCTCATTTTATTATTTCGCCCAGGGCCGGGCCTCTTCAGTCGAAGGACCGGGGCTGCCTTGTTGGCCCTAGGTTTAGGGTTAGCGTCTCCATCTACTCCACCGTTGCCTCTGCTTTCAAATCGGCGGCGCCTGCGACGAATATGGATCGCCAAGGGGCGCCGGTGGAGTGGCCCGCGGACAAGGTGAGGGAGACCTTCGTTCGGTTCTTCGAGAGCAAGGGGCACGTTGAATGGCGGTCGAGCCCTGTGGTTCCTCTGGATGACCCTACTCTTCTCTTTGCCAACGCGGGGATGAACCAATTCAAACCGATCTTCCTTGGGACGGTGAACCCCACGACTCCGCTAGGACGGCTCAAGCGGGCGTGTAATACTCAGAAATGCATTCGCGCTGGAGGGAAGCACAACGACCTCGATGACGTTGGGAAGGATACCTATCATCATACGTTCTTTGAGATGCTTGGCAACTGGTCGTTCGGTGATTACTTCAAGACCGAGGCCATCTCTTGGGCGTGGGAGCTTCTAACCGAGGTTTTCTATTTTTTCCTATTCGTCTCCTACTTTCCAATAATAAAGTCTCGATCTTTAGCGTGCGTTTCATATTCGTCTTCAATTGTTTTACTAATTCAAACTATATCTTTCAGAAAATAGCATTGTTTATTGATTTTCAATCAAATTACCAGTCTTTCAATACAAAGTCCAACGCCGGTTGAGTATGTTTGAATATTCATGGTGCTTGTCGGAGGCTGAAATTGTTTCCTTGATTTTATTTAATTTGAGTTTTTACAAGTCAATGCTTGTATGTTCAGGTGTTCCAAATCATTAACTTTTACTGCTTCACATAAAATGTACGATAGCTTCTGCATATTAATTGCTCAGTGCTAAGTCAATTCATAGTTATTTATTGACTTGCAGGTATATAAATTGCCTAAAGATAGGATATATGCTACTTATTTTGGTGACGATGAGCAGCTGGGGCTTCCAGCAGATTTTGAAGCTAGAGATACATGGCTAAAATTTTTGTCACCTGTTCGGGTGTTGCCCTTTGGATGTAAGGTAAGATATGATTAGTAACATAAGTTAGTGTTTTGTTTTTTCATATTACCTGTTTATTTGAAATTTGAAATGCCGTGGGACTTTCCAATCTGCTTTAAAATTGATTTGTTTGTAAATTCTGCATTTGCTTTTGTGAATAAGGTTATTAGGAGACTCAATTTTGAAAAATCTTTATCAAGTATTAGCACTGTGTAACGAATACTCATAATGAATTGTGAATATATCTTATTTCATTCTTCTATTTTAGTAAAACTTCTCTAGTTGAGAATTTCTGTTTTCCAAAGAATACAACCTTACATAGCTTCTCATACTGTGAATCAAAAGAAAGAATTTGTGATGCAAAGATGAAATTTTATTCTGGAATCTTCAACTATATTAAGGTTTTTGTCCACTGAGGAAAAAAAAATGAGCGAAAAGGGTTATGTTAACTATTTTGCAAAAACTAATTTCTATCAGCTCAAGAAAAACTGACCTATCTTAAAATGTGCAGCACCAGCTGTTAGTTGACATTTGACTGCTTCCACAAGTCTTTAATAATTTTAAACTATTTTGCTGATATTTAGCCCACATAATAGCAAATGCTTAAGGTATAGCTATATTTCAACAGAAGGGAAAATGCACGGTTTTTTTGTCTATCTCACTCCTATCATGTGTTTATGGAATAGTATATAATTAGAATATCCACATATGAAAGCTTCAATTATATGGACATGCAATTTTCCTATTCATCATTAATACGTCCCTTACATTGACAACCAATTCTATGCATAACAATGATGGTTTTGACAAAATATCATTTCTTAAATTTGGCTATAATATCTTAACATTTATTCCAAGGCATGAATAAGGTAATTTACCTATGTAACACAAGAATCAAAGTCTCAAATGAATAAAAGGATGAAATATACTTAGGGTGTAAAATCAAAGTGTCATATCTTTTTACACTAGTTATGTATGAACTCATTGAACACATCTAAGACACTCTATCATGTTTGCTTGCAGATGATATTGTTTTGGTTGATGAAACATGTGAAGGAGTAAATGCTAAGTTTGAACCTTTGCAAGAAAAATTAGAAGAAAAAGTAAAGGGCTTTAAGGTTAATAGATGAAAGACAGAGTACATGGACTTTAAATTTAATAGTAAAAGATGATAGTTTAAATGAATAAAAGGATGAAATATACTTAGGGTGTACAATCAAAGTGTCATATCTTTTTACACTAGTTATGTATGAACTGGACACATCTAAGACACACTATCATGTTTGCTTGCAGATGATATTGTTTTGGTTGATGAAACATGCGAAGGAGTAAATGCTAAGTGTGAACCTTTGCAAGAAAAATTAGAAGAAAAAGTAAAAGGCTTTAAGTTTAATAGATGGAAGACAGAGTACATGGACTTTAAATTTAATAGTAATAGATGCAGCAAGACAATTGTTGAGATAGAAGATGACAAATTACCTGTAATTAACTTAAAGGAGATGATGAATTACTTGTAATTGATAAATATAAATATTTAGGATTGTTATTGTAAAAGGATGGAGGAGTTGATAGAGATGTTTCATATCGGATATAAGTAGGATAGTTGAAATGGAAGAGGGTCTTAGGTGTTTTTTGTGGCAGTAAGGTATCTCTAAAGCTTAAAGGGAATTTTACAAAATGGTGGTTAGACTTGTTATGTTATATGAAGTTGAATGTTGGATTATGAATCAAGTACAACAAAAGATGAGAGTCACAGAGAGGAGGACGTCAAGGTGGATTTGCGGACATAGTGGATGTGCGAATATACAAGGATGGACAGAAATAAGAAATGAGAATATTAGCAGAAAGACATGTTTAAGATGATATGAACATGCATTTAGGTGACCAATAAATGTCCTAGTTTAGGAGATGTGAGATCATGACAAATATGCACATCAATCGAGAAAGAGGAAAACGAAAGAAGACTCAGTTAACAATGAGAAAACAAAATAAAATTCATTTAAATATAGATGAAGATATAGTAGGGGGATCGAGCCTAGTGATATAAAAGTATCCATATAACTGAACCCACTTAGTGAAATAAAGGATTGTTTGTTCTTGTTGTAGATGAAATCCTTCCTCTTATTCATATCATCATTCTGCTATTCCAAGTTTTTTTCTAGAACAGTTGCATAATTTGTGATTATTATATGTACTCATCACCTTTCTTACTTGACCAGTTTTTGCTCCCTCTTCTGTTTACTTCATACGTATTGATTAAATTCTAGATTAATTCTTATGTCATGCAATACAATTCTCAAAAGGGCGGATCAAATTTTGAGTGGAAAGGCCCAAATTGGTATTTAAAAAAAACTTAAACAGTTAAACTTGTTTTGCATTACTATGTAATCTGTAAGTGTCTTTTCCAATCTGGTTCTTGATTACTTTGTTCAATTTCTTGTGCTCAATTTCTGTTTTGCTCAAGTTATGATTAAGCTTCATGTTAGCTTGATCTATATGGATTGCCAATCTGTTTCATAACAATTATTAAAAGTTTTCCATATGTAATTCTTTGTAATATCAACAGGACAACTTCTGGGAAATGGGTGATACTGGTCCTTGTGGCCCTTGCACAGAAATACATTTTGATCGTCTTGGTAATCATGATGCTGCATCTTTGGTTAACAATGATGATCCTACATGCATTGAAATTTGGAACCTCGTGTTTATTCAAGTATGATTTTATTTTTATTTTGTCTTGTTTTTTAATAATATTTATTTTCTTTTTTAATTGATTCTCCTTCTTTATATTTCTTTCTATACACTTTCACAGTTCAACCGGGAAGCTGATGGAAGTCTGAGGTCTTTGCCTGCTAAACATGTTGATACAGGCATGGGTTTTGAAAGATTGGCTTCTATTCTTCAAAACAAAATGAGCAATTATGATACAGATGTATTCATGCTTATATTTGATGCCATTCAACAAGTATGTTATTATCAAACTCCTTTGTTTATTTTTGAAATACATTGAGATTTTGATGAAATCTCCCTGTTAATGTTTACAGGTGTCAGGGGCTCGTCCTTACTCAGGCAAGATAGGATCTGATGATATGGACAAAGTCGACATGGCTTATAGAGTGGTTGCTGATCACATAAGAACACTTTCTTTTGCTATTGCCGATGGTTCCCATCCTGGTAAATATTTCAAAATTTGTGTTTCTGAACCATATGGTTTTATCTATTAGAACTCTTAAAGTCTGTTTGAAGTTTTCAGACCACCATAAGTTGTTAGAAGCAAGTAAGTTCCAGTCTTTTTCCAAACAGGGCGTCTAGCTGATTCCGATTGTAATATAGATCACTATGTTATTCCATATTTTCATGCCTAAATATGCATTTGAGGTATGGGGAATTCTGGAGCTCTGGAAAATAATATTTTTGCTCACTGGAAGTCTATGATGTTTTTTTCTAATCCTTAAATATTGTTGTTAGCTACTTGATTGGAGTAGGTAAAATGAAATCGCACAACTCTATTGCTAATGTCATCTGGGGTTATGGATATTGTCAATGTATTCACTTCCTGATAAATTTAACGGCACTTTCTTCTCAATATGGTATCTAGAAGTTGCAAACTTTCTTGCTCTTTATGCCGCACCTCTAGTCATTCCACTCAATATCATCAATTCAGTCCATCTATCTCAGCATCGTCAGCAATCATTTAGCCAGGTAATGTTGCTCAACGTTGCATTGCTTTCCTTTTGGCTGTGTTGACCAAAGCTGCCATAGCCATTCCCTTGAGCTTTTCATACGATTTTCTAGCAGCAAGGCCAATTCGAATTATCATCTTTGTCATCTTCAACAACTTACCAACCTCATTTAGTGGGATAAAGACTTGGTTATTGTTGTTGTTGTTGTCATCTTCAACAACTAGGATGCATATATAAATTCTTAGATAGAACGAATATACATGATGAACTGTTCAAACAGAGGTTTCTAGTATTCTGTACCTGACATTTGGTCGTTATGCACTGTGTCAAAAGTAGTTGTCTGATGTTTTGTAATGGAAGGGTACCAGACAAAGCTACCAGTCAAGCATAATTGATTCTCTCTAGTAGCCAAGATTGTATGCTTAGCACACTTGCAGCCTAAACTTTCCCTGTTGTAACATCTCAACTTTAGTTATGGTATGCCATGATTTTGATTGTTTGTGCATGTAATAAGGTATCTCAGTTGTCAACTTCTTATTTGTGAATGACCTTTGATTGCATATCGTTCACATATGTATTTTTTTTTCTAATCTGTTCACCTTTGCTTGTGTTTCATCTCATATAAATACCTCAACAAGTTGTCATATCTACAGGAAATGAGGGGCGGGAATATGTTCTTAGGCGCATTCTTCGACGAGCTGTCCGATATGGTAGAGAAGTTTTAAAAGCACAAGAAGGATTCTTTAGTGAGGTAAGGTGTAAACAAGACAGTGCTTGATCATCATCATGCACACATCTTGTGTTGAAGCGTTATGCTTAAGTGATGGATGTTAATTTCTCATGTCTTCATGTTTGATTTTCTCTAACAGACAACCCTAAATATGTTGTCAAACTACCCGTTGAAGAAGTGGATCAAAGCACAAAGTCCTTTCTCTATGCATATTTCTTGTTTTTACCATTAGAAGAATGTTAATGCGGGAAAACTTTTTTTGTCAGATAAAAACAGTCAAAAAAAGTCTATATTGCTGGGATTTGAATAAATTATTTTTTATAAATACAATTAAAATTTCTCCGCCATCATGTTAATATTTCTAATAATCATGTATCGAGTTTATAGAGCTTATTGTGCATTTGAGCGTTGAGTTATTATCAATATCCTAATGGATACGAAAGTCCATGGCCTCCAACTATGATACTTGAAGATTCCATAGTAGATGCATTGTTGAGAATGATTATATGATCTTTATTGTGATTGGGTGGACATGAATTTGTTGATGGTGAGCCGTCTTTATGCACAAATGATTGATGCTAGGCAATTTAGAACTGCATGTCTAAGTAATCCTATCTTATCAATATCCTAATGGATATGAAAGTCCATGGCCTCCAACTATGATACTTGAAGATTCCATAGTAGATGCATTGTTGAGAATGATTATAGGATCTTTATTGTGATTGAGTGGACATGAATTTGTTGATGGTGAGCAGTCTTTATGCACAAATGATTGATGCTAGGCAATTTAACTGCTAAGCTGTGTGTTGGTATTATGATAAAAAAAAATTAAACTCTGCTACCTAGGTGCTTTATGAAACTATCTGGAAAAGGCTTTTTTTCACAATAGGATTACTCGTGTTGAGGACTTTTTCAATTCTAGATCAATCTCATATTGCCTTTGTTATCATTAGGATATAGACATTCAAAAATGTAACTTTGATCTTGTTTTCTATGTTTGTTATTTTTTGTCTCATGATTGCAATGATATCTAGTCTTGTAGGTATTGTTGCTAAAGTGATGGGCGATGTATTCCCAGAGCTGAAGCAATACCAGTCTAAGATACAAGAGATAATAGCAGAGGAGGAAGCAAGTTTTGGAAGGACATTAGTAAAGGTAAATGTTTTATTCATGTAATTATAGATGCCAAATTGAAGCCATGCATCATATTTTTCTTTTTTTTTCCCTCTGAAAAATATTTCTTTTGTTATAATATTATTATCTTACCTATTTGGTTCTTGTTAATTCAATTTCATGTCATTCTTTAATATCTCCCAGTTGCAATCAGAACTTCTATAATCAGTCAGAAAAGTTGGTTTTGACAATGCATGAGTATAGGTCGTATAATTGCATTTTATTCAACTTGCCTTTATGTTTGACCGTTATTTGAATTGCATTTCTCTGTTTGTGAATATTCAAGATCTTATTATTGTGAAGTCTGTGAAAGAAGTATATCAATCTGGAGCAGGGATGAAAATGCCATTAATTTAGTTGTGTTCTCATCATATTCATTTGTTAAACATGTAAGCTGCATTGTCTTCTCCATTTATATGTAAATTCCTCCAGTTAGATGTCCACATACTGTGAATGCTGCCCCACTCAATTTGGCGGTCCATGTCATCTTCATATATTTGATGAGCAATGAGCTTGGAAGGTGGTACAGCAATAGTATCAAGGATCACAGCAACCAATTAGTTTCTTGTTGTTTATTACTATATATTATTTGATCATTTATCAAATTTTTGTATTGGTAAATAATACATAATGGAGCGCATTGTTTTCAGGGAATTGAGAAGTTTAAGAAGGCTGCGCAGGATGTTCAAGGCACTACAATAAGTGGGCAGGCATGTACTGTTAGTTGTCGTTTAATTTAGTTGTATGATCATTTATGTAAATAGATTTGTCTTTTTATGCTCTCTTTGTTGTTACATTTCATGTAGCATTCATGAGGGAGAGAAGTAAGCTAGGGAAAAAAGTTTGCAGGGATATGATAGAGAAACTGATCTCTCAGATCGTGTTCCCTTGAAAATCTGTTCCACATATCCTTGGAGGAAAAAACAAAGGAGTGAGGGAAACTTTATTTTCTAAACTTAATTGCTAAAAATGAGAAATGAACTTAAGATAAACAAGAAATAAAATAATATTTTACTGAAATGAGTGATTTTTTGCCAAAATAAACACTTTCTGTTTGACTTTTCGGTGAAAGAGAAAACTGCAGTAGGTTTGAGAAACCTTTCCTATCCCTCCAGTTTGTTCAAGGAAATGGACGGAAACGAGTGACATGAGAATTCTCTTCTCAATCGCATTTCATCCATCTCATTTTTTTTGCTTGGAAACACAACTTTAATGAAATATTCAATTTCTTACTTGGTCTTAATGTGACTATTGTTTCTTACAGTCAATTACTTATTTCCCAGTTAATTTCAAACTTTGTTGTTATTCATGTCCTTTTCCTTTTCAGATTGCCATTTCTTCTAATTTTATAATTGGGTCTTTATAGAAAAAGTAAGAGTGCGTTTGGTACGCGTGTTTTCCATTTTCATTTTTTTGGAAAATGCGCGTTTTCTGAAAAATAGTGTTTGGTTTGCGTTTTTCGTTCTTGTTTTCTAAAAAAATAGCTAGCGTTTTCTAGAAAAACAGAGAATGACAAAAAATTGTTTTATGTTTTCTAGAAAACGCGTGTTTTTCATAAAATGAAAATGAAAACGGTGTAAACCAAACGTACCCTAAATGATTTCTATTTTCCCTTATTAAGTGAGCAGGTAATATTGATATCATCCTTTGAAAAGAGGGCTATTACATGCTATATAGAGTATGCACCACATAATCTAAATCTAAGACATTTGAGGTGGGATTAATCCCCTTGCACCTATAATTTTTAACTGAAAACTCAATAATTCTCCGCACTCCCTTCAATCAGGAAGGAATATACTATATCTGTATAGCTTGTTATTGAGTGGAGGAAGAGGAGAAAGAAAGAAAGAGTGTTGAGGTAGGGAAGAGGGAATGAAGAGATTGGGGGTGGGGGTGTTGATTTCCTTTGTTTTGTTTACTTGAAAGTAAAGGAGGGAAGAGGAATGAGAGAAAAGGACAACTTTAACCTTCAATTTATCATTCTTGATATTTGAGATAAAAAGAATCCTTACACTTTATTGAATAGTGAGGCATATATATATATAAACAAGGGGCCTATTTTAGGAAACTATAATTAGGTTATTTAGTAACTAATATATACGGATATTCTATATATATATATATAATACTCCCCTTTAAGTTGAAGGATAGATACTAATCATACTCAAAATCTGAACTTTATTTAAAGCTTTTGTGAAGATGTCTTCGAGTTGTTCTTTAGTCTTCACATATCTTATAGAAATCAAGTTTTGTTGAATTTTCTCATGAACAAAATGACAATCAATTTCAATGTGCTTAGTTTTGCTCATGAGACACAGGATTTGATGCAAAATGAAGAGTAGCTTGGTTATCGCACCACAGTTTTTTTGGTACTGAAATTTTAAATCCTATTTTAGTCAAGAGTTGATATATCCACATTATCTCACATACAGACTGTGCCATAGCCCTGTATTTTGACTCAAAACTGCATCGTGACACAACTTTTTGTTTCTTACTCTTTCATGAGACTAAATTTCCTCCAACAAAGATACTATATAACCTGAAGTAGATCTTCTATCCATTTTGAAATCCGCTCTGCCCAATTTGTTTCTAAAAAACATTCAATATGAGTGTGCCCATGATTTGCATATACGATACCTCGTCCGGGTGTTCCTTTCAAGTAATACAAAATTTGCTCTAACGTTGCCCAATGATGACCAATTGGAGATGACATGAATTGACTGATAACACTAACTGAATATGCAATATCGGGATAAGTTACAGTAAAATAATTTCTTTTCAACCAACCTTTGAGTTCTCCATCTCTTGTGAGGTGCATGTTCTGCACTACAAGGCTTTGCCCTCAACTTTCCTGTTCAGTTAATAGATCGAGGATATATTTTCTCCGAGATAGAAATGTACCTTTTTTACTCTAACTTCATATTTTAGCATCTCCAAGTCTTTTGTGTGAAACTGAGTATCAATGAAAGATTTGAGAGATGAGATTCTCATAATATCACTATCAGTGATAACAATACCATTCATATACACAACTAATAAAATAATACCAGCTCCAGATTGCTTGTAGAACACAGAATGGTTAGATTTGCTTTTCATCATACCAAATTTTTCAACAATCTGACTAAATTTTTCAAACCAAGCACGAGGACTTTATTTCAAATCATATAAGATTTTCGAAGACGACAAACTCGCCCTGAGTCCCCCTAGCAACAAAACCAGGAGGTTGCTCAATATACACCTCTTTTAAAAGATCACCATGAAGAAAAACATTCTTGATATCAAGTTGATGTAAAGCCAATGATGAGTAGCGACCATTGAAATAAATAATTGAACAGATGTCAACTTTGTGTCAGGAAAACAAGTGTCTGAATAATCTATACCATAGGTCTGAGCATAGCCTTTAGCGATAAGACGAGCCTTTAATCGGGCAATTGAGCCATCTGAATTGACTTTAACCGCGAATACCCATTTGTATCTAATAGCCCGTTTCCCTGAAGGTAGATCGACCAAGTCCCAAGTGTCATTGTCATCTAAAGCATTCATTTCCTCTGTCATTGCATCTTTCCAACCAGAATGAGATATGACCTCATGGACAGTTTTAGGAATAGAGATAGACTCAAGTGAAGCAATACAAGAATAAGAGGAAGACGATAAGCCGTTATGAGAAACAAATGAAGTAGGATAAGTATACTAGCGTTTACGTTTGCGTAACGTAATAGGAAGATCATCGCTTGGGACTGGATTGCGAACTAGTAGGTGTAAGACATGAATCAAGAGGTTGACGCCTGGAATAGACTTGAATAATAGGTGGCTTAACATGAGCCAGTTCCGGGTGTAGAGGATGTGATAGAATTTACCAACAAATCATCATCCTCCACTTGATGAGTCGGAATAGGTGAGGATGAGAAATAAGGTGTGTCTTCCATAAAGGTAATGTCAATTGAGGCAAAATATTTGTTAATACTGTGGCGATAACACCTATAACCTTTTTGAAGACGAGAATAACTAAGGAAGATACACTTCAAAGACTTGGGATCTAATTTAGTGTCATGCGGACGAATATCCCGAACAAAACAACTGCTACCAAATATCCTAGGGTTAATAGGAAACAATTGACTTATTAGGAAAAAGGATTTTGTAAGGGATCTCATCGTGAAGAATGACATGCGGTTAATAAGAAAATATGCTGTAGAAACTACATCGACCAAAAAGGTTTAGGAATATTCATTTGAAATAAAAGGTCTCGTGCAGTTTCAAGAAGATATCTATTTTTACCTTCAGTCACTATTTTGGGATGGAGTATCAACACAAGAAATTTCATGGAACATGCCATTCTGACTCATATAAGATTGGAATAAATCGGACGTATATTCCTTGGCATTATCACTTCGCAAAGTACAGATGGATGCATTGAACTGAGTTTTAATCTCAACAAAAAGACACAAAACAAAGAAAATAACTCAGAACAATTTTTTATTAAGTATAATCATGTTACATGAGAATAATCATCCACAAAAGTAATAAAATACCTAAAACCAGTTTAGACAAAATAGGACAAGGACCCAAATATCAGAATGAATTAATTCAAAAGGAATAGTAGCTCGTTTATTTACTCTAGGACTCGAACTAAGACGGTGATGTTTTGCAAACTGACACGACTCACAATCTAACAAGACACCTTACCATATTGTGGATAAAGCTTTTTGAGCAAAGGGAGAGATGGATGTCCCAACCTACAATGAGCCTCGAAAGGAGAAATGACATGAGCAAACAAAAGAATTTGGGAGCTGTGTGTCAAGAATGTAGAGGCCTCTAGACTCGTGTCCTTTACCAATTATCTTCTTCGTTAAAAGATCCTAAAATAAGCAATGATAAGGAAAAAAATGAGATGCAACAGTTAAGATTACGAGTTAGTTGACTGATATAAAGCAAATTAAAAGATAAATTAGGTAAATGTAAGACAGAAGATAGAGAAAGCAAAGGGGTAGGATTGATAGTGCCAGATCCACGAACACAAGATGGAGACCCATTAGCTAAAGAGGTAGGAGTGTTAGCTTTGGACTGAAAAAGTAGAAAAGAGACTAGAATTGCCTGCCATGTGATCCGTGGTACCAGAATCAATGACCCATCTGGAAGATGAGGAAAGAAGACATGCATTTTGTTTACCTGAATCAGCAATAGCAGTGACAGAGGGAGATGAAGACTTGATATTTTGAGAACTTGGCAAATTCATTTGCAAAGATAAGAACTGATTTTTATATTGAAGTTTTCTACAATCAAACTTCGTATGTCCTTGCCTATGATAGTAGTTGCACACAATACCACCCAAATTCGGCGTTCAAGTTTCAAAGTCCTGTGAGCCACTTCCTTTATTTCCATTGCGATTAGTTGATCTTCCAGGCATATAATTAGTATTACGACTCACCAAAGCATCACTAAGAGGAACATGTGTTGTACTTTCTGTACGAGGAACATGACTAAATACATCTTGTAAAGAGACCTCAGAACTAGAGAGAACTTGTGACTTAACAGACTCAAAATCAGGAGATAGGCCAGCGAGGAAGCTCATGATAGCCATCTGCTCTCGTTGGCATTGGTCTACCTTCATATCAGGGCTAATGGGCAACAACATATTAAGCTATTCTTATGTCTTCTTGAATGCTATAAAATAATTGATCAGTTCTTGTTTTTCCACATGATAAAATGCTTTGCAAACCTCATACATGCGGGAGAGATTCCCTTTTCCAAAGTACAGAAATTCCAAGTAATCTATTAGTTCTTTAACAAATTCACAGTGATTGATCAAACCAATTACCTCACTATCAATACAATTCCGAATTTAAAGGAACAAACGAGCATCCTCTCTAAGTCATGCTTGCTACGAATTATCTCGAGGAGGGTCATCAATCAAATGACCATCTTTGTCAATACTTAATAGATAAAGACGAATGGTCTTGCTCAAATCCAAATAGTTTGAACCATTTAACTTATAGTCTGTGATGTTAGACATCACAGACATTACATCTGTCACAATAGAAGACTTGTTTTCCGCCACAAGACTTTATCTCAAAGGAAGTTAAATAAAAGAATTTGAGACCGTGGGGATTTGAAGGTAGCAGTGGGCAGGCGCACGTGCATGAGGAGGGAGATGACATCGAATCAAAACTTAGGGTGTGCGCGAGGATGAAGAACAGCGGCGATGGAACCCGGGCCGTCGATGCTGAAATTGGCAGCAGGGGCGTCGACACTGAAATCGGTAGCAAGGGTTGTCGGCGATGAAATCGGCAGCAAGGGGTGTCGGCGCCAAAATCAGCAGCAAGGAGGGAGAGGGAGAAGAGAAAATGAGTAGATGCTCCCGGAGAGGCGACGACAATGGCCCAAGAGAGATCGGGAATAGGTAAAATCTTAATTTCTAATCCCTAATTTTGACCGCGGCTCTGATACCATGATATTTGAGATAAAAAGAATCCTTACACTTTATTGAATAGTGAGGCAAATTTATATACAAACAAGGGATCTATTTTAGGAAATTATAATTAGGCTAATTGTTAATTAACCTAATAGATAGATATATATTAACTAATATATATGGATATTATGGTACCTAATATATAGAGATATGGTATCTAACATATATTGATAATAATTCTCAAGACATGCAATGGTAAACTTTTTTTTTTTTCCTTTTTTTCTCCTCTCACACACACTTTCAAGTAAACAAAAGTGAGGAAAAACGATTCAAATTGATCTTATCTTTTCCCTTAACTTTTTTTTTGTTTTCTAATCCAGGTAGACAAGGCAAATTGCTGCTTTGCTCCTTCTGTCCCTATCTTGAGTCCCCTTCCTCTTAAGTAAACACAACATTAAGCTAGAAAATGCTTCACAAGGAGAAAAGATAAAACTAAGATATGACCATGATGAAAAAGAAATGCAATACTAAGGCATCCAGATAGAGAGAGAGCATGAGGTTAGATTGCAGGAGACAATACCTTGTTTATTCTCAAGTGGCTTCCTCTGTGACAGTGTGGATAACATGCGTTGGACTGATGAAAGGAGAGAAGTAAATCATTTGATGACTGTATCCTTGGTAACATGCAGGGATTGACAAAGTGGGAGAAGGAAAATACTTGATGAAGTCCTCCTGGTGAATGAGGATGAAGTGAGTATTCCATTGAATAAATATAAAGAAGAAGCAGGATACCAATCTTGATCTGGACCTGGATCTGATTGGTTGTCAATAGATGGAGGGAGATCAGAGAAGAAGTAACTAGATGCTTGTCTTTGACCCCAAAGATGAAGAATCAAAGCTCTAATACAAGGAGGAAGAAAAATCTTACTTGCTGTGAGGCAAGTGCGAGTCTGAGTAGTAGATGGATTGCAGTTGTAGAAAAGCAACAATTAGACAAGATAACTGAGGTTGTTGGTTTTGCGCTAGTTGCTCCACTAGTTTAGGCTGTCAGAATAGATTGACTGCTTTCATTCAGATAGCAGTTTTTTGGCATGATTCATGCAGAGGAGTTGGCAACTAGTGATGAAGGAGAAGAGGTAGTAGGTGAAAATAATATTGTCCGGGGAGTGCACTGCTGGAGATGCCAATGGTGCGCTGCCACAGTTTGTGCTTGGTGAAAGTACTGGAGGAAGAACCACAATGAAAAGACGAGGGGGAGTAGATCTTGTCAGGAAAGAAGAGCAACTGTTTCAGTAGGAAGAACTCCCTCTTTGCTGATTACAAATAGAGAGCTTTGTCCCAAGGAGGGAGTAATCATAGGGTATACAACTGGCCATGGTTCTGCCCACTGACTGGATCTGGTGTCAGACCTACTCGTGTCCGTGAACACTTAAGAATGAGCAGTGTAGAACTTGATCTCCAGGTTGATGATGATGTTGAAAAGAGACAGTTGGTGCAGTCGAAGCGAGGTGTCAAAAATGCATAACACAGGTTCAATTCCTAGAGGAGCAGATACCTTGTGGATCTCTATTAATGGCCACCGTTATACTGGGTTAGATTTGTGGTTTTGGAACAACTAGAAAGGAAGGTACTGCCTTCCTGCTCCCTCTTGGAGGGGATAACAATTATTGAAGCTTGTGATTCCCTTGCTGAGCTTTGGTCAGGTGTATTTTTTGAGGAAGGCAATGTAGGGTGGTGAAAGATTAATGGATGAATGGAAGCTGTCATCAAAATTGTCGCCCTCTCCCTGAGGGGATTGCTTTAAAGAATCTAACCCTAGATCACCTCTGATATCATGCTAAGTGGACTACTACGTCATGTATATATAGGATGCAATAATTTTTCACTTTTTTTGTGCTCCTGTCTTTATGATTGTTGCCCGTTAGAACTTTCTTGCTTTCGGTTTGTACTTTTATTTAATACTATGTTACAGTTCCTACATCAAATTAATTTCTTTCTTGTGCTTTACTTGGAGACCTATTTTTGGCAGGAGGCATTTATTTTGTGGGATACCTATGGGTTTCCTATCGATTTAACTCAGGTGAAGTGTTTTAGTCAATGCATATATTTTACAATCTCTTCTTGTTATTGAATTTTTTTCCCAATATCTATTTCCTTAGTTAATGGCTGAAGAAAGGGGACTTACAGTTGATGTGGAAGGTTTTAACATTGCTATGGAAGAAGCCAGACAGAAGGCCAGGAGTGCTCGCAGTAAGGTGTGTGTGTTTTATTTGGAAGATGGACTTACTGATTATGATGTGTTAATAATGTTTGCTCATCTTGATTTTTTGTGAGGAATACCTCATTGTTCAGTAACTTATCGGATATTAAGGTAATGAATAACTGCCTGAGATTTTATTGATTTGAATAAATTTGAAGACTTACTACAGATAAAACACATTGTAGGCCTAGGATGAGAAAAGGGATATGGTACTTGAATTGAACAGGATTACATATTTGAGTTATGTCACTGTCTTGGTTCCATGTTAACTGATTATGCACTAATATAATTTTTAGAAACAGCTGCAAGATTCTCTTCTCAACTAGTAAGTGATAATTTGAAAGAGTATATTTACTTTTTCTCACCTTAGCCTTTGTGGTAGTTTCACTACATGATATTGTAGTTGAAATCAATTATCAATTTGAATTATGGAGACTTGCTTCTATTACTTGGGTTGATGATGACCAAACTCATGAGTGCCTCTTGAATGACATCAGAGAATTTAGATGCTAACTAGAAATTATAGGCACAAGAAACTTCTAGAAGTAGAAAATTGACATCGCTATTTATTAGGAATGCCATCTTGATGGATAACGTAGTTCATTCTTGTAACTAGCATAATTTATCTACAGACATGATGAAATTGCATTGATGTACTGAACCTTAATCCTCGTTGATTTTAAATTCAATTCAATCTACTTAAAGGTTGTAAATTTAGTTTATGGTGTTGTTTGGACTGGGTTGCCATCAGCAACGTGCTACCTTGGAACTAGTATGGATGCTAGTGGTTTGGAAACTAAGGTTGACTTGTATAACCACTTGTACTGAAATCCAGTTTGGTTTCAAATTCAATTCAATCTGCTTAAAGCTTGTAAAGTTAGTTTACGGTGTTGTTTGGACTGGATTGCCATCAGCGACAATTTACTGTAACATTGGAACTAGTATGGATGATACTGGTTGGGAAACTAAGGTTGACTTGTATAACCACTTGCACTGAAATTCCCTTTTTGTTTTAAATTCAATTCTATCTGCTTAAAGCTTGTAAATTTAGTTTATGCTGTTGTTGGGACTGAATTGCCATCAACAACAATGTACTACCTTGGAATTACTATGGATGCTAGTGGTTGGGAAACGAAGGTTGACTTGTATAACCACTTGTCCTGATTTAGAATTCACTTATCTCCTCTGTTTGTCAATGCTATTTTGTGAAGTGCATCTGCTGTATCATGCATATTTTTAATGAACAATTTTCACTTTTAGACTGATCCTTTCCAGACTTGTTCCATATCTACATGAACCTTATTGTAAACTTTTCTGAGGCTGTTTAAGATATTCTAAATTTATTGCATTTCAGTTGTCATTATGATATTTCTGTTGCTTTATGTGCTTGGCAGGTGGTTGGGGAATCCATTGTAATGGATGCCGATGCTACATCTGAGTTGCATAAGAATGGTGTGGCTACAACAAATGATAGTTACAAATTTATATGGAACCAGGTTTAAAAGAAAGATAAGTTTTGTTATCATTTGTACTGGACTTCTTGTTTCCATTTCTAGAATAGATGTTATCTTTTCATATTTGGAGCTTAGCATTTGATATGCACCTAGGTTTTCTACTAAGAAAAACTCGAAATTGTAATTTTTTTCTTGGTTGTTTATGCTTGTTATCTCAGGCCAATTCAGTTGCTATGCTAGCTTAGAAACCCTGTTGACTTATATTGCAATTAGGTTATCTGTTCCTGCTTGGGCAAAGTTTTGGCTATTGCAATTGAAGATAAGTAATTAATACAGAATCTATTTTTAATTAGGAGCATGAAAGTGTGGTTAAAGCTATATACACTGGTAGTGAGTTCATAGAGATTGCTCCTGATGTAGCTGACATTGGCATCGTGCTGGAAAGTACAAGCTTCTATGCTGAAAAGGGAGGACAGGTAACATGTGCTTCTCAACTTATAAAATATCTTCAAATTTTGTAAATAAACTCCTTTTGATTGTATCTTACTAAAAGTTAAATTGTTTCTCCTGTTTTCTACTTCCATTTGCATTTCTGAATAGTCTTTTGCCTTCTGCACAATTTTTTTCTTGTCCAAAGCATTTGTGTGAGCTAGGAATTAAATTGTTTCTGTCTCACATTTTTGTGTGGATATGGAAGTTGTATTCAGTGGGCATAAAGTAATGGCATGAGACTGTTAGGACCAAAAGTAGCTAGAAGGTGGGTGAATAGCAGCCACGTGCTTGGTGCTCGTCGATACTTGTTTCTTCAAAGATGCACAGCGGAAATACAAGAAACAAACCACACAACGCTAACAAGGTTGGTTTACTTGGTATCCACCTCACAAGAGGTGACTAGTCCAAGGATCCACACCTACTCACGCACCCTCCACTAATAAAATCCTCCTTTTCGGTAACTACCGAAGGCGGAGAAGCCCTACAAGACTCCCAATACAAGAAGAAAGGAAAGGGAAACAAATACAAGCACAAAGCTTACAATGAGTTCAGAAAACCCTAACCCTAGCTTCTCTTCTTGGCTTTGATCCGCCTCTTGACTTGGAAAACCTCCAAGATCCTTCAAGAACTGGCGATCTGAGCTTTGAGAGTGCTGTGGAGGAGCTGGCGAGAGATCTGAGATGAATCGGTGAAGGTTTGCTGAAGGAAACGCTCGCCCGCAGCTAAATACGACGCCAACGGTCGGATTCCGATCGATTGGATTGCTCCCAATCGATCGGGGAGGCTTTGGATCGATCAACCGATCGATCTAGAGCGCTTCTGTGCTTTCTGGAATAGCCTGGATCGATCGGCTGATCGATCCAGGGCTTATCGCGCACAAACTGCAGCTCCCAATCGATCCACTGATCGATTGGGACCTCTGGATCGATCCACTGATCGATCCAGAGCTTATCGCGTACAAACTGCAGCTCCCAATCGATCCACTGATCGATTGGGACCTCTGGATCGATCCACTGATCGATCCAGAGGGGTTCTGTTCGTGGGGACTTCACCGGATCGATCAGCCGATCGATCCAAATCATCTGGATCGATCCACTGATCGATCCAAATCTGCTGGATTGATCAGCTGATCAATCCACTCTTGGTTTTTGCCCAAAACCAAGTCTAAGGCCCCTTAAACCAACATCCAGTCAACCATGACTTGTTGGTACATAAAACCTAGCATCCGGTCACCCTTGACCAGCTAGGATTCTCTCACCAAGTGTCTGATCAATCCTTTTGACCCACTTGGACTTTTCTCCTCTTGCCAAGTATCCGATCAATCCCTTTGACCTACGTGGACTTTTCTTCTCATGCCAAGTATCCGGTCAATCCCTTTGACCTACTTAGACTTTCACCAGATGTCTGCTCAACCTTGACCCATCTGGATTTCCCCGTGCCTAGCTTCACTCACCAGGACTTCCCTTCTGCCTAGCTTCACTCACCAGGACTTCTCTTTTGCCTGGCTTCACTCACCAGGTCTTTCACCTAGCTTTACTCACTAGGATTTTCTTCTGCCTGGCTTCACTCACCAGGACTTCCCTTCTGCCTAGCTTCACTCACTATGACTTCTCTTTTGCCTGGCTTCACTCACCAGGTTTTTCACCTAGCTTCACTCACTAGGATTTTCTTCTGCCTGGCTTCACTCACCAGGACTTCCCTTCTGCCTAACATTTCAGTTAGGACTTCCCAGTATCTGGTCAACCTTGACCTACTTGATTCTTCTTCAACCAACCTGATCAGACCCTGATCAGAGGGGAATTGCACCAAACAATCTCCCCAAATGAACAACTGCACCTGCGCTTGTCCATATCATCGAAGTCTTGTATTGTCAAACATCGAAACCCAAACCAAGATTCAAGCTTGGTCAACCAGGTCAACCTTGACCTGAGGGATGTTGCACCAACAATCTCCCCCTTTTTGATGTTTGACAATACCAACACTATCACTTACAATACCACATGTAAGTTAGGCTTATCCCATAGCCTAAACCTTCTTCATGCCAATGGGTAATGAATACATAAGTTAAGTCCTTCATTTTCCCCCTAAGAGGGCAAACTCCCTCTAGGTAATGAAAGCCTAACTTACTCCCTTTCATTCTCCCCCTATTAGCACACATCAAACAATGCCCCATTTTTGGGCACACATCAACAAATTCATTTGTTGAAAACTCTCCCCCTGAAGAGTTGCTCATCGTTATTCACAACTTCACTCGTTGTGATCAACACGATAATGAGGTCCCATCCCCTTCATTATCTTTAACCCTATATTCTCCCTCAATGTAGGCAAATACCCATCCTTGAGCATTATCCACTTGAACAATGAGGATATCCACTCCCCATTAAAGTTCAAACGCTCAACCTTGAGCATGTTCTTAACGGAAGGTTAACCACCTTCCAGGGTTTATGAAAAAATAATTTTCATGTCTTTAAAGAGTCCCTCCCCCTAAAGACATGGTGGTAACTTCTGTCATTGCACCAACAATGACTTGGAATCCCTAAAACTTTAGGAAACCTAATTTTAGAAGTTTTGAGGTTCAAATATTCAAAATTTGAAACAAACCTCAACCTAAACTTCAACTTAGCCTTCCTTAACCAGTCCATCCTTGTTTTCAACATGAAAACACTCTTTTTATGTATACAAATGTATTTCGAGGGGTTAGGAATGGTTCCCTAGACTAAACTTGGTTTGGAATGCTGAAATCAGGCTTTCCCAGCCAAAATCAACTTCCTCAATCGATTGGAGCTGGGTCCCAATTGATTAAATTGCCTTGAATCGATCCACTGATCGATTCAGCCAGTCTGGATCGATCGACTGATCGACCCAGCGAGCTTCTGCTCGCGAGAATGGCCTTCTCAATCGATCGGCTGATCGATTGAGGCACTCCAATCGATCGGTTGATCGATTGGAGTTCTGATAGTTGCTGAAATTCCATTTCAGTCAACTTCAGAAACCCCTAGAAAATTCTACAAAAATCTAAAAATTGTGAAAATTTATGTAGACATTATTTAGGGCATATACTATCATGGAAAAATAATTTTATAAGAAAATACTTCATATTTTCCAAGATTGACACAAACTAGAGAACTTGCAAAAACTTTAGTGTTTTCTTCTAGTTTGTGCTCAACTAATCAATGATGATCACTATCAAGAGATGGGTTTCATCAAGGTTTTCCAAAAGCATTTTAAAATGATTTTCAAAACCAATATCCCACCATGTTCCTTGGGCTCAATGCACATGACTTGTACATTAGCTTTCCCAATGATGGGAAAACACATAACTATGTGTTTTGATGAACTTAAGACTCAAAAGAATGCACTAAATCAACATCTTGAGTTTTGTTCATCATCCTAACATCTCACTTGTATCTAATGTGCACTAAAACACATACAAGTCACCTTATGGGTCTTTGTGAGATGTAAAAATTTAGTTTTGCCCTAATCTAGGGATCATGCATATCTATCTAGGCATTTTTGAAAAATAGACATCCACCAAGGGTGTTACTTGTTAATTAATGTCATTTGTCCTTAATTGCAAGGAATTAAAAATTAATGCATGAAATGATATGACATACATCAAAAATGAAATATTTTCAAAAGAAAATTTTCTTATAACTACATGATGTATGTATGGCATGACATGATATTTTTGTATTTTCATAATTAGGCATGAGTGCAAAATACGAAACTAAATATGATGTCATGTCATATAATGGGCAAACAATCATGGCAAGGTTTAGCATTAATAAGATACTTAGATTACCTATCTAAATATCCTAAAACCTTAGCTAAACTTAAAAACTAAACCTAGATTGTCCAAAGTGCTTCCAGAAAGTGCCAAAACCTAACTTGGCATTTTTAATTCTCTTGATTACTTTATGCCAATTGAAATTAAGCATATTCCTCAAGTGTTGGCATATTTCATTTTTCCACAAGAGTAGCACTTTAAATTAAGGCTTAAATTGCCTTTAATTTTCTAAGAACTTACCAAAATCCCAACTTGGTAGTTCTTATGATTTCCCAATTTGTGCCACTTTAAAATAAAATCGATACTTCTCCAATTTGGCACATTTTACTCTTTCATGGAGTAAGTAATAATTTCATTTCATTTTTAAAGGTTAACAAAAACCTTGAAAATACTCCTTGAGTGTCAATTTCCTCAAAGTTGGGTTAACTACCCTTCTTCTTAGAGTTGACACTTTCTAACCCATCTATGGGGTAGAGAAAATGCTCCTAGGAACCCAACACCTATTGGTGCTCCTTGGGTGCTCTAGGTACTCACTAGGGATAACTTCCCTAGATACCTTCCTAGTGACCTTGTTTGGCTTCTTGGAAGCCTTGGTCACTTTTTCTAGGCCAACCCTAGGGATTTCCTCCCTTGTGACCTTCTTTGTGACTTTCTTTGACTTCTTTGAAGTCTTAGTCACATTGGTGGCAAAAATACTCTTAGGGATGACTTCCCAAGTATTTTTGACTTTACCACTAGGCCTAGGGTTAGTTCCATAACTATATGGAACTCTATGGTAAGTAGGCACATCCCTTTTGATCTTGGGTTTGTATCCCAAATCCCTATGGCTCTTGGATGGTCTTTGTCGTCCTACACCTAGGTTTTGCTCATTTTGCCCTATTAGGATGTTTTCCATCCTTTTTAGGGTCTTTTCTAGTTTATCAAGTCTTGACCTCAAGACTTGATTTTCCATCACTAAGTCCTTTGATTTTGGTTTTTCATTAAGTCCATGAGCATTTTTGTTTCTAGGCTTGTAGCTAAAATCCTTAGAGTTCTTGCCTAAAATTCCATCTACCTTCCTAACCCTAGGTATGGTAGATTTAGCATGGAGAGCCATGTGTTTTTCCTTAATACTATCATGCTCTCTATTCTTATGGTAAATAGCATTAAAATGATAAAGACTTGACTTAGCATGCTTTTTACCATTGTTCAAGGGAGTAGGCTCAATAAATGATACATTTCTTTTTACCTTGGAGACTCCTCCTTGAGTTGAGCTTCCTCCTTGAGCCTTGACCGCATTCTTCCCCTTGTGACATTGACTAATGTCCCTTTTGATTGCACAAAAAACACACAATGTGCTCCTTGCACCTTTTTGTTCCGGGAGCGGTCTCCTTGGGCTTCTCCTTGCTCTTTTGTGCCACTTGGCCCTTCTTCTTGGCCAATTTAGGGCATTTACTTTTGTAATGCCCTTTTTTCCTACACTCAAAGCAAATGATATGATTTTTGTTATTTTCTATTGAAATTGTTATACCTTTGCTGGTAGGGGTGACTTCTTCTCCTTTTGATCCGGAGGTAGAAGCTTCCTCTTTATCCGAACTTGATACTCCTCCAATAGATTTGTCTTGACTTGTGGAGGTGGAAGCTTCTTCATCCTCTTCTTCTTTTGACCCGGATGTAGAAGTTTCTCCTTCTTCTTGATCCGGCGTCACCAAAGATTGCTCCCCCTCAATCCTAGAGGTGGAGACTTCCTTATCCTCATCTTCTACATGGAACAAGGAGTATGCTCCCTCCTTGCCTTCTTCATTGCATTCCTTTGAAGATAAAACTTCTTGGACTTCCTCTTCTTCGGAAGTTGAGCATCTCTCAACTTCGGAGTCCTCTTCCTCTTGAACTTGCTCCAATGAGTCGCCCTCTTTGGATTCCTCTTGATTTGGTACAGTGGAGGGTTCTTCATGGATTGTTGCCAATTTGCTCCAAAGCTCATTGACATCATTGAATTCTCCGATTTGAGCCAAAATATTGCTTGGCAATAAATTGACCAATAACTTGGTCACTTTGTCATTTGCCTCGCTCCTTTGAATTTGCTCTTGGCTCCACTTGCTCCTTCTGAGAGTTTTACCCTTTGAATTTCTTGGAGCCTCGAAGCCTTCCATTAAAGCAAACCATTGCTCTATTTCCACCATCAAGAAGTTTTCAATCCTTGATTTCCAAAGATTGAAGCTTGTAGATGTGTAAGGTGGAGCCACCCTTGTGTCAAATCCAAGTCCATCTTGGAATTGCATCTTGAAGTTGAGCTTCTTGAATTCTTTGACTTTGATGAATTTTCTCCAACTTCTTCACCCTCTAGCTTTGCTTGTTTTGTTTGTCCCTTCCGGCGATGATTCCGGTGAAGAGCGACCTTGCTCTGATACCACTTGTTAGGACCAAAATTAGCTAGAGGGGGGGGGGGGTGAATAGCTCGTCGCGTGCTAGGTGCTCGTCGATGCTTGTTTCTTCAAAGATGCGCAGCGGAAATACAAGAAACAAACCACACAACGCTAACAAGGTTGGTTTACTTGGTATCCACCTCACAAGAGGTGACTAGTCCAAGGATCCACACCTACTCACGCACCCTCCACTAATAAAACCCTCCTTTTCGGTAACTACCGAAGGCGGAGAAGCCCTACAAGACTCCCAATACAAGAAGAAAGGAAAGGGAAACAAATACAAGCACAAAGCTTACAATGAGTACAGAAAACCCTAACCCTAGCTTCTCTTCTTGGCTTTGATCCGCCTCTTGACTTGGAAAACTTCCAAGATCCTTCAAGAACTGGCGATCTGAGCTTTGAGAGTGCTGTGGAGGAGCTGGCGAGAGATCTGAGATGAATCGGTGAAGGTTTGCTGAAGGAAACGCTCGCCCGCAGCTAAATACGACGCCAACGGTCGGATTCCGATCGATTGGATTGCTCCCAATCGATCGGGGAGGCTTTGGATCGATCAACCGATCGATCTAGAGCGCTTCTGTGCTTTCTGGAATAGCCTGGATCGATCGGCTGATCGATCCAGGGCTTATCGCGCACAAACTGCAGCTCCCAATCGATCCACTGATCGATTGGGACCTCTGGATCGATCCACTGATCGATCCAGAGCTTATCGCGTACAAACTGCAGCTCCCAATCGATCCACTGATCGATCCAGAGGGGTTCTGTTCGTGGGGACTTCACCGGATCGATCAGCCGATCGATCCAAATCATCTGGATCGATCCACTGATCGATCCAAATCTGCTGGATTGATCAGCTGATCAATCCACTCTTGGTTTTTGCCCAAAACCAAGTCTAAGGCCCCTTAAACCAACATCCAGTCAACCATGACTTGTTGGTACATAAAACCTAGCATCCGGTCACCCTTGACCAGCTAGGATTCTCTCACCAAGTGTCTGATCAATCCTTTTGACCCACTTGGACTTTTCTCCTCTTGCCAAGTATCCGATCAATCCCTTTGACCTACGTGGACTTTTCTTCTCATGCCAAGTATCCGGTCAATCCCTTTGACCTACTTAGACTTTCACCAGATGTCTGCTCAACCTTGACCCATCTGGATTTCCCCGTGCCTAGCTTCACTCACCAGGACTTCCCTTCTGCCTAGCTTCACTCACCAGGACTTCTCTTTTGCCTGGCTTCACTCACCAGGTCTTTCACCTAGCTTCACTCACTAGGATTTTCTTCTGCCTGGCTTCACTCACCAGGACTTCCCTTCTGCCTAGCTTCACTCACTAGGACTTCTCTTTTGCCTGGCTTCACTCACCAGGTTTTTCACCTAGCTTCACTCACTAGGATTTTCTTCTGCCTGGCTTCACTCACCAGGACTTCTCTTCTGCCTAACATTTCAGTTAGGACTTCCCAGTATCTGGTCAACCTTGACCTATTTGATTCTTCTTCAACCAACCTGATCAGACCCTGATCAGAGGGGAATTGCACCAAACAATCTCCCCAAATGAACAACTGCACCTGCGCTTGTCCATATCATCGAAGTCTTGTATTGTCAAACATCGAAACCCAAACCAAGATTCAAGCTTGGTCAACCAGGTCAACCTTGACCTGAGGGATGTTGCACCAACAGAGACATATTTTGCTGTGGGCATGGAAGTTTTTTTCAGTTGGCACAAAGTAATGGTTTGTTGAATCATCAAAACAGTGATATCCGATGTTGTCATAATCCAGATCCTTCTTATAAACGTAAATAGGTTTATATGATCAGACTATAGGATTGTTATGTAAAATCTAAGGGGGTGTTTGGTTGATGGGTTTGGGAATGAGGGAATGGAATGATAGTAAAAGATAGTGTTTGGATTGTGGGTTTGGAAATGACATTTTGGGAATGATTACTAGATTTATGGGAATCAACCAAACCCATATAACTTGATGGGTTTCATTTCCATTCCTATTTCCATTCCACCCTACTATCAAACCTATACCCATAGTCATTCCTATCATTTAACCAAACGGCCCCTAAGATTCTATACTTTTATTAAAATATTTTGGAGCTATTTTTTGATTTCTATGTTTTATCATGTATATTAAATTAAAATATATAGCATAATATGCATATTTTATACACTATCATTACAATATCACGATGCATAAATAAACTTATTCAAATAGTAGATATATACAAAATAAAATAGAATTCTCAGTGTTCCATATTTATATAGCTAGTAAATTCTATAAGATTGACAGTAATGACAAGCATGAAAAAGAGTTGTTCTACTTAGTTCTTATCTTATGTAATTTAAAATTCCCTCAAATGATATGAAATGGAAAAAATATTCGTTGCAGTAAATATCAATTTTTAAATGTCTAATTGTATGTGCATTTTTTCTATTTATTCATGGTTGGGACCAAGATACCATATTGGAACAGTAAGCAAGTATAGGATTGGATCTTAGGATTATAAGATTCTATTTAGGATGTGGATCTTTTAGGTCGGTTTGGATCATAGGATCTTGAACTCCTAAGGTCCAAAACACAATTTTGACCACTATGGTTATATCCATTTCATGAATTTAAGTGTATAAGAAATCATTATATGAGTTTGTGCATGAAAAACGTAGTATGGAACATGCCCTGAGACAATGATATGAAGCTCAATTCCCATGAAATTGGAAAGAAAACGATGAAGGTCTCAGGATGAAATACAAACTAGTATAATAAAATGATAAATCTCTTCCATCTGCACATGTGTTATAAACTAATCCTATGGCTTCATGTACCGGAGTCTGTCATGTTGACAGCATCACATAACCCCAAAATTTCGAACATAGGCCTGTTAGTGATTGAGTGTCATGATTAAGTGATCAACTATTTAGCTGAGTGGATGATGTTTTAAGTTATGAATATACTAGCAATTGTGACATCTTTACTTTAGATGCCTTTTAGTGTATATCAAAAATAATAAATATATGGTTTGATCAGGTGGATTGTATTAACTTCCTTTTGAATTGACACTATTTTTGTATTTTTGTCATCCTTGTGTTTTTGTTTGTTATTGTGGTGTTTCAATTTACTTTAGAGTTTGCTTGGTGGGCCTGTTTCCTAATTCTACTGATCAAATATGGAATTTGACATTTGTTCCCATCCTCAGATCCTCAGATCTACTTTGACATTTGTTCAAGAAACATAATCTTTCACTTCTTTGCTGTAGATATATGATACTGGGTCAATTGAAGGGTCATTTGGATCATTTATAGTAAACAATGTTCAAGTTTATGGGGGCTTTGTTCTTCATATTGGATCTGTTAATGGAGGGAAGGGATTGTATGTTGGTGATAAAGTAACATGCAAGGTTAAGTATACCCATTATTTGAATGCCCTTATGTTTTTCCTAGACCAATATAAAAGTATTTGTTGTCCTAGCAGGTTGACTATGATAGACGGTCTCTGATTGCTCCTAACCACACATGTACTCACATGCTTAACTTTGCTCTCAGGGTATGGTTTAATCCTGATTTTCATGTTTCTGGCTTTGTGGTTTTAGCCTTGCTATTTGTTATCTATGCTTATTTTTGACTGAAAGTAGGAAGTGCTTGGGGACCATGTTGATCAAAAAGGTTCAATTGTTCTTCCTGAGAAGTTGAGATTTGATTTCTCTCATGGTACTAGTCACTTCAAATTTATGTAATTCTTTTTGCCAAATTTGACCATTCAGGGACCTTATTTGTTAACAAAAATTTGGCAGGAAAACCTGTGCATCCTGAAGATTTGAAAAAAATTGAGTCAATTGTAAACCAACAGATCACAGATGAATTAGATGTGTATGCAAATGAAGTAACCTTGCCCGCTGCGAAGCGCATAAATGGATTAAGAGCAGTTTTTGGTGAAGAGCTATCTTGTTCTGAATAATTTAGCCTTAATTTTTAACTTGCCTTGGGTTTTTGTAAAAAATTTGGGGTGTTCTGTGAACCTAAATACAATGTATATTGTGCTCATTCTTAGATCTATCCTGATCCTGTGAGGGTTGTTTCAATTGGACGTAAGGTGGAAGATCTTCTACAAGATCCCGACAATAAAGAATGGTTATCCATATCAACAGAATTATGTGGAGGTGTGATATTCTTTTTGACATTTATGGTCATTTCCTGTTTTATGTAGACACTAGTTTTCTCTGCCAGGAACTCATATATCAAACACACGAGAAGCTAAGTCATTTGCCCTTTTATCGGAGGAGGGAATTGCTAAGGGAGTAAGAAGAATAACAGCTGTCACGACTGAATGTGCATTCAAGGCCTTAGAGTTGGCTTCCTCTATGTCTGCAGAAATTAGTGAAGCGTCCAAATCAGAAGGAAGCTTACTGGAGAAGGTATGGATGCCACTTTGATCTGTGAGTTTCTGTATGCAGATCCTGTTACAGCAATCTGTCACTTGCTGTGGACAAATAATATTTGTTAAGCTCATGTCTTCAATTCTGGACAAGTGGAGTCATATATTCACTATTGAATTGTTGAGAAGTTTTATCTTCAAGGTCAAGGTTAATACCTGCATCCCTAACTCAGGAAAATAATTGACCTTATTTTGGATCTTGGGCATGGATAACCATAGCAGGATTGCAATACCCTACAATCTATTGAAAATTGTTCACCAAAATATCATCTCAAAGTTGTCTTTTAAATTATAATCCATAAAGTGCAGTTAATTGCTCCATATGCTAGGTTATTGTATATAAATTTTCCATTATATTAAGTTGTTTAAGTGGCATATTATTCAATTAAAGTTGTTTAATATTTAAATTTTAGTTGATTTCCAATAGTTGGCACTCATGGTTGCTGCTTGTTTATATATGTTTTAATAATAAAATTTGGATGAAGAAATGAACTGAAAATAGCTGGCTCATGACTGCTTGTTTATTTTTTTTTTTAAAAAAGGTAGCCCGGTGCACGAAGCTCTTGCCATGCGGGTCCTAGAGAAGGATTCATTGTACACAGTCTTACTTTGTTTTTTGCAAGAGACTGTTTCCCGGATTTGCTGTGACCATTTTTGTCACATAGCACATTTATTTAAGTATTTGCAAAATTAAAATGAAGCAATCGACAGAATGTGCTTTCTGTCATGTATTATAGTTGACAAAAAATAATAATTATAATCAGGTAATATAAGAAAATATCATTAAAGTTTTTGGCCTTAAAGGGGCTCTTTAATGCAAGCTCTATTGAAGAATTACCACTACAACAACTATTACTGCTTTTACCATAACACTAGATTGCTTGCCTACGATGCTTTTGATGTTCAAATCAGCGTCTTTCAAATCCACAGTAGTCAGTAGATTGGTCAGAGCAAGTGGAGAATTCTGAGATGTTATTTGTTCTCATCATGATGTTTGCATTTAACAATGAAGCAAGTGGAATTCAGCAGTGGAGAAATATCTTCTTATATTTCTACTCTAGTTCTCTACCTTTCTCTACTTCCTCACTCCCTTTTCCTCTCTTTATTGACGCTGGTACGCGTGCAGTGCAATTTCTATTATACTATTGCCTGTTCTTCAGGATAAGGTGAATTTTATCCTAGTACATTCGGTAGCATATTTTCTTGTGAGGGCATAAACTCACTCCATTCTTTCTGCCTTTTCTGGCACAATTACTTGCAATAAATTTACTGCTTAATGTTGAGAACTTGTGATATTGCACTTCATTCTCTCTGTTATATGTATTTCTTAATCCTCAATTAGATTGGCAAATAGCTTTCCTATGTTTTTTTCTTTCTATTCTTTGTCAAAAATCATGCTTCCTCAATCTGTGTATCTAGATGATGCACAGTTCATTATCTCATTCTCGTATATTTTAATACTTAACTAACATGATGTAGATTGGCAATTAACTTCAGTGTTATTGTCTCCTATTTTGTAACATAAATCATGTCTCCTCAAGCTGTATTTAATCAGTTGGCATAAGGAATAGAATCCATAATAGATAGCTATCGGAAGGGATACTGATGCTCATCCCAGTTCCCTAATTATGATTGGTCTTCCAGAATGATGCTCACCAACATCCTAAACTCAAATTTTTTACTTAGTTTCTTGCGTTGCCTATATTTTTATACTTAAATATCTTACTTTGTTAGGTATATCAAACTTTGTTTTTCTGTCTTTTTGCAGAAAGTTGCTGCTCTGAAAAGTAAAATAGATGCAGCTGCCATTCCAGCAGCCTTAAAAGCAGATCTCAGAACCAAGATTTCCCAATTGGAGGTACGGATGGTGTTTTGCGGATCCTTAAATTTTTTTTGTAACACGTCTGACCAGGATGGCATTAGAAAGTTGAAAAAGAAGATTGCTGAAGAAAATGTTCAGAAAGCAGTTAAAGCAGCAATTGATGTTGCAACAATCGCTGCTTCTGAAGGAAAAACTTTTTGCATCACTCAAGTGGATGTAGGACTTGATACTGCTGCAGTGCGTGAAGCAGTCTTGAAGGTTTTGGAACAACAGGTGAATCTCTTTGAACGCCTAACTATATGTTTGAAAGAACTAAGTACTTGCAGAAGCCTTTTTTAAATAAACTCCAGTAGGAGGAAATTTAAATTTCTTGTGAAAAATCTACCCTCTGATATATTGGTACATTGCCAATGACTGCATTGCAAGCATGAGATGGTCTCAACCTCTTGGTACTGCTTTATGTTTAACTGAATAGAAAAATTGCTTCTGTAGTATGCTGCACTATTAACGGACTTATTTCCTTGTCTTTCTTTCATTTTGTGACACTTCCATATGCACTCGCAGAAACAATTTACCATTATTATAGCTTAGTTCTATTTTAACTTCACAATTCCTCACTTATATACATTTCACTTTTCTATGTATCATTGATTTTTTTTGTACATACTGGTGGGTTTTCTGTAGGGGTTACCAATTATGGTATTCAGCACTGATGAGACATTGAACAAAGCTGTGGTGTACGCTGGAGTACCAAACACTAGTCCAAAGAATGGGCAAGTAGTTTTGGAGTGGCTTAATGAAGTTATGAAGCCTCTTAAAGGAAAGGGTGGTGGTGGGAAAAACGGCATTGCCCAGGACCAAGTGAGTTGTTCGATGCTTATTAACACAATAGCAGATATCAAAATGGATTTGTTTTCTAGTTAAAAATTCTTACCATGGCATATTTTTGCAGGGGAGTGACGCATCTTGCCTCGGTGAGGCAATGGACATTGCTGCAAAGTTTGCTTCGCTGAAGCTATAGCGTATCTGGATTAGAACAATGGAAGCTGATTAATTTGTAATATATTTGCCTAGTGACCAGTGTTTCAAACCAGTACCAGTTCTAGCTTTTGCAGCTGAACATTCTTAACGGCAAAGCATGATATTTTATCAGTATTTATTGGCGTCTTTTTCTCGTTCTAAAACATTCTCGTGCTGTATGGGATAGTTTTTTCTTTCATTTTAGCATTATATTTTTTTTGCTCATTCTGGTTATTGTTTGTTGACGAGTCAAGTAAATTTTACATTGTGCTATAGTATTGGGTTTTCTCTATAATGACAAAGTCACAAGTCGTCTATTAACCTGCCTACCCCCTTTTGAATTGCTTCTATTTATTATTTGTTTCGTGTAGAAAAATGTCCCCAAATATTCTTCAAATTGTAAAATGTTTGTGCCGAATGTTTTATACGTTGATTTCAACATGAACTCTGCGAGTTATTTCCTGTTTGAAGAAATTTGCATGTTAATGATTCTGAAACAATTCATCCACGGATTCTTGGGATAAATTTGTATGGTCAACTTGAGTTAATTCTGAAATCAATTTATGATTTGTTATAGGGATTGTGTAAGATCGTTTCGCTTAACTTTACATACACGCTTTGGGATATCGAATAACTCATTTGAAATGAGAATAGAAACAAAAATAAAAATAAAACGTGGCAATTTTCTTGTTAAAAATAACACAAAGTGTCATGTTTGGGTAAAAATGTCCAAGCATGTTTGTAATGGTGATTAACACATGCGCTTGGTTCGCATCAGCCACACCTTGTATAACGATGCTGATGATGAAGTGGAAACGTTGTGAGGTTCGTGATACAAGGCATGATGGAGCTAGTGATGTCGCTCAGCATTTGTACCTCCAAATTGGCGTGTGCACCAAAAGAGATAAGGAAAGAGAGTTATGCCGAAGGGGAAGGTGCTCAAGCATCAAAAGGTCGTGGAGGATAGCAAAGGTATCCAGCCAGCCACAAGGGATGTATAGTTTGGAGTAAATAGTTTAGTGCAAGGAGAGGCGAAGAGATAAAAAGAAGGGGGCAAATTAAATTAGCTTTTCGAATACGTTCAATTCCACTTTCCTCTTTGCTTTAACAAAAGGAAACGAGGAATGATGTGCGATCATTCTATCCTTTTTTTTTTCCGGCCAGTAGTCTCATTGAGGAATCTAATTCCACTTTTGTTATCTCACGGTGGATAAACAAAGCCTAAAACAAGCAAGTCTTTAATTCCATTCTAAACCCACACAAAATCCTAATTGTAGTAAGCATTCCAAATTTAGATCAATGTGAAAAATGGAAAAAAAATTTGTTCGACCCATTTATAGTTCACAAATTAGAATGGCCAAGCCCCCGGATATTAACTGAGGTGAATTCAGTTTGGATAAGGTTGAAATGGTTCATTGAAATTGACGCAGAACGGCCAGAATGAGCGTTTCAACACGGAAACGCCTTATGTTGTGTGTCAAATTTTCAGTAAATAGCATTAGTTGTTATGGGATAACGTTCTTAGTTGTTATAACGGCAAAGAAGACATGGAACGGAACGGAACGGAACGGAAGAAGAAGGCTCTGGTTTTTCGACGTCTCTCGACATCACTATTCTTTATTGATTTGGAATGGAGACATATGATTTTCCAGTGTCGAATAAGGAAGAATTTTCCGTGAGATTTAACCATTTAGGGTTTTGGCTCTATGTAAAGGAAGATGAAGAGAGGGTCGGTGTGAGATGAGGAAGGTCATGTGCATGAGGAAAGAAGGTTACGGGTTTAAGGGCAAATAAAATTAATTAAGGGGAAAACTTAAGAAGAATGAAAATAGGAAAACGAAGAAAATTAGTCTAAATAAAATTATGAAAAAAAATAAATGAAAATAAAATATGGAAAATTATACCTTATTTCATTGAAAAAGATCATGATATATGATGTGGTGATAAAAGGGAGCCCACCTAGTTTGGATCAAGAGTGAGGTCAACTGCCAACGTGAAGATCAAAGTCAAGGAGGTCAAAGCAGGGGAGTCAACGAGTCTATCCAGGACAACCGAACGGAGGTCGGCTACAAGTGTCTATCGGCAAGCGACGAGCTCACCCATGGTAGCCGAGTGAAGTGAAGTTACAAGACCGACCGGCGTGGCAATGCCCAATTGATATATTGTTGTGATCATACGACAACATCGTTAGATGCGCAAGGCGAATTGGTAGAGCGTTCAGCGGGCTGGGGTGCTTAGCTAGTCAGGAGTCAAGCCTTTAGCATCTAGTTACTGCAAGGAAGAGAAGCCGAGGCCAACAGAGTGGACAAGTTCCTGGCTGAACGGCTATCCCGCTTGGCCAAATAGCAGGATCACTGTTGTATCTCCTAGTATCCTTTTGGGAGATAGCACTGCTGGCAACTAGCATGGTCAACAGACGGATCGTATGGTGGAAGCTTCCACTGTCCCATTAGAAATTTGCACGCCCTGTTAAGGTATGATGTTAGTGTTAGAGTGTATACTAAAAGCCTAGCTTTTGGTATGAACATTAATCTAGAAATAAGAATCACATTGGTCAAATGTCTACATTTATGATAAATGTAGTTGCTCAATTAATTTATATTGTAGATAACATGGTGTGTGGTGTCACACACAGAAGATCATGTTATCGGTTCCTTATAAATTATAAACAGTGGCTCACGACCAAGATGGAAAGGAACAAACCATTGGAAGGTCGTAGTGTAATTAGGTATTAGTTTATCTTAACTATATAATTACACTAGTACACTTAGAGTGTATTGAGTAGGACCATTTGAGGTCGTTCCTTTTATACTGACTTTATAAAGGAACAAAAACCTCAGTTATTATGGAAGTGTGTGCTCTTAATCCTAATATAATAACAAGCACATATATTTGATATTTATTTCTTTAATTTATCAATGGGTGAGATTTAGTTCAATAATTCAATAAGCCCGATAAGTTGGGAAATGATATCAATTATAGTGTGTGTTGTTGATTATAGAAGGAAACTGTGTCCTAGTGATCTAGGTTGAGAATGTCCCCAAGAGGAGCTCATAAGGATTGTCATGTTAAACCCTGCAGGTGGACTTAGTCCGACATGACGATGAAGTTGAGTGGTACTACTCTTGGAGCTAGATATTAATTAAGTGAGTTGTCAGTAACTTACTTAATTAGTGGACATTTGTTATCTTAAACACAGGGAGACTAACACACTCATGATAAGAAGGAGCCCAAAATATAATTTGGGATTGGTGAGGTAGTTCAATAATAGTTCTCTAGTGGAATGAATTATTATTGATAAAATTAAGTTGTGTGTTCGGGGCGAGCACGGGATGCTTAATTTTATCTGGAGACCAAAACCAATTCCTCCTCTCGGTCCCTATCGTAGCCTCTTAATTATAGAGTACTATACCCACCTATACCCACCTTCTTACCCATCCTATAGGGGTCGGCCGAGCTAGCTTGGAGACCAAGCTAGGGTCGACCATGGGTATATTCATGGGTGAATTCATGTGGTCGTCCCTATTAAAATAAAAAGGAATTTTAATTTTAAAATTTTTCTTATGTGGATAATATAATTTAAAAGAGAGTTTAAAAATTTAAATCCTTCCTTTTATAAGATTCTACAAAAGATTAAGAGAAGAGTTAAAATCTCTTTCCTTATTTGTAGATTAAAAGGTTGATTTTAATTTTGGTAAAAACTTTCCTTTTAATTATATTCATGATTTAAAAGAAAGTTTAAAAATTAAAAATTCTCTTTTATTAGTTTCTACAAAAGATTAAGAAAAGATTTAATATCTTTCCTTATTTGTAGATTGAAAAGAGATTTTAATTTTTAGAGATAACTTTCCTTTTTGGAAATTATCCACATGTTTAAAAGAAATATTTTAATTTATAAAATTTCTTTTTATTAACCAATCATGAAGGGATTAAAATTATTGGAGAAATTTTTATAAATTTCTAGAAACAAATTAGGAAGTTTTAATTTTTGTTTTAATTAAAACTCTCCTTGTTTTGGGGAGAAGAGTGGTCATTATAATTTGAAAAGAAAATTATTTTAATTAAATAAATTTTCCTTTTCAATGACAAAAGAATTAAGGAAGTTTTTATTAAATTTTCCTTATTTGCCAAGACCAAGGATTATAAAAGAGGGGGTAGAGGAGGCTTCAAGGCTAACGACTCTATTCTATTTTTCCCTCTTTTCTCCTTGGTGTGGCCGGCCCTTTCTTTCCTCTCCTCTCCTTTGTGTGGCCGAAACCTTCTCATGGTGGAGATAGCTTTGGTGGCCGGATCTAAGAAGGAGAAGAAGGAGAGAAAAGAAGCCTCTTTTCTAGCATCCCTTGGAGCATGGTGGTGGTGGCCGAACCTCTTCATCCTAGGAGAAGTTTTGATGGCCGAAACTTGTAAGGAAGAAGAAGGTGCTTGGTGGTTCTCATCTCGGAAGATCATTGCCTACACAACGTCCGAGGTTAGAAGAGGAATACGGTAGAAGATCAAGAGGTCTTTCTAAAAGGTATAACTAGTAATTTTTGTTTCCGCATCATACTAGTTATTTTTGGAAATAATACTAAATACAAGAGACATACGATTCTAGAGTTTCGAATTTGTTTTCGATATAGTGTTCTTTTATTTTTTTTTCCTTGTGATTTGATTGTTCTTTTCGGTTAACCTAAAGTTATTTTAGGAAATTAAATATTAGCTTTCCATAAAAGGTTTTGTCTAGTCGGTGGTGGTTGCTCCCATATCCAAGAAGGCCATGTGCCTCGCCACGTCAGTACTGGGAACCAATTATGGAAATTAATATTTAATAGAATTAATAACTTAAGGTGATTTGGGTCGAACGTGTTAAGTTCCGCAGGAGACCCAAGTCAAAACCTAAAAGAACGAATAAATTAAGTTTTGGATCAAACGTGTTAAGTTCCGCAGGCGATCCAAAATTTAATTTAAAAGAACACATGGTAGCTAGGAAAAGGTTCAGACCTTTGTACAAAATTTTTGTATAGTGGAACCTCTAGGTTTTCCGAGTAGCAACCAACAGTTAGAGGTATTTTTCTGGCAAGTCTTTTCATAGAAAACTTGGAAAAGCGTGCCCACCTTGAAATGTGGGCTTACGAGCTACAAGAGATTTATATAAAGGTTGGTCCAAATACCAGCGGAGGTACGCATTATTTTACAATCTACGCATGTGTCTACTATTGCTCTGCTCCTTTCCACTTTCTAGTGACTGACTTGAGCATCGGAGGGCCACTGCTGGGACCCCTTCTCTGGTTCGGCATTGACGTTTCTTGTGTTGCAGAACGGAGCAAGGTCTACGTGCAGTCAACCTAGAAGCCACACCCCGGCTAGCCATCCTCACGATTTTCGGGCAGGATCATATTGACATCGTCTGTGAGAACGTAGCTTGCATTTGAAATGCGAAGATGGAGGACGCTGGATGACTCGCTACTGTGACTTTAATAAAGGAGGAGCTGGATATGTTGATACAAGCTAGAGCTAAAAAAATGTTAGAGCAGCAACAACAACAGACACTGGTCGAGCGCCAAGCACAAGAGCTCGCAGCATCAGCAGTGGGGTAGCAGTCCGCATGCAAAGATCCAGCGGAGTATGCGTGTGAAGACCCGATTTTGGGCATAGTGATGGACACTAGTAGACATACCTTTGAAGGTTAAGTTAGGTTCGGCTCCTAGAAATCTTGATACCATAAAATTGAACCCAAGTTTATGATTACTTTGTGTCGTGTGTAGATTTGGATCTTAGGGATTTCAGATGTTGGATCTAGTTACGCCTATGTTTCTTCTTGCTCTTCATCATGATAATTTAATGAGTCACATATTAATTTTATATATTTCAAATTTGTATTCTAGTTATATCTATGTTTCTTCTTGCTTCCTAATAAGATGACTTAGTAAGTCATATGTTAAAATTTTATGTCTATGTTTCTTTTGGTTTTATCATGATAACATAATGAGTCATGTGTTAATCCTTTTATGTAATTTGGACTTATTCTAGCTATGCCTATGTTTCATGTGCTAAGTTGTAATGGTATGGTGACTTTTTATCTAGTCATGACCTTTCACCTAGCCTTTTTAATGGATGACCCTTCATCTAGCCATAACTCTTCACCTAGCCTTTTTAATGGATGACCCTTCATCTAGCCATAACTCTTCACCTAGCCTTTTTAATGGATGACCCTCCATCATGCCATCTCTTCATATGCCTTGGCCACCCCTTCATCTAGCCATGGCTGGCCTATAAATAGCCAAGGCATTGTCTTCCAAAGGCACACTCAAATCCTTTGAAAACTTTCTATCCAAGTGCTGCAGAAATTCGTCCAAACCTTATCCACATTTCGTGCAAGTTTCTGCCCAAGTTTCGATCAATGAGTGCAAGTTCAAGTCCTGTAAAATTTCTATCCAAAACCGAAGAAGTTTCTGATCAGGTAAGTGGACTTTTCGTTTCGAATATAACTGCGGACTATGTTTACATTTCATCATTTTATAGTGCAAATTCATTTCTTTTTATTCCAAGATGCACTGTTATGATTCAAGTTAGATATGATAAAGTGAATTTCTAAAAATATGATAAAATATGACAAGTTATGACCCTAATGCGGTAGGTAATAATAACCGATATATGACCCTGATGCGGTAGGTAATAATAACCGATATATGACCTTGATGCAGTTGGTAATAATAACCGATATATAGCCTCATCCTTTAGAGGAATTACATATTGGGGACTGATCAGTAATACCATGGAAAACAAGATGATTAACATTACTAAAAGTATATGTTTTCGATTAAGTTATGTTTCTGTCATGTTTCATGAAATATGTTCTTATCATGAATTCCGAATAGCTTGCTATCTTTTGTATTCTGTCGTGCTATGTTCGATCGATCCACTTACTGAGTGTTTTCCCAAGCACTCACACCCCTTATTCCCATCCCCAGATAAAGACGAGCAACAAGTCGAGAAAGAGGAGCAAGAGATGTTTTGGGGCTAGTAATGAAGCCCTGTCCAAGTGACTCTGCCTTTTAGTTCATGTTATCTTTACATGCATGCTTCCATTTTTTGCTTTTGGATTGTAAAGATAATATTTCCGTTATATTATTACTGGTTTGATATTCACTTTATGAGGCTTGTTATTTTCGAGTATTTATATTCGTGAGTAATGCTGATGTCATGTGCCTAAGTCACGGGGCGTGACATTGAAGTGGTATCAGAGCTAAGTTTTAAAATCTGGTTAGGACATTTTGTACACAAATCTGACGAAGTTGGATTTTCGACAATCGACCATTGCCCCATCCGAAATGGCCAAGCTAGCAAAAAAATCACAATGAAGGTTCCCTTCATCGTGACGCATGCTATTTTCTACCGAATTCCATCGTTTAGGCCTCCGAAATTACGTTGTTGCCATTTCAGGAAAGTTTCCGATTGCCTATAACTTCTCATAGGAAAGTCAAAATTTGATTCCGTCAATTGTTCCATGCTCCTCATTACTTAAGTAGTTATCTTTGAACTATCATGAACCATTCGCTTATCTGATTTTAGGAAATGGCCGACAAACCCATCCGGAACAACCGTAACCCCAACTGCGCCACCGCAACAACAATGAAGATGCAAACCCTCCCCCAAGAGTTAGCCTCAGTCGAGAAGATTTAATGGTCATCGCTACCATCGTAGCAACTACACTACAAGGGTTAGCGACCCCAAGTGCTAACCAGAATGCCAACCCTCCACCAGAAGCCTAGCCGCGTGGCATTAAGTATCACTATCAGTCTCTTCGAAAGAACAGAGCCCCAACGTTTGATGGCAACCTCGACCTAGAAGTTAGTCAAAATTGGCTCAAAAATATCGAGACTCAGCTTCGACTACTAGAAATCCCGAAGGTGTTTAAACTGGACGTCGTGACACCCTTCCTAGAAGATAAGGCACGCAAGTGGTGAGAAATCATTTCACCAGCAATGACTGAACCTGGACTAGTGACATGGCAACAATTTAAAGAGATGTTCTTGAAGCAGTACTATCCGATTGAGTTCAGGTTACAGAAGCTGAGTGAATATGAAAACTTTACTCAGGCTCCGGGTATGCCCATAGTGGAGTACAACTCAAAGTTCAACTCGCTCGGGGCCTATCCCCAACCATCATGGTAGATGACACCTTGAAGCTACATCACTTCAAGAAGGGTTTGAGTAGCTGAATTCAATCAACGCTAGCAGTCTACAAGCAACCAACTCTGCCGATTTGATGGGAGCAGCCATTAGACTCGAAACAGACATCAAACGATGTGAGGATGAAGGCAAGAATAAGCGACCCCTTGCGAGTCAATCTTTCCCAAGTGAACAAAGGTTAAAATGACTCAACCTATCAAGTGGTATGTCCAAAGGGCCCTCTTTCACTTTGCCCTCCCAAAGCATTAAGACATGTCCTACTTGTAACTTCAGACATCTTGAAGAATGCCGTAGGATCTCCAGTGCATGCTTCAACTGTGGGAAGATGGGTCACCGAATTGCAGATTGTCTTGAACCCAAGAAACAAGGGACGATACCAAATTTTGTTGCCATCTAAAATAAACCAAAGGAGAATAAGCCCAATACTCGAGTGTTTGTTATGACTCAAGAAGAGGCGGAAGATGCAAGCGATGTGGTGGCAGGTACTATTCTAATCAACAAAATGACTGCCTATGTATTGTTTGACTATGGTGCCACTCATTCTTTTATATCTAAAATATTCACTATGAAGTTAGGACTCAAAGCTAAAATACTTAGTGAACCATATAAAGTAGTGATTCCTATTAATAAGACCATCAAAACTCATAAGTTGCATCGAAGCTGTTAGGTCAGTATTGGTAATCATACATTCGAAGCTGATATGATTCAACTAAACATGGTTGAGTTCAATGTCATTCTTGGAATGGAGTGGTTGGCCAAGAACCACGCATTAGTGGATTGCCACAGGAAGAATGTCAAACTTCGGACTTCAAGCCAAGAAAAAATCATCTACTTTGGCAAGACCAAGGAAAAGAGCTACTCATGTCCACATCTTAGAATTGGAAAGCCATGAGGACCGGTGATGGAATCTATCTAGCGATGATAAGTGAGGTGGAAGAGAAGACCAAGGCTAGGCTAGAAGAAATTCTAGTCATTCAAGAATTCCTAGATGTATTTCCTGAGGAACTACCTGACATAGTTTCAACCCGTGAAGTAGACTTTGAAATTAATTTGGCACCAGGTGCAACACTAATATCGAAGGCACCCTACCGAATGGCCCTGGCATAACTCAAAGAACTAAAAGAACAACTTCAAGAGTTGTTAAACAAAAAGCTAATCAGACCGAGCGCATCTCCGTGGGGAGCCCTAATTTTATTTGTGAAGAAGAAAGACATGAGTATAAGATTGTGTATCGATTACCGGGAATTGAATAAAATCACAATCAAGAATAAGTACCCTTTTCCAAGGATGGATGACCTCTTCGACCAACTTAAAGGAGCTACAATGTTCTCCAAACTCAATTTAAGATCAGACTATCACCAGCTGAAGGTCAAGGCCAAAGATATACCAAAGACATCTTTCAGAACCAGGTATGCACACTACAAGTTCATGGTAATGCCATTCGGCTTAACCAATGCCCCGACAACATTCATGGATCTCATGAATAAAATGTTCATACCATATCTTGATAAATTTATGGTGGTGTTTATCGACGACATCCTTGTCAATATTTATTTATTTCAATGTCAATTGTATGATACTTTTATATTAGAAATTAATTATTTTAAATATTTTTAATTTATTTGAAATGTGTCGTTGTTTCTTGTAAAGTATTATGTAGATGAGAAATATAAAAATAAAATGAAATATAAATTTAATAATAAATTTAAAAGTAAATTATATATAGATCTATGATGAATTCAAAATAAAATTAGAAACATAATTTGTATTTGAAACAGAATATTTCTATCTCAATATTAGCTACGAGGTTTTTTCTAATAGATTTTTAAGACGGAATATTTTATCTTAAACATTCTTTAGAGATAAAAAAAATGACTTTTAGAGATAGAATTTTTTATCTCCAAAACCCTATTTTCTTGTAGTAAAGAGGTGAATATCAAGTAAAAATCTAATCTTTAGCATTGTAAAGATTTTTCACTTCGAGTTTCTGCTGCAAATCATCTTTAAAGAAGTGAACCGAGCTATTCACCCCTCTCTAGTTCATACCGATTCCAACAAGTGATATCAGAGCGAAGCCGCTCTTCACTGGGCTAATTGTCAGAAGAAGCAAGAGTAAGAGAAAGAAGAAAATGTTGAGATTTTGAGCCCTAAATTCAACAAGTCAACGAAAAAATCATCCAAAGAGCTTGACTTCAAAATTGAACCTTAGCATGGATTCGGATATGACTTTCGGGCACCTCCAACCTTTGGATTAAGAGGTTTTGATCAATGGAAGACAAGGGTTGAGAATTTCTTTATTATGAACCTTGAGGACTGGTTCATCTTAATTGAGAGATTTGAAACCTTAATTGATGGTCAAGAAAGACTCCTTAAGAAATATAAATGGACTGAGGAGCAACTCCAAAAATCTGAAACAAACGAAAAGTTAACCAAAATTTTAATTAATTTAATTTCTAACAACATCTTGTGTAAATTAGGGTATTACAAGAGTGCAAATGAATTATGGAGTAAATTGACCAAGCTTAATGAAGATCCACCCTCAATGTAAAGTAACGAAGCATCTAAAGAGGGAGACTCATTGGATCAAGAGGTTGAGGATTCAGAGGTTGAAAGGTGTTTAACATCTTTGTATGAAGTTGAAGAGACTGTTGGGACCGAAATGTATCTAGGGGGGGGTAAATAGCTCGTCGCGTGCTTGTGGTTGGCGTTGCTTATTTCTTCAAAGATGTGCAGCGGAAATATACAAGAAACAACACACACAACGCTAACAAGTAGATTTACTTGGTATCCACCTCCAAAGGAGGTGACTAGTCCAAGGATCCACACACTCACACACACCTCCACTAATAAACACTCCTTTTCGATAACTACCGAAGGCGGAGAAGCCCTACAAGACTCTCAATGCAGAAAGAAAGGAAAGGGAACAAAAGTATAAGCAAAGCTTACAATGAATACAAGAAATCCTAACCCTAGCTTTCTTCTTCTTGCTTTTGACCCGCCTCTTGACTTGGAAGAACCTCCAAGAACCTTCAAGAACTGGCGATCTGGAGCTTGGAGAGAGCTGTGGAGTTGCTGTTGAGGATCTTGAGTGAACAGTACAAAGTCTACCGAAGAAGACGCACGCCAACGACCTTTATCTGCGCCAACGGTTGGATCCCGATCGATTGGATTGCTCCCAATCGATCGGGGAGGCTTTGGATCGATCAACAAATCGATCCAGAGCACCTCTTTGCTCTAGGAATTTGCCTGGATCGATCGGCTGATCGATCCATGGCTTATCGCGACAAATCGCAGCTTCCCAATCGATTCACTGATCGATTGGGACCTCTGGATCGATCAGCTGATCGATCCATCAGGCTTCTGTGTGCTCGCGACTACCTCCCAATCGATCAACTGATCGATTAGGACGAAGGCTTCTTATGGGGACTCCCCAATTGATCGGCCGATCGATTGGGCTCCAGCCAATCGATCGGTTGATCGACCCATCTGCTGATTTTTGCCCAAAACCAAGTCCCAAGCCTCCAAACCAACATCTGGTCATTCCATGACCTGTTGGTTCATCATGCCTAGCATCCGGTCACCCTTGACCTGCTAGAACTCCCTCACCAAGTGTCCGGTCAATCCCTTTGACCCACTTGGACTTTTCTTCGTGCCAAGTATCCGGTCAATCCCTTTGACCTACTTGGACTTTCACCACCAGGTGTTCGATTAACCTTGATCCACCTGGATTTCCTCGTGCCAAGTATCCGGTCAATTCCTTGACCTACTTGGACTTCTCTCAATTGTCTGGCTTCACTCACCAGGACTTCCAATCTGCCTAGCTTCACTCACTAGGTCTTTCACCTGGCTTCACTCACCAGGATTTTCAATCTGTCTGGCTTCACTCACTAGGTCTTTCACCTGGCTTCACTCACCAGGATTTTCAATCTGCTTGGCTTCACTCACCAGGACTTTCAATTGCCTAGCTTCACTCACTAGGTTTTTCAATCTGGTCAACCTTGACCTACTTGACTCTTCTTCAACCAACCTGATCAGACCCTGATTAGAGGGGAATTGCACCAAACAATCTCCTCAAATGAACAACTGCACCTGCACTTGTCCATATCATCGAAGTCTTGTATTTGTCAAACATCGAAACCCAAACCAAGACTCAAGCTTGGTCAACCAGGTCAACCTTGACCTAAGGGATATTGTACCAACAATCTCCCCCTTTTTTATGTTTAACAATACCTCATTTAAGTTAGGCTAATTCCCATAGCCTCAACTTCCTTCATGCCACTAGGTAATGAAGGCGTAAGTTAAACCCTACATTCTCCCACTAAGAAGGTAAACTCCCTCTTAGATAATGAAGGCATAACTTAAACCCTACATTCTCCCCCTATTGGCACACATCAACAAATTCACTTGTTAAACATTCTCCCCTTTGAGACTCTCCCCCTAAAGAGTTGGTCATCGTTGTTCATAACTTCACTTGTTGTGATCAACACGATAATGAAAATCTCATACCCTTTATTATCATCAATGCTTGCCCTTGAGCATTAACAATGTCCAATAACCCAAATGAAAGTCTCATACCCTTCATTTGTATCGAATGCTCATCCATGAGCATATACCAACTTGAACCACTTGAACAATGAGGATATCCACTCCCCATTAAAGTTCAAACGCTCAACCTTGAGCATGTTCTTAAAAGAAGGTTAACCACCTTCCAAGGTTCATGAAAAATAGTTTTCATGTCTTTAAAGAGTACCTCACCCTAAAGACATGGTCGTACCTTCTGTCATTGCACCAACAATGACTTGGAATCCCTAAACCTTTAGGAAACCCTATTTTAGAAGTTTTGAGATTCAAAAGTTTAAAATTTGAATCAACCTCAACGTAAACTTCTACATAGTCTTCCTTAACCAATCCATCCTTGTTTTCAACATGAAAACACCATTTTTTATGTATACAAATGTATTTTTAGGGGTTTGGAATGGTTACCTAGACTAAAATAGGTTCAAAATGCTGAAAATAAGCTTTCCCAGCCAAAATCAGCATCTTTGATCGATTGGAGTTGGGTTCCAATCGATTGAACCAGCTTGAATCGATCCACTGATCGATTTAGGAGGGCTGGATCGATCGGTGGATCGATCCAGGAAGCTTCTGTTCACGAGAAGCTTGCCTTCAATCGATCGCCTGATCGATTGAGGAATTCTAATCGATTGGGTGATCGATTGGAGTTCTGATAGTTGTTGAAATTCCATTTCAGTCAACTTCAGAAACCCCTAAAAAATTCTACAAAAATTCAAAAATTATGAAAATTTGTGTAGACACTAGTTAGGGCATACTTTATCATGGAAAAATAATTTTCTATGAAAATACATCATATTTTCAAAGATTGACACAAACTTAAAAACTTACAAAAGCTTTAGTATTTTCTTCAAGTTTGTGTCTAACTATTCAATGGTGATTACTATCAAAAGATAGCCTTCATCAAGGTTTTCCAAAATCATTTTAAAATCATTTTCAAAATCAATGTCCAACCATGTTCCTTGGGCTCAATGCACATGACTTGTACATTAGCTTTCCCAATGATTGGAAAATACATAATTATGTGTTTTGATGAACTTAAAACTCAAGGAAATGCACAAAATCAGCATGTTGAGTTTTGTTCATCATCCTAACATCTCTCTTGTATCTACTGTGCACAAAACACATACAAGTCATCTTATAGGTCTTTGTGAGATGTAAAATTTGGTTTTGCCCTAATCTAGGGATCATGCATATCTATCTAGGCATTTTGTGGATATTGAACATCCACCTAGGATGTCACTTGTTGATATCACCTTTTGATAAATGTCATTTGTCCTTAATTTTAAGGAATTAAAAATTAATGCATGAAATGATATGGCATACATCAAAATGAAATATTTTCAAAAGAAAATTTTCTTATAACTACATGATGTATGTATAGCATGACATGATATTTTTGTATTTTCATAATAAGGCATGAGTGCAAAAATAAAACATGATGTCATGACATATAATGGGCAAACAATAATGGCAAGGTTTAGCATAAATAAAATATACTTAGATTATCTATCTAAGTATCCTTAAGCACATAGCTAATCCTAAAACTTAAACCCTAGATTGCCCAATTTCCTCAAGAAAATGTCAAAACCCAACTTGGCATTTATTTAATCTCTTGATTTAATTATGCCAATTAAAAATTTAAAACATTCCTCAAATGTTGGCATATTTCATTTTTCAACAAGAGTGATCATAAGAAAATACCAAAATCCCACCTAGGTATTTCTTAGGCTTGTCCCCAACTTGTGCCAATTTAAATGATATCAATATCTTCAATTTTGGCACATTTTACTCTTTCCAAGAGTAAATCATAAATCCATTTCATTTTCAAAGATTAATAATAACATTGAAAATGCTCCTTGAGTGTCAACTTCATCATGATTGGGTTAACTACCCTTCCACTTAGAGTTGACACTCTTTAACCCATCTATGGGGTAGAGAAGATGCTCCTAGGAACCCAAAACCTATTGGTGCTCCTTGGATGCTCTAGGTATTCACTAGGGATAACTTTCCTAGATACCTTCCTAGTGACCTTGTTTGGCTTCTTAGAAGCCTTGGTCACCCTTTCTAGGTCAATCCTATGGATTGCTTCCCTTGTGACCTTCTTTGTGACTTTCTTTGACTTCTTAGAAGTTTTAGTCACATTTGTTGCAAAAATACTCTTAGGGATGACCTCCCTAGTATTTTTGACTTTCCCACTAGGCCTAGGATTGGTTTCATAGCTATATGGAATCCTATGGTAAGAAATTACATCCTTCTTGGTTTTAGGTTTGTATCCCAAACCCTTATGACCATTGGATGACTTTGATACTTCTAGACCTAGGTTTTGACTCTTGGACCCTTGTGTCATATTTGTGATTTTTCTAAGAGTCTTATCTAATTTGTCAAGTCTTGACCTCAAGACTTGATTTTCCTTCCATAATTTTTCAACCTTAGGTTTTCACTAAAACCTTGATTTTTCTTCTTCTTAGGCAAATACCTAGAATCCTTAGGGTTCTTGCCTAAATTCCTATCTACCTTTCTAAACCTAGGTTGAGAGGTTTTAGCATGAAAAGCTACATGATTTTCCTTAACTTTATCATGCCTCCTATTTTCATGGTAAATAACATTAAAATGATATAAACTTGAATTAGCATGCTTTTTACCATAATTTAAAGGGGTAGGCTCAATAAAAGTTACCTTTCTTTTTACCTTGGAGGCTCTCCCTTGAATTGAGCTTTCTCCTTGAGCCTTGACCACCTTCTTCCCCTTAGGGCATTGACTTCGGTAATGCCCCTTTTGATTGCAAGAGAAGCACACAATGTGCTCCTTGCTCTTCTTTGTATTAGGAATGGTCTCCTTGGGCTTCTCCTTGCCCTTTTGTGCCACTTGGCCCTTCTTCTTGGCCAATTTAGGGTATTTACTTTTGTAATGCCCTTGTTCCCTACATTTAAAGCATATAATATGATTTTTATTTTTAAATGAACTATCTATACCTTCTTGTGTAGGGGTGGCACTTGCTCCTCCATTTGATCCGGATGTGGAGGCTTCCACTTGATCCAAAATTGATTTCCCTCCTATTGATTTGTCTCGACTTGTGGAGGTGGAAGCCACTTCATCCTCTTCTTCTCCATTTGACCCGGATGTAGAAACTTCTTTTTGCTCCGGGGTCAATGATCTACACTCCCCCTCAATCCTAGAGGTGGAGGCTTCATCATCTTGTACATGGAACAAGGAGTATGCTCCCTCCTTATTCCCTTCATTGCATTCCCTCGAAGATGAAGCTTCTTCTTGGACTTCTTCTTCAGAAGTTGAGCATCTCTCAACTTCGGAGTCCTCCTCTTGTTCTTGCTCCAATGAGTCACTCTCTTTGGATTCCTCTTGATTCGGTACAGTGGAGGGTTCTTCATGGAGCTTAGCCAACTTGCTCCAAAGCTCTTTGGCATCTTCATATTGTCCAATTTTGCATAGAATTGTGCTAGGCAATAAATTAACCAATAATTTGGCTACCTTGTCATTTGCTTCACACCTTTGGACTTGCTTAGGGCTCCATTTGCTTCTCTTGAGAACTTTGCCCTTCGAATTTGTTGGAGCTTCGAAGCCTTCCATAAGAGCAAACCATTGCTCTATCTCCACCATTAAGAAGTTTTCGATCCTTGATTTCCAAAGATCGAAGTTTGTAGATGTGTACGGTGGAGCCACCCTTGTGTCAAATCCAAGTCCATCTTGGAATTGCATCTTGAAGTTGAGCTTTTTGAATTCTTTGACTTTGATAATTTTGCTCCAACTTCTTCACCCTCTAGCTTGTTGACCCTTCCGACGATGATTTCGGTGAAGAGCGGCCTTACTCTGATACCACTTGTTAGGACTGAAATATAGCTAGAGGGGCGGGGCTGAATAGCTCGTCGGGTGCTTGTGGTCGCCGTTGCTTGTTTCTTCAAAGATGTGCAGCGGAAATATACAAGAAACAACACACACAACGCTAACAAGTAGATTTACTTGGTATCCACCTTTAAAGGAGGTGACTAGTCCAAGGATCCACATACTCACACACACCTCCACTAATAAACACTCCTTTTCGGTAACTACCGAAGGCGGAGAAGCCCTACAAGACTCTCAATACAGAAAGAAAGGAAAGGGAACAAAAGTATAAGCAAAGCTTACAATGAATACAAGAAATCCTAACCCTAGCTTTCTTCTTCTTGCTTTTGATCCGCCTCTTGACTTGGAAGAGCCTCCAAGAACCTTCAAGAACTGGCGATCTGGAGCTTGGAGAGAGCTGTGGAGTTGCTGTTGAGGATTTTGAGTGAACAGTGCAAAGTCTACCGAAGAAGACGCACGCCAACGACCTTTATCTGCGCCAACGGTAGGATCCCGATCAATTGGATTGCTCCCAATCGATCAGGGAGGCTTTGGATCGATCAACAAATCGATCCAGAGCGCCTCTGTGCTCTGGGAATTTGCCTGGATCGATCGACCGATCGATCCAGGGCTTATCGCGACAAATCGCAGCTTCCCAATCGATCCACTGATCGATCCAGCAGGCTTCTGTGTGCTCGCGACTGCCTCCCAATCGATCCACCGATCGATTGGGATGAAGGCTTCTTGCGGGGACTCCCCAATTGATCGACCGATCGATTGGGCTCCAGCCAATCGATTGATTGATCGATCCAGCTGCTGGTTGTTGCCTAAAATCAAGTCCCAAGCCTCCAAACCAACGTCCGGTCAATCCCTTTGACCCACTTGGACTTTTCTTCGTGCCAAGTATCCGGTCAATTCCTTTGACCTACTTGGAATTTCACCACCAGATGTCCGATCAACCTTGATCCACCTGGATTTCCTCGTGCCAAGTATCCGGTCAATCCCTTGACCTACTTGGACTTTTCTCAATTGCCTGACTTCACTCACCAGGACTTCCAATCTGCCTACCTTCACTCACTAGGTCTTTCACCTGGCTTCACTCACCAGGATTTTCAATCTGCCTGGCTTCACTCACCAGGACTTTCAATTGCATAGCTTCACTCACTAGGTCTTTCACCCGGCTTCACTCACCAGGATTTTCAATCTGTCTAGCTTCACTCACCAGGACTTTCACCTGACTTCACTCACCAGGATTTTCCTTCTGCCTAGCTTCACTCACTAGGTCTTTCACCTGGCTTCACTCACCAGGACTTCCCATCTGCTTGGCTTCACTCACCAGGACTTCCAATTGCCTAGCTTCACTCACTAGGACTTTCACTCTGCCTAACATCCCAGTTAGGACTTCCCAATCAAGTATCTGGTCAACCTTAACCTACTTGATTCTTGTTCAACCAACCTGATCAGACCCTGATCAGAGGGGAATTGCACCAAACAATTTCCCCAAATGAACAACTGCACCTGCACTTGTCCATATCATCGAAGTCTTGTATTTGTCAAACATCGAAACCCAACTCAAGACTCAAGCTTGGTCAACCAGATCAACCTTGACCTGAGGGATATTGCACCAACAGAGACATCCACCTCAAGGAGTGAGGGGGAGAGACCATTGACATCGAGCATCAAGGTCCCAACTATAGTTTGTAGAATCGCGATCCTACGTAGAATCAATTTAGGGTCAGGATTAGATCATAGAATCATACGATCCTACCAAAAACCTTTAAAATCTTGTCATACATGATTAATAATTTTAAAAAATACCTAAAAAGCTCATTTACATATAAATAGATAACTAATTTTACATATATATGCAATCATTTACACTTAACATCTCAGATTACATTACTACATGTATAAATTTAAATTAACTAGTAATTTAACTACTATTCTCGCAGTAATAATATTTATATTTTCTTATCATAAAATGAAAGAATATAACATTTCTATTAACACAATAATAATAAGACATTCAACATCAAAAATATTTCGTTGTTATATAAGATTATCTAATTTAAAGGCCAACAAAACACCTAACGTACATAACAGAAGCTATTGAGTCATTTGATTCAAATATGAACGCCGAAAATAATCTTCTAAAGACTAGTTGATGCCACACAATACTAGACAATAGACATCCAAAAATTCATCATTTTTGGGAAAAGAAATGATAAACTATTATTGATAAAAAAAACCAACTCAAAAATAATTAAACATATGTTTAAATAATTTAAAACCCTAACGAGATGAAAAAATATAATAAAAAAATATAAAATCTTCTAGGCATCTAAAAAGGATTTAAATAGTATTTTTTGGGTTTAAAATAAGGTGGTTAAGGATAAACTTTAAAATTTATTAAAGATCTCTGAACGAGCTTTAATTTGATATATTATAGTCCCCGTAGTTTAATCCAAGTCAAAAGTTATGACCTCTCAAAGCTTCCACCGATCCTGCTCCGATTATGCTCTGATCCTATTACTATCCTACTGATTCTGTTCTGATCCTATCGATCCTACTGATCCTACTGTGATCCTACTGCAAAAATCAATTCTGCACGATCCTGAATCGATTTTGGGTCTCTGGATCGTACGATCCTACGATCCGGATCACGATTTTGGAAACCATGGTTTAGACGGTCTGGTGGACCAGTTTGGAAAAATGTAATCACTCCTGAGAGGAGTAGGTGAGGACGCATTCCTTGAAGAGGAAATAGTAGACGTCAGGCTGATCTAGAATTTTAGTGAAACTCAAAGTTAAAACCAGACAGTTCAAAAAACTATCGAAAACCACTTTACTTGTCAGGTTATTGCTTGTATTTCTAACTATGTGGTGCAGGTGGTTGAAAAAAAAAGTTGTCTAGAAAATAGAGCTCTAGGAGCTCGGAGCTGCTCCGGGTGCTTGGGTAAGTACCGACGAGGAGCGCCCTGGGTAGGTGCCTGGCCAGGCACCCGGATGGCCCATGCGCCCTGAGTTGTTCTAGGCGCCCAGACTAGTGAAAAATCTTCTTCATGCTGAGTTGGAGCGCGACGACTGGCCGAGCCATGTCAATGGTCCAAGCGCCCAGAGGGGGTCCAGGCATCCGAAGGGGGTCTAAGCACCCGGAGGGGGTCCAGGCGCTCAGAAGGGGTCTAGGCGCCCAGACATGGATAAACTTCTCGGATGATGTTTCTACGAGAGCTCGCCACATTAGCACACTCCAGGCACTCGGGAGGAGATCCAGGCACCCTGATGGGGCTATAAAAGGAGGGTTCGACCAGCAACTGGAACACATCAATTGAAACAACTTCCACTCTTGCGCGCTGCTCTGAAAAGGTCTCTACGATTCCCAAAAGCTGCTCCGACAACAACTACACTAAAGATCTCTTTCTCCAAGTCGTTGGTATTTTTTTTATTGTTCAAGTTACTTGTACTCATTTGAAATTGTATTTGTATCCTTCGATTGATTAGTGATTGCTCAACGGAAGCACTCTTGTGTGTGAGCCTTGGAGTAGGAATCACCACTGGCTCTGAACCAAGTAAAACTTGGTCGTGTTAGCCATACCCGTGTGCTCTAGTGGGGTGGTTCGGTATGCTCACAAAATACTTGGTAGTTCTTCGATCCAGCTGTCACCCACATAATCAAGTTTGGTTTCGAGCCCTTGGATAATCTCTTAGTTTGTGACTTTTGTTTGGCTATTACTTTGTGTTAGGACCCGTGCGGCTGACAAAAGGGGGTGAATTGCCCTGAAAGAAAGAAAATAAACCTTTCTCGATCTTGTGAAATAATAAGACATTTGTATGTAAGAAATTGATAAACTAGTAAAAAGAAATAGGCTGCCGATTTTACTTGGTTACAATCGGGAAGATTGTTAATCCAAGACTTTTAAGCACTAATCAAATTCTCCTTTCGTTGTAGGCGGAGAAACTTCTTACAAGCGTGGGAAGCACACAAACAAAGTAGTAGAATATAAATGGATTCGAATACAAGTGATGTCTAGCTACTGGGAGCATGACTGTATTTATAGCTCTGATCGGAGCGCTTGGAAGAGTTCAAGGTCCCTGGACGCAGATAAAACTTTATCTGCGTTGAAACGGATCTCGACAGCTGACGAATCGATAAGTTTTATGGTCTAGGCGCTTGGACTAGCTCCAGGTGCTCGAATCGTGCTGAACCAGGCTTGCTTAGGGTGCGTGCCTGGGGCGCCCTGGCTGCCCCAGGTGGTCCGGGCACTTGGAATAGCTCCGGGTGCTCGGACCAAGAAGTCAACTCCTGTTGACTATTTTGGTCTAGGACTTCTGCTCCAGCTCCAATCACTTGGTTTCGGGTCTTCCACTCTGGCTCCGCTTACTTGGGTGATTTTGACCTTTTGGAATAGTGCTCACCTGAACCCATTTCCCGACTTTCTCAGGCAAACTTTCGCTCCAGCTTCTCGTCTCTCAAAAACGCTGTGCACCTCCTTCTCATCTACCAGCGTACTCTTCCACAACGCCTCGTCCCTAGGACGCACTATCCCCGTCGGCTCTCTCCCGTGCTGTTCTTCTCACTAGCTGCGTCTTTCACTCGACTTCCTGTGCTCCTAAGTTCCTGCACACTTAGACACAAGACATAAAAAATAAATAGGACATAACTTAACTTGGTTGACAACATCAAAACAAGCTCGGGATACTTACAATCTCCTCTCTTTTTTTATATACATCAACCCGAATTAGAATTAGGGAAAAAGAAACATAGATTTAATAAAATATAGATACAAATTAGAATTTTTGTAAATTACAAATTACAAGCATATAACCTTCCCTATACTTAAGCACTTATTCTCCTCCTTTGATAGTATCAAAATAAAGATGGAAAGATAGATATAAAATTAGAAAAAGGGGAAAAAAAAAATCTAAGGAAATCACATTTCAAAGTAAACAAAATTATAAAAATAAATTCAAAAGAAAAATCTCAATTTCCAACATTTAATCACGCATGTGTAACTTTAATTCAAAAAATAAGTTAACAATTTTTTTTTTTGAAAATTAGAAAAATTATGTCGATTTTTCTCTTGGTTCAAAAAATAATGGCCATTTTCCAAAAAAAAAAAAATCAGGTTTTTACAAAATACATGTCCGAAAAATTTTAAATTATGATTTTCTTATCAAAAAATTCATAAAAATAATTTTTAATCGGAAATTTTTTTGAGAAATTTAATGTTAAGAGTTTAATTGTTCTAGCTACAGAGGAAAAAGTTTTAGAAATAAATGTCAAGAGTAAGCATACGACATGAAATTAATATGGATAATCATTTATTTATTTAAAAAAGGATTTTGGGATAAAAATAAATCTTTTTCCTACTAAGTTAACAAAAAACTTCTTAGACACGTATTTATGTGATACTTATCTAATTTGACCCTTATGATATTTAAGATATAAATTTATACCTTTATAATTTTTTCGTGTATTTTGATTAAAGTATGCAGAGTTTCTTGATTTTTCAATTTGACCTTTTAATTTTCCTTTTTAATTTTTTAATTTGTCAAATATTTCTAAAGTACATGTTTTTACTAAAACTATTTTTAATTCTACAATTTCCTTTTTCAAAATATCATTTTTAGATTTATGTTTATATAAGCATTTACTCATGGATTTAATACCTGAATATAATTGGTCAGGAGGTAGTAAACATACCTTACTTACCAGATCCGTTCTGAAGTCTGTCTGTTTCTCCTCGCTGCAGCTTTCTTCTGAGAAGGCTCCCCCTTCGTTTATGCTCTTCTCCTGGTGACTTGCCATTAGTGCAAGTTCAGCGTACTCCTCCAAATCTAATTCTGATAACGACTCGTTCTACGTTGCCTTCAGGGTTCTGTGTTTTATTGTGGTTGGTCTCTACTTGTTGTCCTTTTTCAACTTTGGGTAGTTATCCTTGATGTGTCCCTCTTCATCGTAGTTATAACACTTTACCTTCCTTGCTCTTCTTTTCTTTGCCTGTACTTTATTAAATTTATTAAAGCGAAAGAACTTCGTAAATTTTCTTACCATATATGTTGATTCATCATCATTGTCTGATTCGTCCTTCTTGACTTTTAGGGCAATGTTGTTAGATTTTTCTATTGCTTGATTATCTACACAACGAGACTTGTGAAGTTCAAAAGTAGAAAATAAATTTTTGAGAGCACTTACCTCTAGGTCCTTAGAGATGTAGTAAGATCTACTAAGGCTGGCCACTCTTGAGTTATTGGGAAGACGTTAAGTGCATACCTTAAGGATGTTGGAGTGTATACTGAAAGCCTAAGCTTTTGTAAACATTTGTTTTAAATAAAGAATCACATTTGGTCAAATTATCTACATTTGATTGTAGTTGTTCAATTAATTTATATTGTAGATAACATAGTATGTGGTGTCACATACAGAAGATGATGTTATCAGTACCTTATAAATTATAAACAGTAGCTCACAACCAAAATGGAAAGGAACAAACCATTGGAAGGTCGTAGTGTAATTAGGAAATAGTTTATCTTAACTATTTAATTACACTAGTACACTTAAAGTGTATTGAGTAGGACCATTAGAGGTCGTTTCTTTTATACTGACTTTATAAAGAAACAATGATCTCAGTTATTATGGAAGTGTGTGCTCTTAATCCTAATATAATAACAAGCACATATATTTGATATTTATTTCTTTAATTTATCAATGGGTGAGATTTAGTTCGATGAATCAATAAGCCCGATAAGTTGGGAAATGATATCACTTATAGTGTGTGTTGTTGATTATAAAGGAAACTGTGTCCTAGTTATCTAGGTTGATAATGTCCCCAAGATGAGCTCATAAAGATTATCATGTTAAACCCTGCAGGTGGACTTAGTCCGACATAATGATAAGGTTGAGTAGTACTATTCTTGGACAAAGATATTAATTAAATGAGTTGTCGGTAACTCACTTAATTAGTGGACATTCGATATCTTAAAGACAGGGAGACTAACACACTCATAATAAGTAGGAGCCCAAAAATGTAATTTGGGATTGGTGCGGTAGTTCAATGATAGTTCTCTAGTGGAATGAATTATCATTGATAAAATTAAGTTGTGAGTTCGGGGCGAACACGGGATGCTTAATTTTATCGGGAGACCAAAACCAATTCCTCCTCTCGGTCCCTATCGTAGCCTCTTATTTATAGAGTACTATACCCACCTATACCCACCTTCTATACCCACCTAATGGGGCCGACCAAGCTAGCTTGGGAATCAAGCTAGGGTCGGCCTAAGTATGGCTTGTGGGTGGCCGGCCCTAGCTTGAACCCAAGCTAGTGGGGGCCGGCCACATTAAATTAAAAAGGATTTTTAATTTTAATTTTTATTATGTGGAAGATATGATTTATTAAAGAGAATTAAAATTAAAATATCTCTCTGGTAAAAGATCTACAAAAGAATTAAAGGAGAGAGATTAGATCACTTTCCTTATTTGTAGATTGGAGAGAGATTTTATTTTCTCTTTAAAAATTATTCACATGATGAGAAATTAAAATTATGGAAATTTTCTTTTGATCAACCATGAAGGGATTAATATGGAAAATTTTATTTTAAAATTTTTCCGGAAGCAAATAAGGAAAGTTTAATTTTTTCTTGTGAAAATTTTTTCCTAATTTGCTCCTTGATGTGGCCGGCCATAACATCTCAATTAAGGAAAGTTTGTTTAATTTTTCTTAATTAATTGTTATCAAGGAAAATTAAGGAAATTTTATTGAGATTAAATTTCCTAATTTACCAAGGCTAAGGAATATAAAAGAGGGGGTTGGGGTGCCTTCATGAGACAAGTCTCTATTATTTTTCCTCCCTCTCTTATTCCTTGGTGTGGCCAGCCATACCCTCTCCCTCTCTTTCTCTTTGTGGTGGCCGAAACTCCATCCTTGGAGCTTTTGGTGGTGGCCGAATACCTCTTGAAGAAGAAGAAGAAGAAGAAGAAGGAGAGAAAGTCTTCATCCCTTGGAGCTTGGTTGGTGGTTTTCTTCTTCCTTGGTGAAGCTTCATTGTTGTGGCCGAACCTAGCTAGGAGGAGAAGAAGGTGGTTGGTGATTTCTCATCTCGGAAGATCGTTGCCCACACAACGTCCGAGGTTAGAAGAGGAATACGGTAGAAGATTAAGAGGTCTTTCTAGAAGGTATAACTAGTAGTTTTTCCTTTTCCGCATCATACTAGTTATTTATGGAAATAATACCAAATACAAGAGGCATACGATTTAGTATTTCGAATATGTTTTTCGATGTTGTGTTCTTTTGTTTTTATTTCCTTATGATTTGATTGTTCTCTTCGGTTAACCTAAAGTTATTTTAGGAAATTAAATATTAACTTTCTATAAAAGGTTTTGTCTAGTCGGTGGTGGTTGCTCCCATATCCAAGAAGGCCATGTGCCTCGCCACGTCAGTACTGGGAACCAATTATGGAAACTAATATTTAATGGAATTAATAACTTAAGGTGATTTGGGTCGAACGTGTTAAGTTCCGCAGGAGATCCAAGTCAAAACCTAAAAGAACAAATAGATTAAGTTTTGGATCAAACGTGTTAAGTTCCGCAGGCGATCCAAAATTTAATTTAAAAGAACACATGGTAGCTAGGAAAAGGTTCAGACCTTTGTACAAAAAAATTTTTGTACAGTGGAACCTCTAGGTATTCCGAGTAGCAACCAACAAAGGAATCACGATTTGTTACTATTTCTTCAAGTTGTTGAGCTGGGTAATCAGATCTTTTATCCCTGCATGAAGTTGAGCTACCTTTTCTCCCTTATTTATCTGGAGGCTCGTTAGTTAACTTCGGAGGATGTCTCGCTTTGCAAGTTTGGATTTTGACGTACCTTCGTGAAGCTTAGGGATGACAATTTTCTCCGCGAATTTGGGGCCCCGCGGGGAAAACCCGAAATGGGGATGGGGATTCCCGATTTTTTGGGGATGGGGCGGGTTCGCGGCGGATATGGGAATTATATCCCCATCCCCGAACCCACCCCGAATATTATTATTATTAATATTAATAAATAATAATATAATTTTTTTAAAAAATATTAATAATAGTGTTAATATTAATATTAAAAATTTTGAAAATATTATTAATAATAATATTTGACCCTGTCCGAACCAGGAGTCAACGGACGCTGGGGATGTGGCGCTCCCTGCTGGATCCTCGAGTGCTCCGGCGAACCTGCAACAAAACCGAGCCGGGGGGGTGTCCCGGCGACGGCCCTCCGACGCTCAAGTTAGGCGAAGGAATAAGAAAGTGGCTTAGAAAATGTAGACTTGTGTACCTCCGGTTGAAGAAGTGGAGGCCTTATATAGACCTCTCGAAGGAGCCTGGGGACACCAATCGAAGCAATCACCTGCTTTCGACCATGCCTAGGTGTGGGCCTGTCAGAAGGGCATCCATAAGACCATACTGCTACTGTATCAACCTTCCCGTGACGTGATGGTGGGGCCTTTAATAGTGCCATCTTGCGTACAGTCTAATCATCATGCCTTTGCTGACATACCATATCCCGAGCCGAGTGAATAGGCCGCTCGGCTAACCACTGTTCCCTCGCCATGATTCCGGCCGAGCGGACACTTCCGCTCGGCCATTCTGTCCTCGGCCGAGCGGACACATCCGCTCGGCCACTCGGCTCCGGTTCTCCTGCTTTGGCGTCGGAAACCCAAACCTTTGGCTGGGTAATCTCTGGTTCCGCTCGGACGGGACCCCATCTGTGGGTCCCCCATTCTTACCGCCGGATCACTTGCCTCCCCTTCAAGTCTAGTCGAAGGAGGCAGTGAGTCCGACTGACTGGACTGTGTGTCCGAGCGGGCGGTCGTCGCCTTATCGCTACTGCTGATATCCCTTGAGCCGTTCGGCCCTCATGCCAAATTTAGCCGCTCGGCTCTTCGCTTTGTATGCCTTGGCGCCCAACGTGGATGTTTGCTTGTCTAAATCCTCTTGAAAATCGCGCAAGTCTTTTTCATTAAGCCGAAGCATGCGCGGTATGAGCGCATTAATTGCGCTCGGCGACAGAGCGCCACGTGGCTCGTCTCTAGTGGCGGTGACGCTCCGTACGATGGGACGCCCTTTGTTTTGAAATGCACGGCTAGATGACGACCTCGTCTCTTGTGCCCTGCATCCGACGGACGAGGCTGAGCGGTCTCGTTTGTATAAAGCCCTCGTTCCGGCCGTCACGCCGCACTCTATGTCTCATCGCGCGTCCTCTATCGAAGCTGCCTGCTGCTAGCTTACTCCGACGACTCCCAGTGCTTGCTTTCCGGCGGTTTTCGAGTTCCTGGGGATTCTTTCCTTTGATCTTCCCTCAGTAAGCTTCTTCTTTTCTCTGGTCCCCTTGTTTCCGAGTATTGCTAGGCTTCCTTCCCTTCTTTAGTCATGGCGAGCACTTCTGCACCCGCTACCGTAGGTTAGATGAGGAGCGCGCCCGGCGCGTTGTTAGGACCTACGGGATCCCGAACGACCATGAAATAGTTGTAGCCGGCCCGACCGACCGACCCCATAACCCGCCGATCGGGACCATTTGTTTTTTTTTGGACCAATTCCAGGGCGGCCTTAGCTTTCCTACCCATCCATTTATTTTGGAAGTTTGTAATTATTTCCGCATTCCGCTCGGCCAACTTGTGCCGAATTCCTTTAGGCTACTGAGCGGGGTGGTCGTCCTCTTTAGGCTGCACAGTATCCCACTTGACCCCAAAATATTTCACTACTTCTTCTACCCCAAACAATCCGAGTTGGGTACTTTTATTTTCCAAAGTAGAATAGGCTTCAAATTTTTTGAGAACATGCCGACCTCCAACAAGCACTGGAGGGAGTTCTTCTTCTATATACGTCTTCCCGAGCGCCAACATTCAACCAAATGGCGGATCATGACTCAAATTCGAGCAATCCGCCTACCTTCATGCAAACCGCTTGTCAGGTCAGTCAAAATCGACCTGCTTCTCAAGGGGTGTTGTACATTTTGGATTATCCCGTTCGGGCCAATCTCCCCTACCGCATGGGTAAGGACTCTTTACTCCTTCTTTTTTGTCTAATCGATTTTAATTTCTTCCACTGCATTTGAAGTCGTGGCTCAAGGCTACCGATCATCTGAAGTTGGAAATTGAGGCGGCTACAAAAGAACTCGCCGAGGTCTTATCCCAAGCCGCGATGAGGGGACGCAAATGGTTACCCAATCCGCTTGAGGTTGAGGTGGATCCTGCTTCTCCGCCTAGCCGAGGAGTCCCCAGTGCCGGGACTCACCATCGAAGTTCGGCGGAAGCGTCAAGGACTCCACCTTCCGCCGACCCTGAGGGCGAACCACAGCGCCGATCGAGATCGCTTCTCCAGATCGCACGCCGTCGCAGATCGGGACCCCGTGGCCTCGCCCGCACAACCCTCCGGCTCTCCTCCACGAACTCGTCGTCGCTTACGACGGTTGGACGACTACGGCTGAGGAAGCGCCGGCCGGCCACCCGATCATCAAGACTACCCTTCGATTCCCATCGAGGAATATTTATTGTCCGCCGATCGGCCATCAAGCCCGTTCATGAAATAACCTTGACGGGTCCGCCGCCAAACTTTTCGAGGACGCCCAGATTCGGTGGCCCTCAGCTCGGCGATAACCACATGCAGAAGGGCACTCAGGTAGGTTCATTTTTCTTCCTGTGCCATGCTATTGTTCGGTTCCTGATTTTATTATTTCCCTTACAGCATTGGGCTGAGCAAATCGCCACTAGCCATCGGCTGGCCGAGCTGGAGGGTCTCATGGAAAAACTCCAAGTCTCGGGGGGTCCATCGGCCGAACAGAAGAAGGCCGCCGACCTGGCTACAGAGGTGGCTCGACTTGAAGGCTTGGTGAAGAAGCGCGACGAAGACGTGAAGCGCGCCAGTAGCCGGAAGAAGCGGGTGATCACTAATCTGGACAAGATGAAAGTTGAAGTCCGAGCCCTAGATCAGCGATCTAAGGAGCTGGAAGCCCAACTAACTGCCGAATGGGATGGGCGCTCAGCTGAACGCACTAAAGCGGAGGTGGACCAGAAAGTTCTCCAAGATTCACTAATTGCCTCCCGGGCGGCGCTCAGAAAGTACAAGGAAGAGGAGCCGAGTCGTCTGGCTGCTGCACGTCAAGATTACCTCCGCTCGGAGAGGTTCGGCACGAAATTTGGCGGCAGCGTCTCTTCAACCTTTGCCGAGGCCGTTAAGGTCACTATGGCCTACTTGAAGAAGGGTGGCCACCTTCCTGCGGGAATGCACATTCCCGCCTCCGATCTGGCGGCCATGACAGACGACATTCCGGACGATTTCTTCAACTTTGAAGACCCCGAGTGAAGAGTGTTCCTCATCTCTATCTTGTTTTTGCGTTTCTTACGCCCAGCGTAACTTTTTATACTTGTCGTACGACATGCTTTCCCTTTAATGCAATTATGTCTTTGCTTGTGTCTTTCTGATCATTATCCATAATATTCTTCTGTTTGCTTAACGTTTATGCTTAGAGTCAGTCATGCTCTAAGTGTTCTCCGTCACTCGGTCGATCAGCTTAACCCATTAAACAAAGTCCGAGCGGGAGGGCCTACTCGGTCTGCCCGTATCTAGCCTGTGTGAAGTCAACAAACGCCAAGTATCGAAGGACCAACGTCCGAGCGGGCCTAAATGTTTTAATACTTGTGGTTTCCGCGGTTTCTTATTCTCTGATATTCGTTCGTCCGCCCGAGGTATTTATAGTCGCCGGACCGACTCTCGATTTTTAACGATGGTGCTCGTCGATTTTCCGCCCGGTTTTATACTGCTCTCGATCTTTAACGGGAGCTCGGCGGCGGATATTATATAGCGGCTCGATCTTTGCTCGGGTCTTCTTTTATACCGAGGGTTTATAGGACGGGACCGCTCTCGATCTTTAACGTGTCGGAGCTTATTTATAGCCGGCTCGGTAGCCTCGATCTTTCGGAGCTCGTCGGTCTTGCTCGAGGATTTATAGACGCGCCTTGTCTCCGGCTTCCTACGGAGGGTTTATAGACGCCGGACCGCCTCTTGATCTTTATAGCCGTCGGCGCGGCTCTCGATATTTATAACGACCAGGAGCCTCGATCTTTGGTCGCGGATATTTATAGCCGTACGGCTCGATCTTAACGACTGAGCTCGTCGGTCTTCCGCTCGATCGCTGCTCGTCGGTCTTCCTACCGGAGGGTTTATAGACGCCGGACCGTCTCCCGGCTTCCGGTAGGAGGGTTTATAGACGCCGACCCGTCTCTCGAGGGTTTATAGACGCCAGACCGTCTCTCGATCTTTAACGCCGGAGCTCGGCGCGGATATTTATAGCCGGTCGGCGCGGCCTCGATCTTTAACGACGGAGCTCGTCGGTCCCGAGATTTATAGGCCGCCTCCCGCGTTTCCGGCGGAGGGTTTATAGGACGGACCGCCTCTCCCGGTTTCCTACGGAGGGTTTATAGGCCGGACCGCCTCGATATTTAACGCCGGAGCTCGACGGCGCGGATATTTATAGCCGATCGACGCGGCTCTCGATCTTTAACGACGGAGTTCGTCCGCTCGGGATTTATAGACGCGTCGGCTCGTCCCGGTTTAGGAGGGTTTATATATCACCGACCCTCCCGATTCCTTCTGGAGGGTTTATAGACCGGACCGCCTCCCGGCTTCCTACGGAGGGTTTATAGAGACCGTCTCGATCTTTAACATCGCCGGACTCGACGCCGGATATTTATAGCCGGTCGGCGCGACTCTGATCTTTAACGAGCTCGTCGGTCCGAGATTTATAGACGTCTCCGGTTTCCGTACGAGGGTTTATAGACGCGACCGTCTCGGTTGCGGAGGGTTTATAGGCGACCGCCTCCGCTTCCTACCAAGGGTTTATAGACGTCGGACCGTCTCTCGATCTTTAACGTCGGAGCTCGATGGCGCGGATATTTATAGCCGGTCGGCGCGACTCTCGATCTTTAACGACGGATCTCGTCGGCGCGGATATTTATAGCCGGTCGGCGCGGCTCTCGATCTTTAACGACGGAGCTCGTCGGCGCGGATATTTATAGCCAGTCGGCGCGGCTCTCGATCTTTAACGACGGAGCTCGTCGGGCTTTTAAGCCTAATTTGGACAACGTTTACCTGGCCGAACGGCACAGGGTCTTCGGAATTGAGCCTTTGGCTCGTACAATATACCTCCGGTTGAGCAGCTCGGGGCCTTCGTCGTCGAGCGCTTGGCTCCGATAATTTACCTCCTGCCGAGTGGCACGAGGCCTTCGGAGAACTAACCGTTCGGCTATGAACACAGAATGCCTTGGAAATAATTTGTTTCCTGCGATAAAAGGAGTACATCTATTTTGAATTTACACAAAATAGAGCAAAAGCGCACCTCACCCAGCTCTATATGGCTGAAGGTGATTTACACTCCATGGCCGATCCAGCATCCGACCTTCCGCATCCTTGAGGTAATAAGCGCCCGAACGGAGCTTCTCGACCACTTCAAAGGGTCCTGCCCAGGGAGCTTCCAACTTGCCGACATCTCCGACTGGCTTGACTTTCTTCCAAACTAGGTCACCTACTTGAAAGGCTCTGGGGATCACGTGCCGGTTGTAGTTCTGTTTCATACGTTGCTGGTACGCCATCAGCCGGACGGACGCTTTAGCTCTTTCCTCTTCGACCAAGTCTAGCTCCATGTTCCTCCGTTCGACGTTATTTTCATCATAATTTTGTACCCGAACGGACTCCACCCCAACTTCAATCGGGATGACTGCTTCGCCTCCATATACCAAGTGAAATGGAGTGACGCCCGTTCCCTCCTTTGGTGTCGTGCGGAGAGCCCATAGGACGCCCGGCAGCTCATCTACCCAGCTGCCTCCTTCATGGTCGAGCCGAGCCCGTAAAATTCTGAGAATCTCTCGGTTGGTTACTTCGGCTTGACCGTTACTTTGAGGGTATGCCACCGATGTGAAGTGCTGCTCGTAAAGTGATGAAGAAATGCCGTTCGGAACTCCTGGAAACTAGTGATAGAGCCGTCCGGCAGCCTCCGAAACCACCTATGTGCAGATTCCGATAGAGTGGTGAGAAATACCCGGCACCTTACGCCATCGGAGTACTGATGCAAGGTGGCGATGCTGTCGAACTTCCCCAAATGATCGTCGGGGTCGGTCGTCCCATTGTAAGCTCCGATCGGCGGTGGTGTATAGTATTTTGGTAACGGATCCCGATTTATGGCTTCAGAGAACTGTCGGTGAACCTGCTCGGGTGGTACGTTCGCTCGGGGAGCTTTGCCCTTCCTATGATCCCGAACGGGGAGTACGGAAGAGTGCCCGAGGAACCCTCCTGTTGAAACATATTCCGGGCGGCCTGCTGAAGCCGAGGTTGTTTGCTGTTGCGCTCGCTCAGCCTGTGCTTTCTCCTTTTGCTGCGCCACTGTCTTGGCTGCCCTCGCCTCGACTATAGCGTCAAACTCTTCTTGTGAGAGTGCCACGGTATGTAGTCTTCCAGCCTCGTCCATTGCCTCTGCTCGGATGCAGGTGCGTTCCCACAGACGGCGCCAAATTGATCTTGTCCGAACCAGCTGCTGGATCCTCGAGTGCTCCGGCGAACCTGCAACAAAACCGAGCCGGGGGGGGGTGTCCCGGCGACGGCCCTCCGAAGCTCAAGTTAGGCGAAGGAATAAGAAAGTGGCTTAGAAAATGTAGACTTGTGTACCTCCGGTTGAAGAAGTGGAAACCTTATATAGACCTCTCGAAGGAGTCTGGGCACACCAATCGAAGCAATCACCTGCTTTCGACCATGCCTAGGTGTGGGCCTGTCAGAAGGGCATCCATAAGACCATACTGCTACTGTATCAACCTTCCCGTGACGTGATGGTGGGGCCTTTAATAGTGTCATCTTGCGTACAGTCTAATCATCATGCCTTTGCTGACATACCATATCCCAAGCCGAGCGAATAGGCCGCTCGGCTAACCACTGTTCCCTCGCCACAATTCCGGCCGAGCGGACACCTCCACTCGGCCATTCTGTCCTCGGCCGAGCGGACACATCCGCTCGGCCACTCGGCTCCGGTTCTCCTGCTTTGGCGTCGGAAACCCAAACCTTTGGCTGGGTAATCTCTGGTTCCGCTCGGACGGGACCCCATCTGTGGGTCCCCCATTCTTACCGCCGGATCAATATTATTAATATTGATATTAATATTAATATTATCATTAATAATAATTATTAAATAAAAATAATAATATAAATTAAATTTGGGAATGAGGCGGGGATGGGGATTTGATCCCCGTGGGTTTAGGGTTCGGGGAATCCCCGAACCCGAAAAAATGAGAATGGGGCGGGGATGAGAATGACAAACTCGGCCCCGCCCCACCCCGTTGCCATCCCTAGTGAAGCTCCAGGAATTTTTTCTAGAGATCTTTAGTGGAGTTGTAGCTTTCGATCCGGCTGACCTCTTGGGGAGGAAGAACACTAAATAGATGGAACTCTGCTTTTCCATTAGCCATGAAGTTGGTTTGTTCCTTCTTCATCCATATGCACTCTTCTTTTTTGGCTCCATGTTGATCCTTAGGTGCTATAAAATCATATTTTATAATGAGTAGAATTTCAAAATCAGTATTGAAGAATACCTCCATGCACTTCTTTTACGTTGCGAAGTCTCCCTCAAATTTCGATGGGTAGATGCTAAATTCGGGCATTTCTTTTACTTCGGATGGCGGTTAGTCCTTCTGAAGCAAGCCGGGTGATCCGGCAGTAAGAATGAGGGATCCACTTCCTGAAGGGTCTCAACTTGAGGACCGAGGGCAGGCTGACTAAGCGAGCCGAGCAGCTGGGTAGGTCCGAGCGGAGCTAGAGTTAACCCATTCAAGGGCTTAAGTTTCCGACGCCAAGGCACGGAGATCGAAGGGCCGAGCGGGAGTACGCTCAGGCCGAGCGGGAGTCCGCTCGGCAGAAATATGGGCGAGGGTAAAAGGTGGCCGAGCGGCCCATGCGCTCGGCTCAAGATCTGGGATATTAGCAGGAGCATGTCTGATGATTATGCCTCACACAAAATCGCACGATGGAGGATCTTGCTGTCACATCATGGGAAGGTTGGCGCAGTAACAGTATGGTCTCATGGACGTCTTCCTGACAGATCCATATTCAGGCATGGCCCTTCTGACAGACCCATACTTGAGCATGGTCAAAGGCATGTGGTTGCTTTGACTGGAGCACCCAGGTTTCCTCAAGAGGTCTATATAAGGCCTCCATTTCTCCACCAGAGGTATGCGAAATCTTGGTTTGGGAGCCACCTTTTTGTTATTCCTCGCCTGACTTGAGCGTCGGAGGACCGTCGCCGGGACACCCCTCCCGGCTCGGTTTTGTTGCAGGTTCACCGGAGCATTCGAGGATTCCGCAGGAAGCGCCACGTGCCCAGCGTCCCTTGACTCCTGATTCGGACAGGATCAAATTGGCGCCGTCTGTGGGAACGCTCCTGCATCCGATCGGAAACAATGGATGAGGCTGGACGACAACACGCGGTGACGCTTTCAACCGAAGAACTCGAAGCTCTGGTCGAGATGAGGGCTGCCAAACTAGTGGAGCAAAGACAAAAAGCGACAGCCGAGCGGCCGGAACAACAAGCGACATCTGCGTCCGGTGGCCGAGCGGAAGCACCTCAAGCCACCGTCGCATTCCATCGAGCCTTATTTCGCACCCCTGAAGCAGCACCGGCTCGAAGCTCCATGGGCAGGTCCTTTCAAAATCATCGAAAAGCTCCGCTCGAGCGCGTATTATCTGGAGGATGAAGACGGTCGGCAGCTAGATAGGCCGTGGAGCGCGAACCACCTCCAGCCTTATCGGGCGGGGTGAAGGGGGTATCACTGTAAATTACCACGTGTACATTTTTCGACTGATTACTGAAAATGCAGAAATGGAAAGTCAGAAGAGCAAAAATAAGGCCGGATCATTAAAAATCGAAGGCCCCCCGAGCCGATCGGCCGGGAGGTTTATATCCGAGCCAGGGGCTCGAAATCGAAGGCCCCCCGAGCCGATCGGCCGGGAGGTTTATATCCGAGCCGTCGAGCTCCGACGATAAATATCGAGAGACGAGCCGGCGTCTATAAATAGTCCGAGCGGACGAGCCGTCTAGCCCAGACGTTAAACCGCAAAGCCGCGCCCGTCGAGCTCCGACGATAAATATCGAGAGACGAGCGGCGTCTATAAATAGTCCGAGCGAATGAGCCGCCTAGCCCAGACACGGCTATAAAAACGCGCCGTCGAGCTCGACGATAAATATCGAGAGCGGCGTCTATAAATAGTCCGAGCGAACGAGCCGTCTAGCCCAGACGTTAAACCATAGAAAGACCGTCGAGCTCCGACGATAAATATCGAGACGGCGTCTATAAATAGTCCGAGCGAACGAGCCGTCTAGCCCAGACGTTAAACCGCAGATCGCGCCGACCGGCTATAAAAACCCCGCCGAGCTCCGACGATAAATATCGAGAGACGAGCCGCCTATAAATAGTCCGAGCGACGAGCTATCTAGCCAGACGTTAAACCGCGTCGACCGCTATAAAAACCGCGCGTCGAGCTCCGGCGATAAATATCGAGAGGAGCCGGCCTATAAATAGTCCGAGCGCCGTTAGCCAGACGTTAAAGCCGCTACCGACCGGCTATAAAAACCGCGCCGTCGAGCTCCGATAAATATCGAGACGAGGGCGTCTATAAATAGTCCGAGCGGACGAGCCGTCTAGCCCAGACGTTAAACAGCAGAGCCGAGCCGGCTATAAAACCCGCCGAGCGATAAATATCGAGAGACGAGCGGGCGTCTATAAATAGTCCGAGCGGAAGACCGTCGACCTCACCCGCGCCATCGAGCTCCGACGATAAATATCGAGAGGAGCGTGCCTATAAATAGTCCGGCGGACGCTAGCCCAGACGTAAAAAGCCGACCGACCGGCTATAAAACCGCCGTCGAGCTCCGGCGATAAATATCGAGAGACGATCCTATAAATAGTCCGCGCCGTCTAGCCAGACGTTAAACCGTAGAGCCGCGCCTAGCGGAAGCCCGTCGAGCTCCGACGATAAATATCGAGAGACGAGGCGTCTATAAATAGTCCGAGCGAACGAGCCGTCTAGCCCAGACGTTAAACCATAGAGACGAGACCGGCTATAAAACCCCGCCGTCGAGCTCCGACGATAAATATCGAGAGACGAGCCGGCATCCGCGCCGTCTAGCCAGACGTTAAACCGCAAAGCGCCGATCGGCTATAAAACCCGACGGAGAGCACCGGCTTTAAAAATCGAGAGCCGCGCCGACCGGCTATAAATATAACAAGCGGAACGAATATCAGAGTAAGAAACTGCGGAAACTATGAATATTAAAGCAGTCAGGCCCGAAGGGAGGTTGGTCCTCCGACACTCGGCATCTGCTGACTCCACGCAAGCGGGATATGAGCCGAGCCGATCGGACGCGTGAGGGAGAAAGCTTAAGAGCACGGCTGGCGAAAATTTTTCAAGCTTTGATGTTAAGCAAACCAGAGAATATTATGGACAAGAAGTGAGAACGTTTCCATAGAAGAAAAATTATGCCGTACGGCACATACAAAAAGTTCACATCCGCCGAGCGGAGGAAGTACAAAAAAGTGCTTAAATAACGCACATCACTCCGGATCCTCAAAATTAAAAAAGGTGTCCGGGATGCCGTCGAGCATGGCCGTCAGTTCGGGAGATGGGATGCTAAGGTCAGCAGGAAGATGCCCCCCCTTCTTGAAGTACGCTGTGGTGACCTTGACTGCCTCGAGGAAGGTTGAGGAGACGTTGCCGCCAAACTTTTCGCCAAATCGCTCTGAGCGGATGTATTCTTGGCGCGCTGCAGCTAGGCGACTCGGCTCTTTGAGGGCCTTCAAGTTAAGGAATCTTGGAGGGCTTTCAAGTTTGCTTCAGCCTTTGTGCGTTCGGCCGAACGGACCTCCCGTTCGGCGTTCAGCTGGGCCTCCAGATCCTTGGATCGCTGACCTAGCGCATGGACATCCACTTTCATTCTGTCCAGGTCAGCGATCGCCTGCCTCTTCCGGCTACCGGCGCGCTTCACCTCTTTGTCACGTTTCTTCACCAAGCCCTCTAGCCGAGCTACCTCAACAGCCAGGTCGGCAGCCTTCTTCTGTTCGGCCTCAAGAGCCTGTTTCTCCCGCTCGGACGTGGAACCTTCCGACACTTGGAGTTTTTCCAGAAGGCCCTCTAACTCGGCTAGCCGACGGCTAGTGGCAATTTGTTCAGCCCAGCGCTGTAAGGGAAATAATAATGTTATCACCGAGCTGCTTGGGCGTCATGAGGGCCGCCTGAATCTGGGCGTCCTCGAAGAGCTTGGCGAGCGGACCCGTCAAGGTTATTTCGTGGACAGGGCTCGACGGCCGATCGGCGGATAGCAAATATTCCTCCGATGGGAATCGGAGGGTGGTCTTGATGATCGGATGGCCGGACGCCGCTTCTGCAGCTGCAGTAGCCTGGCCCGAAGACTCCCCTATAGTGGAAGTTTCGCCGAACCGTCGCAGGCGACGACGAGTCCGGGGAGGAGAACCAGAAAGCTGTGCCGGTGGCGACGCCATAGGGGTCCCGATCTGTGATGGCGTGCGGTCGGGCGAAGTCACGCCGATCGGCGCCTGTGGTCCCTCCTCCTGGGTCGGCGGAGGGTTCGGGTCTCTTCGACGTTTCCGCCGAATCGGACGAGGCAGCTTCTGCTTCAGGGGCGGACTGTGCCCCTCCCTCTCCTGTACCTGCCGGGCGGCTAGGGATTAAACCCCGCGCGGCGAGCTCCTTCTTGGTGGCCGATTCAATTTCTACAGACTTCAATTTCAAGTGAGTGGTAGCCTTGGATCGCCACATGACGTCAGCTGCAGTGAAAGAAATTAAAATCAGTTAGACAAAAAAGACTAAGAGAGTAAAGAGTCCTTACTCATGCGGAAGGGAAGATTCGCCCGAACGGGAGATAATCCGAAAATATATAGCACCCCCTGCAAGAGCAATTTGTCGATCTTGTATCGCTGACCGGCCAACCAATTCGCCGCATGAAGATAGGCTGGGTTAGCGGTCTGCCATTGGGTTCGGAAGGCTGGCCGATGGGGAAGTCGAAGATAGAAGAAAAACTCCTTCCAGTGCTTGTTGGAGGTCAGCATGTTATCAAAAAATTTAAAGCCTATTCTGCTTTGGAAGATAAAAGTGCCTGGTTCGGATTGTTTGGGGTAGAAGAAGAAATGGAATATCTTAGGGTCGAGGGGGATACTGTGCAACTTAAAGAGGACGACCATCCCGCTCAGCAACCTAAAGGAATTCGGCACAAGCTGGCCGAGCGGGATGCGGAAATAGTTACAAACTTCCAAAATGAAGGGATGAGTAGGAAATCTGAGGCCGCCCTAGAATTGGTCTAAAAAGAAACAAATAGAGCCGGTCGGCGGGTCATGTGGCCGGTCGGTCGAGTCGGCTATGATTATTTCGTGGTCATCAGGGAGCTCATATGTCCGAACGAGGCGCCGGGCGTGCTCCTCATCGAATCGGCTCTCCATGGTCAAGTACCAAGGGCCCGTAACGCTAGCAGTGGGTTCGGAGGAACTTGCCATCTCGGAAAGGCAAAAAAATAGCAAGAAATCGAAGGAAGGGAAAGGAAAGGGGCGAAATGAGCAGGAAAGACCTAATAAGTGAAGGGAGAAGACTCACGGGAAGAAAACGGGAGGAAAGAATCACCGATGAGGTGATCGCCGCCTAAAACCAGACACTAGATCGCCGGAAGCCGCAGCAACGGAATGAAACAGAAGGCAACGCGCGAGCGAATAGGCGGCCAAGAAAGGGACGGAGGCTTTATACAGCCGAGGCCGGTTAGCCTCCACCATCCGATCCAGGTCACGAGAAACAAGGACGCCATCGGGCCATCCATTTCAAACGGGCGCATCCCATCGTATGTGACGTCGCCGCCACACAAGGATCGACACGTGGCGCTCTGTCACCGAGTGTAATTAATGCGCCCACGTCGCGCATACTCCCACTTAATGGAGAGGATTTGCACAATTTTCGAGGAGATCTAGACAAGTGAACATCAACAGGGAGCGACAAGACAACCAAAATAAAGAGCCGAGCGGCTGAATCTGGCAGAAGGGCCGGTCGGCCCCAGTGATATTGAAAGCTACGAAAGAGCGGCGACCGCCCGCTCGGACACATATAGTCCAGTCAGTCGGGCTCATTGCCTCCTTCGACTAGACTTGAAGGGAAGGCAAGTGATCCGGCAGTAAGAATGAGGGATCCACTTCCTGAAGGGTCTCAACTTGAGGACCGAGGGCAGGCTGACTAAGCGAGCCGAGCAGCTGGGTAGGTCCGAGCAGAGCTAGAGTTAACCCATTCAAGGGCTTAAGTTTCCGACGCCAAGGCACGGAGATCGAAGGGCCGAGCGGGAGTACGCTCAGGCCGAGCGGGAGTCCGCTCGGCAGAAATATGGGCGAGGGTAAAAGGTGGCCGAGCGGCCCATGCGCTCGGCTCAAGATCTGGGATATTAGCAGGAGCATGTCTGATGATTATGCCTCACACAAAATCGCACGATGGAGGATCTTGCTGTCACATCATGGGAAGGTTGGCGCAGTAACAGTATGGTCTCATGGACGTCTTCCTGACAGATCCATATTCAGGCATGGCCCTTCTGACAGACCCATACTTGAGCATGGTCAAAGGCATGTGGTTGCTTTGACTGGAGCACCCAGGTTTCCTCAAGAGGTCTATATAAGGCCTCCATTTCTCCACCAGAGGTATGCGAAATCTTGGTTTGGGAGCCACCTTTTTGTTATTCCTCGCCTGACTTGAGCGTCGGAGGACCGTCGCCGGGACACCCCTCCCGGCTCGGTTTTGTTGCAGGTTCACCGGAGCATTCGAGGATTCCGCAGGAAGCGCCACGTGCCCAGCGTCCCTTGACTCCTGATTCGGACAGGATCACCGGGCTTTGATACCACTTGTTAGGTCTCATGCGGCCGGCTGGGGGGTGAATTGCCCTGTAAAAAAAGAAAATAAATCTTTCTCGATCTTTTGAAATAATAAAACATTTGTATGTAAGAAATTGATAAACTAGTAAAAAGAAAGAGGCTATCGATTTTACTTGGTTACAATCGAGAAGATTATTAATCCAAGACTTTGAAGCACTAATCAAATTCTCCTTTCGTCGTAGGCAGAGAAGCCTCTTTCAAATGTGGGAAGCATACAAACAAAGTAGTAGAACAGAAATGGATTCGAATATAAGTGATGTCTAGCTACTAGGATCATGGTTGTATTTATAGCACTAGCCGAGGGCATTTAGAAGGGTTCTAGGCGCTTAGACACGGATAAAACTTTATTCGCGTTGCAACGGATCACGACAGTTGGTAAATTGATAAGTTTTTTGTCTGGGCACCTGGACCAGCTCCGAACGCTTGAACCAAGAAGTCAACTCCTATTGACTTTTTCGATCTGGGACTTCTCCTCCAGCTCCGCTCGCTTGGTTCCGGGTCTTCCGCTCCGGCTCCACTTGCTGGGTGATTTCGGCCATCTGGAATAGGGCTCACCCGAACCCATTTTCCAGCCTTGTCGAGTAACCTTCCGCTCCGGCTTCTCCTCCCTCGGAAACGCCACATGCCTCTTTCTCTTCCGCAAGCGTACTCTTCTGCAGCGTCTCGTCCCTCGGATGCATCAAGCCCGTCAGTTCTCTCTCATGCCGTCTTTCTCGCTAACTGCGTCTTTCGCTCGACTTCCTGTGCTCCTAAGTTCATGCACACTTAGACACAAGGTATAAAAAATAAACATGACCTAATTTAATTTGGCTCACCACATCAAAACTATCTCGGGGTACTTACACTTTGATGGTATATCACTAAAGTGAAAGCTTAGATAATGTCAAAACCTTTACACCATTATTGAATTTTGTGCTTTTGGAATTGCCTCTCATTATCTGAGATAGCTTGTGGGGGATTCTAAATTCGCATAGGATGTTGACCCATAGGAACTTGATAACCGTATACTCTGTGGTTCTAACCAAAGCTTCCACCTTCACCCATTTAGAAAAATAGTTTACCGCTACCAGTGTAAACTTCTTTTGAGCGAGGGTGGTCGAAAAGGGGCCTACAATGTCTATTCTCTAATGATCAAAAGGGAAAAAAAACCAAGGATGTCTTTAAGGACTCTGTTAGAATTTGAGAGATGTCCTAAGATAAAGCATCTTACGGTTTTACCATTTATTGGATAAATATAGATTTATTATTTGAGTGCATATTATATGTTTGAAGCTCTTAAACTCATTTACTGAATGTCCGCAATATAATTCATAGCATGAGAGGAGTTGTGATTGGATCACAACTAGTGATTATCTCTACATGTGCAATTATGAACATATTGGAATTTCCCTAGTCGTCGAATTAATACATTCGGATATCATCAATTTTGTAAGACTAGCACGAGTTATACTTTTTGGTTCACCCAAGCAGCTGTTTTCTCACTAACTGGAGACATTGGGATATCGAGAGTTAAACATGGATACTAGTTATGGTAACCAGTTTATTGGAGTGACTCGCTATAAAACGTCATATGGTTATCTACATATATAGATATGTCTGTGAAGTTCTTACTATAGCTTGAGTGCAAGTTTCCTTTGACTTGAGGTATACAAGTCGGTCATGGAGACTTATACTTTGACATCTTAAGCAAGCATCTCATCGAGGTGTGGACCCGATATGATTGGGTATAAGTCGAAGTGCCCGAAGGTGTTTGGATAGCCCACAAAGGATTCACTGCTCCTTGCGAGGAGACGTATATCCTATGGTCACTCATTAAATTATTACTCAAAGTCTTTGGCCAAAGCATCATATGTAAAGAGTGTGAGACTCTTGAACACATGTATGAGTAATTTGAATTTGCAGAATGAAGAAGTATTACTTGGGCTAGTTGTGACGTAGTCAGTCTAGTGGGGATAGACACATAAACCATGTCTTGAACCAAGTGGGTATAAGACGAGTGAAAGAAACGAGACACGACTCACTGTAGTTGTTGAAGGGTTTAGAAGTAATTCTGAAATCAACTATGATTTTCTAACTAATTGGGGATCATGATGTACTAATAGGTGTCACTCATGATCGTTCCATAATTAAGCAGTTAATTATGGGCGGCCAAGATAAACCAGGAACCTATTGGGTCACATGCACAACGAGTCTTTAAAAGACATAAAATAAGTTAAAGAATAGGATTCTTAGATCAAAAGATAAATATTTGGTTGGACCATACAGAAGATAAACATGGAAATATTTGTCGGAGTAGAAGTGTAGATAGGCCCCATCACTAATAGAAGAGTTAGACCAAATTAGATTTATCATGAACAAACTCGATTTAGTTGTGAACCAAACCAAGAGGTTAATGGACTAATTTTTGGTTAAGTGATAATGGATTGGATTTAGGCTTTTAATCCAACTCATTAATGAGGGTTATATAAAGATATGGTTAGAAGAGAAAATAACACATGAGATCATTATTGGCTTGTAAGGGTTTTTGGAAACCCCTAACCCAATTTTCTTCTCTTCTCTCTCCCCCTCTCTCTCTCCCGCCGCCAACAAGGAGAGGCTTCTCCTTGTTATTGTGAGCCACCAAAACAAGGAAACTCTTCCTTGTTTTGCTTCCTCTTCTTCCTCTTGATCCCTCTTCTTCACTCGTGGCTAGTAACTTCTGAAAGAGATGCTTATACTCAAGGAGTTGTCTTGAAGAGCTTGGCGTGGATAGGAATAGAGGTGATGTTCGATAACAACGCTACGGTTGATGCCCTTCTCGTTACAGGTCATCCATAAGGTATACCTAGAATAATTGTTATTCGTTTTTGTTTTGTTTTATGATCTTGTCTGTGCAATCTTGTATGTGTGTGGTGTGTGTGTTGTGATAAATTAGATTTATTTACGTTTAGTTTTCCACTGTGCATGTTTACGAAATGTATTTTAGCACACACTGCATCGGACATATCCCTTCAGGTCGATTGGTGGAGAATATTTCAATGCTTCTGATAGGAAGCGCAGGTGACCACCAGCCGAGCGACATTAGCCTATAGAGTGGACCAAAAGTACCTAACCAGCAATATCTTCCAAACCAGCGTTTAGCCCTCGCTTGGCTACTACAGCAACCTTGATGAACTTCTTACAGAACATAGCCGACTCCATCCAGTCCAATGCACTTGAGCAATAGGCGAGCAAAAGCTTGCTTGTATAGATGATCTCTTATTAGGATGGAACGATTGGTCCTTCTTTTAACATTCTAAGCATGCTCAACATTGATCAACAAGATTCCTTGCTGAAGATAGGAAATAAGAGGAGCCCGCCAATCGATCATCTCCTTTGTGTTTACCTACAGATCAATTTTGGCTATCAACAGGGTCTGTGCCACAGATTTGTCTAGGATCCATGTGGATAATAAACTGACCATTTTTTTTTTTAATTTATCCACTTTCTGATTATCCACTCGAACAATCTTGTGTAGGGTAACCTCCAGGAAGCCAGCTTGTTGTTAGGATCGAAATATAGCTAGAGAGGGGGTGAATAGCTCTTCACGATCTCATACTTGTCGTTGCTTGCTTCTTGATGATGATGCCCAACGGAAAATACAAGAAACACACACTACAACGCTAACGCAAGGATTTACTTGGTATCCACCTCAAGAAGAGGTGACTAATCCAAGGATCCACACACTCACGCATCCTCCACTATGAAAACACTCCTTTACGGTAACTACCAAAGGCGGAGAAGCCTTACAAGCTCACAATACAACAATAAGAAAGAAAGAAGCAAAATACAAGTGAATCTTATAAGATTACAATGAAACCCTAGTTTCTTCTTCTTGTTGTTGTAACTCACCTCTTGACTTGTACATGCCTCCAAGAATCTTCAAGATCTGGTGGTGAGAGTGGAGAAAATCACCCTAAGCTGTGTAGAACTTGAAGTTAGTTTCATTTTGCATCTGAGATCACCTCATTCCGATATCCGAGTCAAAAGTTATGGCCTTCGGAAGTTTACTACGTCCGAACTTTCTAATTCCAAGCCAACTCCCTATTGGACTTATGACCACTAAGAGTTCGGTCAACTTTTGACCCATCTAAACTTTCTCCTCGTGCCAAGTGTCTAGTTCTCTATGACTCACTTGGACTTTGTTCCACCAGATGCCCGGTCACCCTTAACCCATCTAGATTTTCTCGTGTCTGGTTTCACTCACCAGGTCTTTCCATTGCCTGGCTTCACTCACCGGGACTTTCTACTGCCTGGCTTCACTCACCAAGACTTTTACCTGTCTGACTTCACTCACCAGGACTTCTACCTGCCTGGCTTCACTTACCAGGACTTTCCCGACTGTCTGGTTTCACTCACCAGGACTTCCAACTATCTAACTTCACTCACTAGGTCTTTCACCTGACTTCACTCACTAGGATTTTCCCTTGCCTAACCCAGTCAAGTATCTGGTCCACCTTGACCTACTTGACTCTTCATCACATCAACCTGGTCAACCTTGACCAGAGTCTACAATCTCCATGTATTGTCAAACATCGAAATTCAAACATTAAGACTCAAGCTTGAGCCAACTCAAGCTCAGTCAACCTGGTCAACCTGACCTAGGAGATATTGCACCAACAATCTCCCCCTTTTTGATGTTTGACAATACCTTTAAGTTAGGCTAATCTCATAGCCTCAACTTTCTTCTTCATGTCAAAGCATGAATGAGGGTCTAACTTAAACCCCACATTCTTCTCCTATTGACATACATCAAAAACTCTCCCCCAGAAGAGTTACCCACCGTTGTTCACAACTTCACTCATTGTTCACAACACCACAATGAAGGTCCCATACCCTTCATTGTATCTAATGCTCATCCTTGAGCATATACCACTAAATAATGAAGATATCCATTTTTCATTGTGTTTAAATGCTCAACCTTGAGCATTTATGCTAAGGAAGGTTAACCACCTTCTAAGGTGTATGAAAAATTAATTTTCATGTCCTTAAATTGTAACTCCCCCTAAAGACATGCCTGTAACTTCTATCATTGCACCAACAATGACTTGGAATCCCTAAATCTTTAGGAAACCTAAATTTAGAAGTTTTGAGGTTCAAAATTCAATATTGAAGTCAAACCTCAACCTAAACCTCTACTTAGTCTTCCTTAACCAATTCCTCCTTGTTTTCATCATAAAAAGTCCCCCTAAATGTATACAAATGTGTTCCAATGGGTTAAAAATGGTTACCTAGACTAAAAATGGTTTAAAATGCTGAAATTAAGATTTCCCAGCCAAAATCAGCATTCCCAATCGATCGGGGTTGGGTCCCAATCGATTGAACCAAGGTCAATCGATCGGCTGATCGATTGGGTTTCTGAAATTCTGAAATACAATTTCAACCGAATTTCAGAAATGCCCTAGAAATTCTATAAAATTCTAAAAATAATGAAAATTCATGTAGACATTACTTATAGTATATACTATCATAGAAAAATAGTTTTCTATGAAAATACTTCCTATTTTCAAAGATTGACACAAACTTGAAAACTTATAAAAACTTTAGTGTTTTCTTCCAGTTTGGCTCTAACTTTTCAATGATGATTACTATCAAAAGATAGCCTTCACCAAGATTTTCCAAAAGATTTTTTAAATGATTTTCAAAACCAATATACACCCATGTTCTTTGGGCTCAATACACATGACTTGTACATTAACTTTCCTAATGATTGGAAAACACATAACTATGTGTTTTGATGAACCTAAAACTCAAAAGAATGCACTAAATCAGCATCTTGAGTTTTGTTCATCATTCTAACATCTCACTTGTATCTAATGTGCACTAAAACATATACAAGTCACCTTCTAGTTCTCTATGAGATGTAAAGTTTGATTTTGTACTAAACTAGGGATCATGCATATCTATCTAGGCATTTTGAATTATGAACATCCACCTAGGATGTTACTTGTTAGTAAATGTCATTAGTCCTTAATTGCAAGGAATTAAAATAATGCATCATGTGTTATGACATACATCAAAATAAATAATTTTCAAAAGAAAATTTGCTAAACCTACATGATGTATGTATGACATGACATGGTATTTTCATATTTTTCATAATAAAGCATGAATGTATACATATGATGTCATGACATATGAAAGGCAAACAATCATGGCAAATTAGCATAAATAAAATACCTAGATTATCTATCTACGTATCCTTAAACTTTAGCTAACTTAAAATTAAATCCTAGATTGCTCTCATTTCATCAATAAAATACCAAAATCCAACTTGGCATTTATTTAACTTTTGATTAATTTTTGCCAATTAAAATTAAACATATTTCCACAAGGTTTGGCATAATTTACTCTTTCCAAAAGAGTGATCATTTTATATTAAGGCCTAACTCGCTCTTAACTTCCTAAGAAAATGCCAAAATCCCAAATTGACATTTCTTATCCTTTTCTCAAGTGTGCCAATTTAAATCAAGTTCTATTCCTCAATTTTTGGCACATATACTCTTCCAAAAGAGTAATCAATAATCCAATTTATTTTCAAAGGTTAACAATAACCTTGAAAATGCTCTCCGAGTGTCAACTTCACCAAAGTTGGGTTAACTACCCTTCCAATCAGAGTTGACACTCCTTAACCTATCTAAGGGATAGAAAAAATGCTCCTAGGCACCCAAAATCTATTGGTGCTCCTTGAATGCTCTAGGTACTCACTAGGGATAACTTCCCTATATACCTTCCTAATGATCTTGTTAGGCTTCTTAGAAGCCTTGGTCATCTTTTCTAGATCAACTCTAGGGTTTGCCTTCCTTGTGACCTTCTTAGTGACTTTCTTGGACTTCTTAGAAGTCTTAGTCACATTTGATGTTGCAAAGATACTCCTAGGGATAACTTCCCTTGTATCCTTGACTTGACCCTTAGACCTAGAGTTGGTTCTATAGCTATATGGAACTCTATGGTAAGAAGTTACATCCTTCTTAGCCTTAGGTTTGTATCCCAAACCTCTATGGTCATTGGATGCCTTTTGTGCTTCTAGACCTAGACTATGCTCTTTTTGCCCTTTTAGTATATTTTCCATCCTTCTTAGGGTCTTTTCCATTTTATCAAGTCTTGACCTTAAGACTTGATTTTTTCCCCATAAATCCCTAGATTTTGATTTTTCCTTAAATCCTTGAGCATTTTTATTTCTAGGCTTATAATTAAAATCCTTAGAGTTCTTGCCTAAATTTTTATTTGCCTTCCTAAACCTAGGTGTGATAGTCTTAGCATGAAGAGTCATATATTTTTCTTTAAGGCTATCATGCTTCCTATTTTTATGGTAAATAGCATTAAAATGATAAAAACTTGAACTAGCATGCTTTTTACCATGAGTCAAAGGAATAGGTTCAATAAATGATACCTTGCATTTTACCTTGGAAGCTCCCCTTTGACTTGTGTTTCCTCCTTTGACTTTGACCGTCTTCTTTCCCTTTGGACATTGGTTCCAAAAATATCCTTTTTTGTTACACACGAAGCACACAATGTGCTCCTTGCTCTTCTTTGTTATAGGAGCGGTCTCCTTGGGCTTCTCCTTACCCTTTGATACAACTTGGCCCTTCTTCTTGGCCAACTTGGGGCACTTGCTCTTATAATGCCCATGTTCCCTACACTCAAAACAAATGATATGATTTTTGTTATTTACAATTGAAATTGTTATACCTTTGCTTGTAGGGATGACTTCTTCTCCTTTTGATCCGGATGTAGAGGCTTCTTCTTGATCCGACAATGATGGTCCACGCTCCCCCTCAATCCTAGAGGTGAAGGCTTCTTCCTCTTTATCCTCGGATGTTGAGCATCTCTCAACTTTCGAATCCTCATGCACATGAAATAAGGAGTACACTCCTTTGCCTTTATCTTCGTGCTCTATAGAGGATGGATCTTCTTCTTCTTCCTCCGGTGTTGATCACCTCTCAACCTCGGAATCCTCCTCCTCTTGGTCTTACTCCAATGAGTTGCCCTCTTTGAATTTCTCTTGGTTTGTTGTAGTGGAGGGTTCTTCATAAAGTTTGGCCAATTTGCTCCACAAGTCTTTTGCATCTTCAAATTCTCTAATTTTGTATAGAATTTTGCTTGGCAATAAATTAACCAATAATTTGGTTACCTTGTCATTTGCCTCACTCCTTTGAATTTGATCTTCTTTAGGATCTTGCCTTTTGAATTTCTTGGAGCTTCGAAGCCTTCCATTAGAGCAAACCATTGCTATATCTCCATCATAAGGAAATTTTTGATTCTTAATTTCCAAGAATCGAAGCTTGTAGATACATATGGTGGATGCACCCTTGTGTCGAATCTGAATCCATCTCCGAATTCCATTTGAAGTTGAGCTCTTGAAATTCTTTGACTTTGATGAATTTGCTCCAACTTCTTCACCCTCTAGCCTTATTACCCCTTCCGGTGATGATTTCGGTGAAGAGCGACCTCGCTCTGATACCACTTGTTAGGATCAAAATATAGCTAGAGGGGTGAATAGCTCTTCGCGATATCGTGCTTGTCGTTGCTTGCTTCTTGATGATGATGTGCAGCGGAAAATACAAGAAACACACACTACAACGCTAACGCAAGGATTTACTTGGTATCCACCTCAAGAAGAGGTGACTAATCCAAGGATCCACACACTCACGCATCCTCCACTATGAAAACACTCCTTTACAATAACTACTAAAGGAGGAGAAGCCTTACAAACTCACAATACAATAATAAGAAAGAAAGAAGCAAAATACAAGTGAATCTTATAAGATTACAATGAAACTCTAGCTTCTTCTTCTTCTTGTTGTAACTCGCCTCTTGACTTGGACGTGCCTCCAAGAGCCTTCAAGATCTGGCGGTGAGAGTGGAGAAAATCACCCTAAGCTGTAACAGTAGTCGTGTGTCGAAGAGGATCGAAGAACTGTTGAGAAAAAGTCTCGCCAACGTCTTTATCTGCTCCAACGATCGAATCCTAATCGATTGGATTGCTCCCAATCGATTGGGGAGGCTTTGGATCGATCGGCCGATCGATCCAGAGCACATCTGTGCTCTCTAGAATCGCCCTGAATTGATTGCCCGATCGATTCAAGGTTTCTCGAGCGATTTCCAATGCTCCAATCGATCGGTCGATCGATTGGAGGTTTCAATGAATCAACTGATCGATTCAGAAGCTTACTGTTCACTCAGAAACTCTCCCAATCGATTGACCAATCGATGTGGGAAGTTTTGATCGATTACCCAATCAATCCAGACCTTTTCTGCATAAAATCACGTCGATCAATCGATTGACCAATCAATTGAACCCCCCAATCGATTGGCCAATCGATTGGAAAGCAGAAAAAATGTGTAGAGCTTGAAATTAGCTTCATTTCACATCTGAGATCACCTCATTCCAATATCCGAGTCAAAAGTTATAGCTTTCAGAAGTTTATTACGTCCGAACTTCCTAGTTCCAAGCCAACTTCCTATTGGACTTACGACCGCTAAGAGTTCGGTCAACTTTTGACCCATCTGGACTTTCTCCTCGTGCCAAGTGTCCAGTCCTCATTGACCCACTTGAACTTTGTTCCACCAGATGTCTGGTCACCCTTGACCCATCTGGATTTCCTCGTGTCGGGCTTCACTCACCAGGTCTTTCCATTGCCCGGCTTCACTCACCGAGACTTTCCGCTGCCTGGCTTCACTCATAAGGACTTTCACCTGCCTGACTTCACTCACCAGGACTTCTACCTACCTGACTTCACTCACCAGGACTTTCCCAGCTGCCTGGCTTCACTCACCAGGACTTCCAACTGCCTAGCTTCACTCACTAGGTCTTTCACCTGACTTTACTCACCAGGATTTTCCCTTGCCTAACCCAGTCAAGTATCCGGTCCTCCTTGACCTACTTGACTCTTCATCACATCAACCTGGCCAACCTTAACTAGAGTCTGCAATCTCCGTGTATTTTCAAACATCAAAATCCAAACATTAAGACTCAAGCTTGAGCCAACTCAAGCTCAGTTAACTTGGTCAACCTGACCTAGGGGATATTGCACCAACACTTATAACTTCTTATATGCTTTTATGTACACTTTAAACTGCTCGCCATTAACTACAAAATTTCTAGCCAATTATTGAGCCTCGAGTTGCGAATTTGAGTGAATGACCACTCGAGTTGCTCCCACGTGTTTTGCCACTTGGAGCCCGACTAGCAAAGTTTCATATTTAGCTTTGTTATTGGATGCTTTATAATTCAGCCGAACGAACAATTACATCACATCTTCTTAGAGAGATATTAATAAGACTCCCACTCTACTGCTATATCGAATAGATTATCCATCTACATATATTCTCCAAATATCCTCCAATTCTGGATTGTGAACTTCAGTCAAGAATTAGCTAGGGTTTTAGCCTTGATAATCATTCAAGGCTGATATTGTATATCATACTCGCTTAGCTCCGTGGTTCATCTAATCAGTCTCTCACTACAAGAAAATCTTCATTAAACAACACTCAAATGATAACGGATTTATACCAAATCATTATTTATTTACCTTTTAACAACGATTTTAACAAAAATCGTTATCTTTTAGCAATTTTTTTATCCTATGACAACTATTTTTAAAAACTGTTATCTATTTATGCTTTTTTGGGGCAACGATAATGGTTTTTAAAGGTTACGACAATAGTTTTTGAAAAATGTTATCTATGTGCGCTTTTTTGGGATTACGACAACGGTTTTTGAAAACCGTTGTCTATTAAGTGTTGTTGAATACCTTTATTTTTTTTCTTTCTCCAGTTTTTCCCCTTTGTAATTTTTTATCGCTGTGTTTTTTCTTTCCCTCTCTCCGAATTTTTTTGTCGCCGCATTCCGTCCCTTTACCTTCTCGATCCCTAAACATTTCTGTCCAACCTACGATCTCTTCACCTACTTCGCATTTTTCTTTCTTGATCTCTTCTCGATCCCTAAGCATTCCCCCCTCTACCACCACCTCGCTGCCACCAGAATCCCCCCAACTTCCCCGACAAGCTCTTCTTCATCATGTAAGAGGAAGGTGGAATGAATCTGCGTTTCTTTTGTTGTCTCCTCTTCTTCATCCTGGAAGAGGATGCGAAGGGCTTAGAGCGTCTCAGATCTCAGTGGTGACTCCTCTCCTTGCTTGTGCTCAGTCCCTCTTCGCCAAAACCTCTTCCCTCCTCATCGATCTTCTTCCTCTTCTGGAGGGTGTCACGATCGGTGTGTGTTACGTTCCGCAAGTGTACAGAAATGTCGCAAGTAATATAAAAGATTATCGTATCCACAGGGACTGGAATAAGCACTAGAAATGTCTCAAAGCGAATTAGCTAAACAACTATCCAATTGTTTCAAATGCAAAGTGAAGGTAAACAAATCTAATATTAAAGATCAACAAACAAGAATTAAGTGTTTTGGGTTATGATAAAAGGAGATTCTAGGAGTTTCGGTTTCTTTGTAAGATTTCTTGAATGTAAATGGTTCACCAATTCTTATCCCTCAATTGCCAAACACATGTAGAAAGTTACCGGTTCTCTCTTGCAATAGATAACCGGCTAAGGACTGAGAAATGTATCTAAATATGATCAATTAGACACGAACCTACGTTGTCCTTACACAGAAGCGCACCTATTATTATGCCTTCCTCGGATATCAACATAGAAGCCCACAACTTATTAATCTATCTAGATACAAGAAACTAATCCAAGATCCATCCTACTTTCTTGAATATTCCTATTTCCTCTTCAAGATTATCTCTCAAACGTCCTTACACGGGCTTGCACCTGTCACGTGGATCCCTCGGATGATCGAGTGAGAGTTTATCTTTACAAAATCCACAAGAAATCCAAACAATCAATCAAGAATGAGAATTAAGCACAAATCACCATTAATCATTCAATATCTAATTAATACAAGCAAGACAATGTCATTGAAACAAGAAAATGGCAAATCCATAAGAGATTACATCAATCCATCATACAAATACTCCCTTAATCCTAGAATACAAGATCTACTCCATGAATCGAGGAAGAATACCCAAAGAAATAGAGATTACAAGCATTTCTCCAATCCCCAATCCAAGAAAACAAGAAAAAGGGGAAAAGAGAAAACTTATCTACGAAGAAGTCTCGTCTTCGGATCCAATCCCTCGCTCCGGAGTCGAAATCGTCAAGAACTCCCCTTGAATCGCCCAGAAATCCTCCCAAGAATGGGAGGAAACCACCAAATCTTGCCTTCTCCCAAAAGGGGAGAGCGCCCCACGACACGGCCGTGTGATATTCACACGGCCATGTCCAGTTCCTTCTCTGCCAAAACTGCACGGCCGTATGACTCACACGGCCTAACCCTCTTCTCTTTAAAGCGACCAAGCACGGCCGTGTAGATCCACACGGCCAGAACCATTCTGTCCTCTGGAAATGCTACACGGTCGTGTGGTGCACACTGCCACAGCCTGCTTGGTCTCTGGAAACCTCACACGGCCGAGTAGATCCACATGGCCATGTAAGGATTCTGCTCTGGTTGGCTTCAAATCTTGACACGGCCGTGTGAGGTTCACACGGCCATGTCATCTTCCTCTTCTATTTGTGCCAAGCTCCACACGGCCCGAGCTCCATACCAGTGCAGGGCCGTGTGAGGTACACGGCCTGGTGCTTTCTCCCTTTGTTTCCTCCAAGCTTTCCCAAGGACGCATAATCTTCACCAATTTCGACTCCTGCGTACAGAAAATGCACAAAAACCATATCTCCGAACCAAAAGAGTAAACATGCTAAAAGGAAAGCTGGAAGTATAAAAATGCATAGATCAAGCATGCTAAAAGTATGTAAATGTGCGTAAAAACATGCATAAAAGAGTATATAATCTACGCACATCACACCCCCAGACTTAAACCTTTGCTTGTCCTCAAGCAAAATGCTGCAGTCTAAATTCATATGTTCTACAACACGTTCATAAAACCAAGTGCAACTTTCCTAACTCTATCAAAAAGTTTCATTAACAAGCATGATCATGAAAACAGGTAAAGTATGGTTCAAGCATAAGAATCTTGTGCACAGTGTAAAAGTAACTCAACACCCTTCAAGTTTCAATCCATGTCCTAGTCAAGTCGTCATCAAATTTGTATTCCTAGTGTTTCCAGTGAAAGACAAGTAACTAGTGATAGGTACTTACTCACCATTCACTTGGTTCATATTTCTCAACTAACCCAAGGTCTCAAAGGTGTGCTCAATCTCAAGGGAAGCTAAGCAGTCATTTCCCCAGTAACCTAACTCGGTCTCAAAGGGGTAACTTGCTAGATTCCACTCATGACAACTGTTTTTTATATCCCTTATTTTTTTTATTTTTTTTTTATAAGTGTTTGCATTGTGCAAAACTTATTCACAAATGTACTTTTAGCACACATGTTGGGATATTTTGATTTTTCCAAATGAGCTTTAATGATTTGAACCTCATCCAGTAACCAAAATGAAAGTTGAGAAATCACCATGGAAACCAAGTACTAAGCAAACAAGATGAATCATGACTATTTCAATGACATCAACTATTCAAGCATCAAGCAAAAGTGTAGTGAAGATAAAATTCTTAAGGTTGAACCAAAACTAAAACTCATCACCATAAGATTCTTAGCTTATTAATGCTTCCCAAGATAGAGAAAAGAACTACAAAAAGTTTACTACTAGCATCATTCGAACATCATGAATCAAGACAATAATCGTGCTAACATTTCAATTGAATCCAAGAAAGCATATAAGTGAAGATTTGATGTTCTCAAAATTTTTTTTGCCATGATTATTTCAAAAACAAGCAAAATAAAGCAACAAGCAATGAAAATAAGAACCAACATGAAAAACTAACAAGAACTAAAAACTGAAAACCAAACTAAACAGTACATGACATCCCCACCAGACTTAAACTTTTCATCGTCCCGATGAAATCAATATGGTGGAGGAGGTGGAGGTGGACGAGGGAAAGGAGGTCTACGACGTGGATGACCAATAGGAAAACTAGGAAAACCTGGAATCTCACCCAAGGATCTATGATACTCATATAAAGAATCTACTTGTTGGCTAGTAACCATCATGCTCTGCATAAAATCTCTCATCCTAGCCTGATCAGTATCATAATCCTGCACAAACTCAGCCACTTGACCTTGAAAATTCCTCGTAAACTGAAAATGATTTTGTACCTCCCTAAACTGATCATCAGATAAAGAGAAGCGCCCCTCCAACATTTTCTGTTGGGCATCTTGCTTCTCATGAAGTGATTCTAGGGACGTATGAAAATCTGAAAAATCAAACCGAGAAGATCCCGTGCCATATGCAAAAGAATGCCTAACAGGCTCCATAAAACTAGAAGGTTGCGGGCGTCCAGATAACGAGGGCTCATGATGTGGCTCAGTGTCTCCAGGTATAGAAGGGTTATCCTCAAAATCTAACTCAGAAATTACCCAATTAGCCGGGTTACGAATAGTAGTTCGTTCAGGAAAAGGAAGGGGTAAAGGAGAACCACTCCTCCTAGGAAACGCGAAACCATTCTTATCCCGAACGATCATTTTCATAGCAAGACATGCATCAATGTCAATCATGTCATTACCATGAATTATTTCCAACCCATCAACATCAAGATTTAAATTATAAGCTATTCGGGTAATCAAACCACCAAAAACAATTGATCCCGATGATGCCCTAGCAGATCTTAATAAGGTTTGAACAAAATGAAAACCAGAATCAAATTCAACCTTATAAAGCATAGCCCATAAGGCATAAAGCTCTATTTTTTTAACCACCCCATCACTCTCTCCCCTACCAAAAATAGTTTTACTCATGACTCTATGTAGGTACCTAAAGATGGGGTTTTGCATATTGGAGGCTTTAGCTCTTGAAGGCTCATAAGGTTGATCTAACCCAGTTATTGCATTCCAAAAATGATTCCAATTAAACCTTGAATCAAACCTACGAGGGCTACCGGTGGTTAATCCAAAACAAGAATTAAAGTCACTAAATACCCATATAAATTCTTGATTCATTAGTCTAAATGAAATTTTTCTAAAATAATCATCTTCATTATTAAAATGGACATCCAATGAACTTAAAAATTCCAAAACAAGACGAGGATATGTAGGCAAATGTGTGTACATAATATCACTCCAATCCAAAAACCCAATCATTAAATCTACATCTTCCCTAATTCCAAGCATATCAAGAACAGTTGGGTCCATATATCTAGTACACACTATCTTTCTATTGACAAGAATTGCAAATCTAGTTACTTGATCATCATTTCTAAACTCAATATTAAATTCATTGTCATTACCTTCGCTGCGTGATGTCCTTTTGCCTTTGCCCTTCACTGGTTGTTTTCCTTTGTCCCTTGATGGCTCCTTCTCTTTGTCTCCATTGGATCCACCACTTCCTTTACGAAGTTTTTTCAAAATGTTGGACATCTTGATGAGTTAAGATAGGGGAAGAATTATCTAGGGTTGAAAAAAAAATGAAACTCAAAGAACAAAACTTCAAAGAGCAAAGATCTTAGGTTAGGAGAACAAAAAGTTCAAGTCTTAGAGAGGAGGAGAATCCGGATCTAAGAGATCTTGAGAGATTAGAAAGGAGTTTTTAAGAGATTGGGAGAGAAAGAGATGCTTTGGAGAATTGGGGGTGTGCGGAACACGGCCAAAATCTGGTAGTGTAAAGTAGAAAGCAGATTTCAACAACTCTCCAACACGGGCCGTGTAGATCCACATGGCCTTCCCCTCTTCCTTCTCTAGATTCCTCGCACGGTCGTGTCTGGGACACGGCCCCCTTCTTTTTCTTCTCTGGATTCCAGACACGGGCCGTGTCTGGGACACGGTCTCTCTATCTTTCTCCTCTGAATTCTTTACACGGCCGTGTTTGAGACACGGCCTAGACCTTTTTCTCCTCAGGAGATCCTACACGGCCGTGTCTGGATGACACGGCCCAAGCATTTCCCTTCTCTGCTACCTTTGGTTGGCCGTGTATAGCACACAGCCGAGCTCTGTTTTACTCCTAACCTGAAAACAAAAATCAAAAGAATGCATCAAACTAAAAGAAATTAAAATACAAATCAAAACTAACTAAAAGAACCCTTGGGTTGCCTCCCAAGAAACGCTCGTTTAAGGTCTTTAGCTCGACCAAACTCGATCATTCACTTCTTTTCCTCGCCCTTGGAGGACAGATATATTTTTCGTTTTTGTTGGGAGATCTTCTCCCAACATCTTCCACCATATTTTCTCCTTCGTTTGGTGGCCTTCCATGAGGATGGAAATTCCATTCCTCAAGTTTATAAATGCTTGTCCTGCTACAAGCATTTAAAAGAGACGAGACATGGTTAGAGATATTAGATAAATCATATTCCAACCTTTCCTTACCAATTACCAAAGAAAGTTTATGATTTTTGACATCAATTATAGCTCCAGCTGTAACAAGGAAAGGTCTTCCTAATATGATAGGAATCCTAGGGTCCTCTTCCATGTCCAAAACAACAAAATCTGTGGGAATAACATTCCCATCCACCTCTACTGGCACATCTTCTATAATACCCAAAGGGTACCTGCAGGAATGATCGGCAAGTTGAAGTGCCATAGTAGTAAGTTTAATGTTTTTGAGACCTAATTTATTACAAATTGAATAGGGAATGAGGCTAACACTTGCCCCCAAATCACAAAAAGCTTTTTCAAAAAATTCTTTTCCTATGTTGCAAGGAATATAAAAGCTCCCTGGGTCCTTTAGTTTTGGGGAAGTGTTCTTCTCCAAAATAGCACTACATTCCTCACTAAGCGCAATGGTCTCAACCTCTCCTCTTCTTCTCTTGTTTGACATGAGATCCTTCAGGAATTTGGCAAATCTAGGCATTTGAAGAATAGCATCAATAAGAGGTACCTCTACACATATTTCCTTAACTTTTTCTAAAAACTTGCCAAATTCTTCATCTTTCTTGAGCATTGTAAGTCTCTGAGGAAAAGGGACAGCTTTGCTCTGATGGTTTAGTGGAAGAGTCTCTTCAACCTCAATGGTACTCTCCTCATTAGCTTGAATCTGATTTTGTATAAGAGGAGAGAGCTCTTCTTCTTTTTGTATCCCTTTTTGAGCAGTCACTTGGGAGTCTCCCAAGGTTCGTCCGCTCCTAAGCTCAATTCTATTGCAATGCTCCATAGGATTCACATCAGGTTTTCCTGGAAGTTGTCCTGGTGCTCTGGATGATGAGGAAGCTAGTTGGGCAATTTGACTATCCTGGATCTTTTGATGCTTTTCAGAATTATCCATTCTCTGAATGAGCTTTGCTAAATCTTGCTTCTTTCATTCTGACTTGAGATAATTTCTTCAAGCATCTTTTCAATATTTGACTTTGGTAAGCCTTGAGAAGATAGATGTTGAAAATTTTGTTGCCCAGCTTGAAAATTTGGTCTTGCCCCCATAGATGGTCCTTGATCTTGATTATTTCTATAAGAAAAATTGGGATGGCTCTTCCATCCAGGGTTATAAGTATTTGAGTATGGGTTGTTCTGCCTTTGATTGTAACTCATGATCGCATCACATTGTTCCAATTGATTAATTTATACAGTGATAGCTCCCAATGGACATGAGTCATTTGAGTGCTCTAAACTCCCACATACTTCACAAGATGTACTAATAGCATTGACCATATTAGCACTAGTCCCCATATTCTCAAATTTCTTTGTAAGAGCGTCCAATTTTACAGACAAAAGAGTGACTGCATCTACATCAAACTTCCCTGATGCTTTAATTGTTGGGTTTACAGAAGGATAGCCACCACTTCTTTCATTTGCCCATTGATGATGATTTTGTGCTACACTGTCAATAATTTCTTCAGCTTCATCTAAACTTTTATTCATAAGTGCCCCTCCAGCAGTTGAATCAAGGGACACTTTGGTATGATAGTTGATACCATTATAAAAAGTGTGCAACACTAACCATCTTTCCAACCCATGATGTGGGCATTGTCTGAGCATACTATTATATCTATCCCATGCTTCAAAAAGAGATTCTGAGTCAGTTTGCTTGAAGCTTGCAATTAAATTCCTCATATGAGCTGTTTTGCTTGGTGGATAGAATTTATCAAGAAACTGTTGCTCACACTGCTCCCAAGTGGTGATGCTATTAGGGGCCAAAGAATTCAGCCATTGCTTTGCCCTATCTCTTAAAGAAAACCCAAATAATAATAATCTAACTGCTTCTGAAGGAACTCCATTCATTTTCATGGTACCACATATTTCATAAAAGACCTCTAAGTGTTGATTGGGGTCTTCATGAGGTCCTCCACCAAATTGGTTCTGCTGCACCATAGATATAATTGCGGGTTTGATCTCAAAGTTATTAGCTTCCACTGGGGGTCTTGAAATACTAGATCGAAAACCTCTTGCATAAGGTGCTGCATAATCCTTGAGCGGTCTATTCGCCATGGTCAAATGTTCTTGTTCTTCAATTTGCCTTTGCAGAATTCTTCTTTTATGGAAAGTTCTGTCAATCTCGGGGTCAAAAGGAAAGAATTCCCCTGCAAAGTTAGATCTTCGCATACACAAGAACAAGATAGCAAATGACAATTCAATAGAAAAAAGAAAAATAAAAGAATCAAAAAATGCAGAATTGAATTTGTACAAAAAAAATTAACAAGAAGTAAGAGTTATACAAGAAAGCAAAAACAGAAATCTAATGATTAGTTACAACTATGCAATATGAAAAGAAAACAAATGTTATGTTTAGTCTAACTCAATTGATAATTCCTAATGTTATAGCGCAGTCCCCGGCAACGGCACCAAAAACTTGTTACGCTCCGCAAGTGTATGGAAATGTCGCAAGTAATATAAAAGATTATCGTATCCACAGGGACTGGAATAAGCACTAGAAATGTCTCAAAGCGAATTAGCTAAACAACTATCCAATTGTTTCAAATGCAAAGTGAAGGTAAACAAATCTAATATTAAAGATCAACAAACAAGAATTAAGTGTTTTGGGTTATGATAAAAGGAGATTCTAGGAGTTTTGGTTTCTTTGTAAGATTTCTTGAATGTAAATGGTTCACCAATTCTTATCCCTCAATTGCCAAACACATGTAGAAAGTTGCCGGTTCTCTCTTGCAATAGATAACCGGCTAAGGACTGAGAAATGTATCTAAATATGATCAATTAGACACGAACCTACGTTGTCCTTACACAGAAGCGCACCTATTACTATGCCTTCCTCGGATATCAACATAGAAGCCCACAACTTATTAATCTATCTAGATACAAGAAACTAATCCAAGATCCATCCTACTTTCTTGAATATTCCTATTTCCTCTTCAAGATTATCTCTCAAACGTCCTTACACGGGCTTGCACCTGTCACGTGGATCCCTCGGATGATCGAGTGAGAGTTTATCTTTACAAAGTCCACAAGAAATCCAAACAATCAATCAAGAATGAGAATTAAGCACAAATCACCATTAATCATTCAATATCTAATTAATACAAGCAAGACAATGTCATTGAAACAAGAAAATGGCAAATCCATAAGAGATTACATCAATCCATCATACAAATACTCCCTTAATCCTAGAATACAAGATCTACTCCATGAATCGAGGAAGAATACCCAAAGAAATAGAGATTACAAGCATTTCTCCAATCCCCAATCCAAGAAAACAAGAAAAAGGGGAAAAGAGAAAACTTATCTACGAAGAAGCCTCGTCTTCGGATCCAATCCCTCGCTCCGGAGTCGAAATCGTCAAGAACTCCCCTTGAATCGCCCAGAAATCCTCCCAAGAATGGGAGGAAACCACCAAATCTTGCCTTCTCCCAAAAGGGGAGAGATCCCCTCCCAATTCATGAAGGAGGGTTTAAATAGAGGAGGAATTCGGGCGCCACACGGCCCCATGACACGGCCGTGTGATATTCACACGGCCATGTCCAGTTCCTTCTCTGCCAAAACTGCACGGTCGTGTGACTCACACGGCCTAGCCCTCTTCTCTTTAAAGTGACCAAGCACGGCCGTGTAGATCCGCACGGCCAGAACCATTCTGTCCTCTGGAAATGCTACACGGCCGTGTGGTGCATACTGCCACAGCCTGCTTGGTCTCTGGAAACCTCACACGGCCGAGTAGATCCACATGGCCATGTAAGGATTCTATTTGTGCCAAGCTCCACACGGCCCGAGCTCCATACCAGTGCAGGGCCGTGTGAGGTACACGGCCTGGTGCTTTCTCCCTTTGTTTCCTCCAAGCTTTTCCAAGGACGCATAATCTTCACCAATTTCGACTCCTGCGTACAGAAAATGCACAAAAAGCAGATCTCCGAACCAAAAGAGTAAACATGCTAAAAGGAAAGCTGGAAGTATAAAAATGCATAGATCAAGCATGCTCAAAGTATGTAAATGTGCGTAAAAACATGCATAAAAGAGTATATAATCTACGCACATCAGTGTGTGATGACGATCGATGAGGCGGCGGCGGTGGCATCTCTGAAGGTGGGCGTCGCGTTCTCCAACCGCCTCCGGCACGTGGAATCCATGTCCCTGCACCCCTCGGGCGCTGGTTGAATCTCACACCTTAACGTCGTCATCCTCAGTGAGCCCCTAGAATCCGAGGAGAATGACCTTGTCTTCCCCTCACAAGAATTTTCCAGCCAGACCCTCGTCTCCTCTACCGAACAGGTGCGTGCTGCTTATACTTGAATTCTTCGGTTCGAGCTTTCTTGGGCGAATCCCATTTTATGGGCTTGAAGGTTCCTCCTTTGTTAGACATTCTGTTGTTTTTGTAAGTATGTTTTGGTTTTGTTTAGGTCTACGTAAGTTTTATTCTTTTGTGGAAACTTGGAGATTGTGATATTTGTTATTGTACAGAACTAGTTGTGTGCTTTTTTGTCCGATTCGGAAGAATGCGAAAACTTTAAAATGGAACGTTGTTTAGTTTCTTGGATAAACTTGTTTTGCTTTTTTTTTCTCCGCATTAATATCACGTATCTTCAATATCGGAACATGTGCAAGAAATCGATAGAGGATCCAGCTAGATTTTGGTCGGAGATCGCTTCCAAGTTCTACTGGAAGGAGAAGTGGAATTCAGAGGTCTACACCGAAAACATTGATGTGAGGAAGGGAACCGTCAAATTCGAGGTGACTTGTCTTACACTTAATCTTGTTTGGTGGAAAATTTTGAACTGCAAAACACATTGACTTGCTGATAACAGTGGTTCAAAGGAGGCAGAACGAACATTAGCTATTATGCTTTGGATTGAAACATCGAAGTGGGTAATTAGAGGTTTTATTTCTCAATCTTAGAATTATTTTTTTAAAAAAAACTAAGAAGTTTTCTTTTGTTTTGATCTATATAAATGGAGTCTTCTTCAGTTGTTGATTCCTCCTTTGAGATAATAATTTTTGATTAAGAATCATCCACCGGTGAAAATGATATTGCCTTAACCAGTCACGGTATATTGAATGGAAGTGGATCATTACCATTTTACATGCGCTTCATCATAAATGTTGGAGACTGAATGCATCCCCACAGGTGTGCTACTTCAGACACTATACATTTGGGCTCTATATTATGTCCTGATTTAAACTCGTATATAGTTTGTAATTAATACTCTCAATACATACGATAGGATTTTTTTGTCTCCATTCTCCATTACATGTATCTCTAATATTCCCTCAGACAGTATCTCTACATGACACAATTGAAGAGAGAGGAGCGTGATGATTAGGAGAAAGTCAACTATGATTGAACTTCCTTAGCAAGATTAATAGATTAAATTCTGGAGTTGTTTGCATAACCAGTACCAGTTGTCTATTACAACTGTTGGAATATTTATTCTGCTTGCATTTTTCCCTTTTGTTATTTGTGATAGAGTTACATTATTTTTATTTATTATGATGCCGTCTGCATATGCTTTTCAAAGTTTTGTTCCCATAGATTCATGTTTTAGGAATAGAAATGTACCCTTATTAAAATCAGCAGAGCGATCTCTCTGTATTGCTGTAGTTCTTGGTCATCAACAAAAAATTAATAATCAAGATAATGATATCCATTCCAAAGGCCTAAACTCCAGACTAAATTTCAGAGTGTTATACTATGCATGCACAAATCATATTTAGAAACCTCTGACATGAACCATCCAATCTAACAAGGAATCTGATAGTGATCTAAACGTCTCCACATTGACAAACCATCATTTTCTATAAATGTTTACTTCTGATGTTAAAACTTCATCATCCTCAAACCATGGGATTATTTAGGATAGTTCATAAGGATCACATCCCTACATTGGAATGCCATTTTTGATATTTACTTTTCATAATTCTGCTTCCATATTTTTAATCTATATGCTTGTTAAGCAAGTAGCTGTGGATGGAGATGTTTTACAGTTTTTTTTGTCATGCAGATTGAACAACCTATTTTGTTTCTATCTGGGTTTCAAGATGAGTTAATTCCCCCTTTGCACATGCAAATGCTGCACTTTAAAGCTATAGAAAATAACCTGGATTGTAGATTTGTGGATTTTCCAAATGGCATGCACATGAATACATGGTACTCTGGCGGTGATCGGTATTGGCAAAAAATCTAGTTGTTCTTGGATCAGTATGTTGCAGAGTTCAAAGAATTTAATGCTAATGCAAAGTAGGTGACCACAAGGGGGTTAAGTCAGATCTTCCCTATTCGTGACATGAAATATTCTCATAAATATGCCTGCATCAAATGTTGATAGATTGAATTTACTACTTTTTGGATAGTCGCACTATTCATCTAATGTCTATCTCTATGCGGTGATTGTGGAATTATAGCAAGCAGTGAAAATTTTAGACAATTGTATGCATTTGCCACTTCTTGACATGTACATGTCCTTGTAGATGAGGCAACAGGGTGATTTGCAATACTTTAGACCAGCTTTTTATGTAGTATGCAAACTAAACGCCAAAGATGATACAGCAATTCTATATTTAAACGTGACCAACCAGCCATCTAGTTGAATTAACTCTCTAGCTTGATTGGTTGGGTGTTATTACTTCATATCTTGTTCTAAACTTTGTAGAAAATGATAAATGGTGGGAGAGTGAATAGATGGACATGTATTAATTTTGCAAAGAATGTGCAATATAATTTGACTAATGGATTTTATCATGAGCTTGCTCAAATGTGCCAGATATCAGGAATGGTATGACTTCAACATTTTTACTACAACATATGATTTACTACATGCAACTTAATTCTTAATTATCGTATTTGAAGAAGAGTCGCATAGATTATTATTTTTATCTACATGTTTTATAGAAATTTTCTCTAGATCCTGTGCTTCATCCTCTAACTGCTCAGCCTAATCATGTTGAAAGAGCGCTTTCAGCATGCTATCATGATGCAATGATCATACTCTAACCTCAGGGAAAGGAGCTTGATTTGCTCACTATAATATTGCCTAATAATGATGGTTCTATTTATAGTATGATGTCTTTCTTGCACTTGATCTTGTTTGACACAACTTGATATTTTTGCTTGTTGACAAATATCAATTGGCTGAACCTTTTAGCTTTAATTTTTTCCCTTTCCTTGTTTGCTTTATTATTATATGCCATAGTTATTACAGGTGATCAAAAGCATATATGTGATGTTGGAGGATCGGTGGCCAGCTTGAAGGGGGGTTGGATAGACGGCACCCCCAAATCGTTAGCTTCCTACACTATTGTTAGCTTGCACAGCGGAATACAAATAAAAACAAACAAGCTAAACTAAATACAAGACAAAGAAAAGTAAATGCAAACCAAACCGCTAACACGTTTGATGTAACGTGGTTCGGAGATGATGCTCCTACTCCACGGCTGCCCGTAAGGTGGACGATCCCTCAATCCGTCGATGGATTAGTCCCCGCAAACTCCGGCTAGCTCAACCTCCTTGTGGGTGGAGAAACCTCACCACAACACTCACCAACAACACTTGGACACAAGAGAACCTTGAGCACTTTGGTGACTACTAATTAGGCTTTAACCAAGTCTAATTTCGTCTCCTTGGTCGGCCATCCCAAGCTCCTTCTTATAGAGCTTGGAGCAAATCAGTAAGCTGATTTGCCCGTTACCAGTCGACTAGTCCATGCACCAGTCGACTGGTGCCAGCCCAACGGCTCTCTCAACGACTCTCTGCTACAGTGCATCAGTCGACTGGTCCATGCACCAGTCGACTGCTACAGTAACGCTACAGTAACTGCTACAGTGCCGCTATAGTAAAACCCTAAAACTAGAATTTTACTCCGAGTACTATCTCTCATGCACTCATACCCTCACGACTCATTTGACTCTTCTTTGCAGCTTTGACCTCTTGCCTTCAAGCTTACTTCCTTTGGCTCTCGTCCCTCAGATGCATCCAAGCACGCAGCTCGTCCCCAATGCCATCATTCACATATGCCTCGAAGTTGCTTCCCTCGGCCCTTGTCCTCGCTGCCTTGTCCACGGTCCCTCGGATGCTCCATCCTTCACTAGACCCGAAGCCGTCAACCTGAGTCACATGTGTCACCTGCAGTCCTACACAACTCAAGTACATATATCAAATAACGAGGGCAATCCTAACTTAAACCCTTTGCCCAAACACCAAAACACATGGTCCCACGGACCATTGGGATTGCTCCAACAATCTCCCCCTTTTTGGTGTTTGGCAATATGTTTAAGTTAGGGAAAACAAATAGTAAATAACAATGCTAATAACAAATGGACTTACGTTGCCAAGGCTACACACTTGGCAACCGCCGAATGGACTTACGTTGCCAAGACTACACACTTGGACTTACACCGCCGAATGGAAAATGCACCATGCATTGGAACCTATCCCAAGGCTCCCCCTACACCTAAGCTCCCCAATGAGCTAGGATTTTGCCACAGGGATATTTAAGAACCTATCACAAGGCTCCCCCTACGCAAAAGGACTAAGGTTTTCCCAACTAAACCTTACTTCTCCCCCTTTGCCTAACATCCAAAAAGTTCTCCAATAATATCTCAATTGTTGAAAACTTATCATCCAAATTGACTCTAAACTCATGTATTTATCCCTCATGAATCTCATACATCTAAACGAGTTGATATGGTCAAGATCAGCGCTGAAAAACACTTTCAGGCTGGTATCAGTCGACTGCTCCAAGTGCCAGTCGACTGCCCCCTTCAACACAACCTTACAGAAGCATTCTGTGGTTGAAATCTATTGTTACCAGTCGACTGATATCATCAAAATGAGCTTACAGAGACATTCTGTGCTCAAAAACACTGTTACCAGTCGATTGGTATCTGTACCAGTCGACTGGTACCCTATTTCTGAAAAAATCAACTTTTTCAAGCCAACTTCAGAAATACATCAGAAATTCCACAGACCTCCAAAAATCCCCAAATTTTGTGGAAAGGTCTATTGTACCATTGTCTACTTGAGAAAAATACATTACAAAATGTATCTATCACCAATCCTAAGATTGACACAAAATCCAAAACTGGCTAAATGGTTCAATTGAACCTTGACCTAAAGTCCTAGTTTTGACTTCCTCTTGATGTATTTGCCCATACCGACCCACAATGCATCCCTAGCATTGGTTTATATGACATCTATATATCCAAAACCAATTATCATGCTATATGACCCCAAATGTCATATTTCTTGCATGAAACACAATCCATGTGTGCCAAATGTAAGATATGCGAATTTATTTTAGGGTTATTATAGGATAACCTTATGAAATTTTAGGAAATTATAGAAATTTTTCTGGATTTTTTCGGAGGTCGTATAGCTAGTTTTGCGGGGATATGAGTGGAGGTACGTTTAAATTACGCGGGTGAAAGTTTGTTTGAGGAATTATTTAGGGTTTAATTTCCTTAACCCTAGGTAAACCATGTTGATAAGGGTTATTTCACTAACCCGTACCTGATAACCCGCTTCTCCCCTCTTATATTTCCCCTCTCCCGTGTACAGGACCCGAACCCGTTTCCCTCCTTCTTATATCTTCTCTCCCTCGCGCACAGTAGCCCGACCCGAATCACTTCTTCTCTCTCTCGCGAACTCCCCGAAGCCGAAGGTTGCCTCGACGATCGGCCGCCGTCTTCTTCCTCTCTCACGGAGGCGCCGGCGAGGAGGGATCTCGGAGCATTGGGAGGAAGGGGACCCTATTCTTTCCCCTGACCTTCCCTTCTTCTCTGATCTCGGCGAACTGTGGCGGCGGAGCTTTGATCTAGGGATTTTGCCGTTGTCGGAAGGGAATCAAGGGCACCGGCGTTGGGTCTAGCCGGCGGCGACCGGTTGAGTGAGGTAAGAACCACTGCCCTCTTCCCGACCCCTTTCTTTGTTCGCCGACGAGAACAGATCGTGCCTTAGCCGCGATCTTGAGGTAGGCAGTTAGTTTTTCCCTTTTGATTGTGAATTTGAAACCCTAATCCGATTTCTGGAGTTGATTTCCGTGATCTTGATGAGAAACAATACCTGCGTTTAGGTTCCAGCCTCCACAGCTCTGTTGGAATCACCATCCCCAGTGGTTCTGTGGTTACCTCCGAGGGTTGAAGGGTGCGGAGGTATGGAAAGAAGTTTTGTATCCTAGTTGTAATGTTGAACAGATCTCCTAGTTCTTGCAATTTCTTTTCTTGATCCAGTTAGAATTAGTGCACTGTAAGGTTGTGTTGAGCTTCCGGCCACTATAGCTTTGTTGAGGATTTCTCTTCTTTATCGAACCTGGGATTATCTTCAGCGATTAAAGAAGAAGAGGAGGTAACGAGCTCACTCTGCTATTTTCTTAACGATTAGTTTGATAATTTTGGTATTCTTTCTTCTTGATCGGTTGGTGAAGATACAATATGTAGGGTTCTGTTGGTTGTGTGCTCAATTCTATTCCTTGGACTGACCGGGGTATCCCATAGATTGTTAACACTGAATCCCTATAGTCCATGATCTGGATCACTAGTAGGAGTAACCGGATTGGGTGTGTTTTAGGTGTTAGAAGTTGTTGTGTACTGTGCACTAGAGATTCTATGGATTGTTTTGATTGGTTTTAGGTTAACAAGAATAAGAGTTTGCTGTGCTGGGTAATTGGGGTTGGAGCATGTGGTTTAACCAAAACATGAAACAGATTAGGTGATGTTTAGGGTTGCTTCATGTTAGGTGATGATGAAAGATCTAATGGGAATTTAGTTTCAAGATGAGTTAAGCTAGATTGGGATTTAATTTAGCTTTACCAGTGGGAGGAATAGGATCACAGTAGCTAATTACTTTAAAGATTGGTTATTTATTCATAGGTGATTCATTTATGTGTAGTATATGTATATGTATATTACATGAACTATATGTGTGATACAGGACCTTGATCTATACGGGCCGCGTGATGCAGGGTGGTTCTGTTGATTCGAGTATCTCGAGGCGGGTATTCTTTCCTTAACTTCTATTTAGTTCTTTGGACTTTAAAGCATGGCTATATTTGGATAATTAGGTTGCATTCCTTAAATCTGATTATTGGTTGCTTTCCTACTTGTCACTTTCGCTTAGTCTTTTGTTATGATCTAGTTTGATTTGTTACAGTCTCCATCCTTGTTATCTGCAGCTCTATTGTATATGCACAGGTAGAGTGATAGAGTGTTATAGGGATGTTTATAGATTGGATATATGTTGACTACACCGATTGATGTTGTGATCAGTATTGTGTTATGGACATGATATGAGTGACATTCCATTTGTATTTCGGTATGTGTAGTTAGTTCTGATAGGATGACTAGAGGTGTTTATGAGGTTGGGTGGCTGCATTGATGATGATAGGGTTTTGTATCCTGATTTATCTGTATCATGTTCATCATTTATTGCATGCTGACGACTGTTATCTCCCTTGTGGTGAGAGGGAGTCGTGAGTCATATCTAGCGCCGCACACTCGACCACTCATGGGTAGTGGTACGTAGTTGGAACAGTTGCCGCTGTCCTGTCCTGTTCACTAGGCCGCTCGTTGTGTACTCTGTCCGCCTCGGTCATTCTTGAGTAGTGAGTCTGGAGGGTTCAGTAGTCAGGGGGCTCGTGATGTGGGCAGTCAGGGACCTGATGCTATGTAGTTAGATAACTACTTAGCGTACCGAACGCCTCAGTCACTCTATAGCGATTACGTACGTTGAGGTTAGTATGATTTGTCACGGACCCAAGCCTCTCGGCCATACAGGGGTCGTGGTGTCTGGAGAGGTGGCGGGGTGACCATGGAGCATGCATGCACTTTTGCATATGATGCACGGTGCATCTGTGAGGATATTTTTGCATACATGCCTACTAGATATTAGTTGCATGTGATTGTGTACTGTTGCATTTGTCTGAGATATGTATGTTGCATATGGATGCCATGCCACATACATGTCATTTACTTTACATATATTTGCAGTCATATATGTATTGCGTAGGTGTCAGGAGTATGTAGTTGACTCAGTGAGTTTACTGATCATGGTTTCATAGTATTGACTCCTTTCGGGTATGTACATTTATGTTATGTGCATTTATTATGTCAGGTTCATTCATATACCGTTGTTGTATTAGATACAGTTAGATGTACTATACCTTGGACAGCATGATTCTATTCTTTACATATGGAGACTGTATTCTTTGATTCATATATTATTATGAAATCCATGCTTTATTCTATCTATACCCGCTGAGTTCCTTGTACTCACCACCCCATCTATACTATGTTGATTTCAGGCAGTAGGTAGATGATAGGAAGATGCTTGGAGTATGTTGCTGGCCGGTCCCACTTCCCACGTTATATCCGAGGACTCTATTCGGTTTTGTTTCTTTTCCTACTCTTCGTTTTTGTTGGATTTAGAGTTGTGAAAATGAACTATGTTTGATTCGTGTATTTTGGACTTGTATTTGTGCTGTACGTCATGGACTTTTGTATTGGTGGGTTTCCTCTTCGTCTTTCCGTTGTATTTTTGTTATAGCCGTGTGGGCTATATTTTTGTAACATGATCGTTGTCATTTCTTTTATCCAGCCGGGTAGGCTGTGAATATTAACTGCGTGGTTGTGGTTTCTTTTGTGTACATATATTCCAGCCACATGTGGCTGACGTATTTTGTTTGTAGTTATGCTTCAGATTGTCACCGGTACAGGGGAGATGCTGCCGAAATTTTTCGGGAGAAACTCCTTTGGGGCGTGACACCAAATCCCTAGGTTTGAGACTCAAGTTCGTCTCCAAAACTTTTGGCACATTACATGACTCATCTAGAATCCCAAGTAGTACCCACCTGAGATCCATTGGCCATGGATCCCAATTTGACTCTTTGAGCTCCCCCTAGAGCTCTTAACCTTAGTCATCTTCTTATATGCTTTCTCCATTATGGCTACACCACAGTGGTGCACCTTGGACACATCATCCTTGCCATAATCATATGCAACCCTAGCATATTTCTTCTCATTGGATTTGGATGACTCTCCCTTGCCCTTATCATGTGCCACCTTAGCACATGGTCTCCTTTTGACCTTGGAGGGACTAGATGTTGGATCGAGACCGCGCTAGAGGGGGGTGAATAGCGCTCGTGGCTAAAATCGTTCGTTTATCGGAGTTAAAAACAAAACGCAGCAGAAATAGATAAAGAAAACAAACACAAAAACACAGGTCGATTTTACTTCGTTCGGAGCCTAAAGCAACTCCTACTCGAAGGCCCGCGATCCTTGATCGCTTCCGGTGGGCAACAACTATAAGTTCGAAAGTTTACAAAGATGATTTACAAGTAATGCAATAAATAATCTTATACCGACAATGGGAAATACTAAATTGAAGCTCCGGGTTGTCGGTGTCAAGTTGCAGCACTTCGGGACGAGTTCGTTAGCAGCTAAATGCAGAAGGAAGACTTGGAATGCGTTGTTCACAAGCTGCTGGTCGAATCCCCTTTTAAATAGTGTTCAAGGCGCCTTAAGCAATCTCCAAGGCGCCTTGAATAGGCCGAGTCAGCCGCGGAGATAAGGAGCGAACTGGTCGAACCTTATCACAGATTCAAGTCGCCTTCCACTGTTCACAAGGCGCCTTCATCTGTTCAAGGCGCCTTCCACTGTTTATCAAGGCGCCTTGAACAGCTTCTCGCAGCCAGCTCCAGCCTTGCACCCGAGGCGCCTCTAAGCTCCATGAAGGCGCCTCGGACACTATTCATCCGAGGCTTTAGGTTGCTTCTTTGCACCTGCAAGATACGTTAGTCCCAAACACTAACCTGCAGCACAAAGTTAGCACATAATACAATAAATATGATAAATGAAGTATAGACAGTCTCCGGACTGTCCGGGTCTGACTTCGGGTTTCTAACCGGAAACCCTAGGTCGACCCGACGCCTATTGTTCCCTCTACGGGGAGGAACGCATCCTCACCTACTCCACTCAGGAGATTTACCTGTTGCCAGTACGATCCTCCAGATCGACTGGACTTTTGCTCAGCACTCGATACTTCCAGACTTTCTACTGGACATCCGCTTCCCGGCTAGTCCAGTCTTTCACCTTGTTCGCGACACCAGGACTTTCCACCTAGGGTTACCACCCCCTAGGACTTTTGCCTGAAGCTATCGACCTGCCAAGACTTTTCGCATAGGGTTATCAGCCCCTATGACCTAGGGTTACCACCCCCTAGGGTTTTTCCCTTTGCCTAACCGCAGCTAGGACTTTCCTGAAATCCTCAAGTAGACTTGTTAGACTACAAAACACCTTAACTTTGAATCCTTTGACATTATCAAAACACAAGTTCGATCGTCGGATGCTTCCCGCACCAACAATCTCCCCCTTTTTGATTATGACAACTCAAATTCAAAGTTAAGTAAACAAATGAATAGAAAAACATTTTTAACACAGGCAAATCTGCTAAGTGTAGATGAACAAAGAAATGACCAAAGCAAATTTGCTAAAGTGACCAATATGCTCCCCCTTAACTTTTGCTCCCTCTTAACTATTAATTTGAATTTTACAATTTGCTACTTACAAAATGGCCAAATTTGCTAAAGTAACTTATATGCTCCCCCTTAACTTTTGCTCCCCCTTTACTATTAATTTGAATTTTACAATTTGCTACTCTCCCCCTTTGCCATATATCAAAAAATGGGCAAAAATAACATTATAAAATTGTTGGGGAGTGTATCTCTTTGATAGATTTAGGAAGTTAGTGATTATATCTTCCTTACTTAAGAGAAAAATTGTTTGTTAGGAATTTACTAAGTTCAACAGGGTTTGATAGTTAAGATCATTTGGAACTTAGTTTAAATAATATTTTAAATTTAGGATAAGATTATTCATTCAGGTTCAGTTGGTCCTTAAGTCCAAGCGTAAGTCATGTTCACTAGATTGATTTACTGGGTATCAGAGTCATAAAGATCAACACATTCTTAACTAGAAAATTGAGTATTCTTTACCAACTGTCTAACCTTTAATTACTCGCTGATTGCTTATAGGACAATAGCTTTCACTTGGTTAGTCAAGTTAAGTTATTTTGGTCCAGACAGATTTGACTAGAGCTGCAGGACTTAACTTGATTAATGTATATTGCATATTTAACGCTCAGACTCATATTGATGCACAGATATAAGCATTCTTGAGTCCAGGCTATACCCTATGTATCTCACGTCATTCTATGTTTTTCAAGCACAATCAAGGTATACCTAGGTGTTTGTGAGATGCTCTGGCTTAATTCTAGGGGAACATGATTTTAGGGGAAAGCCCAGGTTAAGTCCAAAAGAATTTTTTTAAAAAAAAATCTAGGAACTTGGGAATTTTGAAATTAAGTTTTTAAAATAATTTTGAAATTTAAGTTTTTAAAATAATTTTGAAATTTAAGTTTTTTAAAATAATTTTGAAATTTAAGTTTTTTTAAAATAATTTTGAAATTTAAGTTTTTAAAATAATTTTGAAATTTAAGTTTTTTAAATAATTTTGAAATTTAAGTTTTTAAGATTTTTTAAATTTAAGTTTTTAAGATTTTTGAAATTTAATTTTTTTAAAATAATTTTGAAATTTAAGTCTTTAAGATTTTTGAAATTTAAGTTTTTAAGATTTTAAAATAATTTTGAAATTTAAGTTTTTAAAATAATTTTGAAATTTAAGTTTTTAAAAATAATTTTGAAGTTTAAGTTTTTAAAATAATTTTGAAGTTTAAGTTTTTAAAATAATTTTGAAATTTAAGTTTTTAAAATAATTTCGAACTTTAAGTTTTTAAAATAATTTCGAACTTTAAGTTTTTAAAATAATTTTGAAGTTTAAGTTTTTAAAATAATTTTGAAATTTAAGTTTTTAAAATAATTTTGAAATGATTTTGAAAAGATTTTTCAAATAAATTTTAAAAGAATTTTGAAATTAAGTTTTAAAGATTTTGAAATGATTTTGAAAAGATTTTTCAAATAAATTTTAAAAGAATTTTGAAATTAAGTTTTAAAGATTTTGAAATGTTTTTGAAAAGATTTTTTCAAATAAATTTTTAAAGAATTTTGAAATTAAGTTTTAAAGATTTTGAAATGATTTTGAAAAGATTTTTCAAATAAATTTTAAAAGAATTTTGAAATTAAGTTTTAAAGATTTTGAAATGTTTTTGAAAAGATATTTTAAATAAATTTTAAAAGAATTTTGAAATTAAGTTTTAAAGATTTTTAAATGTTTTTGAAATTAATTTGAATTTGAATTAATTTTCAGTTTGTTTTTAATTACTTAGTCATCTCACCCGATCTAAATTTTCAATCACGGTATCCTATAATTTTTGTGAGATGAATTGAGGTTCAATTTAAGGGTTTGGTTTAACCTTGTGTTAGATTCAGGTTTAACTTTGAGTTCAACAAGTAAGCATTTTTTGGATAAACTTCTGGGCTCTGGTGAGTCACAAGGAGCTCATTAAAGTAACCATGCCTTCGAGGTTTCCAAATAGTCCTACCCATTGAGCTTAATATTAAACCTTGGTCTAACTAGTTAGGATCCGTTTAAGGGTAGCTTCGGTCAGTTCCACTTGGCCAACTGCACCAGGTTGAAGCTATATCTTCCTAGACATGCGATGTCCAAGCTTCCCTAACGTACTATCATTTAAACTTATCCCGTTTTAATCTAACCTTAATTACCCTGCCGGGTAATCTATTCTTGTTTTACCCATTTCGGGTAAATTGGGTTCAGTTACCCTGTCGGGTAGTTTAGTTGGAGGTGCCTGCTAGTTTGGATCCTCCATCTATTTTTATAATTTAATTTTGAATTTTTAATTTTTAATTGGATTTTAAGTTTTTAGAATCGTTTTTCTTTTAGCTTTCCCTGGATCATATCCTCGGTATGGTCTTTCGAGGTAGTGTATTTGATCCTTCGGAACCTAGTATTGGCCAAGTCCAACTTGATTGATCAATTTGGACTTGGGGACCCATGCTTGGACTGATTTACAGTTTTGTTTGTTTATTAAGGATATATAAGATCTATATTTCTTTTTACTTTTATATCCCATACCCGTTTTGTTGTAAATGGCTCTTTGTGTTCCAAGAATTAGGTCCAAATTCTTGGAGCCCAGAGAGAACTTTTCTAAAGTAATTTTTAAATCTTTTACCTGATTTTTCAAACTAAAATTTTCTTCCTCAAGTTTTTGAACTTGAGTAGAATTTTCAGTTTGATCAGGTAAAGAATTAGTGTTTGTCACTTCTTTAAGGACAGCTACTTCCTTTAGAAGTGATTTAATCCTAAGGTTTGATTTAGCTAGTTTGCGAAGTAAGTAATTAACTAAATTATTAAGCCTTGGAATACTTACATTGGAGTCTGGCCCTTCTGAAACGGATGCGGATCCGTGGCTTTGCTCGAACTTGGCTTCTGATTCGCTCTCGATGATCTGGTCCCGGGCCATCAGTGCGAGTAGACTTGTTTGATCAGGTTCATCGTCGTCGTCCTCTGAAGAAGATTCGTCCCAGGTTGCTTTCAGGACCTTCTTTCTTCTTTGCTTTTTGGCCTCCTTTTGGTTGGGACAGTTGGCTTTGATATGCCCCTTCTGGTTGCACCCGTAACAAGTGACTTCAAACTTTACCTTTGAGTTCGGTTGGGCCTCTCTGGATTTAACTGCCTTCTTCATATCTTTCTTGTTGAAGCCCTTCTTCTTCTTGTAGAGCTTCTTCACAAGGTTCACAAGTTTGCTGGTTAGTTCATCCTCTGAATCTTCTGAGTCGGATTCGTCTTCTGGCTCTGATTCAATTTTTCGTCGTACTCTTGATTCACGTGTTCGGCTCGTACCTGCAACCAAAGCAATACCCTTCTCGGATGGTTGTGCATTAGTTTGTTCATGAAGTTCAAATTCAGAAAATAACTCGTCTAACTTTAAAGAAGATAAGTCTTTGGAGACCTTGTAGGCATCTACCATTGATGCTCACAATGTACTCCTTGGAAACGAGTTAAGAGCATACCTTATTATGTCTCTGTTTTCTACCTTCTGCCCGATTCCATGAAGGGAATTCAGGATATCTTGAATTCGAGCGTGTAACGAACTTGCCGTCTCGCCTTCCTGCATTTTAAAATTATATAGTTTATTAAGTAACAAATCACGCTTACTTACCTTGGTTTCCGAGGTGCCCTCGTGAAGTTCGATCAATTTCTCCCAAAGCTCCTTCGCAGAGGAGAATGGACCGACTCTGTTGAGCTCTTCTTTGGTAAGACCGCACTGGATGGTGCAGGTAGCTTTGGCGCCAGCTTCCACTTTTTTTATGAAGGCTGGTTCCCAGTTTTCACAAGATGTAGGCTTACCGTCTGTATCAGTTGGTAGTTTAAGTCCTGTCTTGACTATCATCTAGGTGTCGAACTGGATCTTCAGATATATCTCTATTCGCCCCTTCCAATATCCGAAGTCTTCTCCGGAAAATAGTGGGGGACGAACAGTGCTATATCCTTCTTGTTGAGTCATTTTAGACCTAAATAAGCAAAAACAAAAAGATCTATTCCAAGACTGTGTCTTGGATTAGTAGTGCGGGAGGAAGTAAAGAGAAATAAGAAAAATAACAAACTCAAGTGGTATTGACCAACTTTGAGCAGAAAATCGATTCGAGAGAAAAAAATTAGAATATAGCTATGAGGCTAGATTCTAATCGACTAACAAAAATACCACGAGAAAATTGTCTTGAACAGTGGTTGCACTGATTCAAAACGACCCCGCTCTGATACCAATTGTTGGATCGAGACCGCGCTAAAGGGGGGGTGAATAGCGCTCGTGGCTAAAATTGTTCGTTTATCGGAGTTAAAAACAAAACGCAGCAGAAATAGATAAAGAAAACAAACACAAAAACACAGGTCGATTTTACTTCGTTCGGAGCCTAAGGCGACTCCTACTCGAAGGCCCGCGATCCTTGATCGCTTCCGGTGGGCAACAACTATAAGTTCGAAAGTTTACAAAGATGATTTACAAGTAATGCAATAAATAATCTTATACCGACAATGGGAAATACTAAATTGAAGCTCCGGGTTGTCGGTGTCAAGTTGCAGCACTTCGGGACGAGTTCGTTAGCAGCTAAATGCAGAAGGAAGACTTGGAATGCGTTGTTCACAAGCTGCTAGTCGAATCCCCTTTTAAATAGTGTTCAAGGCGCCTTAAGCAATCTCCAAGGCGCCTTGAATAGGCCGAGTCAGCCGCGGAGATAAGGAGCGAACTGGTCGAACCTTATCACAGATTCAAGGCGCCTTCCACTGTTCACAAGGCGCCTTCATCTGTTCAAGGCGCCTTCCACTGTTCATCAAGGCGCCTTGAACAGCTTCTCGCAGCCAGCTCCAGCCTTGCACCCGAGGCGCCTCCAAGCTCTATGAAGGCGCCTCGGACACTGTTCATCCGAGGCTTTAGGTTGCTTCTTTGCACCTGCAAGATACGTTAGTCCCAAACACTAACCTGCAGCACAAAGTTAGCACATAATACAATAAATATGATAAATGAAGTATAGACAGTCTCCGGACTGTCCGGGTCTGACTTCGGGTTTCCAATCGGAAAGCCTAGGTCGACCCGACGTCTACTGTTCCCTCTACGGGGAACGCGTCCTCACCTACTCCACTCAGGAGATTTACCTGTTGCCAGTACGATCCTCCAGATCGACTGGACTTTTGCTCAGCACTCGATATTTCCAGACTTTCTGCTGGACATCCGCTTCCCGGCTAGTCCAGTCTTTCACCTGGTTCGCGACACCAGGACTTTCCACCTAGGGTTACCACCCCCTAGGACTTTTGCCTGAAGCTATCGACCTGCCAAGACTTTCCGCATAGGGTTACCACCCCCTATGACCTAGGGTTACCACCCCTAGGGTTTTTCCCTTTGCCTAACCGCAGCTAGGACTTTCCTGAAATCCTCAAGTAGACTTGTTAGACTACAAAACACCTTAACTTTGAATCCTTTGCCATTATCAAAACACAAGTTCGATCGTCGGATGCTTCCCGCACCAACACTAGATCGGTATCCCAAGCCCGATCTATCATTGTTGGGTCTTTGACTACCCAACACCATACTTAATTCCTTAGATCCAACATTGAATCTCTTAAGGAATTGTTCTAAATTATCAAGCTTTCCCCTTAAAGTTTGATTCTCCTTCTCTAGGTTTCTAACCCTAGAATTAATTTGTCCAAATTGGACATTCCTAGATCTACACTTCCTAGGCATGTGTCTCCCCTTCTTGGGATTAATGCCTTGGGTCTCCCTAGGTCTATTGTTTCTAAATTTTTCATGCATAGATTTCCTAGGGTTTTGATCTACATTAACCATATTCCTATCATGATATCTAAATCCAAAATTTTGCATGGGTAAATAATAACAATTATTCCTAGCATGCATGGAGGAATTTAAATTTGATTTCAAATTTAAATTTGGGTTTACCTTACCCTTTACCTTTGGAGCTCTCCCTTGACATGAGCCTCCATTCTTCCTCCACTTCTTCTCCTCCTTCTTCAAATGTGCCAACTTTTTGATCTCTTTCTTCTTTGGGCATTGGGTGTGGTAATGACCCCGCTCACCACACGTGAAGCACACTATGTGCTTTTTCTCCTTCTTCTTTCTACAACTCAAATTAGATTCAAAATGAATTGAATTGAGTTTAGGAGCTACCTTCTTCTTACCCATAGGACATCTAATCTTGTAGTGTCCCTTCTCCTTGCAACCGAAGCAAATTATGTTGTTCTTTGACTTCACTTCGGTGGAGGTGCTCACTAGGTTGACCTCCAAGACCTCTTCTTCACTTGTCTTGGACTCTTCTTCAACCCTTGAGGATGTTGATGCTACTTTATCCTCCTTCTCCTCCTCGGATGTTGAGCATGGCTCAACTTCCGTTTGCTCCTCTTCAACTTGAGCAACTAGACCCATCTCAGTGGGTTCTTCTTCCTCTTGTGTAGGTTTAGGTTCTTCTTGTAGAACCATCTTCACCTTGCTCCACAACTTGTGGGCGTTCGTATACTCACCTACACCATCTATTACATGATTAGGCAAAATATCAATCCATATAGATATTACCTTTGAATTTGCCTCCGATCGTGTGGTTTGCTCTTCCGTCCAATGTCGTGGCCGGAGTCTTTTTCCCTTCTTGTCTCTTGGGACTTCAAACAGGTACTTGATCACCATCATTGTATCCCAATCTGTGTCGAAGAAGACTTCCATCTTCATCATCCAAAATGAGATGTCCCCAAGGCTTCCTCCTTCAAACTTTGGAGGGACAATCAAGTCGGCCATCTTCTTATGCGTTGCTCTTCTCGGCGGTTAGTCCGGTGAAGAGCAACCTTGCTCTGATACCACTTGTTGGAGGATCGATGGTCGGCTTGAAGGGGGGTTGGATAGACAGCACCCCCAAATCGTTAGCTTCCTACACTATTGTTAGCTTGCGCAGCGGAATACAAATAAAAACAAACAAGCTAAACTAAATACAAGACAAAGAAAGTAAATGCAAACCAAACCGCTAACACGTTTGATGTAACATGGTTCGGAGATGATGCTCTTACTCCACGGCTGTTCGTAAGGTGGATGATCCCTCAATCCGTCGGTGGATTAGTCCCCACAAACTCCGGCTAGCTCAACCTCCTTGTGGGTGGAGAAACCTTACCACAACACTCACCAACAACACTTGGACACAAGAGAACCTTGAGCACTTTGGTGACTACTAATTAGGCTTTAACCAAGTCTAATTTCGTCACCTTGGCCGGCCATCCCAAGCTCCTTCTTATAGAGTTTGGAGCAAATCAGTAAGCTGATTTGCCCGTTATCAGTCGACTGGTCCATGCACCAGTCGACTGGTGCCAGCCCAATGGCTCTTTGCTACAGTGCATCAGTCGACTGGTCCATGCACCAGTCGACTGCTACAGTAACGCTACAGTAACTGCTGCAGTGCCGCTATAGTAAAACCCTAAAACTAGGATTTTACTCCGAGTACAATCTCTCATGCACTCGTACCCTTACGACTCATTTGACTCTTCTTTGCAGCTTTGACCTCTTGCCTTGAAGTTTACTTCCTTTGGTTCTCGTCCCTCAGATGCATCCAAGCCCGCGGCTCGTCCCCAATGCCATCCTTCGCGTATGCCTCGAAGTTGCTTCCCTCGGCCCTTGTCCTCGCTGCCTTATCCACGGTCCCTCGGATGCTCTATCCTTCACCGGACCCGAAGCCGTCAACCTGAGTCACATGTGTCACCTGCAGTCCTGCACAACTCAAGTACACATATCAAATAACGAGGGTAATCCTAACTTAAACTCTTTGCCCAAACACCAAAACACTTGGTCCCACGGACCATTGGGATTGCTCCAACATGTGAGACTGGCCATGGTTTAGTTTCACAATATTGTTTGACAAAGCATGTTTTCAGGATGAGTAAACAGTACCTTACCAATATTGGCCTCTAGATCAATGGAAAGGTGAGTACGTGGAAGGTGGATCTATTTTTCTTGTTCTTATTTGTGTTACTAAGGCTTGATTCATAGGTTGGAGGAAGGGACATAGTTCTTGTCGATGCATTGTCAAGGTGCATTCCTCTTGTTAACGACCGACCAACTATAATATTTGGTGTTGACGTAATACATTCTCATCTTGGGGAAGATTCTAGCCCTTATATTGCAGTTGTAAGTAATTTTGTCAATCTTTATTTCTTGCTCTATGTATAGTTGCCTTGATATATCCTTACTATCTTGATTATATTTGGTTTGTCAGGTTGTTGTGACTCAAGATTGGCTCGAGGTGACAAAATATGCTGGATTGGTCTGTGCTCAGGCCCATCAAGAATTAATTCAAGATCTGTTTAAGGTCTGACAAGATTTTCAGTGAGGAATTCTTATTGGTGGCATGATAAAGTATGAAATACGATCTAAAACCAATTTTAAATAGAATGCTGGTTTTCTTTTCCAATTTACCTGGCTGAGTAGAACATCTGTCATGCAATATATAGGGAGCTACTTATTTCCTTCAAAAAGGCTACTGGACAAAAGTCTCAACAGATTATATTCTATATGTATGAATCTTTGGAAAACTTAAAAAAAATACTTGATTATTTAGATTCATATAGCAAGTTGTACATTCAGAGATGGAGCGAGTGAGGGTTAATTCTATCAATTCTACTATATGAATTAGATGCGATCAGAAAAGTAAATTTTCCAATCATTTGTACTACGATTCTTGTTTCAGTGTTTTTGTACTCAACACTCCACTTTGTGTTTCAGGCCTGTGCCTCTCTAGAACCAAACTATTAACCTCCAATGACTTTTGTGGTGGTCCAAAAACGTCATCACACTAGACTGTTTGCTAATAATCACGGTGACCACCAATTTATTGATAAGAGTGAAAACATATTACCTGGTTAATTTAGTTGATAGTATGGATGCATCATTTTCAAGACAACTCTATTTTGTATATTTTTTTCAAACCTTATTTTCTCAATGGAGCTTTCCATCATTGGAATTCTAGGGACTGTTGTTGATTCTAAGATATGTCATCCTACTGAATTTGACTTCTACTTGTGCAGCCATGCAAGCATTCAAGTAACTCATCTCACAACTAATACCTTTTATATGATGTACTTATTCAGCTAACTGTTGTAAAAATATATGTCTGTTTATTATTCTTTCAAAACAAGTTTTTCATACATATAATAGTGTATTTCTTTTGATATCAATAGGTTGTTGATCTCTTAGTGCCTTATCAAAGGGGTAGAAAGATTGGACTTTTTGACGAAGCTGATGTGGGTAAGACTAAATTTATTATGGAATTAATGATCAACAATATTGGAAAAAGTTGGTATGAAAGAATTAGCAAGTGAGAAAGAGGATTCCAATGAAATCCTACACGTTGAAGATTGTGATGGGATTTGGATTGACAATAATTAAGTATAATTCTACATGACATGAACCACCATCACAAGTTTCTAGTCTTTTGGCTATTGTTCATTAGTTGTAAATGGAGTTTATTTGTTTATTTGTATTGAGATAAATTTTATTTAAATATGAGACATGTTTCTTCTTTTGTGATTGTAATTCTTGTATAAGTAACATTTTGAATGACATTGATATAGAGAATATTCTTTCTTTTGTGATTATGAGCTTTTATTATATATTTATATTGAAATATGATATATTGGTATTAAAAGATAATAGTTTAAAAGACAACGGTTTAAAATTGTTGCTGTTGTTGTCTAATCGCCCTAAAAATAGCGGTTAAAAACCATTGTTGTAGCCCTAATAATCGTTGAAACTGGCAACGTTATTAAAAGTGCTCTAAACAACAACGGTTTTAAACTGTTATCTTTTCATTCAAAGACAATGGTTTTAAACGGTTTTAAACCGTTGTCGTTTCATTCTACGACAACGGTTTTAAACCGTTGTCGTAACCCCCACTTTTAACAACACTGCCAATTACAATGGTTTTAAAGGGCCTATGACAACAGATAAAATCTGTTATCTTTTAGTATTTTTGTTGTAGTGTCCTTGAGGCTTTTGGATTTATCAACACTATGCCAATAATACTATTGGTGAAGGGCATGCTCGGCCGCTTGGGGGAATCATTAGCGAGAGGGGCATTTCCTCACCTAGGATTGCGGGGAGGTGAATCCGTAGTAGAAGAGGCATGTGACCTCTCAACTTTGGCTAAGTCCTCAGTGGGTGTTCAAAACAAGGCCTTGGGGAACTCAACTTATTGCCTTGGCTTGAATCTTCTAATGATGGATTGTGGCCCTTCGGACGATGCTGTTGGTGCCTTTGAGAGGGGTGACTCAGCTGCCGCTGCTTTTACACCAACACTTGTGCTTTGGCTATAATAAGCAAATCTAAATCTTCTTGTGACAAAATAATGGTTGTAAACTTGCTAATGTCATCCATCTCCATATTCCAGATCAAGCTGAGAGTTTTCCATAGACGATGTTAAATTTGATCCTATATAAAATCAGTGAGCTATGAGCCACCGGTGAACTACATGGAAGTTAACTTGGAGTAAGACTTCTGATGAAGTACTCCAGGAATCACTTGCAAATACCAGAAAAAGGGGAGAGGGAAATTGTCAGTAAGTGGGCCAGGGGGTCCCTAGTGCAACTACTTTGACGATCAAGTTAGAAATGGAGGGAGCAAAGTAGTGGCGTAAGTGGAAGAAAGTATAAGGCTATGCACACACATACCTATACCAGCAGAGAAGGACCCCCTTTTATAATATCTTTCATAATTTTCACATTTAATGAGACATCATTTCACTGTCAGACAACATGTCCTATCGCCATGCTTCCATCGTATCTAGTAATCACATCATGAGTATGGGGAGGGCGTGTTGCATATTTATACACATATACGATCTTTTGACTCTATGACAAACTCACATGCTATATTAATGACGAAATGAGCTTATGGGTGGGAGGCTTATTGGGTTGCTCAACATAGGGAGCCCACTTTTTTATGAGACCCCAACGGGTCGTGATAGTATCTCAAGAGGGAGTGAAGTCTTATAGGTAATTAGTAAACTGCTGTGTTGGCCCCTTGAGGGTGTGCCCTATCAGAAGAGAATGGGAAGCAAAACCCCGTAAGTATCTGGTAAAGCCCGGGAGTGGGGCCCCTTTTGAACTTGTCTAATCGACGTTAGCCGATTGGTAGATAATGGGGAGTAGAGCCCCGTGAGTGTCCGACAGAGTCGAGGAGTGGGCCCCTTGAGAGTCTGTCCGATCGGGAGATAAAAGGGAGCATGTAGATCCCCATAAGTGTTTGACAGAGCTGGGGAGTGGGGCCCTTTGAGAGCCGGACCAATCAACGATAGTCAATCGAGAGATAATGGAGAGTAAAGTCTCGTGAGTATTCGATAGAGCTGGGAAGTGAGGCCCTTTGAGTATTTGTCCAATTGACTTTAACTGACTGGGAGATAACGAGGACTAGAGCCCCGTGAGTGTCCGACGGAGCTAGTGAGTAGGTCCCATTGAGGGTCTGTCCGATTGGCGATAGCCGATCGGGAGATAATAGGGATTAGAGACCCATAAGTGTCCGACAAAGCCGAAGAGTGGGACTCCTTAAGGGCATATTCGATCAACGATAGCTTATCAGGAGATAACAAAGAGCAGAGCCCTGTGAGTGTCTGATAGAGTCGGGGAATGGGGCCCCTCAAGAGCCTATCCGATTGACGTTAGTCAATCAGGAGATAATGGGGAACATTGCCCCGCATAGAGTCGAGTGGAGAACGGGGTCCTAGTGTATAAGTCCGACCGGCCTTAATGGATCGATTGGGGGGGGGGGGGGGAGATTCCACTAGGCGATTGCCTACTATCTATTCTGGTTTGTTGAACCATTGACCCCCTTACAGACCCTTCCCTATATTAGCCATATCACTAGGATATCACCATCCAATATGCTACGATTATATTGATTAAACCTACAACCCCTCCTCCTCCTACGTCGCATCATTGGCAACAGCAACCCCTCTTCTAAGCTTGTTCATCCCAAGCGGTAGATTTTACCAATAGACGGTATCATTTTTTTCATCAGTTATTAATAACAAACTCTTCTCTACTTCAATTCTATTCCATATATTCTAATTAATCCCCTTACTTTCGCCCCCGGCTATGGTATAGTGGAAAGAGTGTCAAGTTGTTATCCAAATACCCGTAGTTCGAACTCTAGTTATAGTGTATTATTTGTAAAGATATAAGGATATTTTCTTCAAATAGGGCGCATAACTACGAAATGTTAGACTTCTATTGTGAATATTTTTTAATTTATCCTGTCAACTAATAAAAAAACCTCTATAACACTAAATTAATCATCCTAAATTTAAGAATTGATGCTTAACTGGTTCACCATTTTCTATCACTAATTTTCTGATGAACTTTACGAAATTGTTGTCAATGGGACAATGAGATTCTGAAACAGGTCACCCTAAACATGCAGGTGATATTGACCTACGGAATCATTAAGGGTTACTCGACCAACTTATCAAAAATCAACGGCAAACCATGATCAAGAGCTCAAAGAAAGTGTAAGATTTTACAATTTAATTAGGTAACTTATCCATCTCAAATTTAAATCTAACAAATATTCATAGAAAAAAATCCCTGTCCATGAGCATACAAAATGTTGTTATTTATTTTCTAGTTTTTTAAATATATCATTATTAATTATTTGAAAGATAGGTTTTTTTTTCAAATATAGTTAAAACCTATTTAGCAAATTATTATATATTGGTCTTTAGGCTTTATTTTCTTATTTGGTTATTAATAACAGTTTAAAAATTATAACGCATTACTTTTATTATTTCTTACATTGCAGGTTCATGCATCTGTGTCATAAAATGTATTACTCTTATGTTGCTCTACTCAACCGTTCTTCTCGCGGGAGTGTTTACTAATGAATTAAAATTATTGGAGAAATTACTGGCCTATTGTGTTAACATTATGTAACCTCCTAATTTTATGGGAATATGTGTTTGTAAGTTAATGATTTTTTAAAATATAAATTTACTAATTAATTATTTTTAATTGACCATAGTTATTAAATTTGGAATAGGTGGTTCGTTGGAAAAAACTGGCTGTCGGTTGCTCCAATTTTTGTGCCGAACTTCCTAGGTAACTATATATATATATTAGCAAATCCTTGCTTAATTGTAAATATAACTGGCAAAATCGTATTAAACGACTGTTGATCTATTGCATCCTATTACTATTTCATAGGGTTAATATTCTATAAAAACACAGTCAGTAGCTTACGAGGTTATTGATTCTTTTTCCCCTATTGTTTACTCCATAATACGATGTTAATCGTATTAACATCGGTTTGTTTTTTAAAAAATATTTTTGACTGTTTCATGCTCGCCTTTGGAGTGTGGTATATGTTATTAGGTTATTGTACCATTTTTTTTGCGTGTTCATCTAAAAAATTGCATGCTTGTTCATACCTTTTGGAAACTTATATGCAATCATTACATCTGTCAAATTTAAGTTGTATTTTGTTTAAATCATGTGACTTACCAATTTAACTCATCTTATTCCACGGAGGGTTTGGCCAGGATAGACACAATTTGGTTTATCAATTTCACAGATAAAGTTTAAATTAAATTATTTTTCCAACTAGATAGTTAGAATCTGGTAAATTAGAATGATTTTTTTTTCTAATTTTTAGGGTCATTATGAAAGATGTATAAATAATATCATACTTTATAAGTCAATTATATCTTTTCACATCTATTTTCAAATTTAATTTTTAAAATTCATCTATCTATATTAATAATTAATTATATTTTTAAAATAACATGCATTATTAAATAACAAATAATATCATTTTCCATTAAACTCTACCCATGACTATCGATCATGATCGGTCCCAAACCTTGATAAAGGAGGAGGGTTATTGTCAGCCAGCGTCAAAACTATGACAAATATTCAATGAATAAATCCATTAAACTATTGTGCTAATGCTAGGTTGTTCCCTAGAAGGAACGCGTTGTAGGGTCCGACTATAATGTCTCGGTGAGAACCGCTACATCTCCAGAACTCGAGTGTAGTGTTAAATATGCAAGAGTTCATGTTACAAGATTCAACTATAATGTCTCAGTAAGAGTCGGTACATCTCCATGAGAACTTGAGTGTAGTATTAAATAGGCAAGAGTTTTCACACCATAGGTTGGATAAGAACAAATATGATAGGAAAACCAATAAACTAAGATTTGGAACATGCAACATAGGAACTCTCACCGGTAAATCAATGGAGCTAATAGATACGATGATTAGGAGAAGAATTAGTATTTTGCGTGTACAAGAGACAAAATGGGTAGACAAGAAGGTAAAGATGATAGAGAACTCGGGTTTTAAGTTATGATACATTATTGGAAAGAGTAAAGCAAGGAATGTAGTGAGTATTATTGTAGATAGTTTATTAAAGGATGAAGTTATAGGAATAGTTAGAAAAGGGAATAGAATTATAGCCCTTAAGATAATAATGACGAAAAAAACTATGAACATAATTAGCGTATATGCACCACAGGTAGGATTAGATGAAGCTACCAAATCAAGGTTTTGGGAGGACTTAGATAAAATATTTCACCAAGTGAAATAATTTTAATAGGAGGTGATTTAAATGGGCATGTCAGAGTGAAAAATGAGGAATATGAGAAAGTACATGGAAGTTATGAGTTTGGAACTAGGAATGAGAAAGGGAAAACTATATTATATTTTGCAATAGCATATGACCTTATATTAGCTAATACGTTTTTTAAGAAAAGAGAAGAACACTTAGTCACATTCAAAAGTGAGAATAATAAATCGCAAATTGACTTTCTTATGGTTAGGAAGAATGATAGAAAGATTTGTAAAGATTGCAAAGTCATCCCAGGAGAAAACTTAACCACCCAACATAGGTTAGTAGTGTTGGATATACGCTTCAAACATAGTATTAGTAGAAATAAAATATATACGATTCCTACAATTAAGTGGTGGAAGTTAAAGGATGAGAATCAACATATATTTAAGGAGAAGGTAGAAGTACAAGCATTAAGTGAAATATACGATGACTATAATACAACACGGGATAAGATGGTATCAAAGTTGAAAATAATAGCTAAGAGTGTACTCGGTGAGTCAAAGGGACATGCACCACTAGGTAAAGAATCTTGGTGGTGGAATGAGAAAGTACAAGAGAAAGTGAAGAAAAAACGAATAGCTTATAAAGAATTATATATTTGTAAGAACGAGAAAAACTTTAAAAAAAATATACAATAGCCAAGAAAAAGGCTAAGAAAGTAGTGAGTGAAGTAAAAAATGAAACTTTTGAACGATTATATAAAAAATTGGATACAAAAGAAGGGAAAAGAGACATTTATAGAATAGCTAAAGTTAGAGAAAGGAAAACAAGATATCTTAGCCAAATAAAATGTATTAAAGACGCATGTAATAGGGTATTAGTAAACGATGGAGAAATAAAAAAGCGGTGGAAGAGGTATTTTCATCAACTTTTTAATGAAGGTTTAGGCGACCAACTTAACTTAGGTAATTTAAGTAGATCAAATGAGCATAGAAATTTTAATTTTTATCGTAGAATTCAAACTTCAGTAAAACAAACTTTAAATAAGATGCATAATGGAAAAGCCGTTGGACCAGATGATATTCCGATAGAGGTATGGAAGTGTCTAGGGAAACAAGGTATTGAATGACTTATAAAATTATTTAACATGATATTGAAAACGAAAAAAATGTCTGATCAATGGAGGATAAGTACTCTAGTTCCCTTATATAAGAACAAGGGAGATGTACAAAATTGTGCAAACTATAGGGGTATTAAATTAATGAGTCATACTATGAAACTTTGGGAAAAAGTTATAGAAAAAAGATTAAAGAAGGAGACCACAGTGACAGAAAATCAATTTGGGTTCATGCTTGGAAGGTCGACAATAGAAGTTATACATCTTCTTAGACAATTAATTGAAAAAATATCGGGAGCAAAAATAAGATCTACATATGATATTTATTGACTTAGAAAAAACTTATGATAGTCCCAAAAGAAATTATATGGAGAATTCTAGAAAAGAGAGGTGTTAGCGTAACATATATTGAACTAATTAAGAATATGTATGAGGATGTAACAATTAGAATAAAGACTTCAGGCGGAGTGACTGAAACATTTCCAATAAAGATAGGGTTACATCAAGGATCAACTCTAAGTTCTTATAATTTTACACTAATTATGGACGAACTCACTGCGCACGTTCAAGATACAGTACCGTGGTGCATGTTGTTTACAGATGATATTATTTTGGTAGATGAAACACGTGAAGGAGTAAATGCTAAACTAGAATCTTGAAGGGAAACACTAGAAGGTAAAAGTTTTAAGCTTAGTAGATTAAAGACAAAATATATGGAATTTAAATTTAATAATATTAGAAGTAATGAGACAATTGTTAATATAGGAGAGGACGAGTTGCCCGGAACTGAGAGATTTAAATATTTAGAATCATTTTTGCAAAATGATGGAGGGATTGAGAGAGATGTCTTACATAGAATACAAGCAGGATGAGTGAAATAGAGGGGAGCGTCGAGTATTTTATGTGACCGTAAAATATCTCTTAAACTTAAATGTAAGTTTTATAAAACTACAGTTAGACCTGCTATGTAATATGGAGCTGAATGTTGGGCTATGACTCGATCACATGAGCAGAAGATGAGAGTTGCAGAGATGAAGATGTTAAGGTGGATGTGTGGACATATGTAGATGGACAAAATAAGAAATGAGAGCATTAGAAAGAAAGTCGGAGTTGCATCTATTGAGGAAAAACTCTAAGAGACACATTTAAGATGGTACAGACATGTACTTAGACGACCAATAAATGTTTCAATTAGGTGGTGTGAAACTACGATAAACATGCATATCAAACGAGGAAGAGGAAGACAAAAAAAAAGACTTGGTTAGCAACAATAAAATAAGATAAAATTTATTTAAATATAGATGATGATATAATAGGAGATAGAGTTTAATGACGTAAAAGGATTCATACATTCATACAGTCGATCCCACCTAGTAAAAAAATGTTTGGTTGTTATTGTTGTTATATCATTTTCCATTAAGATTTACCTTTAAAAAATCAACCCCTAGCGTCAATTTATTATCCTAGATAAAAAAAAGATAAAGACTGTAATAAAATAAATACTAATTATTATTGGGGGTTAAAATAGATATGTATATATTATTTACAATTATTTAATCGGTTTGGTTAAATTCCCTTAGTTTCAGTAACATAAATGGAAAATGAACCAGACATGAAAAAAAAAGACTAACTGCTTTTCAATCCGAAACCATACAAATAAATCTTAACAACAATAGTTTTCAGCTTAGCTTAATTCGATTAGGCTCATTTAGGGAGTTTAAGCTCAACGTACACTCCCATACCTTGGATTGGATATTTTTTTAATATCAAAATCGGGGAGTTATGGGTATAAGATAAAACCCACCTTTCAAATTGAGTATTGTGATAATAATAAATTGAACAGGGATGATTATTTCGATTATAGATCATTGTGAAATATTTTTTCTTTAAAAGATAAATTAATGTGTAAGACTATTCAGATTACTCAAGCTCTAAGAAACATGGATTGTAGAGCAGCTGATTTGTCATGCAAAAATGTTTAGGTTTATGCAATGGGCAGAAACGAAGTCTTTTAGCTGACATCATGTGTATAAAACGCAGCAGCAGGGGCAAATGGTAAATCAGTTAACCTGGATGACTATCTCTCACTGATCGATTTAGTCCCATTAATTTTTTTTTATCAGTCATCAAAAGAAATCGAAAAGTAACAAACAATTTAGAAGTCTATTTTGATTGAGCTCTCTGTTTAGAGAAAAATTTTATATAAATATGCTATAGTTGAGATCGAACTATTATCATATGGATGACAATCTGAATATTCTATCATGACATTATAACCTTGGGATGTAGTAGGAGCAAATGGAAGCTCCTACCGATACGATAGGTAATTATATAGATGGTGGTTTTAATAGATTGAGTTAATTTTTAATAGATATAAAATATTTTTATTGAGTGTTTGTCCGTATTTAATTTATTCTTGGTACTACTGTACCGATATTTTACTCTAATAAATAATGACAAATGACAATCTAATAGCAAAGCATAATTGGTATGGAAAAAAAGTAGGTGTTACTATATAAGGTATTGAGATTGAAATTCAATACGTCTAAGTTATGTCCTTTTTCATATCTTGATCATTTGTACTATTAGTTAGTAGCCATTCATAATTTATATTTTTTGTATTGGTTTAGGGATAGATTAACAGAGTACTGAGGTGAGGGAATCACCTTTACCACATAATTAGTATGGAAAAAAAACAAATAATATTTTATAAATTTGGATTTACATATTAAAGTTCATCCATGTTAATTAATTTTCTCGACGAGTATCATGTTGACGAAGATAAAGGATGACAGATGCATATTTCAATAGAATAAGAGATTAATTTTAATTTTCAACGGCGCATGGAACAACTTCTCCTACCATTTAGCTAGGTCACTATAATCTGACCATTTACTTTTTTTTCTTCTTCTTCATGTATTATGGAGATGGAGCACAATCACAACCATCCATTCCAATTAAGTAATTAATTTTTAACCATTATAAATTAATATTCAGTTTTACAATATTAGAAAAAAAATAATATTAAAAAAAATTAATAAATCAAAATATTTATGTTTGTGGGGATTAAAATTAATGGTAGAAATCAAATTAATTAAAATTATCATTAAATTGAATAATTAAGACAAATTAATTAACTAATTCAACCAGGATTTAATAATGATAATAATAATAATAATAATACATTTAATTGTCTTTGAAGTAATAATTAATCGATTTAAAATAATTTATATTGTTGCTATCGTGGCAGGTTCCATCATCGCGACGGACCTGATGGTCCCGGTCACAATGGACGGACGGGATCTATCATCGCGAATCCAATATGTTTACAACGATGGAGGAGATCCAAAGAAGGTCGTCTAAAAACCGAAAAAACAGGTCGTCGCCTGATCCTGATCCAAGGCCGGCCGTCTCCTGATCTAAAGATCTAAAGATCTAAAGAAGGCCGTCTCCTGCTACAAAGAAGATCTAAAGAAGGTCGTCTCCTGTTCTAGAGAAGGCTGTCTCGTGATACAAAGATGATCTAAAGAAGGCCGTCTCCTCCTGATCTAAAGAAGATCTAAAGAAGGCCGTCTCCTGATCTAAAGAAGGTCGTCTCCTGATCTAAAGAAGATCTAAAGAAGGTCGTCTCCTGTTCTAAAGAAGGCTGTCTCGTGATATAAAGATGATCTAAAGAAGGCCGTCTCCTGATCTAAAGGAGGCCGTCTCCTGATCTCCTGATCTAAAGAAGATCTAAAGAAGGCCGTCTCCTGATCTAAAGAAGATCTAAAGAAGGTCGTCTCCTGATCTAAAGAAGATCTAAAGAAGGTCGTCTCCTGTTCTAAAGAAGGCTGGCTTGTGATCTAAAGATGATATAAAGAAGGTCGTCTCCTGATCTAAAAAGGCCGTCTCCTGATCTAAAGAAGGCCGTCTCCTCATCTAAAGAAGATCTAAAGAAGGCCATCTCCTGATCTAAAGAAGGTCGTCTCCTGTTCTAAAGAAGGCTGTTTCTTGATCTAAAGATGATCTAAAGATGATCTAAAGAAGGCCGTCTTCTGATCTAAAGAATATCTAAAGAAGGTAGTCTCCTGATCTAAAGAAGGCCGTCTCCTTCCTAGATCATGCCGCTCCTCTCTCCCTCCTTCCCCAAAACAATCCCTGAGTTCTCCCTGTTTCCTGAGCACGCCGAGCATGCTTGCCTATGTCCACTACTTCTTCGCTTAGAAAAAACAAGCGTTTCGCTGTTTGGGTTTCCCCCTGTCGCATTTCTCATCTGATTCCCTCCTACGAAGTCCTGGTAGATCCGGACTCTTGGTCCACTGTGGAGTTCGATTGGGTTGACATTTACCTGCTAGAAATTGTGGCATAGCTCATTGATTGAAAAGGTGTAATCTTTAATCTTTCTCACCTTGTGTTTTTGATTGTATTTGCTTCGGTTTCGGTGCAGTGATTTCCTGGTGTTTCAGAATTAAGTTTCTGGGTGAGTAGACTACGAAGTTTGGAATCTGGCAACTGAATCAGGTACCTACTTTTTTTTTTTTTTCATTTATCACTAAAATGAATGAGGCATGTTATATATATTTAATTGCTTAAATCTCATAATTACATATGGATTTTACTTTATAATTTGTATTATCAAGAATGATCCTTAGAAAAGAAATGCTGACTGCTTGTTCATGTTTTCTACAACATTTTTGTTTTATGTAATAATTGTGCTTGTAGCGGCCTTAATACTTATATTCCATTTTGTCTTTCAATATGGTCAAACACTTGTAATCTACTGTTTGCTTGTTTTTTTTGATATTAGGTAATTGTTTAGTTTCTTTTAATTGATGTTTAGCTGAAAGAAACTGTTGAAAATAAAAATTGTATTAACTTTCAAAAACATAAAATATAACTTAATAAAAGAAAAATTCTACCCTATTATATTTTCTTAAATTCCCCTAAAAACATGGTATAATAAATATGTGGTGTAGCTTATTGATGCACAAGGTACGATCTTTACTCTTATTAAAGAGTCTCTCATCTTATTCATTTTTTATTATTGCTTCAGTATTGTGATTTCCCAGTATCACAGAATTAAGTTCCAGGAATTCAAATTTCTAGTTTAGTTTGTATTATTAGCAATCATTTATTATCAAGTCCTCTATCCAGTTCTATAGTAAAAGTTTGAGCCAGATACCTAGTTTCTTTTATCCTAACTTAATCAAATGAAATCCAATCACAGCAAGAACAAATGCTTTGATTTTTTTTTTTTCAAATCAGAGAAAACCTAAACTAAGAAAAACCAACAAGTTCCAATGTCTGCCCATTCTTTGTATTGAAAAAACACGCAACCTAAAAAAGTGTTTTGACATGAGTTCTCACTTCTTTGTATTGAAAAAACATGCAACATAAAAAATTGTTTTGACATGAGTTCTCACAAAAAGAAATTCCGTGATGTCTAGGCATAGTGGGATCCACTGCCTTCAAGCTTTCTCCAGGTTCAGAACTTATTCTCCAAAAGCATGTTTAGATGACACCTGAAATCAAGAATGTCAATTCCAATTTATAGATGTAAGTTTATGAGAATTATAAAAGACCAATCAATGCTACCAACACTATAAAGAGGTAAACTTGTTCTACTAGCTACAATCTTGATCTTCTAGTTTCTTTTATGTATCCATTTATTTTATTCTCAGAGAGATGCCTTATTTGTCATATTTAAGCTTTATTGTTTCATATTTTGTTCTTGCAGACAATATCTGTCTCACTTTTTATGAAACTGTGCCCTACCTAAACACAAAATTAGATCAATATTGGTGTGAATAATTACAACCAAAGATGCATTGTTTAACTACTTCCATCTGGTTGGAAATCCATATTGGTATTTCTAATTTCAGTAGCACTGTTTATCTTATCTCAAGATCGGATAACCTTATCTTTGTAATTTACTATGCATTTCCATCTTCAAGTTTATAAATTAAATGATAGTGGATATAACCTAAAAGCAAGGCCAGAACTTTATTGTATGTGAGCTAACTAAAAAAAAACATGGGTGGGTTACACCAATGACTTCCACATGACCTGTATGTTATGAGAGAGGGAATGGAGGCTATACGCTAAAAGGGACTCAAGAAACTATAATTTGCATTGATTACTTTGTTTTTCTTGGCCTTGGAAGCTTTGAAATCTGGTTTTGTCAATAAACAAGTGTGTTAGGAGTTTTAGATTATTGAAGTTATCTCTTGGTGGTTTTATATTTATTAATGTCTTCTAAAACCATGACTTGATATTCCTAAATAGCTTGTAAGTTGAAAATTGTCATGACATGTTTCTCTTGGTGATAGTTTATCTTGTTTGCGATATTTATCTGCTTATCGAGTCTCATTGTGTTATAGTAGACTGATAGGAGTATCATTCAATAGTATATCACTACTTCCTTTTCCTATTTTCTACCTGAGATCTCAAATGATATTTCTTTTTCTTCTCTTAAACGTCTGCTATTGTGAGAGTGCCTTTGTGAAGACTGCCTTAGCTGATTTCTTTCTTTTACATTGTTTCATATTCTAATTTGGAAGACATAAATAGCGAGTGATCCGGCGGTAAGAACAGTGGCCCCCCCATCGAGGGGAGTCAACGCCACGTGGAGGTCAAAAGGTTGACAGGCCGACCGGCCGAACGGAGTAAGCGACAACCCTGCGCAGAGTTGGGTGTCCGACGTTCCAAGTAAACAAGATCGTTGAGCCGAGCGGTCGGGCCGACCGCTCGGCTGAAGTATAAAGTAGCCATGCTGAGGTTTCATCTAAGCACCCGAGCACCCGATTTGGAAGCTCCCGAACGGATCCAGATAAGCGTCGGGTCGGACGCAACAGGAGGGCCGAGCGGTCGGATGCTCGGTATGTAGGAACAGAAAAGACAAAGGGACGAGGGAAACAACCTCTGACAGTAGACATGACTAGTGATCAGGCCATACTTGGGACCTTACAGAAAATTCCATTGTCCCATCAGAAAGGTGCTCAGACTGTGCAGCATGGTGTCAGGCAAGGTTTTCTGACGAGCCCATGTCGAGGTATGGCAGGAGGACACGTATTCACCTCGGTATGCGTGCTCGAGCTCCTCCACAGCCCTATATAAAGGACCCTCATTCTTCATCGGAGGTACGCATTCATGCATACTACGACCTTTAGAGCTGCTTTTTCCACCATTCGCTTGCCTGACTTGAGCGTCAGAGGGTCGCCGCCGGGAACCCCCTCCCGGCCCGACTTCTGTGCAGGTTCGCCCGAGCTTCGTGCCCTTAGTCGAAGATCCACGTCAGCCGTAGGAGAGGGCCCCGTGCCCAGCGTCCGTTGACTCCGCACTCGGACAGGATCAATTTGGCGCCGTCTGTGGGAACGCTCCTGCATCCGAACGGAAGCAATGGACGAGGCTGGATGACCGCACACAGCGATGCTCTCCAAAAAGGAGCTCGACGCTCTAATCAAGGCAAAAGCAGCTAAGGTCGTGGAGCAACAAAAAGAGAATGCGCAAGCCGAGCGGCTGAAGCAACAAATAACGTCAGCATTAGGTGGCCTAGCGGAGTCAATGATCCCCGAGCGGAGGTAATGATTCCCGAGCGGACGCCTCCCCTGAGACAATAATCCAACCGACATTCAAGGGGCAGCACCGCCGGGCGGACGAAGATAGATGGGGACTTGGATCAACCATGAAGCGCAAATTATCTCCAGCCTTTTCGGGGCAGGCTGAAAGGTGCACCAATATAATGTGTGCTGTATATTTTCCGTTTGACTGTATATTTGAAATGCAGGAAGCAAAATGATTAAAACGCAATTGGCATTATCCGTCGAGCGGCCGATCTCCATGATGTATAAGATCCGAGGCACCGACTCAATGACGAAGGCCCCGCGCCGTTCGGCCGGAGGTATAATAGCCGAGCCCAAGGCTCGAGTATGAAGGCCCCGCGCCATTCGGCCGGAGGTATAATAGCCGAGCCCAAGGCTCGAGTACGAAGGCCCCGCGCCGTTCGGCCGGAGGTATAATAGCCGAGCCCAAGGCTCGAGGACGAAGGCCCCGCGCCGTTCGGCCGGAGGTATAATAGCCGAGCCCAAGGCTCGAGTACGAAGGCCCCGCGCCGTTCGGCCGGAGGTATAATAGCCGAGCCCAAGGCTTGAGGACGAAGGCCCTGCGCCGTTCGGCCTGAAGGCAAGGTATATTAGCCAACTTAAAATTAGCCTTAAAGGCCGACGAGCTCCGTCGTTAAATATCGAGAGACGAATCGGCGTTTATAAATAAGCCGAGCGGAAGACCGACGAGTTCCGTCGTTAAATATCGAGAGACGAATCAGCGTCTATAAACCCTCCGAGCGGAAGACCGACGAGCTCGTCGTTAAATATCGAGAGACGAGCCGGCGTCTATAAACCCTCCGAGTGGAAGACCGACGAGCTCCGTCGTTAAATATCGAGAGACGAATCAGCGTCTATAAATAAGCCGAGCGGAAGACCGACGAGCTCCGTCGTTAAATATCGAGAGACGAATCGGCGTCTATAAACCCTCCGATCGGAAGACCGACGATCTCCGTCGTTAAATATCGAGAGACGAGCCGGCGTCTATAAATAAGCCGAGCGGAAGATCGACGAGCTCCGTCGTTAAAAATCGAGAGACGAATCAGCGTCTATAAACCCTCCGATCGGAAGACCGACGAGCTCCGTCGTTAAATATCGAGAGACGAGCCGGCGTCTATAAACCCTCCGAGCGGAAGACCGACGAGCTCCGTCGTTAAATATCGAGAGACGAATCGGCGTCTATAAATAAGCCGAACGGAAGACCGACGAGCTCCGTCGTTAAATATCGAGAGACGAATTGGCGTCTATAAACCCTCCGAGCGGAAGACCGACGAGCTTCGTCGTTAAATATCGAGAGACGAGCCGGTGTCTATAAACCCTCCGAGCGGAAGACCGACGAGCTCCGTCGTTAAATATCGAGAGACGAGCCGGCGTCTATAAACCCTCCGATCGGAAGACCGACGAGCTCCGTCGTTAAAAATCAAGAGACGAACGAGTGTTTGTAAACCCCCACGGTAGAATACAATAAACGGGGAACGAAGGGGCTTTCAGCCGAGCGTAAGGGAACGAAGGGGCTGTCAGCCGAGCGTCCTAGTTACGCGAAATACTTCGTGAAAAACCCCTCCTCGGGCGCTAGAAAGGGGGAAGCGAATAATAAGGAGGGAGCGCAAGAATGAAGAGAAGCAAATCAAAGGGTTACATTAAAGAAAATAGGGCCGAGCGGCCTAATTACAAAAAGGAGCAGTTTTTAGTCCGAGCGGCCGAATAACATACAAACTCCCTACTCTAAATATTCATAAAGGTCGGACGGGATGTTGTTGAGGAGAGCCGTCTGGTCTTGAGCTGGGATGGCAGCAAACTCGGGAAGTTGGCCCTTGGACTTCAAATAGGTTGTCGTGGCATCCATGGCAAGCTCGAAGGCCCGATACATCCGCTCGCAGACCTTCTCCGAAAATTCAGTGGAGCGGATGTAGTTTTGTCTCAGGGCAGCTACCCGGCTCGGTTCAGCTTCTTGATATTCCTTGAGAGCCGCCCGGGAAGCATCAGCTGCTGCCTTGTGTTCTTGTAATGCAGCCCCGAGCTTTGCCACCTCGTCCGAGCGGGCAGTCTTCTCAGCACCGAGCTGCTCCATAAGCTCCTTGACCTTCAGCTCCAGACCCCGAGCCTCCACATTCTTCTTCTCCAAGTCGGAGATAGCTGTGTTCTTCCGGGTGGTGGCCAGCGTCAGCTTCTGGTCAAGCGACTTGATTTTCCGCTCGGACTCGGCCAGATGATGGGCTTGATCAGCCGTCTTCTTTTGCTCGGCCGATAACTGGTCCCGAGTCTCCTTAAGCTGCCTTTGCAGCTCGGCATACGTCGGGCCCAAAGAGCCAGACGGACCGTTCGAAGCTTTCAGCTGCTTCAACTCTGCTTCCACCTCAGCCAGACGGCTGGAGACCGCTATTTCCTCGACCCATCGCTGCAATAAATACAACTATTGTTAACGACCGACCGGAAATATCATATAAACGACTTGGAAGGAAAAAATACTTACCCCAGTGGCCTGCTCCATGTGGCTATCGGCCAATTTGCTGAGGGGGATCATTGCAACCCGCGCCCGAACGTCCGCCCACATCTCAGCTAGTGGGCCCTTCATGGTGATTGTGTGCTCGAGCGCAGTGGGCCGATCGGCCTCTGGAAGCAGTTCTTCGGTGGGGAGATGGAGAGTAACTCGGATCGTGCGACCGCGACCAGGTGTTGTACCGGCGGTTGGAAGGGGGTCAGAGGTCGGCGCAGAGAACTGGAAATGAATGGCCGAACGTTGGGCTGAATGGCGAGCGGGCGGAAGGATGCTGATTGGAATAGCCTCCACCGGAGCAGCTGGCTCTTCCCAGTCCGAAGGTGTCTGGTCGGACGAGATGGTTTCGGTCACCGGCGCCTTGCCCCGATCAGATTCAGTTACCCGCTCGGATGGGTGGACCGTGGAGGTTGCCGACCGCACGGAGGTCTCCACTCGACGCCTCTTTTGTTGAGGCTGCTCTTCTTCCCGAGCGGAACCTTCCTCGGGGGTGGTTGGTTTTCCAGAAGGGGTGGCTCCATTGGCCACATCTTGCTGAGAAGGAGCGGCCGACTCAGCTTGAGTCCCGCTCTCTCCTTCGCGGGAGCCGACCGGCTAGATACCCAAAGCTTCCATTTCTCTGGTCGCCGCGGCTTCCAGAGCGACCGCCTTTCTCTTCAGAACACCGGCCATGACCGAGTCCATGATGATGTCCGCTGCAAAGAAAGGAACAGAAATCAGTTAGCAATCAAAGCAAATGTCCAACCAAAGTTCTTACCGAAGTCGGTCGGAAGAGGAGTCCGTATAGGACTCAAGCCGAAGATGTACATCACTCCCTCGTGAAGAAGCTTATTGATGTCAAGGCGCAGACCGGCTAGCATGTTTGCGGCGTGGAGGTAGTCCGGTCGGGTCTTGAATTTCTTCAGCTCGGGAGTGGGGGGCAAGTTGACTTGCCATTTTGTCGGGAAGGGGGCCTGATCAGGCATACGAATATAGAAAAAATAATCCTTCCAATGTTTATTGGAAGAAGGAAGTTTGTTGAAAAAGACCAAGCCGGGCCGAGCTTGGAACATAGCCTGCCTCGGCTTGCTTGGGGTAATAAAATAAAAGAAGACCTCCGATCGGAGGATGTCATGAATCTTAACAAAACGACAACACACAAAGGAGACGAAGGTATTGGGTACTAGACTTCCGGCGGCGAAAAATTACGCATACATCTAGATAAAAGGATGTACAGGAACGAAGATTGGCTACAATGGTCTCGGAAGACACAGAAAGCTACATGCGGCGCGGAAGGATGAAGTTTTAATTTCAAATCCTCCGGGATTTCAAATTATCTATCGAATATCAAGTCCCATTGCTCGAATCGGGATGCGTACGGTGGTGTACCATGGGCCGAGCGACTGATCTTCAGGATTGGAAGAACTAGCCATGGGCCGATCGGAAGGAATCAAAAGGGCAAAAAGGCAGAAGAAAAACAACAGTAAACGAAAGGAAGTTTCAAGGATCGAAATTGAGAAAGAAATGCGGAGGAAACGCTGGAAAGGAAAAAGGAAAGATATAAAATCTTGCTGCGGGGAAAGAGATCAAAGAAGAGGCGCCGGAGAGCGTCGGAAAGCAGAAACGGGATCGCCGGAGCTCCAAAACGCAGCGGGCGATGGTCGAAATTGCGGAGGCAAGTGAGGAAGAGAAAGGAAACGAAGAGTTTATATGGTGGAGGCCGAGCGGCCTCTACCGTTGGATCCAGGTCACGGGAATCAAAGCATGCATCAAGCCGTCCATTTCGAATGACTTCGATCACATCAAAACACCACGCCACCGCCGCCGTACGCCGATGGCAGTGCTCCACGTGGCGTTCAATCATTCGAAGCAGTTAATGAAAGCATGCTCAACCTTAATGTCGAAGATTGGCACATAGCACGAGGAGATCCGGTGAATGCCATGGATGGCTGAGCGGATTATACCAGCAAGGAGGAGCCGGTCGGCCAGACTAGACCGATTCTTAGTCCAGTCAGTCGGACTATTCGCCTCCTTCGACTAGACTTGAAGGGGAGGTAAGTGATCCGGCGGTAAGAACAGTGGCCCTCCCCCCATCGAGGGGAGTCAACGCCACGTGGAGGTCAAAAGGTTGACAGGCCGACCGGCCGAACGGAGTAAGCGACAACCCTGCGCAGAGTTGGGTGTCCGACGTTCCAAGTAAACAAGATCGTTGAGCCGAGCGGTCGGGCCGACCGCTCGGCTGAAGTATAAAGTAGCCATGCTGAGGTTTCATCTAAGCACCCGAGCACCCGATTTGGAAGCTCCCGAACGGATCCAGATAAGCGTCGGGTCGGACGTAACAGGAGGGCCGAGCGGTCGGACGCTCGGTATGTAGGAACAGAAAAGACAAAGGGACGAGGGAAACAACCTCTGACAGCAGACATGACTAGTGATCAGGCCATACTTGGGACCTTACAGAAAGTTCCATTGTCCCATCAGAAAGGTGCTCAGACTGTGCAGCATGGTGTCAGGCAAGGTTTTCTGACGAGCCCATGCCGAGGTATGGCGGGAGGACACGTATTCACCTCGGTATGCGTGCTCGAGCTCCTCCACAGCCCTATATAAAGGGCCCTCATTCTTCATCGGAGGTACGCATTCACGCATACTACGGCCTTTAGAGCTGCTTTTTCCACCATTCGCTTGCCTGACTTGAGCGTCAGAGGGTCGTCGCCGGGAACCCCCTCCTGGTCCGACTTCTGTGCAGGTTCGCCGGAGCTTCGTGCCCTTAGTCGAAGATCCACGTCAGTCGTAGGAGAGCGCCCCGTGCCCAGCGTCCGTTGACTCCGCACTCGGACAGGATCAGCGAGCTAAATATATTTTGAACTAAGTTGATATTAATTGCTTATACAAGCAGCAGCAGCAACAACAACAATAACAACCAAGCATTTTCCCACTAGGTGGGGTCGGCTATATGAATCCTTTTACGCCATTGAGCTCTATCTCCGATTATATCATCATCTATATTTAAATAAATTTTATCTTGCTTTATTGTTGCTAACCAAGTCTTTTTTGGTCTTCCTCTACCTCGTTTGATATACATGTTTATCATAGTTTCACATCGTCTAACTGGAGCATTTATTGGTCGTCGAAGTACATGTCCATACCATCTTAAACGTGTCTCTCGGAGTTTTTCCTCAATAGATGCAACTCCGACTTTCTTTCTAATGCTCTCATTTCTTATTTTGTCCATCTTTGTATGTCCACACATCCATCTTAATATCCTCATCTCTGCAACTCTCATCTTCTGCTCATGTGCTCGAGTCATAGCCTAACATTTAACTCCATATAACATAGTGGGTCTAACTGCGGTTTTATAGAACTTACCTTTAAGTTTAAGAGATATTTTACGGTCACATAAAACACTTGACGCTCCCCGCTATTTCACCCATCCTGCTTGTATTCTATGTAAGACATCTCTCTCAATCCCTCCATCATTTTGCAAAAATGATCCTAAATATTTAAATCTCTCGGTTCCGGGCAACTCGTCCTCTCCTATCTTAACAATTGTCTCATTACTTCTAATATTGCTAAACTTAAATTCCATATATTTTATCTTTAATCTACTAAACTTAAAACTTTTCCTTTCTAGTGTTTCTCTCCAAGATTCTAGTTTAGCATTTACTCCTTCACGTGTTTCATCTACCAAAATAATATCATCTGCAAACAACATACACTATGGTACTGTGTCTTGAATGTGCGCAGTGAGTTCATCCATAATTAGTGTAAAATTATAGTGGCTTAGAGTTGATCCTTGATGTAACCCTATCTTTATTGGAAATGTTTCAGTCACTACGCCTGAAGTCTTTATTCTAATTGCTACATCCTCATACATATTCTTAATTAGTTCAATATATGCTACGCTAACACCTCTTTTTTTTAGAATTCTCCATATAATTTCTTTTGGGACTCTATCATAAGTTTTTTCTAAGTCAATAAATACCATGTATAGATCTTGTTTTTGCTCCCGATATTTTTTCAATTAATTGTCTAAGAAGATGTATAACTTCTATTGTCGACTTTCCAGGCATGAACCCAAATTGATTTTCTGTCACTGTGGTCTCCTTCTTTAATCTTTTTTCTATAACTTTTTCCCAAAGTTTCATAGTATGACTCATTAATTTAATACCCCTATAGTTTGCACAATTTTGTACGGCTTCCTTGTTCTTATATAAGGGAACTAGAGTACTTATCCTCCATTGATCAGACATTTTTTCCGTTTTCAATATCATGTTAAATAATTTTATAAGTCATTCAATACCTTGTTTCCCTAGACACTTCCATACTTTTCAATCCAACGGCTTTTTCATTATGTATCTCATTTAAAGTTTGTTTTACTGAAGTTTGAATTCTACGATAAAAATTAAAATTTCTATGCTCATTTGACCTACTTAAATTACCTAAGTTAAGTTGGTCGCCTAAACCTTCATTAAAAAGTTGATGAAAATTCCGCTTCCATCGCTCTTTTATTTCTCCATCGTTTACTAATACCCTATTACATGCGTCTTTAATACATTTTATTTGGCTAAGATCTCTTGTTTTCCTTTCTCTAACTTTAGCTATTCTATAAATGTCTCTTTTCCCTTCTTTTGTATCCAATTTTTGATATAATCGTTCAAAAGTTTCTTTTTTTGCTTCACTCACTACTTTCTTATCTTCTTTCTTGGCTATTGTATATTTTTTTTAAGTTTTCCTCGTTCTTACAAATATATAATTCTTTATAAGCTATTCATTTTTCCTTCACTTTCTCTTGTACTTTCTCATTCCACCACCAAGATTCTTTACCTAGTGGTGCATGTCCGTTTGACTCACCGAGTACACTCTTAGCTATTATTTTCAACTTTGATACCATCTTATTCCGTGTTGTATTAGAGTCATCGTATATTTCACCTAATGCTTGTACTTCTACCTTCTCCTTAAATATATATTGATTCTCATCCTTTAACTTCCACCACTTAATTGTAGGAATCGTATATATTTTCTTTCTACTAATACTATGTTTGAAGCGTATATCCAACACTACTAACCTATGTTGGGTGGTTAAGTTTTCTCCTGGGATGACTTTGCAATCTTTACAAATCTTTCTATCCTTCTTCCTAACCATAAGAAAGTCAATTTGCGATTTATTATTCTCACTTTTGAATGTGACTAAGTGTTCTTCTCTTTTCTTAAAAAAACGTATTAGCTAATATAAGGTCATATGCTATTGCAAAATATAATATAGTTTTCCCTTCCTCATTCCTAGTCCAAACCCATAACTTCCATGTACTCTCTCATATTCTTCATTTTTCACTCCGACATGCCTATTTAAATCACCTCCTATTAAAATTATTTCACTTGGTGGAATATTTTATCTAAGTCCTCCCAAAACCTTGATTTGGTAGCTTCATCTAATCCTACCTGTGGTGCATATACGCTAATTATGTTTATAGTTTCTTTCGTCATTATTATCTTAAGGGTTATAATTCTATCCCCTTTTCTAACTACTCTTACAACTTCATCCTTTAATAAACTATGTACAATAATACCCACTCCATTTCTTGCTTTACTTTTTCCAGTGTACCATAACTTAAAATTAGAGTTCTAAATGATCTTTGCCTGCTCGCCTATCCATTTTGTCTCTTGTACACACAAAATACTAATTATTCTCCTAATCATCAGATCTACTACTTCCATTGATTTACCAGTGAAAGTTCCTATGTTCCATGTTCCAAATCATAGTTTATTGGTTTTCCTATCACATTTGTTCTTATCCAACTTATGGTGTGAGAACTCTTGCCTATTTAACACTACACCCTAGTTCTCACGGAGATGTAGCGGCCCTTGCTGAAACGTTACAGTCGGACCCTGTAACGCGAACTCTTGCATATTTAGCACTACACCCGAGTTCTGGAGATGAAGCGGTCCTTCCCGAGACGTTACAGTCGGACCCTGCAACGCGTTCCTTCCAGGGAACAACCTAGCATTAGCACAATAGTTTAATGGATTCATTCATTGAATATTTGCCATAGTTTTGACGCTGACTGGCAACTTAACGCAATCCTCCTCCTTTATTCGGGCTTTGGACCGATCATGACTGATCGTCTTGGGCGGAGTTGTAACACAACAACCTATTCAATTTTTTTTATTTATAGGTTGTAACACAACAACCTATAAATAAAAAAAATTGAATAAAATAGACGATATGAACTAAATAGTTCTATAGGTGAAATAAAAACAATGGGTGAAATAAAAACAATGGGAAATTGGTTTCAACTCTAAAATATATAGGAAACCAATGTTGCAATTATGATTTAATCATAATGTCCATGAAGTGCATAAGGGAAAGAAAATTTTGAAAATTTTATCCAATAAAATAAGGTTACCAAACACTTTTGCAAGTGCAATATTCAAAATGTCAAACAAGAAAAAGAAGTAAAAAAATATGAGTCATTAACTCATGGAAAAACTATCAACTAAACTTAGCTAAGCGATCAAAATTCAAGAATCAAGCCACACCACGAAAAAACTATCAGCAGAATTAGCCTAAAACACAAAAGTCAAGTTGGAGATTTTTCATTTTTTTTAGCAATTGAATGTTTATTAGTCCATCCTTGGGCTACAATTTGAGTAAATTAGTGGAAAGAAAAACCTCAATAAGGAAAATTACCAACAAGTTAATCAGAATCAATATGAAAAAAATGTAATTAAATATATTTCCATGATCAACATATATAGGAAAGAAATCACAAGAAAGTCAATTTAAGCACAAGTATCACATAATTTATTTACTTTTCGTAAATAAAATTATCGTTGTCCTCAAGGAGATGATGGACTCTGAATGCAATTTATCTCAACGTCACAAACTAAAGTGATTGTATTTCTTCCCTAAGTGTGGAGAACCAATCTAGGCAGATTATTGCAGATTTGTTGTAGATTTATTATAGACTTGATTTGATACTGTATAATTAGGAAGATTTGATTTGATAAAAAACCACACTAAGATACTTTACATGCTAAACAAATGCAACGAATAAGGAAAATCTAGAAGCAAGAAAAGACGGCTTGCATGATTTGTGGAATCAAATTGAAAATACAATAAAACTAATAATATTTAACACTAATACACAGTACTATAATTCCTCTTCTCCAATAAAATTGAAATAGTATTATAAAGAATTTTGCTACAATGTTAAAAGAAAATACTTAAACATCCAAAAATAAACTTGTTACTCCCCAAACATTTGGATCCATCAATTGAAGCAACAAAACGAGCTTATAAGCAAACCAAGCAATGATCAATATAGACATAGAAATTGAGATTAAAGGAAGTGTAGTTAGGAACACAGAATGAAAAGAGAGGACAGACACTGGCGAATGATGATTCCATTAGTGCAGTGGAGGACCCTAATAAGATTATTAGAAGAAAATAAGAGATGCAAGGAATATCAAAAGCAAGAAAAACATTAGCTGAAACATTTGTTCATACAACAATTGTAAGAGTGGTATGGAGAAGAATGGGAAAGAAATATTTTGTATGCGGTGCTAGAGCTACAAGATTTTATATTGCAAGAACCAAGAATTGTGAAGCAGATGATGTGCTCACAATCTAGACTCAATTCACAAGCTGCATTGATCATAGTTGAGTACATATCGATCACAGAGAAGCATATCCCAATAGCAAAACAAATCTTTTGCCTTTGGTCATCAACTAGGTACTAACCCACACAAGAGCTCGTGGATGCAAAAAGTTAAATATGGCAGCTAGCCTTAAACCCACACACAAGCCCAAAACTGTCAAATGCCCCACTCATGTGATATTATTGTCCATGCTAAAATATCAGAGAACTCCCAATTGTAATTTCACCATTGTAGCTACATAGTTGTCTTAATCTCTTAACATAAAATGTTGAGTAATTAGTAGTAGTTACCAATGATGGACAAATGATTTCATCTAAACTCATATATCTATTAGGTAATAGAATATATCAGCCATTCTAGCAACCTTTTACCATTAATAACATGATTTCAATATATCTATTAGATAATAGAATAGATCAGCCATTCTAGCAACCTTTTACCATTAATAACATGATTTCAATATATCTATTAGATAATAGAATAGATCAGCCATTCTAGCAACCTTTTACCATTAATTTCAAAATCTACACACTTTGTGATATATGAATGATCAGATTTGTTAAAATATAAAAGCCTTCAATTATGTTGTCTTAAGCATGCACAGATAAATTAATTTGTTAAAAGATAAATTTCAATTACTTATAATTATACACATTCAAATTTAAAATGTCACTAAAATGTCATTTCTATAAAAATCAATAGATACATAACCCATAATAAAAAGACACTAATCTAAAACTTGAACAGGTAAATAATTTCAATAAATAATTACCTAATAAAATTAGATTAGTAATTAAACTAAATAACTTATTAAGTTATACCTAGCACTGTAAACCACTAATTAAATTTCAAAAATCACCTTCACAGAAAATGTTGTTCAGTATTGTTTCCTCGTGATGGATCCAAAACTAGCTCGAGGGCTACAAGAAATAGCAATAACCTAACACAGAAAACTATGAGCTTTCATGTTGCAAGCTCGGTAGAGACACAACATAAAAACCAAGAACCATATATCTTATTTTAAAACACCTCCACTGTCTTCTTCAAGAGTCTGACTAATGCTTGATCCATCATAATTCCATTTAAGTAACTCAGGTACATGTTCTATAGACCTTCATCAATAAATGATCACCATGAATTAGAGGCTACAAGTAATAATACTTAGCTTAGCAAGGAGGATACTCTGAGCTTTCATGTTGCAAGCTTGACGAAAATATAAATAAATACCAAGGACCATACACATACCATTGTATCATAAATTCTATCCCTTTTATAAGCTTGACTAATCCTTGATCCATCATAACTCCATTTAAGTAGCTCAAATAGATGTCCTACAGTTATTGATATTGCTGAAAATGCTCAGTGTTTCAAAAGCTATCAAAAAATGAGAAATTTGTTTAAGAGGTCAACACTAATTTCCCTTTCCAAGATGCACTTTGGAAACATTTAGTTTGACCCATAATGTCATAGTATCAGGCACCCCAAACATGGATTCGTACCATATATAAATTATTTTTTAAATTAAACCAAGCTTCATGTTAGTGACTATTTTGGGGATCAACTGCTTATACAAGCAAAACAAACAAAAATATTGATTGCTTTAGATTTGGGATATGGAATATAAGAAGACTCACTCTCCATTTTGTATTTACAAGAGACAAAATGGATAGAAGAAAAGACAAAGATGAAAGATAACTCAGGGTTTGAGTAAGATGAGAAATGGTATAGATATTGTTGTTGATAGTTCATTAAATGAAGTAGTAGTAGTAGTAGTTAAAAGGGGATAAAATTATATTTCTCAATATAGTAGTGGTGAAAAAATTATTAATATAATTAACATATATGCACACCTCAAATAGGATTAGATGAAAACATCAAATCTGGATTTGAGGAAAACCTAAATAAGATAATACAAAAATTCACCAAATGAAATGATTTTGGTAGAAGAAGATATAAATGAGCATATAAGAGTGAATGACCTCCTTTCCTTGTTTGAAATGCTAATTTGCCTATGACTCACCTTCTAATCTCTGTCACAATTCATCCGCTATTCTCTATTGTCGTGTACTCTTTAGAAATCTTGAAATTTTGATATATACATATGTTCAAAATAATCAAACTCTGTACTCCCATTTACTCATATTCTTTGTTTGGCTATAGTTTTTTTTATTAATAATGATCGTCTCTCACATTTGTACTCTGTACATTTATATACATATAAATATTATGTGATTCTGATTATGATTAAATTATAGCCCTAAATTGTCCAAAATTTTAAAATTTTGACATCATCTGAACCAAGGGAGTTCGAAGAACCTTTCGATGTTGTTGGTATGTATGATAGACCTTGGCCTTTTAATGAGCTTGTGCCAAATTGTCTTGACGTTTTGAAGATTTAAAAACTCAACTTTCAATTTAGGTTATGGAATGAGGGCATGATTGTATTTAGGAGGCTCCCAACAGTGTAATGGTGATTTTAAGTGATTCTGAGATTCCTAAGGCCAGTTTTGGTTAAATTCACTTAGGCACTTAAAAAACACATCTGACTAAATTTATTGCACTCTTTAGATCATCCTGAGTGTAATTATGCCCTAGATTTCATGATCTAGATAGAAAGCTGTAAGTTTTTGAAATTGACACAACTTTAACAATCAAAGTTTATTATATATTGGGTAGAAAATTTAGCAATGGACTATTAGTGAACGAGCAGCCGATTGCTGATAAGGAAGGAGCATAATAGAAAACAACTACTTTTGTTTAGTGAATATGAAAGTTGTGCAGGCATTTTGGGTATTATGGATACCTAGCTATGCGGTTTAGTAAATTGTTATATATTATATTATTGGTACATTCGACTTCTTGTCAAGATTGACTAGTTGACCAAGCTCGGTTAACCAAGCTTGATTTGACTCGAGTTAGGTTTTAATTTTTCATTAATATGTTAGTTGGCGAGTGAGACTTCAAGTGGGTAAAGGTTGATTGAATATTTGATAATTGATCACTATCAAGGTTCTAAAATTTGCTAGGCGCTAGTCAGGCGCTAGACCAGCGCTTAACGCCTAGGTCACCTAGGCGGGGACTAGGCGTCGTTAGACGGATTCCACGGTATCAACATAAATTGCATAATAAATCACATTCTATAACTCCAATACAATAACATCAAATTTAAAATGAATTCAAAATTACACAATTAATAAAATATCGCAAATTTATTCTACTTCTTCTTGTTCTCCATAATTTTCAACAACTTGTTCTTCATCGAATACAAACTCAATATCATCATCAGACACAAACTCAAGGTTATATTTCATTTTTTTTTTAAAAATTGGGCTTTAAATTTAAAAGTCCAAACTAAAATAAATTATGAAAATCATGCACTATTTATGCGACACTTAGACGATTCAACCGATTAGTTAACGCCTAAGGCCGCCTAATCCCGCCTAGGCGTCATGACCGCCTAGACTGACTGACTAGCATGTTTTCGGTGCAACTAACGGGCGCCTAACTTCTAGGCGGCTCCTAGGCGGCCGCCTAGGCCGATTTTTAGAATACTGATCACTATGTTAGTTGGTTCAGCGAAGAGTCAAGTAAGTTAAGGTTGATTAACAGTCGATCAATATGTTAATTGGTTGAGCAAAGAGTCAAATAGGTCAAAGTTGAGGAAGGTTGACTAAGGTTGATTGGATACTTATGGTAGAGAAGTCCAAGTGAATCATGGTTGATTAGACATGTAATAGTTGAAAATCTAATAAGGAGTTGACATAAGGTGAGAAGTCCAAGTGGGTTGACCGAACACTTGGAGTTCAACATAAAGTTGACATGAGACGAGTGCATCACGGTTGATCAAACACTTAATAGTTGGAAGTCTAATAAGGAGTTGACATAAGGTGAGAAATCTAAGTGGGTTGATCGAACACTTAGCAGTCAGAAGTTCAACATGAAGTTGACATTAGACGAAAAGTCCAAGTGAGTATCGAATACTTAGACGTTGGAAGTCCCACAAAGAGTTGACATGAAGTGAGAAGTTCAAATGAGTCGCGGTTGACCGAACACTTGACAACAAGAAGAAATGGATCATAGAGGAAATTTTAAAATTTGAGACAAATGACAAGATAATCAAAATTTGATTAATTTAGTGCTTAACAATATTTTATATAAAAGGGCAGCCCGGTGCAGAAAGCTCCTGCCATGCGGGGCCTCAGGGAAGGATGCATTGTACGTAGCATTACCCTGCTTTTTACAAGAGGTTGTTTTCAGGATTCGGATCCGTGACCTTTGTCACAAAACGATAACTTTACTATTGCGCCAAAGCAAAAACTTTTTTTTTAACAATATTTTATATAAATTAGGTAAATTTAGGTATGCAAAGAATCTATAGAGCAAGTTTGCCAAACTTTATGAAAGTCCATTATTGACACAAAATGAAGATGAGCCTGAGAAGCAAAGGAAGACACTTGGCTCAAAATTCAGCAGATTTTGAAATTGAGAGATGCTTAATTTTTGAGATTGAGAAGGATGAAGAAACCTTTACCTCAAGGATTAAAGGGAAGGATAAATCAATGAAACAAGAAAGAGAGGAACTCTCAACATATGGTGTCAATAAAGAAGAAGATTATGTCATTCCTACAAGTCAAGAGAGTTCAAATTATGAAGGTATATCAATTTTATGTAATAAAAATAAAAATAGTGCAAATGTCTAAAATTAATCGAGAAGACATAAATGACATCCAAGACGAAGGAAAAACCAAAAGTAGTCGTCCTTGTCATATGAAAAGGTAAGAAGTACATTGTGCGCTTTTCATGCAATTAATGAAAATATTATAAGAATCAATGTCAAAGAGGAAGACATCAAATTAAAGATAAGGGAGAAAGCTCAAACTTAGGGGGGTATTTTGTGGTAGAAATAAGTTTATCAGGATAAAAGATATACTAGAAATAAGTTTTATGAATTTAGAGTTTATCATCATGAAAATATGATATATGATAATTCTAAAGATAAATTTAAATCATTTCATGCTAGTTAATAATCCCAAGAAGATTTGACATATGCTAAGAAATAGGAATGCCCAAAGCAATCATGAAAAATCATGAATTGATGGTTTAGAGGTTGAAAATAAAGTATTAGGTCAAGATTAAATAAATTAGAAAAGATTCTTACAAAGATTAAAAATATATTTAAACAAAGGAACATAACCTAGGTTTAGGTAGACAAGAATCATCAACCAACAAAACCTAAGGCTATGTTTCCTTCGAAAAATGGAAATGGAAAGGAAAAGTTGCACAAAAGAGGAAACATAGGTAAACATGGGAAACATAGCCTTAGGTTTCCATTTATTCGTTAGGTTCAAAACCTATGGGAAACATAACCTAGGAAAGGAATAGAGGAAACATGGGAAGAGGAAAGGAATAGATGGTTCGAAAAATGGAAAAAATTCATAGGGAATGGTAAGAGAAAGGAAAGAGAAAAGAAAATGAGGGAGAGAAAAGAAAAAGTTGCACAAAAGAAGGAAGAAAGAGAGATGGAGAAGAAAATAAAAATAAAAATAAAAATAAAAGTAAAAGAGAATGCACAGAAAGAGAGATGGAGACGAAAATAAAAATAAAAATAAAAGAGAATGCGTTGGCGAAGGAACGCTTTTGGGATGGTAATCTTCTACTGTCACTCGACATTCGGCGGAACGCCTCCATGGAGGTCGCTCACGCTCACCCTTGCGAGGGTCGTCGACCTCGCGAATGACCTTCAAGGTCACTTGCCCTCGTGGTGCCGTCAGAGGTATTTCCCCTTTGGGCATCGACCCTACGAGTGAGCTCCAAGGTTGCTCATGCTCGCTGGAACACATCCTCCTTGACGCTCACGACGCCCTCGCGAGGCCCCTGGCAAGAGTTGCTGGTAGGAAGAGGATGGTCGCCGATTGCAGTCGAGTGATATTGTGAAAAATAGTTGCACGGGCTGAAACATAGGAGGAAATTGCTTTTTGCTCGTTTTGGACGGATGCAAAAATGATGAAAAAACTATTCATCGATGGATTTATAAATCCGCTTGTCCATTAGGTAAAAAAAGAAAGGAATATACCTTCCCTAATTTTTTTTGGAGTAAATGAGAGAAAGGAATATAATCCATCTGTTTTTACGAAATAAACTAAGGAAAGTTTTTTACGATGAAAACTTTTCCGTAGTTTTTATTTCCTTCGTCCCAAGTAAGCAGAGCATAAGTTCAAGGAAAGCATGATCTCATACCATAGATTTTCATATAACTATGGAACTAACTTTAAATCTAAAGTGGAGTCAAGGTTGTAAGGGAGACGGGACTATCCTTAAAATTGACCTTGATGAGACAACAATAACTAAAGCTTCTAACAAGTGTCATTAGAAAGATATCTAAGTAGATTATTTATAATACGTACTTAATACACGCTCAAGGAGCTCTAATAGATATTGAGTTCCTAAAAGTGTGATCCCTTCACACTAAATGAGTATGAGAGCGTGCTAATCTTAATTAGAAGGGTAGTTAACATAATTATGATAACATTGATATCTTAAGGCATTTTCGAGATATAGAGATATCTTGAAAATAAAATTTTAAATTTTATATGTGAGGATTTTCTAGTGTGTTAATAAAATTTTGACTTTTTAAGTTGATCAAAATTGACATTATATGATAAAATTTAAAAATGTGCGGAATTTAAGATTTTTGGTATTTTTGAGGGAGTTAGGTCGCTTATGTCAAATTGTGATATTTGACTAAATGATAACACTCAAATTAGAAATCTAGGTACTTTTATATTATTGTGTCATATTTGCCATGGTTTGAATACCATATCACATGCCATAACAGTATATTACACATGTATCTTATCATGATAATATGTTGTTTATTTTTAATTATGAATTGATATTGCCATGTCATATAATACAAACATAGTTTTCTTTTGAAAGATATACATTTGATGTATATCATCATTAACATATATAGATTTTAATTAAGGATAAATGACATTAGTTGATATTTTTAAATAGGATGATCAAATTTAGAATATTTTGATAGAGATGCATGATTCTTTAATTTAGGGAAAATAAATGTTACGTAAGATTAATTTGTTAGTGTATTGAGATGTATTTAGGATAATAAACTAAATTTAAGATGCAATACATCAAATTGAGCTAAGTTTAATAATTACATGAATTTGATGGTGACAAAAAGTTGATCCATAAATCATGTTTGGAAATTGATTTAGAAAATCTTTTCAAAATTATTTTAAAAATCTTGGTGAAATTTATTGATTTATAAAAATCATCATTGATTAAGTTGATACAAAAGTATTTCTAACTTTTTGTCATTTTTTTGAAAATAAAATTTATGTTCTTAGAATTTTTTCTCTAATAGTATTTGACATAATTAATATTTATATGAAATTTTATGAATTTTTGAAAATCATAAAATCAACAACAACAACCAAGCCTTCCCACTAGGTGGGATCGGTTATTTGAATCCTGTTACGCCATTGAGCTCTATCTCCTATTATATCATCATTTATATTTAAATAAATTTTATCTTGTTTTATTGTTGTTACCCAAATCTTTTTTGGTCTTCCTCGTTTGATATGCATGTTTTATTGGTCGTCTACGTACATGTCCGTACCATCTTAAACGTGTCTCTCGGAGTTTTTTCTCAATAGATGCAACTCTGACTCTCTCTAATGCTCTCATTTATTATTTTGTCTATCTTCGTATGTCCACACAACCATTTTAACATCCTCATCTCTGCAACTCTCATCTTATGCTCATATGCTCGAGTCATAGCCTAACATTCAGCTCCATATAATATAGCAGGTCTAACTGTGGTTTTATAAAACTTGCCTTTAAGTTTAAGAGATACTTTACGATCACATAATACCCTTATAGTTTGCACAATTTAGTACGTCTCTCTTGTTCTTATATAAGGAAACTAGAGTACTTATCTTCTATTGATCAGATATTTTTTTCGTTTTCAATATTATGTTAAATAATTTTATAAGTCATTTAATACCTTGTTTCCCTAGACACTTCTATACCTTTATCGGATTATCATCTGGTCCAACGACTTTTCCATTGTGCATCTTATGTAAAGTTTGTTTTACTTCTAAAGTTTAAATTTTACGATAAAAATTAAAATTTTTATGCTCATTTGATCTACTTAAATTACCTAAGTTAAGTTGGTCGCCTAAACCTCCATTAAAAAGTTGATGAAAATATCTCTTCCACTGCTCTTTTATTTGGCTAAGATCTCTTATTTTTCTTTGTTTCACTTTAGCTATTCTATAAATGTCTCTTTTCCCTTCTTTTGTATCCAATTTTTGATATAATCGTTCAAAAGTTTCATTTTTTGCTTCACTCACTACTTTCTTAGCTTATTTCTTGACTATTGTATATATTTTTAAGTTTTTCTCGTTCTTACAAATATATAATTCCTTATAAGCTATTTGTTTTTCCTTCACTTTCTCTTGTACTTTCTTATTCCACCATCAAGATTCTTTATTTAGTGGTGCATGTCCCTTTGACTCACCGAGTACACTCTTAGCTACTATTTTCAACTTTGATACCATTTTATCCCATGTTGTATTAGAGTCATCGTATATTTCACATAATGCTTGTACTTCTACCTTCTCCTTAAATATATGTTGTTTTCCATCCTTTAACTTCCACAACTTAATTTTAGGAATCATATATATTTTCTTTCTACTAATACTATGTTTGAAGCGTATATCTAACACTACTAACCTATGTTGGGTGGTTAAGTTTTCTCCTGTGATGACTTTGCAATCTTTACAAATCTTTCTTTCCTTCTTTCTAATCATAAGAAAGTCAATTTGTGATTTATTATTTTCACTTTTGAATGTGACCAAGTGTTCTTCTCTTTTCTTAAAAAACGTATTAGCTAATATAAGGTCATATGTTATTGCAAAATATAATATAATTTTCCCTTCCTCATTCCTCGTTCCAAATCCATAACGCCCATGTACTCTTTCATATTCCTCATTTTTCATTCTGATATACCCATTTAGATCACCTTCTATTAAAATCATTTCACTTGGTGGAATATTTTGTAATATTTCATCTAAGTCCTCCCAAAACCTTGATTTGGTAGTTTCATCTAATCCTACCTGTGGTGCATATGCGTTAATTATGTTCATAGTTTCTTTTACCACTATTGTCTTAAGGGCTATAATTTTATCCCCTTTTCTTACTACTACAACTTCATCATTTAATAAACTATCTATAATAATACCCACTACATTCCTTGTTTTACTCTTTCGAATGTACCATAACTTAAATCCCGAGTTCTCTATCATCTTTGCCTTCTTGTCTATCCATTTTGTCTCTTGTACACACAAAATACTAATTCTTCTCCTAATCATCATATCTACTAACTCCATTGATTTACCGATGAGAATTCCTATGTTCCAAATCTTAGCTTATTGGTTTTCCTATCATATTTGTTCTTATCTAACCTATGACGTTAGAACTCTTACCTATTTAACACTATACCCAAGTTCTCATAGAGATGTAGCGGCCCTTGTTGAGACGCTACAGTCGGATCCTGTAACACGAACTCTTGCATATTTATCATTACACCCGAGTTCTGGAGATGTAGTGGTCTTTGTCGAGACGTTACAGTCGGATCCTGCAACGCGTTCCTTTCGGAGAACAACCTAGCATTAGCACAATAGTTTAATGGATTCATTCATAGAATATTTGTCATAGTTTTGACGCTGGCTGACAACCTAACACAACCCTCCTCCTTTATCTGGGCTTGGGACTGACTATGACCGGTCGTCATGGGCGGAGTGAAAATCATAAAATCACTTGTAAAAAAAAAGGACAACATGGTGCACGAAGCTCTCGCCATGCGGGGTCCCAGGGAAGGATCCATTGTACGCAGCTTTACCTTGCTTTTTACAAAAGATTGTTCCTAAGGAAAATCGACTATTTCACGAATCAATCGATTGCTACCCATATCAACAGACTGCTATGATGAGCTTTGATTGAAATGAAATTATTTCAGTCAGTTAAACTGACTCCTAGGTATCTTGGTTATCCATAAACATATGATATGCTTGGATAAATATTCATAGAGAATTTTCGGGATGAAAATGAGAAGGGAGAGTTGAAAGGAGAAGAATGAGGATTTAGGTGGAGATTTTGATTCAAAATTCAATTTTTAACCTCGTGATTTAGATTTTAAAATTTCCTAAAGGTTTAAGGCTCTAAAATATTATTAGTGCAATGATTAAAGTGAGGCATGCTTTGTGAAGAGATTCACTTTAAAAGCATGACTAAGTTATGAAAGGGGAAGAAGAATTGACAGTTTGGTGGATGAATGAAGAATTGTATGGTTAAGGTTGAACATCGGAGAAAATAGAAAGTAGGGAATCTCTATTGTGATATTGGAAACGGGGTATGAAAGAGGATAACTGAATTTGAGGCATTTTTTATTTATATTAAATTGGGTGAATGAAGGGTTTAAGTTAGACAACTTTCATTTATACTTTGGCATAAGTAGTAGAATATTGGATTAATGAGTTAAACTAATTTAAATATATTGTCACAATTTAAAAAGTAGAGATTGTAGATGCAATCAACCTTTAGTTAAGGTTGACAAGTTTGACCAAGTTTAGTTACTAAGCTCGAGTTGACTCGAGTTAGATTTCAATTTTTGATCATTATGTTAGTTGGTTGAGCGAGACGTCAAGTAAGTCAAGGTTGATCGGATATTCAATATGTTAATTGGTTGAGGGAAAAACCAAGTAGATAAAGTTGATTGGACACTTGACGATGAAAAAGTACAAGTGGGTCATAGTTGAACAGACACTTAGGTCGGAAGTCTAATAGAGAGTTGATATAAGAAGAGAAGTCCAAGTGGATCACGGTTGACTGGATACTTGGCAGTGAGAAGTCCAACAGAGAGTTGACATGAAGTGATATGTCCAAGTATGTCATGATTGATTGGACACTTAGCGGTCGAAAGTTGAAGAGGGAGTTATAATGAGGCAAGAAGTTCAATTGGTTCACAGTTGACTGTTGAATGTTCAACATGGAGTTGGCAAGAGCAAATTCTAAGTGGGTTATGGAGGATTGAATATTTAATAATGAGAGAAGTTCAAATAGGTCATGAAGACGGATATTTGACAATGACGATAGGTCAAAGTAATGTCGAAGTCTCGACGTGTCAAAGTTAATCATATGCTTGGCAATGAAAAGTCTCGACAAGTTAACAGAATGTTGAGTAAAAGAAGTCCGAGTAGGTTGAGGTCAATCAAATGGAAAGACGAGTATTCAGCCTTTGTAGGGCTTATCGATTGATAATGTGTATCAATCGATCAATGAACTTTAAACATTTAAATTAAGGTATGATGGATGTTTCAAGGGTTGCTACAAGGTATTTTAGGATTTGTTAGAATAACTAGGATTTCTCCATAATAATTAAGATCGGCTAAGTATGAGACATAGGATTTTCTACTATAATATTTTACTACAGTAACTATTGAAGTTTGATTAATTGATTGTTAGTGCTGCAGCAACAACTAATAGAATGTTAGGGAATCGATTATTTAACTCGGTCGTCTATTGAGTAATAATTATAGGATATTAGGAAATCGATTGTTCAACTGAAAATGGATGTCCATTAATTGATTGATGAATTCAAAACGGATGTCCATCAATCGATTGATGAATTTTATGAATTGATTGATGACACTTTTGAAACGTATTAAAGGTTTGTAATTCTATTAAGGTAACAATCGATTGGTGGCATTCGACAATCGATCTTTGAGGTAGAAAATAAAGTCGTTGGGTTAACATGCTAGAGTAACGGTCAAATACATAGTGAATCAATTGACTGGTGTGAGTTGACAATTGATTGATGGACGGGAATCAACTCGACATTCACCCTGTAAAAGAGGATTTCAAAGAACATTAAAGGTGCTGATTCTTGAGTGTTTGAGGACGAAGTATTGCTGCATTTTCGGATCAACTAGAGGTATTCCAAAGCGATCAACAATGAGCAAAAGCACTTATATTTGTATTTGACTTATAGGTGTTGTATGAGGTTTCTTCATCTTTAGAAGGTATCAGGCAAGGAGAATACACAGTAGAGGACCGCTAGCATTAGGTCTTGGATAAAGTTGCCTTGGGAGGCGGGTAACCAAGTTAAAATTTGGTGTATTGCGTTGTAGTCCATATTCTTGTCGCTTATCGAAGTTTTCCACGACAAATCTATCAAAGTTGATATGAAGCAAAAAGGGGCTATTCACCCCTCCCCCTTCTAGGTCATATCGATCCTAACAAGTGATATTAAAGTGAGGTTGCTCTTCATCGAATTAATCACTCGTACAAAGCTAGGAATAGAATTTAAAACCTCCCTTTTTAAAGGGGTCAAATAGAGTTAAAAGGTTGATTAAGATACACATCTGAGTACTTCTCCTATTCGGATTTGGAGGCTCTGATCAATATAATGTGAGGTTTGAAAATTTCTTCATGGACATCAACAATTGGGTTATCCTAATAGAGAGATTTGAAGCCCCAATGAATATCAAAGGAAGACTTCTCAAGACAAAGAAATGGACTTTGGAGCAAATCTAAATATCTGAGACAAACGACAAGGCAATCAAAATTTTGGTTAATTTGATGCATAATAATATTTTATGTAAATTAGGTAAATTTAGAAATCCCAAGGATTGATAGAGTATGCTTGTCAAGCTTCATGAATATCATTGACACAACGAAGATGAGCCTACGAAGGAAGATTTATTAGCCGGAAGATTTGGAAATCGAGAGATGCTCAATTTTCAAGATTGAGAAGGTTGAAGGGGAGGATAGATCAAAGTACAGCGGAACGAGAGGAACTCTCAACATCTGGAGTTGATAAAAAAGAAGATTATGCCATCTCTATAAGTTGAGATCCTAAATCATGAAGGTATATCAATTTCATAAAATAAAAATAAAAATTATATAATTTACTTTGAGTCCAAGTAGAAGAGACTCTATAGGAGCAAATATCTAAAATTAATCAAGAAGAAAACTCAAATGATACCCAAGGTGAAGGAGAAAAAAAAGTCGGCCTCATGATCTGAAAGGGTAAGGAGTATTAAGGATATTATTAGAATCAATGTCTATGGGGGGACATCAAATTAAAACAGTGTTATAAATGATGCTAGGCTGTGGCGAGGCAGTCAAGACCGCCTATCACGTGGTGCCTAGGCGGTTCATTTTTTTTACATAATATTATAAATAATCATCATTGTTTATGGAATATATATGTAATTAAATGATGTTTATGTATAAATAAGCTTCATACAACATAGCACAATTTATACAAGGTACAAATAAATATATAACTGCAACTAGCATGATAATTAGTAAAAGAGTTATCTTCATATTAATACTAAAAAAATAATATTACTACATTTATCAAAAGCTTTTAAAATTTAAAGTTTCAATCCAACATGACAACCTAGACTAAACAAAATTAATCTTCTAAATCATCTATACATGCACCATCAACCACATCCTTAATCCTCATAATCGGACTCAAAATCAACTTCTTCATTCTCCTCCTTCGATATATCTAAATCCTCATCGAGCTCTTTAATGGGGAGTTATTAATGTTTTGGAAGATATATAAAATGTCTTAATATATCTAGGGTTTTTTTAAATCTGGTTGACTTTTGTTTACCTCACCTTTGCCTTGACCACCACTTCTTCCGGTGTAGACAATGAGTATGATTAAGGGAACTACCCATCTTAAGAAAGGTATGGACGGACAAAGCATCCTTTGTCCTTGCCCCTCGAGCGCTTTAAGCAAGAGAGACGATAGGGAGTGAGAGTTGCCGGTTGGGCTTTGGATTGCAATAACCATGAGGGCCTTCTTCTAAAGAGTGAGAACTCCCGACATACACTGCTATTTTGAGGTAGAATCATACCCATTCTTTGTTGATTCTGCAAGGAGAGAAAGTTGTTGATGAAACACTTGTCTCTGAGGGTTCAAGGCCTTTGATTCGCCTACCCTAATAGAACTTGAGTCTAACTACTACCTGAGATTCAGTCTCGCATGACTAGAGCAATAAGAACAGCTGTGCTTGACCCTAAGGGTTGGTATAGAGCAATAAGAACAACCCTACTTTCCCCTAAGGTTGGTAGATCACACGATGTCACTCTCTTTCGAACTTGACTTCTCTTCTTGAGTCAGTTCTATTTCAATTAGGAACTGTACAATAGCTCAATTTGAGAGTCCCGTCCAAGGCCCTCTTTGCTTCCCATGATTGTAAAATGCACGAAGCGACTCGCTTAGCCTTTGGGGATAATAAATTGAGCCTACTCTTTTGTCAACCAATATACGAAGTTATAATAATAGGTACTGCTACATGGGCTAAGCTAGATGATGCCTTTTTTTCCTACTCTTTCCTTTCATTATTGGATATTGGTAAGGATTAAATCTAGCTTCCTTATTTGACCAATCACATTGTCCTTTTCCCTCTGTCTGCTTTGCCAATCGGTAAAACTCTTTCCTATCATAGGCTAGAAGGCGGGTCTTTAGAAAGCTTTAGGGTCCCTCGACCTTGGATGGTCCGTGCAATGTCAAACATTCCCTAAATAATATATCCTCGTCGGGCGACTACCCCGCTGTTCAGCTTCCTACTCATAGGCGCTAGAGGGTCAGGTAATCGTAACGGAGAAGGCAGAAGACTAGACCAAGACCATCTAACTCGGATGTGGACAGCGGTAGTTGATGGAGTAAGGGTGAGATTCAATGCCCAGGCAAGTGAGGACAAGCACATAGATTGAGAAGGTCTCTTGTAGATTGACTTATTCAGCAAAGAGGGGCTAGGTGGTGATCAGAATAGGGAGGCAGGCTTCAACACAGTCGAATATGACCTTGCTCCAACTCAAGAAGAGCGGAGACCTACAAAGAGGAAGTAACTCGCCGCTCAAGTGTTATTGCTCCTTAGTTGCCCGTCTTGACCGCTTCGGATGAGACTTGAAGGCCAATAAGAGTGTCACCGAACAGAACCTCAGCTAAAAGGTAGGTGCAGAGCCTAGTTCTTGATTAAAGGGGATAGGCTTAAAAAGCAAAGGATTCTCCTTCGCGAGACCTTTCTTTGACTAACTTGGCCAACTTGCTAGGAATTTTCACTCCTATGCGTTGGTCCTCTCATCTCCATTCCTTAACTTAGGTAGTTTGAGTGGGACCACACCTATTGACTACCCTCTTGATATGGGAAGAAGGATATTACATTGTGGAAGGCTGCAAACCTATCTTCTGTGTCTCCAAAAGGAGGAGCTCTCTCTATAGGTAATTCGAGGAAAGAGAGAGAAGTAATTGGAGAGTAGACAACCAGTTTTGAACTTACAAAAGATAGAGGAATTAGGCTCCTAATAGGGAAGGCTCTCCCTCTACCATCAGCTGGGCAAATAAGGAGAGGACGAGTGCCTATGCGCTATTTGCAAATCTCATGGGACATAGTCAAAGAAGCAGCAAAGCGAGTAGGAAAGTGTGGGAAGTTTCTAATTCAAATGGGTAGGCAGGCTAATTATGATCCGCACACAAGAAATAGATGCAAGATACATATAGTATAGGTAGATGTGCAAGCAACAAAGCAAGCAAGATTGTGGTAGGTGGGCAATCGAAGGGTGAAGAGTGAAAGGAGCAATAGAGAGTGAGGCAATGGAAGCAGGAAGTCAAGCAACTTGTGGATATGCTAAGGGCTAGTGGTAAGAGATATGAGCTGCCTCCGTCCAATAGCAGCGGTCAGTCCAATCTCGACCGAGCATAGAATTTCAGGAGTAGTTAGATTTCAGTGTAGCTGGTCCGTGACTAGGCTAGCTTTTCTGGCTGGATCAAGTTGAGGGTACACCAGATCCAGACTTTCTGGTCATAGGTCCTCCCGCCGTTACTATCTAACTTGGTAGGAATTCTCTTTATTCTGCTGTCCCTTCCTACTCAAGACAGGCGGGAAGAGAGGAAAAGAATGACTATTTGGTTCACTGCCCCTTCCTCTCTCGTCCTGCTATATCTTTAGAAGACGAGCCTCATGTACTCCTGCATGGCTTTATCTGCTTCGGACCATAATGGGATCTTGGGCGGAGGAGCAAGCAGTAGTCAGAATTTGAAGCTTTGATTAGGAGATGAGAGAATGAGATCAGTGGGAAGTCTTGAACATGCGAGCCCTATCCTTTTCCCCTTTTCCTTTCACTCTGGGCATAGCAAGGAGTGCTTGGACTCGGCACCACACCGGGGCATACACTTGAGTTTTTTGATCTGTCCTATTTATCCGTAGCTGGAAGTAGCCTCGTTGGGCTATCTGTCTAAGTGGCCATGAAGAGGATCCAAAGCAGTTTTCACTCTTCTACAGTAACTCTTGCCTCTGGTCTTCGCTTGCATGATTCATGAAGCTATTGTTTTCCTTGCTACTAGGGCGAAGGGAGGAATTCCCCGGATTGGACGGAACTAGCATAAACCAAAGTGGCAAACCGTAGAAGTCTCCCGAGTCCCATCATCGAAGTCAAGTAGACCTTGAATAGGTGCCATTAGCGAAGTCAAGAAAGGTAGACTAGGGAGAGCAGTGTGCCATCACTCTAGCAACGATGAGCAGTACTATAACTAGCTGCTACTATGAGCAGAATTAGCATCAATAGGAAGACAAATATAGCCAAGGAAGGAAGCACTAAGTGATCAGTCCCCTATCGACAGATGAATTGTCCGTGACTGATTCTTTGGTTTAAGAAATGACAAGGGGCACTTTACCTGCGATAATTCCTTATTAAATTGAACTAGTGATGAAGCCCTTAGCAAAAAGCTATTCCGAGCTTAGATTCTTGTACGATGTCAAGATTTATAATTTTTCATCGCCTGTACAAGAGTTTCGTTAGGAAGCAAAGGGGAGGAGAGGTGCTCCGCGATGAATGACGGGCCTAGTCCTTTGAATTTGAAAGAGTGCCTAGGCGATTTGCAAAGATTTCTCTTTACAGTTAGAATGAATTGACACTGTTGCTTTGCTCTCACGCGCTCAATGAAGCTCTTTCCCCTTGTTCTCCGACGATTGATGAAGGTCGGTTCCAGAATCTATCCTTGCACTTGCTGGTTGGGAAATAATAGGCAGCTTCGGATTACGGTCTCAACTATTATCACAGCCTTGCCTTGGGTCTTGGAGCTGCCACTCTCTTGTAGCATGGTACTCTACTCTTTCTTAGTGATTGCAAAGATCGTGTAGGGATTATATTGCAAGCTTTCCCTTCTTGCAAACCAGCTCAAAGAAAAGAAAAACAAAATAGAATAAAATTAGAACAAAGATCAGTGCTGCAAAAATTTAAAAGAGCAACAAAGACTAACTTCCTTCTATATTATACAGCTTATATCTTTGATTCGTGTAACCCCAAAGGATGCACCTGGCCTATGCTTACTCTAATAGAGAGGGCCATCGTACGCACCTAACATTCGGATCCAATGAGTCTTAACACTGAGAATTGACTATTTGTTGGTCTACTCCTTTTATGAGCTTAGCCCATTGCCGAGTCTAGTTATACTTAAAAGGGACCTAGGAATTGCCTATGTGCTATACAGAAAGGGTTCTTTTTCAAAGCTTGACGAAACTTGGGACTGGTAGTGAGAGTTGAGGAAGGGAACTTGGGACTGGTAGTGAGAGTTGAGGAAGGGAACAAATGAGACTAATGGCAATGAAGGGTGAAGGATAGTGTGACGGCCTTAAGGATAGAGGTCATGCATGCAGCTTCCGGTAGTACTGTCGTGCTCTTGCGAATGGAGGAGTCTGACTAAAGAGGTTAGCTCCTTATGGGACCTCAAAGGCGCTAAGTGAGAGTACTAATGATTCATCTTTCGTTGCGGTGAATGGGATTTCAAGGAGGATTCAGAGTAGGGATTTCCAGATCTAGACTGGAGTAGACCTTTCCATCAAGGTATATGAAGTATATGAAAGTGAGGTAGCCCCTGAATTTAGCTTATCGGAAAGTATTTACTAATGAAGTACCTATTACATGATCTACTCTTTCATCTCTGAGCCAACATCAGAAAACATAGCCAGAGCGAGAACTTGAGCATTTCCTTAAGTGCAGTGTGGAGGATCTTTGATTCTTCCATTCTGTGAGGCATGGTTGTAAAAGGCGGTAGGCGGTAGGTGGTGGTGGGGCGGTTAGTGACCGCCTAGGCTGTGGCTAGACGGTTGAATTTTTTTACGTTCCTACAATATAAAAAGCTTCTTACATGGTCATTTTTATAATGTTTATGCATAAATAAGTTCCTACAATATAATATAATTTATATAAGATACAAATAAATATATAAATGCAACTAACAAGATAATTAATAAAAATTCATCACCATATTAATAATAAAAAGTAATATCACTACCTATATCAGAAGTTTAAGTTTAAAATTTAAAGTTTCAATTCAGCATGGCAACAAGTCAACAAGGACTAGACTAAACATAACTAAATAAATCATCTACACATGCATCATCAACTACATTCATAATTCTCTCATCATCCGACTCAAAATCAACATCTTCATTTTCCACCTCCAATGTATCTAAATTGGAGCCAAAAGGAAAATAAATATCTATCAGTTTCATCTAGTCTCTAAAACCCATTAGTCTCTAATAGTGGTTACCGTTCTTATGCCATCAAATTTATAAATTTAAATATTCCCCCATCTTTGAAAAAATTTCTTTGATGCCGGTAGATTTGTCAGATGTTCTAGTGTTGCTAAAGAATAAGCTCTTCAATTTCTTTTGAGAAATGTGGTTCACTTGGTTTTGTTTTGATAGGGGCTTTAAGGTAGTATTCTTTTCATAAATTCCTGGTTATGGTGAGGAACTACATTTTCATTACTGAGTTTTTTTTTGCAAACTTCTAATTGTTGTCTAGTCCTTTATGTTTTTTATGCTTCAATCATATCAGCTTTCCATTTAGTTTTGCTTGCAATGATTTCTTTTATGTGGTGGTTATTTGCTTGGCATTTTCCATACAAAATCATTTCTTCTATGGTATTTTTCTATACACTTATTACTTGATATTATTATGGAAGGAACACTACGAGGTTACTTATTACATAGTTGGTTAGAGACATTTCTGCCAAACTGAAGCTAGCGAGTGAAACAAATCTGCACACTGCCTGCCTAAGCCATTACGGATCCGAAGGAAGTAGTTCAAGCTCCTCAATATTCTCTCTGTAATATTTGTTTCTTTCAATTATTATGTGATCCTGACTATGTTGGGATCAAATTATGGTTCTTTTGCAAGTTAAACATGAATACTTTTTAACAAGTTCATGATGATTATTGGGTGCTTCTTGAATCTGCTTATGATTACTAATGGCTCCTAATGTATAATAGAAATGATTCCTTGTTATTCAAATTGTAGACCTATGATTCATTGTTTTTTTTTCATATCATACTCAGTAGATTAGAATTCTGATAGGATAATAAATGCAATCATCAACCAATTTCTAATGTTTCTTGTTTCCGCTGCCTTTTGTTAGGATTCATATGGAGGACACAGAAGCAGCCTGGAATAAAGCAGAGAACTATGTGAATAAATTCTGAATGTTTATGTTAGTTTTTAAGTGTTTGTGTTTTGAGTAAATATGATTTATGTAGGTGGTCTGTTTTAATACTTTGTCTGAGTGTGGAGACGATCTTAAGTTTGATGAGTTTCAGCTACAATAGAGCATAAAGCTATCAATAGTTTTGGATCTTGAAGGATATTGCTAAGTTTGAAAATTTGATCCTTAAAATTATAAGAATTCATTTATTGTAATTTAGGTAGGGTGTATTTGAGTATGAATTTGTAAACAAGATCAAGATTTTTTTTATTATATTAGTAAGAACAAGAAAAATTTAAAAAATATATAATAGTCAAGAAAGAATTTTTTTTTATATTAGAGGGATTACTATATTGATTTTGAAAAATATTTTCAATTAAATATGCAGGTAAATAATATAAAGATAGAGATAGAATACCTGGAGCCAGAATAAGACTTTGAGATTTCATTTCTGTTTAAGACTGGATAATTATAATAATAAAAAATTATTAGCTTTCACATTAATGAAATAAAAAATTAATATTTATAAAAATTATTAAAACTTACCTTATGAATCCAATGAATCCACTCAAATATTACCAGCAACGCTGTTGCTAATGTTGCGAGGAATGCTCCCATTGACCCATCCCACTGCCAATTCTTACCAGAAGCCCCACAGTATGTGTACACCATACTGGCAACCAGTATTATCATAACAATACATTTGAAAACAAAATTGACAACTGCAAACAAAAATATAAAATAATTATAATATATTTATATATAAAATAAATTTTAAAATTTTTACCTTGCCAGTGCATATCCGGGACTTGTGCCTCCTTCTTCTCCGGCGGGATGCGTGCAGTCGCCGCCGCGGCCGCCTCAGTCGCGGCTTTCGCCGCCGTAATCGCAGCATTTGCCGCCTCAGTCGCGGTTTTCGCCGCCGTAATCGCAGCATTCGCCGCCTCAGTGGCGGCTTTCGCCGCCGCGGCCGCTTCAGTCGCGGCACTCGCCGCCTTAGCAGCCTCACTCGCCGCCTTAGCTGCCTCACTCGCCGCAGCAGTAGCCGCATTCGCTGCCTTAGCCACATCACTCGCCGCGGCAGTAGTCGCATTCGCTGCATTAGCAGCCTCATTTGCCGAAGCATTCGCCTTCTCCATCGTCTTCTCCGTCGCAGTCGCCGCCCCTGCGGCCGCCGCCGCAGCAGCCTCCGCCGCCGCCGCCGCAGCATTCGCCGCCGCCGCCGCAGCCTTCGCCGCCGCCGCCGCAGCCTCCGCCGCCGCGGTTGCTCTTCTCACCGCGTCCACCTCTGCCGCAGCCGTCTCAGACCCACTCTGTGCGACGCTCTCGGACTCTGTGGCAATATCTCTGTCATCCTCGGCCGCCGCGGCCGCCGGAGGCATCATCATGGCTATTCCGACCAACATCGTCAATATCGCCATTCTCTTCTCGGTAGTATCGAGGTTTTGTCGGCTTCTAGGTAGTTTCGAGGTTTTGTCGGCTTCTCGGTAGTATTGAGAAACACTTTGCGAGATAATTTGAAATGAAAAAAATGAATTTTGTTTAAACAATTTATAATAAAAAATAATATATAGGTAAGAAAAATTTTAAAAAATATATTATAGATAAATGATGAAATTCTCTTTTTTCAGACAAATTAACTTTTAATTAATTTTTAATGTAAATTATGTAAAATAATTTATTTGATAATTCTAAGCAAACAATAAAAAATTAAATCAATTTAAAAGTATGACATACATAAAAATTTAATTTAGGCATGATTTTGGAACAAAATATAGATTTCTTCTACCGAATTTATCAAAAATCTACTCGAAATATATTTTTATGATATTTTTTAAATTTGACTCTTATGATATCTAAAGTGCCAATTTAGTCTATTATATTTTTGAACATGTAAGCATGATTTTTGTTTTAAAATCTTCTATTTCCATTTTCCATTTTTTATTTTTCATTTTTATCTTGTCGAAATCTTCTAATCGACAAGATGTTGCTAAAATTCCTTTTAATTCATTATTTTCTTTTTCTAATTTACAGGAATTTTCGATAATACTTTTATAAACTGAAATAATTTATCAGGAGTAAAAGATTAAACCCGACTAACCTTGTCGATCTCAAAATATGATGTTCCCCCTGTAGAGCTGTTTTCTTCTAATGTTGCTCCCCCTTCTTCGATGCTTTCAATGCTTATCTCAGGTGAGCTTGCTTCGTCTTCTTCTTCGTGACTTGCCATTAGCGCAAGTCCGGCGAGCGCTTCGATCTTTGACTTGGATAACGTTTTGTCCCACGTTGTCTTTAGATTTACTTTGTCTGGACTAGTCTTTTGTCCTTGCTCTTCAATTTTGGGTAGGTATCTTTCATGCGCCCTTCTTCATTGCAGTGGTAGCATCTTACTTTTCTTGTTCTTCTTTTACCCTGCACTTAATTAAATTTATTAGATTTAAATAACTTTTTAAATTTCCTTACCATGAACATTGTTTCATCCTCATCGAGAGAAGATTCAGAATCTAGTTCGTCCATTCTTGCCTTTAAGACAATGTTGTGCTTTGACTCATTCAGATCCACACATCTTGTTTCATGAACTTTAAATGTTGAAAATAACTCTTCTAAAGTACTTATAGATCTTTAGAGATATAATAAGCATCTACTAATGATACTCATTCAATAGTCCTAGGAAATGCGTTAAGCGCATACCTTAGCGAATCTCGGTTGATTACCTTTTCTCTGAGATTCATGAGTTCGGTGATAAGTTCCTTGATCCTTGAATGAAGGTGTGTGACAGTTTCTCCTTCTTCTAACCAGAGGCTGCAAATCTGGTTCTGAACCAGGTCCCGTTTCACGAGTTTAGCTTCAGACGTACCTTCGTGTAGCTCCAGGAACTCCTCTCAATGTTCCTTTGTTGATTTGTAGGTGCCGATTCTATTGACTTCTTATGGAGGTAGCACACTCAGTCAATAGATAAAATTCGGCTCGTCCATTTGCTACAAAGTCTGCTTGCTCCTTGGTGCATTGATACTCTTTTTTGTCCTTTGGTGTTTCAAAATCATATTTCAATATTAGTAATAAATCAAAGTATGTTTGAAGAATCATCTTTTTTTTCCAAATCGTGAACTCCTCCTCAAACTTAGGCGGGTAGATACTCGGTCCGACCTGTTGGAGCAATCCCAATGGTCCGTGTGACTATGTGTTTTAGTGTTTGGGCAAAGGGTTTAAGTTAGGTTCACCCTTGTATTTGATATGTGTATTTGAGTTGTGCAGGATTGCAGGATACACATATGACTCAGGTTGATGGCTTTAGGTCGGGTGAAGGATCAAGCATCCAAGGGACCGTGGACAAGGCAACGAGGACAAGGGCCGAGGGAAGTGACTTCGAGGCATACGCGAAGGATGACATTGGGGACAAGCCGCGGGCTTGAATGCATCTGAGGGACGAGAGCCAAAGGAAGTAGGCTTAAAAGCAAGAGGTCAAGGCTGCAAAGAAGCATCAAATGAGTCGTAAGGGTGAGGGTCCGAGTGCTGAGAAATTGTACTCGGGTACCAGTCGACTGGTGGTTCCATCAGTCGACTGGTGTAATCGACTCGCAGTCGACTGGGAGCGAACAGAATGCTTCTATTCGCTTGGTCAGTGTGGAACAATTGACTAGTATTTTTATCAGTTGACTGGTATCGAGCCCTTGGGATGTAACAGTCGAATCTCCACAGAGGGCAATCGATTGATGGTTTTTACAGTCGACTGGTAGGCGGGGTTTTCCAACCCATGACTTATATAACCAAGGCTTGGGAGCTTGGTTATAGTTGACGAAATTAGTAGTGGTAAATCCTAATTAGTAGTCTACTAGTTCTCAAGTGCTTGTGAGTTTTGTGGTGAGGTTTCTCCACCCACAAGGAGCGATTTGAGATAGCCGGAGTTTGCCGGGGGCTAATCCACCTTACAGACAGCTGTGGAGTAGGAGCAAGATATCTCCGAACCACGTTAAATGATCGTGTAGCTTGTTTTGCATTCTTTTCTTTGTCTTTAGCTTTATTTTATTCATATTAGTTTATATTTTCACTGCACAAGTAACATTGTAGAAAGAAGCGATCATTTGGGGGCGTCATCTATCCAACCCCCTTCTAGCCGACCGTCCGATCCCCTACATGTGGTATCACAGCGAGGACGGTCTCCATTGGACTAACCGCCAAGGAAGCAAAAGATGACCGACTTGATAGCTCCTCCAAAGTTTGAAGGAGGAAGCTTATAGGACATCACGTATTGGATGATGAAGATGGAGGTTTTCTTTGATACGGATTGGGACACCATGATGGTGATCAAGGAGCCGTTCGAAGTCCTAAAAGACAAGAAAGGGAATAAACTCCGACCACGATATTGGACGAAAGAAAAAACCTCACGGTCAAAGGCAAATTCAAAGGTAATATCAATTTTAATTGATATTTTACCTAATGACATGATGAGTTGTGTAGGTGAATATAAGAACGCCCATGATTTGTGGAGCAAGATAAAGAAGGTTCCATGGGAAGAACCTTTGTCTACACAAGAGGAGGAGAAATCCAAAGAAAATGATGAAGTGGCTCAAGTTGAGGAGGAGTCAACGGAAGTTGAGCCATGCTCAACATTCGAGGAGGAGAAGGAAGATGAGGAAACATCCTGAAAGGTTGAAGAAGAAGCCAAGATGGATGAAGAAGAGGTCTTGGAAGTAGTCAACCTAGTGAGTATCTCCACCGAAGATAAGTCGAAGGATCACATTGTGTGCTTTGGATGCAATGAGATGGGACACTACAAGAGTAGATGTCCATTGGTTAAGAAGAAGGTAACTCCTAAACTCAATCAAGTTATTTTAAATACTAACAAGGGTTGTAGGAATGAAGAAGTCCAAAAGAAGAGGATGTGCATTAGATGCTTCACGTGTGGGGAGAAGGGTTACTACCACACCAAATGCCCTAAGAAGAGGGAGATCAAGAAGCTTGCGTATTTAAAGAAGTGGGAGAAGAAGAAGAAGAGCTCAAATCAAGGGGGAGCTTCAAGGGTAAGGTAGGTATATCCTAACTTGAAGTTTAATTCAAATTTAAACTCCTCCGTGCATGCTAGAAATAACTGTTATTATTTACCCATGCAAAATTTAGGTTTCAAATATTATGATAGAAATAGGGGCATTGCAGATTATAACCCTAAGGAACCTATGCATGATAAACTTAGACATGTTAGATTCTCACTACCTAAGGAGAAGAAGGTAATGGAGAACCAAGACATTAATCCCAAGAAGGGGAGACATATGCCTAGGAAGGGTAGATCTAGGAATGTCTAATGTGGACAAGTTAATTCTAGGGTTAGGAACCTAGAAAGGGAAAATCAAGCTTTGAAGGCAAAGCTTGATCATTTGAAGAAAATCCTAAATAGATTCAATATTGGATCTAAGGGTTTAGATATGGTTTTGGATAGTCAAAGACCCAAAAATGATAGATTAGGTCTAGGATACCGATCTAATGTCTCCAATGCTAAGGGAAAGTCTTATGTTAGGGTTGCATATGATTATAGTAAGGAGAAGCCAATAAATGGAAAGAGAAAGTCATTTAATGGTAAGAAGAAATTAACTAAGGACAAGGTGTCCAAGGTTAAGAAAGTTAGGTTTATAGGCCAAGTGTCACCAAAGGTGTACTGATATGGCCTAGCTATTGTGGATGACTCACCTAGGGAGGTGGCTAAGGCTAAGAGCTCTAGGGGAGCTCAAAGAGTCAATTTGGGACCCATGGCCAATGGATCTCAAATAAATTTTACTTGGGAGTCTAGGGGAGTCATGGAGTGTGTCAAATGGTTTGGAGACGGACTTGAGTCTCAAATCTAGGGAATTGACATACATGGATTGTGTTTCATGCATGAAAATATGACATTGGGGTCATATTGCATGATAATTGGTTTTGGATGTATAGATGCCAAACAAACCAATGCTAGGGATGCATTGTGGTTTAGTATGGGCAAATACATCAAGAGGAAACCAAAACTAGGATTTTAGGTCAAGGTTTAATTAAACCATTTGACTAGTTTTGGATTTTGTGTCAATCTTGGGATTGGTGATAGATACATTTTAAATGTATTTTTTCCCAAGTAGACATGGGTAAAACAGAACTCTCCACAAAATTTAAATTTTTTTTTTGATATCTATGGAATTATTGGTGCATTTCTGAAATTGGGTTCAGAATGTAGGATAGGCTGAAAACAGTGTGCCAGTCGACTGGTAACAGTAAATATCGAACACAGAATGATCCTGTGTGTTGTTTCGATAATGGCAGTCGACTGATAACAGTCTGAAACTGTTTTTCATTACTGATTTTGACTAGGTCAGCTTGTATATGTATATGAGATCCATGGGGGATGAATACACGAGTTTAGAGTCAATTTGGATTACAAGTTTTCAACAATTGGGATATTGTTAGAGAACTTTTTGGATGTTAGGCAAAGGGGGAGAAGTAAGGTTTAATTAGGAAAACCTTAATGCCTTTGAGTAGGGGGAGCCTTGTGATAGATTCTTAAAAATCCCTATAGTAAAATCCTAGCTCAATGGGGAGCATAAGTGTAGGGGAAGCCTTGTGATAGGTTCTTAAATAGCCCTGTGATGAAAATTCCTAGCTCAATGGAGAGCATAGGTATAGGAGGAGCCTTGGGATAGGTTCCAATGCATGTTTGTATTTTTGTTTCGGCAGTGTAAGTCCAAGGTGTAGCCTTGGCAATGTAAGTCCATTCGGCAGTGTAAGTCTAAGTATATATCCTTGGCAACGTAAGTCCATTCGGCGGTGTAAGTCCAAGTGTGTAGCCTTTACAACGTAAGTCCATTTGTTTTAGCATGTTTATTTGCTATTATGTTTTCCCTAACTTAAACGTATTGCCAAACATCAAAAAGAGGGAGATTGTTGGAGCAATCCCAATTGATCCGGTGATGAGGAGGGGCCTGTACGGCAGAGTGGTCAATGACATGGTGGAGTTCAAAGTCGAGGCGGTCTACACCTCGGGTGTTTGTCCAATCGGGCAACCCACTTGCCCAATCGGACTGAGGAATATCTGGTCCGACATTGCTATAGCCCGGCAAAGCACCGAGCTTTCGACGCTCAAAAAGTAAGTAGTGGCGAGCTGATGGCCGAGCGGCCAGCCCGCTCGGACTTATAGCGAAAACATAGCCATGGCCGAGCAGACACGGCTCCTTCGCTCGACAGGATGGAGCCAGGATAGTGGAATATTGGCTGAACATGGACCGAGCGGCCAACCTGCTCGGCTCCAGGGACAATAGCACCAGGACAAAGGCGGCTAGCTAAGCGGTTCTCCAGCTCGACCTCAGGAGGGATAGCCGACCGAGTTGGCTAAGATTGATCAAGCGGTTCTCCCGCTCGGTCCAGTAGTAGACAAAGGGAGTAGCTGGGAATATCCTCCTGGGAACTAGTGTCACTGACAAGTGACATGGTTGACGACATGGTCAGACAGAAGATCGTACAGCGGAAGCTTCCACTGTCTTGTCAAAGATATGCTCGGGTCATTACGGTATGGTGTCAGGGACGCCTTTCTGACACGTCTTTTCAAGGTATGCTTTGAGAAGCGTGCACACGCTCCCCGGGAGACCTATATAAGGGCCTCCAAGTTTCGATGGAGGTATGCTCATTCTACAGTAGCTACTGTTGCTTTGCTACTTTCATTTCTTTGCTTTCTTGCTGCTGTCGTCGGAGATCTGATTTGAACGTCGGAGGGCCAACACTGGGGAATCCCTCCCTGGCTCGGCACTGACACTTTGTGCTTGCAGGCTCGTCTCGTTGGAGGTCCATGCACGGTCAACAGGAGCGCCATGTCCCTAGCGTCCGTCGCCCTGACTCTCGGACAGGATTACCAACGGTCCGTGCAACCTTGTGTTTTGGTGTTTGGGCAAAGAGTTTAAGTTATGTTCACCCTTTTATTTGATATGTGTATTTGAGTTGTGCAGGATTGCAGGATACACATATGACTCAGGTTGATGGCTTTGAGTCCGGTGAAGGATGGAGCATCCGAGGGACCATGGACAAGGCAGCGAGGATAAGGGCCGAGGGAAGCGACTTCGAGGCATACGCGAAGGATGGTATTGGGGACGAGCCGCAGGCTTGAATGCATCCAAGGGACGAGAGCCAAACGAAGTAGGCTTAAAGGCAAGAGGTCAAGGCTGCAAAGAAGCATCAAATGAGTCATAAGGGTGAGGGTCCGAGTGCTTAGAGATTGTACTCGGGTACCAGTCGACTGGTGTAGTTGACTGGGAACGAATAGAATGCTTCTATTTGTTCAGCCAGTGTGGAGCAGTCGACTGGTACTTTTACCAGTCAACTGGTATCGAGCCGTTGGGATGTAATGGTCGAATCTCCACAGAGGGCAGTCAACTGATGGTTTTTACAATCGACTGATAGGCGGGGTTTTCCAACCCGTGGCCTATATAACCAATGCTTGGGAACTTGGTTATAGTTGACGAAATTAATGGTGGTAAATCCTAATTAGTAGTCTACTAGTTCTGAAGTTCTTGTGAGTTTTATGGTGAGGTTTCTCCACCCACAAGGAGTGACTTGAGATAGCCAGAGTTTATCGGGGGCTAATCCATCCACGGATAGGGATCGTCCACCTTACGGGCAGCCATGGAGTAGGAGCAAGATATCTCCGAACAACGTTAAATGATCGTATAACTTGGTTTGCATTCTTTTCTTTGTTTTTAGCTTTCTTTGTATTCATATTAGTTTATATTTTCGCTACGCAAACTAACATTGTAGAAAGAAGCGATCATTTGGGGGCGTCATCTATCCAATCCCCCCTTCTAGCCGACCGTCCGATCCCCTACACAACCATCTCTTTTGCTTTGATCAGTGGTTAGTCCTCCTGAAGTGGTTAGGTTCTGATACCACTTGTAGGTCCCTTGACAGCAAGCTAGAGGGGAGTGAATAGCCTATATAATAAAAAATAAAAAAAAACCTTTCTCGAACTTTACAGCTTGATAGACACTTGTATAAAAAGTAATAAGTAGTAAACTAAAGACAGAGGCACAAAAGGAATTACTTGGTTTGCAATCAGGGGATTGTTAATCCAAGGAAGTTAAAACTCACTAAAGTCTCATTCAGGCGGAGAAGCCTTTTACAGCAGTTAAAGCACTCAGTTGCAAATCTAGACAAAAGGAAGATTGTTTACAAATATTCTACTTTGATACTGGGATCAGGGCTATATTTATAGCCTTGATCGTGGTGCCTGTAAGAGTTTCAAGTGCCTGGATGTGGATAGAATTTTATCCTTGTCGCAACGACTCATGATAGCTGGTGTTTCGATAGACTTTCTGGTCCTAGAGCCTGGACCAGCTCCGGGCACCCAGATAAGGCTGAACTGCTATCCGTAACGCCACTGAGCCGAGGTGCCCCTAGGCCATCCCTGGGGTCTCGGCGCCCGGACCAGGTCTAGGCACTTGGACTGAAAAGTCAACATTATGTTGACTTTCAGTCCCAATCTTCCTCTCCGATTCCGCTCGTATTGGTTCGGGTCTTCCGCTCCGGCTCCACTCACTTGAGTGATTTTGGCCATCCAGAATAAAACTCACCTGAACCTAATTTTTGACCTTCTCGAGTAACCTTCTGCTCCGACTTCTCATCCCTCAGAAACACTGTGCACGTCCTTCTCGTTCAGTAGCGTACTCTTTCGTATCCCTTATCTCTCGGATGCACTGAGCCCGTAGGCTCTCTCCCATGCCATCATTCTCACTAGCTGTATCTTTCGCTCAACTTTCTGTGCTCTTAAGTTCCTATACACTTAGACACAAGGGTTAAACACCAACAGGACTTAACTTGACTTGATTGATCACATTAAAACTACCTTGGGGTACTTACAAACATGTCAGTTATCCTTTGACCCGGTTACATGGTCCGAACCCATAATGGGTCATTATATGACAAAAATAGGTGACCCCCATGTGAGGTTCGAAGGATAATTTGTTGGATGATGTGACGGTCAAAGTTTAAGGTTGGTCCAACATAGTGGCCCACTAGACGAAAGGGCCCGACTCCCCAACCAGATGCCTTAGGGGGTTATGCTCCCCTCCACATTTCGATCAGATAACCCCAATTAGACATCTCAGGGGCTTGACTCCCCAAGTGGGTTTTGCTCCCCTCTGCACTCCTATCGGACAACCCCGATCGGACATCCTAAGGGCCCGACTCCCAAATCAGATGCCCTAGGGGGCTCTACTCACCTCCACATTTCAATCAGATAACTCCAATTGGACATACTAGGGGCCAATTCCCTAATCATATATCCTAAGGGGCTCTGTTGTCAATTCTACAAGTGCTCGATAAAGTCATCAAGTAATAAAAAGATATCAATCCACAAAGACTATTGATCAAGCACTAGTGACTTCACAAATTAAGTTATCTAGACAATCGATTGTTGAGTTGGTCATGAACACAATTGTGTGTGTGAGAGAGAGAGAGTAGGAGAGAGAAGGAGAGTATGAGGATAAGAAGTGAGAAGTTGGCTTTTTTTGGGGGGGGGGGGGGGGATTCTAGGATTCGGGTTCACTATAATGCTAGTTAATGTCCTTATGAATTGATCATTTCTATACCTCCATGTTTACACTCTTGTAGGGATTCTAACCAAAGTACTGATGCAACCTCGTGAAGATTGCACCGGAGAGTTTACACCAATTTTCAATGTCATTAAGTAAGGAAGTAACTCTAGAAAGTCCTGTTAAAGTGATATCCTTTGTCACTAAGGGCTCTTGGTTATACAATCTCTTGAGTTATCTCAATTACTTCCTAACGTTAGATTAATATAATTAAGCGAAGAGGTAACATAGAGAGTCTGGTTAAAGGGATACCTTCTGTCACTAAGGCTCCCCGGTTATACAATTTTTAGAGTACATAAGTCATTTCCTAACATTAAGTTGGGAAAACCTTCCAAACTCTAATTAGATACTCCTTTTGTAGTGAAATGACCTCCTTTCAAGAGGATCATTCTTGAAAGTCCGCTTAAAGGGATACACTCTGTTGCAGGGCCTCACAGTTATACAATCTAGTGTTTCTCCTCTACAAGATGACCAATCCACCATAATCCATATGCACACACCACACACATATTTAAAACATTCTTACAATCCAAATGCAAGAAATGAGGAGAATAAATACTTATCGAGGAGATTGACGGTGTCTTTGGGATGTTTCCATGCTTTGGAGGTGGATACATCGTTGATTATGGCTCTTAGATGAGGTTCTAGGATTTTCCACAAGGGGAGAACCCTTCCTCAAGGAGAAGGGAAGAGCCCCATATCCAATATAGGCCAAAAGGAGAAGAAAATCCCCTTTTAAAGGCAGGGGCACAACCCCTGCCTATTCCGCCACACAACCATACCTCTAGGCATGGCCGTGGCGTTCGTGTCGCAGCCTAGGGCAGACATGGTTGTGCCTTGAGGTACGACCAGGTCTTGTCTTGTTTTGAGAAAATAAGGCACAACTGGATCGTGTGTCTCGTTGGGAAGAGAGGCATGATGGGGCTATGTATCTAGCTAGGAAAAGAGGCATGACCAGGCCATGGATCTTGGGTAGAGTGAGGCATGATTGTGATTCAAAACACACCCTGTCCGTGAGTTTGTCTAGACGCTTCCTTTGGCTAGCTCTGGGAGACAAGATCGTGTCTCCAAAGGACACGATCGTGTCTCTAAAGGACATGACTGTGTCAGCTGGTACATGTTGGACCTTGTGATTATTTTGATGTGATCAACCAAGTTAGGTTAGGTTCTGTTTGGTTTTAATCCCTGTGTCTAAGTGTACAGGAGCTTAGGAGCACAGGAAATCAAGTAGAAGACGCAACTAGCGAGAAGGATGTCACGGGAAGGGAGTCGATGGGCTCGGTGCATCCGAGGGACAAAAGGGTTGCGGAAGAGTACACCGGTGGATGAGAAGAACATACGTAATGTTTGAGGGATGAGAAGCCAGAGTGGAAGCTTACTTGAGGAGAAGGCCATAAATAGGATTCGGGTGAGCCCTATTCCGGTGGCCGAAATTACCTAGGAGATCGTAGCAGCAAAGGAGCGAAATGGAGCTGCAAGTGCTGCTGGAGGCGCCTTCAAAGGCTGTTAAAGGTGCCTCCGCGCCTTCTATGGAAGGCACCTTCCATGGATGGAAGACGCCTTCAATGAACAGTGCAAAGACACCTTCCAAGGATATGGAAGGCGCCTTCGGCCAGTCAAACTAGACGTTGGTAATGGATAAAGGTTTATCCACTGTGCCACGCTGGAGGCGCCTTCCTAGCCCTTTAGAGGCGCCCTCAAGTTTCAGATGAGATTTTCCAAGGGCTATAAAAAGACCCCTGGAATAGGAAATTAATATCACCTCTTGTTTTCATTTCCTAGCATATTCCTGAGCTTTTTAAAAGTGTAATATGCTTCTCCGCCTACACAAAGAAGATCTTTTAGCGCTTTCTTTTACCTTGGATTAACAACCACCTAGGTTGTAACCAAGTAATTCCTTTGTGTCTTTTTGATTTATTAGTTACTTAATTTTAGTTATATAAGTGTGCTACTAATCTGAGTTGAAGAATGAGAAAGAGTTTTATTTTTCTATTTCAGGCAATTCACCCCTCCCCTCTTGCCGACTCCGCTGCGCCAACAGTACATGGTTAAGCGAGCTTGCCCTCACACTTATTCTAGACTCTCGTGCCGTTCGACAGAGCTATAAGTGAGTCTGCCCTCATGCCTATGTTCCAGACTCTCGCACCGCTGAGCCGAGTTATAAGCGAGCCTCGCCTCATGCCTATGTTCCATGTTAGTGTAATTTCACCTGGGTCAAGATTGACCAAGTTGATTAAGTTTGTGTTGACTCAAGCTTGAGTCTTAATACTTGAGTTATGATGTTTAACAAGATATACAGATTGCAGGTGCAATTACCCATTAGAGGAGATTGGTGGTATAATTCCTCTCTGGTCAAGGTTCGACCAATTTAATGTAAAGAAGAGTCAAGTAGGTCAAGGATTATCAGATACTTGACTAAAAAGTCCTAACTGGAGTTTAGACAAGGAAAAAATACAATGGGAAGGTTTGCAGAAGATGTAAATCCAAGTAGGTCAGTTTGACCAGACACTTGGTATGGAAGTTCCAGTGAGTGAAGTCGGGTAGTGAGAAAATCTTAGTGACAGAAGATAGGTGATGGAAGAAATCTTGGTGAGTGAAGTTAAGTGAAAAGCCCTAGTGAGAGGCTAGGCAGATGGAAGTCCTAGTGAGAGAAGCCAGGCAGTTTGGAAGTCCTGGTGAGTGAAGTCAGGTAAATGAGAAATCCTGGTGAGTAAAGACAGGTGAAAATCCTAGTGAGTGAAGCTAGGTGTTGGAAATCCTGATGAGTAAAGCCAAGTGAAAAGTCAGGGTAAATGAAGCTAGGTAGTAGAAATCCAGTGGGTAAAGGTTGACCGGACACCTAATATTTAGAAGTCGAAGTGGGTCATCGTTGATCGGATACTTGGCACGAGGAGAAAACTCAAAGTGGGTCAAAGGATTGACTAGACACTTGGTGACGAAGTCCCAGTAGGTCAAGGTTGACCAGATGCTAGACACGTGGGGGTCTCAATAGGTCACGCTTGACTAGATGTTGGGATTCAAAACCCTAGACTTGAGTTAGTCAAGTAAGGATTGATCAATCAATCAGTCGATCGATTGTACCATAATAACCATGATTTTGCTACAATATTTTGATTCATAATGCATGCTTTTAATGATCTTCTCATAGGTTAAATCCATATTTACATCATTTTCATGCATTGCATTTATTCTTGGATTTAATTGCAAATTATCTTATAATTATGGTATTTGATGTTAATATTTCGATATATTCTTTGTAAGCATCAAAAGGGCCATAGACCTGATTAGATCAGATCGAATTTATGCTCAAATATGGGGCAAATCAAGGAGAGTCAATCCATAATTAATTTGGACCGTTCATCAAGAATAAGAGAGATCTAAATCATCCATCAAAGATCTGATCCATCCAAGCCAAGTGGAAGTAGATCACAGCCGTTGATGAAAATCCGAAGGTTTTGATCCAGATTTGAATTTATCCAGCCGTTAGATGAGATCTGGAGCATTTTCAACCGTTGATTGAGATCTAAGGAGATTTAAAAGTCGTGAGAAGCTACAGTGACAGTGGGTTCGGCGTTTCTCTTCTCGGGATTTTCTTACTGTTGATCTTCGTCTTCCTTAGCAACGCCTGATGCTTCCGCTTCACTTCCATATCTGAGAACCGGATTTCTTCATCTCCGGCAAACTTCGAGCTACCGGCGACCATCGTACAGAGGTTAGAGCGCATCAAAGGGAGTTTTCCTTGATCGTAATTTTGTACTTGTGATTCCCTATCTCGTCAAGGATCAAAGGGAGTCTCCTCGATCTGGGATTTTCATCCTCCAACGGAGACAACGGCGGACTTTTCTCGATGTTTCTGATTTCATTCCGTCCATCATTCCGCCTAGACTTGACCACGGTTCAGAACCGCCGGTTCGACGGTTCCAGGCAGGTCGACCCTTAACCTTAACCGCCCAAGACGGTTACGGTTCACGGTTCAGAACCGCCGGTTCACGGTTCGGTTCACGGTTCGTTACGATTCGTCACGGTTCAAGATTAATATGTTAAAAAAATTAAAAATTAAAAATTAAACATTAAACATTAAACATTAAACATTAAAAATTAGAAATTAAAATTTATTAAACAAAGGGCTTGCACTTATTTAAGTTGCCTACGTATCCCTTTAGGGGAATCAAAGCCCACGTAGTTCTTTTACATTTTTTATCCTTTTACATTTTTATTCACTTCCATTTCCTGTTCCTGTCGTATTTGTTCCTTCAGTATCAAAATCTTCAACTTCGTCATCTGAAAGCTGCATTCCTTGGATTCTTTTCTCCGCTCTGGTCCAATCGTCGAGTAATGCTTGGGCTTCCAAGGAGTCGGGAGACAAAGTTGATCGTCGTTCATCTAATATGTTGCCGCCGGCACTGAACGTCTGCTCCATAGCAACAGTTGACACTGGACAAGCTAAAATTTCTTTTGCGATCACGGAGAGAACGAGAAAGCTTTGAGCCTTCTGTGACCACCACTTTAAGATATCGAAGTTTTCGCTATCTGCTTCATTAAAATCAAAAGAAGTCGTAAAATAATTCTCAAGTTCCTGTGTGGAACTTGAGGATACCCGTGGACGTTTTGTCCGTTCTTTTAATAAGAGTTGTGCTTTTGTAAGTTTTAAATTACTACTAGTAGTTTGTTGAATTTCAGAAATATTAATTTGTGTTCCATATTTTGCATAATATTGATTATAAATATCATATAAATAAATTCTAACATTATATATAATATTAGCTGGATCAGGGGAAGAAGAATCTTTAATTGGAATTAAAACATCATAATATAAAGTTAACATTTCTTGTAAAACTTCTAATTTAAATCTAGGATCTAAAGCAAATGCAATTAAATAAATTTCAAGAATTAAATAAAAATATTTTTCCCATTTAGTTTTCATAGCTAAGATGCAAGGAGATAAAGATTCATTATTAATATGTTCATTTAAAACTAATACTATATTAGAAAAATTTTCTAAAACTAATTGAGCAGTGGGATAATAAACACCGGAAAGTTGTTCGGTTGCATCATTAAATACTTTTAAAATTTCACAAATACTACTGCAAATATTCCATTATTGTGAAAATAAATATATATTAGCATTAGTGTTTTGTGCAAAAAATGAACATAATAATTCTTTATATTGAAATGAATCTTGTAATAATTGGTATGTTGAATTCCAACGTATTGGTACATCACGTGGAAATTTTTTAGGTCTCATTCCATTAATTTTACAAAACCTACCCCATTGTTTCATTATAGATGGATGAGACCATAAATAAGAAATTGCAATTCTAATTGGTTTAATATAATTTTCTAAAATTTTTAAACCATCTTGAACACATAAATTTAAAACATGGCATACACAACGAATATGAAAAAATAAACCTCCAATAATAGGTTGACAAACAAATTTTAGATCATCTATACAAGCGGTATTAGAACTAGCATTATCTAATGATATTGAAAATATTTTATGAGTTAAACCATATTTTTCTAAAATTAAACATAATAATTGTGCGATATTATGAGCATTATGTGATTCATCAAAAACTCTATAAGCTAATAATCTTTTTTGGAGGTTCCAAGAGTTATCGATCCAATGGCAAGTCACACCCATATACGAATGTGTTTGCCAATGATCACTCCAAATATCGGAACATAAAGAAACTTTATTATCTAATTTACTAAATTCATCAATTAAATTCTTTTTTCCTTGTTTTACTATTTTTTTAATTGTACGAGTAAGTGTAGTCCTAGGAACACGTTTAGCACATGGATTAAGAGATTCTTTACAAAAATCTTCAAATGTGCATTTAGATCCAAAACTAAAAGAAAGATGTTATACGGAAACAAATTTAGCTAATGATTCTCTTAATTTATTATCCGAATATAAAAATAAACCGGAATCGGTACTACCGCTAGTTGAAGAAAATCTTGATAATTGTGTTTGAGAACGGTCGAGTCCATATTCCGTCGGGTGCTTCGTTTCTACATGTCGTTTCAACGACCCATAGCCGGCTTGGAATTTGTAGGAAGCATTGCAGTGCTTACATTTTGCACGCATTTCTCCCGACGGAATAGTGACCTTCTCAAAATGTTTAGTAAAATAGAAGACTTTAGAGGAGGAAGTTCCGAACCTTAGAAGTAATTGCATCGGTACTTCCTTGTGTTTCGGGTGTCGGATTCGGAAGATGCTCGATCTCATCATCGTTGGATTGACTGTTGGGGTCCTCCTCCCGCGGATTCATTATTTGCTTTCCCTTCCGAGCTCGAGATGATGCACCTCTGCGGCCTCCTTCCATTGTAATTGAAAATTGAAAACGAAAGCGTATAGAGAATACGAAATGAGATTAAGAGTAGAGAAGATGTGTGTGAAAATGATAAAATGAACTCTCTATTTATAGAGTTTTGATAGTAACGGACACTAAATCATAGCCATTGATCAAAAAGGTCAAATGATCCTAACCGTTGAAAAAAATACCTAAAACCCCTTCCCAATGGCTATGAACCGCTGAACCGGTGGTCCGAACCGGCGATTAACCAACGGCCGTTCAAAAAAAAAAAAAAAAATTTGCAGCTGAACCGCCGGTTCAACCCGCCGGTTAACCGGCGGTTCGCCGGTTTTTACACCCATTGAACCGGAACCGGCCCGGCAACTTGCCGGGCCGGTTCCGGTTCGGCCCGGCGAACCGGGTCAACGGGCAACCGACCCGTTGACCCGGTTACGGGCCCGGGCCGGGTCCGGGCCAGACCCGACCCGGGGTCGGGTCTAATTCCGCCCACGACTCCTGAGTCGATTTGATCAATCGATCAGGTGAGCAAATTCTAACTACAATACTCTGATTCATTGTACTTTGAGTTCGACAGCCGATCGAGAGCTTGAAGGGAGGTACCCTGGAGCTGTTAGCATCGTCTGTACGAGCTGGGAGCTTGTTTCTTCTTCAGAGAACGCTTGAAGGGAGGTTCCCAGGAACGCCTTTGTGTCACGGCAGAGAGGAGTTTGATCTTAGGTTTGGTATGTGGAACGTGTTTGTTTTTCTTTACCTTTGATTTCAAGATCACTTGCTCAAATCTTATGATATGATTACTTGCATTTGCAATTTGTTTTCTATTCATTATTGCATTTTATCCATTCCTTAGCTGAAAATAGAAACTCTTGATGTTTACATTTGAAACGTTACAATTTGAATCGTGTTAGGTTTAAGTTCACATAAATGGATCATGTTTAGTTGAGAACAACCCTTCTTTGATCTTATTTTTTATTGTACTAGTGCACTACTGAGAATTAGATGAATTCGATTCGTAATGTAAATCTAATGGAAGTGCCGAGTTTACCTTGTTGATGCAAGAATTTAATTTGAATCGAGCCTAGAGTACTCACACATTTATTAGTTATCCTTAGAAAAAATACAACTTGAGACTTCTTACTACAACTCTTATCTTTAGTTTCAATGAGTTCCAATCTTTATTAATTTTGAAGTGTCACATGACATGAAAAATGGTCGACATCATACCAACACCCAATCGATCAGTCTATCGATTGGAGGCTGCTCCCACGAAGAGCACAGTGTGCTCCCCAATCTTTTAGCTAATCGATTGGGATACTCCAATTGATCTGTCGACTAATTGGGGCTGGGTTTCTCGCGATGACAGGAGGATGTTGGAATCAATTGGTTAATCGATTCCGGGGTCTTCTATGAGAACACAGAAGTGCACTGGATCAATCAGTCGATCGATCCGACTACTCTCAATCGATCAATCGATCAATAGATTGGGAGATGACCATTACATATATTATGACTTTTGGATGGCTGAGATTGCTCAGATCTTATGTGGTAATCGATTGGGAGTAATCTCAATTGATTGAGAATCCTAGATCATGGAGTATAAAGGCAATGACGAGATTTAAACGCAACAACACTTACACGATTCTCTCCACCACTTCTTGGATGATTCAAGGCGAAGTGTTGTTCCACTTCCGAATCAACAAGGAGAGACTCCAACCAACAAGAAGATAGCAAGCTAAGCAAAAATTTCAGTGTAAAGTGTTTTTACTTTCATTGTGCTTGTATTCTTGATATATTTATCTGTGTGAGATTGTATGAGATTTCTCCACCTCTGATTGTTTCGAGAAGGAGTATTTTGATAGTGGATGTATGTGAGAGTGTGGATCTTTGTATTAGTTATCTCTTCTTGAGGTAGATACCAAGTAAATCCTTCTGTTAGCATTGGGAGGCTTGCTTCGAGTTTTTCCACTGCATCATCATCATCGAAGCGAAGAGAGAGAGAGCTATTCTTCCCCCTCTAGCTCCAGAGTGTCCTAACAAGTGGTATCAGAGTGAGACCGCTCTTCACCGGACTTATCGCCAAAGAGGGCAACGAGTTAGAGGAAGAAGAAGAAGTTGAAACCCTAATTTTAACAAGATAAAGGTTATCATAAAAAAGGAGCTCAACTTCAAGATGAATTTCTGAGATGGACTCAGATTTGACACAAGGATGCCTCCACCGTTCACATCTACAAGCTTTGATTCTTAGAAATCTAGAATCAAAAACTTCTTCATGATGAAGATAGAGCAATGGTTTGTTCTAATAGAAGGCTTTGAAGCTCCAAAAGATTCAAAAGGTAAAATTCTCAAGAAAAGTAATTGGAGCAAGGAGCAAATGCTAAGATGTGAGGCTAATGATAAAATAATCAAATTATTGGTCAGTTTATTATCGAGCAACATCATATGTAAAATTGGGGATTATCAAGATGCCAAGGAGCTTTGGAGCAAGTTGGCAAGAATCCACGAAGAACCCTCTACTACACCAAATCAAGAAAAATCCAAAGAGGGCAACTCATTGGATCAAGAAAAAGAGGAAGGAGATTCGGAGGTTGAGAGATGTTCATCATTCGAAGAGGAAGAAAGTGAAGAAGAGTTATCCTCAAGGGAGCACGAAGACAAAGGCAAAGGGGGTATACTCCTTATTTCACGTGCATAAGGATGAAGATGAAGAGGTCTCCACCTCTAGGATTAAGGGGGAGTTTCATTCATTGCCACCGAATCAAGAGGAAGCCTCTACTTCTAGGTTAAATAAATAGGAAGATGTTGTCACCTCCACAAGTCAAGCAAAATCAAATGAAGAACTAAGTGTCATCCCTACATGTGAAGATATACAAATTTCAAATTGTAATAATAAAAATTATATTATATGCTTTGAGTGTAGAGAAAGAAGATACTACAAAAGTAAGTGTCCTAAGTTGACTAAGAATAAGGGTCAAATGGCACACAAGGCTACGAAGAAGCCAAAGGAGGTCGATTCCGTAGTACGCAAAGGTAAGGAGCACATTGTGTGCTTCTCTTCTGATCAAAATGACTATTATCTAAGTTAATGTCCTAAGGGGAAGAAATCAGCCAAGAATAAAGGAGGAAACTCAACTCAAGGTATCATTTATTGAACCAATTCCTTTGAGTCATGATAAAAAGCATGCTAGTTCAAATCTTTATCATTTTAATACAATTTATCATGAAAATAAAAGGCATGATAGGGTTAAAGAAAAACATGTGGCATATTATGCTAAGACTACCTCACCTAAAGTTAGGAAGGTAGATAATAATTTAGGTAATAATTCTAAGGATCTTAGATATAGGCCTAGAAATAGAAATGCCAAAGGAAATCTAGAAAAATCCACATCTAAGGATTTAAGAATGGAAAATCAAGCCTTGAAGTCAAATCTTGATAAATTGAAAAAGACCCTAAAAAGAATGGAGAATATCTTTAAGGAGCAAAATGGACAAAACCTAGGAATAGATATGGAAGAGTCATTCAATGGCCATAGAGGTTTGGGAAACAAACCTAAAACCAAAAAAAATGAGCATCCATACCATAGAGTTTCATATAGTTATAGAACTAACCATAGGTCTAGGGGTCAAATCAAGATTAAAAGGGAGGTCAACCCTAAAATTAACTATAAAAAGGCCAATGTGACTAAGGCTTCTAAGAAGTCTAAGAAAGTCACAGGGAAGTATCCCTAAAGTTGACCTAGAAGAGTCTAACATGACCAAGGCTTCTAAGAAGCCTAGGAAAGTCATTAGAAAGGCATCAAGGGAAGTTATCCCTAGTGAATACCTAGAACATCCAAGGATCACCAATCAATTTTGAGTTCCTAGGAGTATGTTCTCTATACCCTAGATGAGTCTAGAGAGTGTCAACTTTAATTGGAAGGGCAGTTAACCTAATCTTGAAAAGTTGACACTAGGAGAGCATTTTCAAGGTAGTTGTACTCTTTGAAAATGAAAATGTCTAATTGGTTACTCTTATTGGAGGAGTAAAATGTGTCAAAATTTGAAGATTTGGACCTAATTAAATTGGCACAATTCAGTTAAAGGCAAAAGAAATGCGAAAGTGGGATTATGACATTTTTCTTAGGAAGAAAGAGGCAACTTAGGTCTATTCTTTAAGTTTAGCAATTGGTTTAAGAATAGGATTAATTTTGGCTTAGCAATTAATTAGGGATACTTAGATAGATAATCTATGTATATTATTTTTACTAAATTGTCATGTTTTGTTTGTCCATCATATGTCATGATATCATATTTTGTATTTATATTTGTTATGAAAAATAAAAATATCATATCATGTCATACATACATCATGTAGCTATAGTAGATTTTCTTTTAAAAATACTCATTTTAATGTATGCCATAAATCATCATGCATTTTTTAATTCTGTGTAATTAAGGATAATGACCTTAATCAGCAAGTGACATCCTAGGTGGATGATCAAAGTTTAAAATGTCTAGATAGAAATACATGATTCCTTAGTTTATGGCAAAATCAAAATCTACATCTCACAAAGATCATAAGTTGACTTGTATGTGTTTTAGTGCATATTAGATACAAGTGATATGTTAAGCGGATGAACAAAACTTAAGATGTTGATTTAGTGCATGTTTTTGAGTTTTAAATTCATCAAAACATATAGTTTATATGTTATCCAATCATTGGGAAAGCTAATGTATGAGTTAGGTGCAATTGACCCAAGGAACATGGTTGGAAATTGATTTTGAAAATGATTTTAGATATACTTTGAAAAACCTTGGTGAATGCTATCTTTTGATAGAAATCACTATTATATAGTTAGACACAAACTTAGAAGAAATATTGAAGTTTTCAAAAGTTTCTAATTTTGTGTCAATCTTTGAAAATAAGATGTATTTTTATTAAAAAAAACTATTTTTTCTTGATAGTATATGACATAACTAATGTCTACATAAAATTTAGTGAATTTTTTATAAATGTAGAATTAGTTAGAAATTTCTGAAATTCGATATGATTTTGAAATAAAAAATTTTAGAAACTTAATTGATCAGCCGATCGATTGAGCATGTTCGATCGATAAGCTAATCAATGGAACTTGGGTTTCTGCGAGCAGTAGCTTGTCAAATCGACTAGTTGATCAATTCAACCCCACCTTGATCGATCAGTTGATCAATTCAAGGGCATTTCCCATGAATAGAAGCTCGTGGAATCAATCAGTTGATCGATTGAATGGCTTTGATCGATTGAATCCCAACTTCAATCGATTGGAAAAGCTAATTTTGGCTGAAATGGTCCAATTCATGTCCATTAAGCCATGTTTAGTCATATTAACCATCTCTAACCCTATAAAACTCATTTATGAATATTTATGAGTAGTTTTCATGATGAAAACAAGATTGGAATGGTTAAGCAAGATTAAGTTGGATTTTAGGATGAGATTTACATTCAATATTGATTCTTGAACCTCAAAATTTCAAATTTTGAGTTTCCTAAAGTTTTAGGAACTCCAGGTCATTGATGGTACAATGACAGATGGTTAAAGCATATTTTGAGGGGAAGTTACTCCTTAAAGATATAAATTATTTTTCTTTGAAACAAATAGGAGGTTGTAAACTTTCATTATTATGAATGCTCTACGATGAGCATTGTGTGATAGAAGTATGCTCTAAGATGAGCATTGGGCATAATGAAGGGTATGAGACTTTTATAGTGATGTTGTGAATAACAAGTGAGGTTGTGAACAACATGAGATAACTCTTAAGGAAAAGGATTTTTAATGTCTGCCAAAGGGGGAGAATGCAGGGTTTAAGTTAGGAAATTCTCCATGCTCATAGGGAGAGATTGTGAAACCCTTATGTTAAGGGGGAGAATGAAAGAAACCCTCATTCATGTTTTGGCATGAAGAAGAAGTTGAGGTTATGGGTTTGACCTAACTTAAACGTATTGTCAAACATAAAAAAATGAGAGATTATTGGTGCAATTTCCCCTAGTCAAGATTGACCAGGTTGACTAAGTTTGAGTTGGCTCAACCTTGAGTCTTGATGCTTGAGTTTTAATGTTTGACAAGATATGGAGATTGCAGGTACAATTATCCATTAGAGGAGATTGGTGGTGCAATTCCCCTCTGGTTAAGGTTCGACCAGTTTAATGTAAAGAAGAGTCAAGTAGGTCACGGATGATCGGATACTTGATTGGAAAGTCCTAACTAGAGTTTAGGCAAGGGAAAAGTCCAACAGAAAGGTTGGCAAAAGATGTAATTCCAAGTGGGCCAGTGTTGACCAGATACTTGGTGTGAAAGTCCTGGTGAGTGAAGCCGAATAGTGGAAAATCCTAGTGAGAGAAGTTAAGTGATGGGAAAAATCTTGGTGAGTGAAACTAGGTGAAAAGCCCTAATGAGTGAAGATAGACAGATGGAAGTCCTGGTGAATGAAGCCAAGAAGTTTGGAAGTCCTAGTGAATGAAGCCAAGCAGATGGGAAATCTTGGTCAGTGAAAATAAGTGAAAATCCTAGTGAGTACAGCTATGTATTAGAAATCCTGGTGAGTGAAGGCAGGTGAAAAGTCTTGGTAAGTGAAACCAGGCAGCGGAAATCTAGGTGGATCAAAGTTGACCAGACACCTGGTGTTTAGAAGTCCAAATGGGTCATCGTTAACCAAACACTTAGCACGAGGAGAAAAGCCCAAGTGGGTCAAAGGATTGACCAGACACTTGGTGACAAATTCCTAGCAAGTCAAGGTTGACGAGATGCTAGGCAGAAGGGGGTCCCAACAGGTCACGCTTGACCGGATGTTGGGATTCGAAGCCCTAGACTTGAGTTAGTCAAGTAAGGGTTAGTCAATCGATCAGCCGATCGATTGAATCAGCACCCAATCAACAAATCGATCGATTGGAGGCCGCTCGCGCGAAGAGCACAATGTGCTCCCGAATTGATCAGTCGATTGATTGGGATACTCCTAATCTATCGGTCGATCGATTGGGGTTGGGTTTCTCGCGATGACGCGAGGAAGCTAGAATCAATTGGTCAATTGATTCCGGGGTCTTCTGTGAGAACACAGAAGCGCACTAGATAGATCAACCGATCGATCTAGATGCTCTCAATCGATCGGTCGATCTATTAGGAGATAACCATTACACAGGTTATGACTTTTGGATGGTTAAGATTGCTCAGATCTTACGTGGCAATCGATTGAGAGTAAGCCCAATTGATTGGGAGCCCTAGATTGTGGAGTATAAAGGCGACGGTGAACTTCAAACGCAACAACACTTACACGATTCTCTCCACCACGTCTTGGATGATTCAGGGCGAAGTGTTGCTACACTTCCGAATCAACAAGGAGCGACTCCAAGCAACAAGAAGATAGCAAGCTAATCAAAAATTTCAGTGTAAAGTGTTTTTACTTTCATTTGTGCTTGTATTCTTGTTGTATTTCTCCGTGTGAGATTATACAAGGTTTCTCCATCTCCGATTATTTTGAGAAGAAGTATTTTGGTAGTAGATGTGTGTAAGAATGTGGATCTTTGGATTAGTCATCTCTTCTTGAAGTGGATACCAAGTAAATCCTTGTGTTAGTATTGAGAGGGTTGCTTCGAGTTTTTCCGTTGCATCATCATCGAAGCGAGCTATTCTTCCCCCTCTAGCTCTGAAGTCTCCCAACATTCTAGACTCTAGTATCGCCCGGTCGAGTTATAAGCAAACTTACCCTCGCACCTGTCCTAGACTCTCGTGCCACTCGGCCAAGTTGTAAGTGAGCCTGCCCTCGCACATATTCCAGACTCTCGTGCCGCTCGGCCGAGTTATAAGTGAACCTGCCCTCACGCCTGTTCTCAACTCTTACCATATCTATGAACTATTCGAATGGGCAATGCTCCCAGCAAAAAACTCGAACAGCAAAACTAGGACCGAGCGTCCAAGCCAATGATACTAAAGAACACAAGTGTCTAGTCAGTTGAGCTTGTAATCTCCTTCGACTAGAATTGAATGAGAGGCTAGTGATACGGAGAATAAGGTGGGACCCCCGAATTGGGATTCAACATCAAGAAAATCGGCTGATGTGGCAGTCAAAGTCAAGAAGGGGTCAACTCTCGAGTCATATCAGTGTTATGCCCCAATAAGTCTAGTGTCACCATAGAGTCTCTGGCCGATTGGACCAAAGGATCGATCGGACACGCTAGGCACATTACTCAGTTGGACCGGACTCTATGTTCAAGTATAGCAGCCAAATGCAAGATAAACCTCCATCATAAAGTCTAATAGGACATCTTGTCCAGGCGCATGTCAAATCTCCAACATAAATCTAGTTGAACTTAACACCGATTAGATCCACAGGGCTCAACTCCCCACATTGCAGAGGTGGACTCCCAATCTACAATCGGGGCCTTGCTCCCTACTTAAATATAAGGTTCCCATCATAAACCCAGTAGGCCCCAATGTCGGTCAAACCTTAGGCTCCACAGCATGGCTCCCTAGGCGCATGTCAAATCTCCAACATAAATCTGGTTGAACTTAACACCGATTAGATCCACAGGGCTCAACTCCCCACTTTGCAGAGGCGGACTCCCAATCTACAATCGGGGCCCTGCTCCCTACTTAAATATAAGGTTCCCATCATAAACCCAGTAGGCCCCAGTGTCGGTCAAACCTTAGGCTCCAGAGCATGGCTCTCAGTATATTTCTGATCGACTAAAGAGCCAATCTAACTCCTTCTAAAAGACAACATTATCATAGAATTGTAACAACTTATTAAAGAATATGTCATTAGTCTCACATACTTCAACATCATCTTTTACCTCCACTGGCACTCAAACGGGCTCTACTGTTTCTGTTCAATCCTCTTACAAGAACCCTATGGTTTCCATGTCAAGATCATTTATCTTGACAGATGATCATTCGAGTATTGAACATGATGAGAAGCCAAGGAAAACCAGCAGACGTGTGAGAATGATTGATTTTAGGAAGAGGGTTGGGGACAAGCAGGAAGAGAAGAGATGACATATCGAAGAAAAAGGCAGGCATATTGTGCAACGATGCGTGAAAATACGAGAACAGGCGTTATAATTCAAGCTGACCTGAGAAACAATGTAGGTGAAACAGATTTATGGTGAAAGATTCTATCAAAATTGAAGCTTGCCCAAGCACGATCTGTTTAGAGATGTTTGTTCAACGATGGCTAGCAATGTATACAGATGTATAACAATCTTATTTTTTCAATTCTTGCCATTATTTCAAAGTTATTGCATACTCATTTTTACTTGCTGCACTGTACAGGCATAAGATGATGGCGTAACACCACTGAATATTTAGTTAAGAATATTAATTGATTTCTTGGGGATGAAATGTTGTTACCAAGCCAACCCGTCAAGGGACCAACTACTTTTACTAGTTTTTTTTTCATTCCAATTAACAGATGGCCAATCCAATCTTATCAAAATTTTCCACCTACCACTAGAATAAATATGAAAAGTGCAAATGAGCGTTTGTAGACAACCAAACATTACGAATAATTCAAGAACAGCGAACATATGATATGCCATACAAAAAAATTAAACCTTGGATGTATGAGAGTCCATCTCATCTCTTACCATCACCATGGCCTGCGAGGCAACAATTAATGTTCTGGCTGAAGTTTGATCATTTAAACATGCCCTGGGAGGAAACTAGTTTTTATTTTTTTAAAAAAAAAAGGTTGGCAGACCTGGGAGTCAACTAGTTATGTTCTGGCTGAAGGTTGATCATTGAAATTGAATTGATAGCTATCTAAAAAATATAAGGTAGGAATTTCTCTCTGAAAAATTATATTAAAAGCTACTTTATATATATATATATATATATATATATATATATATATATATATACACTTGTGTGCTTCCCCACTTTGGCAATTAGCAAAACCATGAGCACAAAAAAAGAAAGCATATAGAAATATTTCTCCCAACACAGCGATGGGTTGGTTTAAATGACTGCAAAAAATTGCCAATGAACCATCAAATCTTTATATACAATGATTATCAACACTAAGAGGGCCGTTAAAATAGAGAATCTACCTTTTTAAAATACAATGATTATGCTTAACATTGTATATATCATCAAAACCCAGGATCAATGAAAATTCCCTCAATCATCCGTTCGTATTAGAGTAACCAAGCAGCCAATATTCATACTGATTCATAACAGAAAGAATGGAAACATAGAGAAAGAGATTCATATTTCCGAATCATATCTGGCTTGGCGGGATCATGTCCAAGATCTTAAGCATGAAAGCATACGTAAAAGCGTCCTCCTCCAGTTTCTCAAACCTGCACTCCAAACAAATAGAAGAAAACACAATACTAGTACTAGGTTTCGTCATCTAGAAATACAAAAATTGAAAGATAGCTGGATATGTGAACTGTAAAAATACCAATGTCAACAGTTGACACTTGCTCATCTCTTCACTATTCCTCGAATTTGCTTTTCTGCTCCCTCGATTATAAAATATATACTATATTTGTATTGTACAAGTAGTTTCCTTACACTCTAACATTCTGATGCATAGAATATGATAAGTATTACAGTCAAATTCTCCCCTCAGGCTAAGGGGCACACGATGATTACATGCAATTTTAGAGCTCCTCTCCATCACAATCACTCAACCTCTGTTTCTTTCTACTGATTGCCAGTATTTTTAAAACCGCACTGGCACTTGAACTAGTGAATCATCAGGACTATAGATCAGTGATTTTTCTATTTAAATTAGCACAAAATCCAGTTCAATTGGATTTCCTTGAATTTCCTAAACCAGAAAGATTGACCAATGATTCCTGAGTCGTTAATTCAACCAGATGATCCAATCTAGTTGAATCTCAAAAAATACTGCCCGTTGCAACATCATCCTCATTTTTTTTCCTCTTACTTCCCCTCCTATAATCCTCCCCCTCTCTGCATCTTCTCATTTTCTTCACCGTGTAAAGAGAAACCAAACAACACTTTGTTTAGTACAAATGTTCCTTTGCTTCCAACATTAGAAGAGTTCTGTTACGATTCCTCCTCAATTATCAGAAATTGTTCTGTTTTCAAAACCATCAACATGGAAACAACAAATTTGACAAATGGACAGTTTCTTGGCCTTCTTTGTATTAAGGCTTTCTGCACAGAATAATCAGGCTGTATGGACCAAGAAGCAACTTATGACTAAAGTTATTCTTCCCCATTTTAACAGAAACGTTGACACAAATACAAACTCCATTGAGAAAGTTCCATTGGTATCTACAAATTTTAGTTTTAATTGAGACCAAGAAGCAACTTATGACTAAAGTTATTCTTCCCCATTTTAACAGAAGAGTTGACACAAATACAAACTCCATTGAGAAACTTCAGTTGATATCTACAAATTTTAGTTTTAACCAACTCATCAGGCTGCATCTAAGCTGATGAGTTCCATCCATATGCAAAAAGGAGAAAAAAGTCCCAATTGAGGCAACATGAAGATGTATATAAAATAATAAGATCTGCATGCCCAACTAAATTTTATGCAATAGAATATAGAAATAACAGAGATTAGAGAATCTATTTACTGGGTCTCATCTTTTCTCATTTTATGTTTTGCACATTATAGTCCTACACATAAAATTATTGTTATTGAGTGAATTTCAGTTCAAATAGGCTTCACCATCTACATTAAGTGCATAGGACCCCAAAGTTGAAGCTTCAAAATTAGTCTAATAGACTAATTACAACCATAATAATTTGCATCTCCTTATTTGAGTCAGCTAGATACAGACATTATGCTACCATCTTTATGCACGGCCAAACTAACACTAGCAATCCCAAAGTCTAGGGGTGTAAATGAGCTAAGTCAAGCCGAGCTTAACTATGTTTGCGCTTGTTTCTTTTATTATCGAGCTTGTTCAAGCTTGTTTATTAAAAAATCAAATTGAATTCAAGCCAAGCTCAAACTTTTTATCGAGCTCAACAAAATCGTTGTTGGCCTTATAATTTAGGTAAAATGTTGATCAAATGCATGAACCTTATATTATTTTTTATTTGTAATATATTAAAAATTCCTTTTATATATTTCAATAAAAAAATTAAAATAAATTTAAAATTAAGTTTTATACAAGTTAATAAATTTATTCATAAATTATTCACGAACTTTGTTCATGAATGTTAATGAACTGAGCTCACTAGCGTCCAAGCTTGTTTGTTTCATATATACTTTTATCATGCCTAACATCAAGCTTATTCACAAACATCCATTGCATTTACAACCCTGCCTAAGTCATTTAGATCATATTAAGGAGTTTCTTTTCTCACTTGTTTAACTATGAAATATATATTATTTGAACGTGCCTATTATTTTAACATATGGAGGTCTCCTTAAATAACCAATTTACACTAATATGTTTTTACATCCATCCCAACATTCTCATGCCCGTTACTTTCCATAGACTTAAGAACGCATCAGTGCTGCCAAAGAATGCATCAGTTGATAAAACTCCATTTTAACCCTCTAGCCTTTTTTCTATGGATGATGACTTGATAGATGTAATTTTGACAAAGATAACATTATGATATTCTTCTTAACCAAGAGTGTGCATCATCTGGATAATTTTGAAAGGAATGAGAATAGAGAGGGGTTAATAAATCCAAGTAATTACCAAGTAATGCAGACACTTATATAGTTACAACTATTAATTATCTGATTAATCTCTTGAGGATATGAATTAACTAAATATATATACGTATATATTCGCATTTTAGTTGTTATTTTTAAGAGATTTGATAAGTTGTCTTTTCTTATTTTCTAGATGTGCTATCATCTATAAATTGGTTGTACAATACGTTTTGATTAAGTTGAATAAAAATTTAGCCCTAATTTCCCCATAGTATTTGATTACCTAAAAATCTTAGGGACAAATGCACAAACATTACCTCCTAGCTATTGTTTGTACAAACTCGTACATCGCTTTCCACATGCTAACCATATGACAACTTCCAACCACTACCCATACCGCCCACACTATCTACCAATTATTGTTTGTACATGTCCATGCATGACTTTCCAGCTGTTGCTGTATGATATTTTCTGGTTATTACCCGTACCATACATTGAGAAATTGAAATAGCTATGAATGACTTTGTTCCTTCTCCACAACATTTGGCTTCACCTCTCATCAAAATTCCACTCTCTCCAACCCAAGTGGAATGTTGGACAACGGTTAAATCCTTATTACAAGTTATAAACCCACTGGGAACAATTATTGCCACGATGATGATATTGGAAAGAATGATTATTTATCTAATTATTTAATTCAATGAACAACAAAATAGGAGAAAATTTTCTCCTCTATGGGACAATGAGGGAAATCTAGGAACTAGTGAGGGAGATTTATTTAAATAAGGAGAATACTTCAAAGATGTTCGAAATAGAAACTATTCTACATGATTTGCATAAAGGAGACTTGATGGTGACCCAATATTTCAACAGTCTGTGTTATTGGCACCAGATTGATATTTGCAAAGAATATTCATGGAATTGCCCTAAAGACAGTTAAGTATAGACAAATAATTGAAAAGAAAAGAATGTACAAATTTCTATTCGAGTTCAACAAAAACGTTGATGAAAGTACAAGGAAGCATTTAGGGAATGAGGCCACAACTCAACCTTCCAGAAGCCTTTTAATAGATTCAGAAAGAAGAAAGCTCGGAAAAGGTGATGCTGGGGACTCCAACCATAACACCTCAAGTCAGAAATTTTCCCTAGCTACTCGTGGGCCTCATAATCAAGCCATTGAGAATTGATAGAAAATGCAAAACTCATATTGTGAACATTACCACAAGCTTAGTCATACCAAGGGAACATGCTAGAAGATTCACGGGAAACATAATCATAGGTAAACTCATATACTTATCCCACATTAACTACTCGGTTAGTATGATAAGTCAATTTATAGACAATCCAAATGAAAAACATATGAAGGCAATCTATAAGATCCTAAGATATTTAAAATTAACACAAGGAATGACTTAAATTTCGATAATTCAACAAACAAAATCATTAAGATATATAGTGATGCTAATTGGGCAAGATTAGTAGTACATCAAAAATCTAACTTCCGACTACTACACATATCTATGAGGAAATTTAGTTACATGATGTAGCAAGAAAGAGTTGTGTCAAGAAGTAGTATAGAAGCCAAATTTAGAGCAATGACACATGATGTATGTGAAGAGATGTGACTACGAAGACTCTTGAAGAACCTATAAAGAATATGAAGATGTTCTGTGATAATTAGCCACCTATCACTATTAGTATTGCAAAGAACCCAATATATCATGATAGAATGAAGCACGTGCAGATTAATAGACACTTCATACAGGTAAATATAGATAAGAGACTAATCAAGTACTACATTTGCCAACTAGTCTTCAAACAAACATCACTGAGGCTCTACCAAGGAACCTTAAAGACTTACTTCAAGCAAGGGTTAATTAACAACAAGAGCCCACCTTAAGGGAGAGTCTGGAATATTAAAGAATATTCACGCTTCCTTATATAATTATAGTTGTTAATTAGCTAATTAATCTCCTAAATGATCCTTGAAAATATAAGGTAGTTATTACTCGATTCTCTTCATATTATCCTTGACATATATTTCTGTATTAATTGGTTGCTGTTTTTAGGAGATTTGATAAGTTGTCTTTTTTTTCTCAATGTGGTATCATCTATAAGTAAAAGGATGTACGATAAGTTTTAATTAAATTGAATAAAAATTAACTTCAATTTCCGCACGAGACTGTTATAAAAGATTAGAGCGCTGCTTATAAAAATAGGATCACAAACACTACCTCCCAGATTTAGAGAAATGACCAGCACCAAGTTCACATTTAAACAATAGAGTATTGTTGTCAGTCTTCAATTCCCTGAGCTTGGCAACAAATTTTGCAGGTTCTGAGTACATTACGCGTGGATCTGTAAAAGTATAAATGTTTAGAAGACATGATATGATGCAAGAACACATGAGAACTAATACAAATCACATTACCATTTAAACCAGCAGTAATAAGAATGTGTGGGTAGTGTTGTTCTTTTATCTGTAAAGATTGCATCAATGTTAGTATAAACTCAAAGGAAAACACAAAGGCAGTGCAAATTATAGTTTCCTGGAAACATATACATTACTGGATTCAGGTCTAGAGTTTAATAAGATGCAAACATGCTGTTTGAAGGATTGGGACTTGGGAGGGTGTTTTGAATAGATAAATAGTTGGACACCACAGCTCAAGTAAATCAAACATGATTTACAATGACAAATGTTCAGTTCACCAGTTGCATTTTATATAAAAAAGCAAACCACTCAAACAGCTTCAGACTCTTTAGGCAACCATTTGAACAACAATTAGCATGTAGCTTGCTCACTAGCTCACCAGGCGCTCAGAAGGTAACACAAACCGCCGCCTAGTTATTCAAAACAATAAAATTTCGAGTCTTCAATCTACATGTAGGCGCTAGGTGCAAACTAACTCGAGTGTGTGGCTCAAAAGCTCAAAGTGAACCATTGTCATACCTAGTGGGGGGATACAAGCATACGACAACTTAATTTTGCGTGGTTTGAAACTCCCAAGTTCCTACTCCACGGCCTAAAATCCTATCACAATCACCACTATCTTTTTCCTTACCGAACACCTTCCGAAGGTGGAGAAACCTTTTACAATATCTGTTCTTACAAGCAACACAAACAAGAATACAAAAGATACAAATGAAAATAATACAATAGAAATAAATAATTTAACAAAAGAATTTTTGTTTTGTTCGCTTTCTTATTGCTTTTGATTGCTCTTTGAAGGTTCTGGAATGCAACAGCACTTGTCCGCAAACCCTGAAGCATTAATGTGTCAAAATCTTCATGAAACCCTCTTTTGACTGAATGTCGCTCATTAGTCAACTACTTGCACTTCATCAGTTGAACTGATGAATCTCTCAAAATTCAAGCATTGCTCTAACTTTATCTATTCAACTTCTTCAAACTCTGCATCTCAGCTACTAGTCGACTACCTATCTCTTTAACAGTGAACTTTCACTGACCTTCATTAATTGACTCTCAAAGTCGACTCTAAAAACATTTTGTAATGTCTCAAAATGAGCCTAGTCAACTGTATCATCAGTCGACTGTGCCAATTAGTTGTATCATCAATCGAGTTGGAACACTTATAGTTGACTACTCGTACCACAAACTTGTTTAAACTCCAAAGGAATCCTATGGCAGTCGACTGTCCATACCACAAATCTATATGAAACCCAAATTTATGATTTTAGGTTTATCAATGGACTGATACCTTAGTTCTATCCATATAAAGGCTGACATCTCACCTTGCTTAATCCAGTTGACTTCAAACTTGCCTAAAATTCACTTCTCTAGGACTTCCACACTGTCTGGCATCCGATCAACCTTAACACCAAGACTTCACCATTGCCAAATATTGAGTCCTCCTTGACTTGTTTGAACATCCATTCACATGCCTAACATTCAGTCCTCCATGATCTATTAGGACTTCAACTACATGTCCAACATCCGATCCTTCATAACTTGTCAGGACTTCCCTTCTCATGCCTAGCATATGATCCTCTATGACCTGTTAGGACTTCACCTCTTATGCCTAACATCTAACTCTCTCCATGACCTATTAGGACTCCACTCATTATAAAGTGTCCAATTAATCATGACTCACTTGAAATCCAATTCTTGCTCAAATGTCAAACATATTGATCAAACATCAAAATTCAATTCGAGCTTGGTCAACCTTGACCAGAAGTTGATTGCACCAACAAAAAAATCTTGGTTGACCCAACAAATTAATTCAAAAAGAAAGAAGTCAGAACCTTTAGGATTCCCTTAAGAAGAGGGAGAAGCTTGTGTCTCATCAATAGCTGGAGAGATATAGAATCTACGTATTTTTCCTCTCAATTTTCCTGCATTTTATTTTTTAAAACTTTAATCAAAACTTCTTTTGGTGGCAGCTATTGCTCTCTTCACTTTGTTGATGAAAGCAGCAGCTATGGTAGTCCATGGCCAGTTACAACTCCAGAAACTCTTGGTTTACTAGTTTCAACAACTTGAAAGTTATTAATTTATTCTTTAGCGTATTCTTTCATTTTCTTTAACAATTTGTTTGCAACCAATTTGATTGGAAAAGTGCAATTCAGTAATAGAAAAGAATTCTTATCAATCCTAGTTCCAATCCTTAACAATGAATTCAGTTGAGAAATGAGAACTGAAATTCCATTTCTTATGTTTGGAATGATAGAATTGGCTTGGTATTATACTATAGAAATTTTCGGAAACATTATTTGTAGAGAAAACTTGAACATCCCAAATTTTTGGGTTAATTGTATTAATTTCCATCTTTTATTCTTCAAACATCTGATACAATATTAGATAGAAACAGATAATTTCATAAACGTTATGGTACAAAAAAAACTGTGAGGATTTACACGTTTACTTGACATGTGGTATTAGTTTCCAATACCTCAAACTCAAAACAGATGTTTAAAGACAAAAGTCTCAATCTGATAGATTAACAAATCATGATGATGATGTAGCATCACTCTAAACATCGAAAAAGAGCCAGCAATAGTGAAAATTGCCAAATGAAGTGCAAAATGTTCAGCACTTACATTATCAACCGGAGAATATGATTTCATATAGAAGTAGAATTCTTCCCTTCGTGGATCACCCCATTCCTACACCAAGCATCAACACTTTCTGAGGCAATTGAGGGATAAAAATAACATTACTAATGATAAACATTAAAGTAAAACAAACACAATAATTTTTTTACACCAAGAAGAAGGTATAGACAAAAAGACTCCAAAGAGAGTAGGATCAGAACATGTAAAATAGAACAAATTTAGTGTAGTAGTAAATCGTGTCTCACGCATATACTTTTTAATAATATTAAAAATTAAACAAAATACAACAACAACAACCAACTCTGAAGTTATAATCTTAAGTTCCTGGAAAGACAAGTAATCAATTCTAAAGTACTAATTAGGTAATTGTATAACAACAATAACAATTAAGCCTTATCCCACTATATGGATTATTTTACCTCATTAGACTCTATCCCCTACTATATTATCATTTAAATTTAAATAAATTTTATCTTGTTTTATTGTTGCTAATCAATTTTTTTTTATTTTCCTCTTCCTCATTTGATATAGACATTTGTCATAGTTTCACATCGCTTAATTGGAACATTTATTGATCGTCTAAGTACATGTATGTACAATCTTAAACATGTCTCTGGGAATTTTCCCTCAATAGATACAACCCCGACTTTCTCTCTAATATTTTCATTTCTTAAAAAGACAACTCATCATCTCCTATCTTAAAAAAGATCCGCTTATATTTTGTCTTTATTCTACTAAGACTAAAAACCTTCACTTCTAGAGTTTCCCGTCAAGAGTCGAGTTTAACATTTTCTCTTTCACGTGTCTTATCTACCAAAACAATATCATCTGCAAACAGCATACATTGTGGTACTATATCTTGGATGTGTCCAATGAATTCATGCATGGTTAGTGTAAAAAGATAAAGGCTTAGAGTTAATCCTTGATGTAACTCTATCTTTATGGGAAACGTTTCGGTTAATCCGCCTGAAGTTTTCACTCTTGTTATTACATCCTCATACATATCCTTAATTAGTTTAATATACGTAAACTAACACCTCTCTTTGAGTTCTCTATATAATTTTCCTTTGACTCTATCAAGAAGTTTTTTCTTGGTTGATGAATACCATAGTCTTTTTTCTATTACTTTTTTTTTTCAATATTTAATATTATGACTTTTTAGTTTAATACTCCTATAGTTTGTACAATTTTGTACATTTCTTTTATTCTTATATAAGGAAATTAAAGTACTTACCCTCCATTGAGCAAACATATTTTTAATTTTCAATATCATATTGAATAACTTGTGAGTCATTCAATACCTTATTTTCCAAGGCACTTCTATACCTTTATCGGAATATCATCTAGCCCAAGTTTTTCCATTTCGTATCTCATTTAAAGCTCGCTCTACTTTTGAAGTTTGAATTCTACGATAAAAATTTAAATTTTTATACTCATTTGACCTATTTAAATTACCAAAATTAAGTTGATCATCCAAACCTTCATTACAAAGTCGAGGAAAATACATTTTCCATTGCTCTTTTATTCCTCATCATTTACTAATACCCTATTACATTCATCTTTAATATATCTTATTTGGATAAAATATCTTGTCTTCCGTTCTTTCGCTTTAGCTATTCTATAAATACCTCTTTCCCTTCTTTTATATCTAATTTTTGATATAAGAGTTCAAAATTTTTATTCTTCATTCACTGCTTTCTGGGCCTCTTTCTTGGTTACTGTATAGTGTTTTAAGTTTTCCTCGTTCTTATAAGTATATAATTTGTTATAGGTTATTCGTTTTTCCTTCACTTGTTCATGTACTTTCACATTCCACCACCAAGATTCTTTACTTGATGGTGCACGTCCCTTTGACTCACCAAATATATTCTTGGATATCATTTTCAACTTTGATACCAGCTTATCACATGTTGTATTCGAGTCGCCATATATTTCTCCTAATACTTGTACTCTTACCTGTCCTTAAATATGTTTTTCTTGTCATCCTTTACCTTCCACCACTTAATTTTAGGAGTTGTGCATATTTATCTTCTATTGATAGTATATTTGAAGCGTATATCCAACACTAGGACACTACTAACCTATGTTGGGTAGTTAAATTTTCTCAAAAAATGACCTTGCAAGCTTTAGAAATCTTTCTATCATTCTTCCTAACTATAAGAAAATCAATTTGTGATTTATTATTCCCACTTTTGAATGTGACTAAGTGTTTTTCTCTTTTCTTAAAAAATGTCTTTGATAGTATAAGAACATATGCTATCGCAAAACCTAATATAGTTTTTCCTTGTTCATTTCTAATTCCAAACTTATAACCCTCATATACCCTATCATATTCCTCATTTTTCACTCCTACATACTCATTTAAATCTCCTCTTATTAAAATCATTTCGATTAACGGAATGTTTTGTAATACCTCATCTAAATCTCCTCTTAGATTTGGTGTGTTCATCTAATCCTACTTGAGATGCATAAATGCTAATTACATTAATAGTTTCTTTCGCCACTACTATCTTAAGAGTTGTAATCTTAACCCCCCTTTCTCACTACTCCTATTTCATCCTTTAGTGAGCTATCGACAACAATACCTACTTCATTTCGTGCTTTACTTCTTCTTGTGTACCATAATTTAAAACTCAAATTCTTTATAATCTTTACCTTCTCTCCTACCTATTTTGTCTTATGTACACACAAAATATTAATTTTTTCCTAATCATCATCTCAAATACCTCCATTTCTTTACTAGTGAGTGGGTTCTATGTTCCAAATCTTAGACCATGAATTTTTCTATAATATTTATTCTTATCTAGCCTATGGTGTGGGAACTGTTGCATATTTAACATTACACCTAAATTCTCATTGAGATGTAGCGGTCCTTACCGATACGTTACAGCGGACCTGCAATGCAAACTCTTGCATATTTAGCACTACACCTGAGTTTTCATGGAAATGTAGCGGTCTAAGATATCAATGCGTCCCTTTCGTAGAACATCCTAACATTAGCACACTACACTCGACTTCTAATAGAGATGTAGCCGTCTTTGTCAAGATATTATAGTCGGACTTCGCAATGCATGCCTTCCTGGGAACATCCTAACATTATCACAATAGTTTGATGGATCAATTTATTGAACATTTACCTGAAAGTCCAAGCTAGCAACTTAATGCACAACCCTCGCCCTTTTTCAACCGGGCTTGGGATCGGCTTTGGTGGGGCTATTAAAAAATAAACAAAAGAAAATAAAACAAACAGAAAAAAGAACATGTTAATATAAGACACCAATAATTATAACTAGACATGGGTAGGGACACTATTTCCAATATAAGAACTTCTAAAAGAAATGCTCACATGGATAAAAAGGAAGGTTTCGAGTAGCATCTATTAATATTACCAAAAACATTGTGAAAATACTTCTACGAGAGAGGTTTTTCTGCATTTTGTGACCATTTTCTAATGATCCGTGCAAATGAACAAGTTTATAATAGAAGTATGACCAAAGAGCAAATTTGTCAAAAACTAGATGGCAGAAATAAAGAGAGATGAATCAGACGCAAATCATCAAATGGCCTAACCATAGAAAAATAACAAATAACAATACCTCCCATTCAGATGTAGTCAATGGAATTGTTGGATCAAGCATAGTAGTCACCACGCCAACAAAGGGCACTCCACCTATGGCAACCTTGAATAAATCAGGCCGCATGTTCACAACCGCTCCAACCAGCAACCCACCTGCACTTCTTCCATTGATGCATAATTTTTCTTTTGAACAATAGTTATTTTCTATCAAGTACTCAGCACAAGCAATGAAATCAGTGAAGGTATTTTTCTTCTTCAACAACTTCCCATTCTCATACCACTGTCTTCCCATTTCACCACCTCCACGTATGTGAGCTATTGCAAATACAAAACCCCTGTCCACCAAAGACAACCTTGATGCCTTGAAGTAGGGATCTATACATACCTGAAAAATCACAAAACATTCAACAATCTAAACATAAAAATGTCTCACTTGATAACTAGAATAACCACAAACAGCCTATTAAATAATTGAATCATATCAAAGTGATCATCAGCCAATAAATTAGCATAATATAAACCAACAATAAGAATAAACAATCCATCATGTAAATTATATACACGTTTCAAATATAATCTAAAAAACATAAAATTAAGTTGTTATCAGTGCTACCTTCCACAGAAAATGGACAAGTCCACACGTCTAACATCCTTAAAGGAGATAAAACAATCATGCATAGCACAAATCCTCAGCAATATCTGAAAGTATTTTTTGTAATGGATGAGAGAAATAATCCAGTAACAGGATATTAGGTGAACATAAAGAATAAAGCAAGCATAGCAAGTAACATAAAATAACTAGCTATACTACAAGTACTATTGTGAAATGGCAACCAAATCATAAAACAGAATTTCATAAATCGTGAACAAAAACCTAGAGATTTATAGGATTTCCTTGTGGAAAGCAGTTAGTTACCTCATACGAACCATATCCATACAGCAGCATTGGGTCACTTCCATCAAGTTTTACACAATCTTTTCTATATAAAAGTGAAATAGGAATATGGGTACCATCTGAAGCGACTGCCCATTTCCTTTCAGTCACATAATTTGATGCATCAAAGCCACCTAACACCTGCAGATGGTAGATGAAATACTCTTTGTGATAACTAGGGAACACGTTGCATAAATAGGAGAACAAAAAGAAAACATGTTCCCATTTACTTAATACGACTAGCAGTTTGCAGAATAAAAAGCAGGACTACAATACGGAAGAGAAAGGTTCATCTAGAAATTAAGATACAAGTAGTGAATCTATGTGAGCCTTAAAATGTACAAACTTCAATATCTTTGTGATCAGAGAAAAATATTGAAAAACCACAACCATAGGTCACTATACAAACTTTCAGTTTATTCAGAAAATATAAAAGGAAGCCACAGAAAAAGGCACAGAATGCTTCCACAGAAATATTCCTACAAGTTTTAATACCATTATTTGTTTTAGCAGAGATAAAAGGATGCTACTTTGTCCATTCATCTAGGTTTTATCAAAAGTTCCCTTGTTTTGAATTTTTGTAGTAGCCTGATTTCCGTAGTACTAAAAAGCATAGCAACAAATTCCATCAGAGAAAAGACAAGTCAAACCCTTGTCACATCTGAGTTTTTCATAAGTTTGTTATTTGTTTGGTAATCTTAATTAATAATCCAATTTTAATTATCTGCATTGTTGGCAGAGATCAAGGTTTAAAGCATGGTTCCTTGGCAGAGTTTTGATCATTGGAAAAACAGTTTCAATATAATGCAGTGCCGCCGACACTCACTCAACATCCTTCAAAGCGTGCAAAAAATTTACTCAGATGAATTTTAATTATAATGGCCTTCAACTTAACTAGTTTACCTCCAAATACATGCCAATATAAATTAGAAAATCAATAGAATTAAACAATAAGATACGAATATATAAGTAACTCAACTAATAATTATATCTTACAAATACCAAAATAATTGTGGTTCATCAATTAGAAAAATTGGTTCTTGTAGCATTCTAACATCTGGTATCGAAATTGATTTCTCAATCTCTCTAAATATATATCATTTAAAGAATGCATCTCTATTTCTCTGACTCATTCCTTCTCTATACTACTGTTGGTGCTCCAATTGGTATTTAGTACTTCCCTTTTGCTCTTTTTTTTATACTGTTTCAGCTCCTCTCTATGACCAATGGAATCAAAGGATGGTCCTAAGAAGAGGATCTTCCTATCTCGATCGATACTGCATGAGACAGCACAATGACCTTTACCTATGTGGACTCAATATTAAAATTAGTGTGCAGCGGAACAATAAGTTTCTGCTGTGTTGATCCAAACTGAAAGACATTTGAAATCATGGTATAGATAGCTCTTGTTCAATTCCATATTATAAATTAGTTTAGTATTAAATAACAAATCATTGATCCAATTCAATTGAAATACTTGAACATTTCCGAGTATTATTCTAACTAACTTAAGCAATACCAGAAATCAGTTACTTCATCAGAGCTCCAATTCTACACCTTGATGATCTTCATATATTCCGTTAGAAGTGCAATCATGAGAACCTGAATCAAAATACTTCACAAAGGTTTTGTCTTGCTAAAATATTCATGTTCCTCAACTTTCACTAATGTAGTTGTCATTAATAGTTGCTTCTACTTTTGTTTTCTTCTATAATAAAGAAAAATTGAGAAATAAGAAAGAAATGTATTTCATAACTACTTATTATGTTGTTTCAAGTATGAAGTTATATCACTTCTAACAATTGGTAATCTACTATCTCATTCTTCTTTGTCTCGGCCTATTTCAACAGCGACAAAAAGAGAAGTTCTGTAGAACTCATAAATATCAATCTATCCAAACAAAAAAATGTGGAACCGCCACATTAACGCCCCCCATGCGACGGCTCCACGTCGATAGACGAAGGTTCATCAGGAGCATAGGTGTTAAGTGCATGGTAGGACAAACACAAGCGATGCATTCCCTGGGACTCGAACCCTGCCCACTACAGGCAAACTACCATGCATTTACCATCTGTGCCAAGCCTGGAGCCATTAGCCTATCCAAACAAAGATAGCCCTACAGTCTCTTTGCTCATTTGATCCTACGATGAAACATGTGACAATCAAACATGTTTCTATTTGCCTAAAAAAATGAAAGAAAAAAAAAACAATCACAATTCTTCTTTAACAATTTCTAAAGCATCACTCTTAACCAACATTTGTAACAGCTAAATATACATGGCTCGCAATAACAAAATAATGTAAAAATAATACTTCCATAAAAGAATCCTAGTTTATCCCATAAGAAACAATCATCTAGAAACAGACATTAGTGTTTGAACTATATAAAAAAAGTGCACTACCTTTTCAATCTTCTTTAGAACAGAAACACCTGTCTTCATGTCAAAGTCATAGATAGACAGAGGAGTTCTTAGAGAACTAAATGAAAATCGTAAAATGCTCGACGAAAATTCTGATTCTTCAGCATCTGCTGAATATACTGGATCAATGAAGTCAATTTTTCTACCATCTTGGAGTGCTCCAATTGCTTCCCCAATGGATGGAAGATTGTATACAGTTATTGTAGGTAAACCATTTTCACGCTCATAAATGACTATATGATTGATAAAAAGTTGAAAATCCTGTAATTTCACACTGAAATTATAAAAAGAAAACAGAAGTTAAGCAATTTGTCTTGATCTAATAAACTAGATGGAAAAAGAAAAATCAAAAAGTAGAAAAGGAATATAAAAAGTGTGCTACAATAAAAGATTAATTTTATATATAAACTTAAGCACATTGCCAAAACCCAGCAGCACCATAAAGAAGCAATAATGTAATATCATATACAGCACAACAATGTCAAGTAACATAAGGTGCATAAAATTTTGAATTGCTAAATTACCCATCCTCAATGTCGACACTCTACAATAGCATAACTACCTAATCTTGTCACCGCAACTGTTTCAGCAAAAGCATAAGGTCATCTCTAGTTGGATCAGGATATTAGTAGTCTTCCAGAAGGACAAGTGTAGCAATTCCAAAAGAAAACTCATAAAAACCCAACAATAGAATATGCTCTTTAGCTGCATCAACTTAAATAAGAAAATTGATAATTGGGATTGATTAAATAGAAACCATATTAGTCTTTATAAACGTGTGAAAGAGCACACATGTAAATGATGCATCTCTAGTAGACCTCAAATGCTATTTGGCTTAAAAAGGTAAATGATGCATTTTTCATTATAAAGCATTTGCTGATATCCTATTTGACATCCAGATAAGGAGAGAACAAATCATTGACAAGTTGACTGTTTAATATTAGAACAATTGAACGCAACTTGACATACAAGTGAAGAAATATATGAAATGATGATTTCACATAAGTGATTGTTAAGAAGTGTTCGAGCATCCACAAAGAGTTGATTGCACAAAATATCTATATTTCAAGATTTTAACAAATCACATTCAACTACTTGACAAGGATATGACAATCAATAAATATAGTAAGCTTACAATTCTGACAAATAATCCAATCTGGTTCGATTTTGTAACAAATCCATTACATGTTAACTGTTCATCCACTCTTGGTTAAATAGATAACATGCAATCCCAATATGGAAAAAATATAAATCATATGGCATGTCCCCACAATTGCCCGAGTTGGTAGTTATCCCTTATAAGGGTAATATTATATGAACTTACTTTCACAATGCAGGCTCCTGGGGAACGGTCGGACTATATTAGATCTATTGTACGCAATCTTAACCACAAAGTCACATGAAAGAAACTTTACCATTGCGCCACGACTCCTCTTCTAATTTGTAATAAATATTTTTTTTAAGAACATGACTAACTCTATATGTTACATTTGACCATTAAAGTTTCCAAAATTCTTGTTTACATTCAAAATCTTATTTTCACCAAAATACACATGACAACAATTGTCAATCTTTTGAGTCAATGCTTATTTTTCATTCTATCTTTGAAAAATATATAAATAATACTATGAAAATATTATATCCTAAATATGCCGTCATTATATTTTCTAAGAAATATTATTTATAAATTAACAAAAATATATTCTATTTATGCAATAAAAATACTAAATAGTTTGATTGTATATTAACATTAGTATATAAATATGTAAATTATATATAACAGCGTACAAAATTAAACCCAAAACATGATATTGTAGTTTAATAAAAGTATGAACACTAAAATAGTTTATTGTGAAATATGCACATTTACAAAATATGTATAATACTGAAAAGAACCAAAAGATTCAGATGAACACACAAGTATTAAAAACAGTTCTACCAAGTGAATCTATGCTACAATTACATTTACTTGAATTTAAGTAAATAAACATGGATCATCAAAAGAAACTAAGATAAGTGCATGGAACACAAAACAAAAATCAGCAATCAGTCTTAACAATTACCTTTCTCTGTGAGGAAGCAGAATTGTTGTTTCATTTACATTGTCAATTGGACAAACAAGTAGCTCTGAGTTGTAAAACTCATTACTTCTCCTCTTGATAAAGAAATGATTTCCTCGGTGACTAGCTGATGTATCAATCCCAGAAACACGAGGTGTTAAAGACACAAGGCCATTTTCTAGTTTTAAGATATTGAGATAGTAGAGGAACCGTGTAGTTTTGCTTTCAGAAGCTATAAACAAATATTGCTTGCTTTCAGAGGCTTGGAGATCAATAGAAAAGGTGTCATCCTTTTCATGATATAGGCAGACATCATTAGACTGATCATTTCCGAGTTCGTGAAGCCAAGCCTGATAAAATACTAGAATATGAGAATCGAGAAATTTAAAAGCATCTGTAAATCTAGATTTCACTCAAAACATCTAACCATAGTTCATAAGAGCATAAACTGACACTCTAGTTTAGTCTGTACAGCAAAGGTAAGAATTAGCATATGATGGCAACGCCGACAAATTGTAATTTACCTTCTTGTAGGAAAAAGAAAATGCTAGAGACCACTAAATTGGAAAGTAAAAAAAAAAAAAAAGGTTGTCATAGAGAAAACTAAATAGAAGGTTAAACAAACAAAAGACTAAATAGAGAAATCATCATTATCAACCATTGTACTTGTCCCAAATATTTAGGGTCAACTACATTGGGCTTATCCCTCAATTAAAATGCAAGACTATATAACAAACAATATTCCCCTTTTTTAATTCTTTGGCTAAAATTTTCTTTGATCCTCCTCTACCCCTTATATTTTCCACTTTAATCTATTCAACTCTTTTAACTAGAAAATTAATGTACTTTATTTCGTTTCATTGAGAGTTAAAGCTACAACTAATTGCACCAAATACTAATATTGTTTTATTTTATCTTCTCTAGGATCCCGGGATATTCATCTTGAAATTTGCAATCTCTTGTGCATTATTTTCTAATAATATAATACTCTAGTTCTTTAGTACAACATTTTATACCACTAACATAAAAAGTTTTTCCTTTTATCCTAAGGGGAATATAATGATCATACAAGATTCAAAAGGTTCCTCTTTATTTCAACCACCCACTCTTTATCCTATGAATACTAGGATGAAAACCAAGAGCTAATACAACAAGCATTGATAGTGATAGAGGTATGATATAATCTGGTACTTTTGTGATTCCAGACACATTTAAGTTGGGTAGTTCAGACTAATCAAGGCAAACACTTTTGCCAATTCAGGTTGGTGCAAGTATTTGACTGTGTTGTGTTTTCTGGTCAATGCTAAGGGTGTCAACTAGACGTGTCTATGTTGACCACAGCAAGACGTGTGATGGCCAGTAAGAAGTCGGGTCAGTCCTAGACCAAATTGGTCGCGATCTTTCATAGCATGAGCCTCACCAGAGTGGAGTTGAGCCGAGAACGATTAGTGCCTTTCAAGCTTTTTAAATATTTGATTTTTCTAAATTATTTTAAAATTTTCTAAAAAAAATAATAAAAATGTAAAATTGATATTAAATATAATTAAAAGTATTTAATATTTATAACTAGTATTAATAAATTGTAGAAGAAAATATTTGTAGCTAGTATTTAATATTCTATTAAACATTATTAAAAGCATTTAATATTTATAATTAGTATTAATTAATTATAAAAGAAAATATTTGAGTAGACTTAGCCGACTTGCCATGCTAGGGCCCAATCCCATGTCGGGTTGGGCACAACCAATTCAAACCTAGACCCATGAGACCATTGCCCAACACAAACCCGCACTTGGTGTCATGCCCAACCCAACCCATTTGCATTTGTGCTGAGCACAGCCTAAATGTGCCAGTCAAACCATGGGCGATTAGCCCAATTGACACCTTTGTTAATGCTAATTGTTTATTTGGTGTATAAAATTTCTAATTTTCTGTTTCTATAGATATTTAGTTAATATAATTGTTAAATAATTTGATCATAAGATTTATTTAATTGAGAGTTGTTCAGGCTTTAATTGTGTTTTATATTTATCATTAGTATGCATACCTATTTAATCCAAAAACTTAAACCCAATTTTTTTTAGCACAATGGATTAAAATCTCCAACCTACATATGATTCGGTTATAAACAAGTTAACCCATTTAATTAAATGAATTATACTGACTATACAAGTCAAAAAGGAATCATGTGACATGATTCATTTAATTAAATGGGTCTTACAAAGTTTGCATGACATGACCTGTTCAAAACCAACAATTTTATAATAGGGCCAACCATGGAGTTTATTCCCTATGGGTGGAGTTTATAATAGGGCCAACAATTTTACAAGTCATAAATGGATTAACCCATTTATAACCTGATCCATTTATTTGTGATCATAAATGGGACCTCATTTATAAACCAAACATGTTTAGCTTAGACCCAAATCCACCAAAAAATGTGGGTTAGCTCATGTCGTGTAAATAGATCGTATTAACTTTTCCCACCCATGCATATATTATATACACAAAACTCCACCGATTTTGTGTCACGTTTAGATATTTGACAAGTATACCCACCTAACTAAACATGTAAGTTCAACATAGTTAAAATGAGATTGAATTTGTGCAGTAGGTAAAATCACAAGTACCCAACTAACTACTATGAACTATCCTTATCTTCATGTAACTATAGAAGCTTGTCGAACAGCGTAAAATGTCCCACACTTGATCATGTTTTTTTTCCTATTTGTGTGCCCTTATATTCTTCGTGTTTGTGTGATTGTCACATTCTAATAACTAGTTAAATAGCAGTATCACATCCCAAACAACTAATATCTGAGAGGTCATCACTTTCTAATTTCATGTTAGTTTGAGTAGAAATGAGATGATGAAAAGATACAAAATAATGTCAAGACATGGTATGAACTTCAACCAATGACTTAAAGAATAAGAACCTAGTAATATCATGCACACAAGGGCATACATAGGCTCAAGCATTCACACATATAAAAGGGCGTGCTCAAGTAGGTAGAAACTGACTTGATGTCCAATAGGATATGCAAAAAAAAATCTTAATGTAATCACCATCTACATTGATGACTGTGCTAACTCTTTGGTTATTTAAAAAGATAAGTTGGCACTTGTAACTTTTGACTATGAATAACACTAGGAGTTTTTTATTATGGATTTGGTGATTAATAGATGCTTCCATATCATTCAATCCTTTTTTTGCTAACCTACCACTCAGTATTCATACAGACACTTCCTCTCTTCTTTATTTTCCATCATTCTGATCATTCACCATTATACAACTAGCCAGTGGAATTATAATATTTGATATTGCGCAAAATAAGATGCAACACCAAGTGATAAGCACCAAGCAAGACCAATTTCAGGGGAAACAATTTACTCCTTATCCTGAGCAGTAAAGTATGACATTAATTCGTGAGTTGAGCTTCCATTAAAAAAAATGAGTACGGCAAATTGCAAGTGTAACGAACAAATATTTACAGTAAAATGAAAATGAAAATAACACAAACACCAAATAGTAAAAACCTTGTCAGGTCGAAGGATCTCATCCATTGTTATGTAAACCAGGTTACCATCACCAGCCCACTCGATGTAAGATGTTATGCTAGTTAAAGGCTTCCCTAAAAGAGTCCCTTTCTCAATATCCATGATATAGACAGTAGATATCTCATCGCCTTTAGTGTCTTCTGCATAGGCTACTAACTTGTTATTTGGGCTGACCTGAAAGGAACCAAAAGTTGACAATGATTAGAAAACCAGAGTGCAGCATAGTTTTATCAGATATTTATAGATCAATGAATGTGCATACTTTAAAAGCACCGATGCTGTAGTAATCTTTCCCTTCAGCCTTAATATTCTCATCCAAGATTACATGCTCTTCAGGAGCTTCAGATTCCACGGACATGATGTCAGTCACAGAAGGAACAGCATTATCTTTTATAGGCCGCCGGCAATGCTGAACATATTCCTTCCCTTCTAATGTTCTCTCATAGTAATAATATCCACCTCTCCTAATTGGGACTGTAATGTCATCCTCCTTGATCCTTCCTCTTATCTCAGAGTATAATATATTTTGATACGCTTTCACATCTGAAAGTGATAGTATGTCAGCAGCTCAAAGTATGAAATAAGGAATATCATGGTCAGCATTTATCTTTGTGATAATTATCACAAAAGTATGACAAGACAGGCAAGAAAAAATTCAGGAGAATTTGATGATTGTGCCCAGATTTAGTTGGATGGTTCATACCCTACAAGATTGTGCTCATGCCAACCTAGTAAACACAACTAACCCAAGCCCAGGCTGGGCCTCATCTTGTTAGAAATCTGTCATGTCAAGCATGGCACAAGCCTGTTAAACTCAAAAACTTAATATTCTTTATTTTAAAACCATTATTTAATTATTCAATATTTTAAAAGTATATCAAAAATAACAAAGTTGTAAGTTCTATGAGGGATGAGGAGTGATTACCTCATCCACAACACTTCTCCAAAACCCCCAATGTATTTGTGCTGTCATTACAATACAAATGATTTCATCACAACATATGATCAATTTATAGTATTCATACAATCTCGATTGCACAACACATTAATGGGCCATGAGGCGAGGTCTGTTAATGAGCTATCTCTCACTCTCGAATCTTTAGTCCAAGCAAATCAAAGTCGAGTTGTGGATGTGAGGTGGCAATCAGTAGAGATGGACCCAGAACACATGATCACCATCATGAATCAGATTTTCTGTGTTGAACATGAAACATGATGAGGACATGAATCTCAACTAAGATCGTAAAGAGCATACCAATTTTGAATGAGGATGGGGGAGGGATGTTGTGAAAGACAGCAGGTGAGGGTGGATATTTATAGGCACTGTGAACTCGCCATTTGCTCAAACAAAGCATGACCCAGCTTCACAGGAGGGGGCCAAGGATTGAGCAGTGGCCGGACCCAATTGACACCTTTAATCTTGCACGAAGAGAAATCTAAAATTTTTTTTAGAAAGTAGTTTTCTGCCTTTTAAGATCTGGAAAAAAAAAATCACTTTTTTTGTTTGTTTTTCCAGCCCCATCGCAATTTGCTCTGCTCCTGCCATGATTTGCCTAGGACTCCATTGCATGTTCAACGAATGTTCAAAAAATACCAGATTTCCAATTTCTCTATCTCCCAGATCAAGATCAGTGCGATAAACAAAATGGATACGCATCCGCACTGGGAGCGAGACAATAAAGACTCACCGGACATTAAAAGTTCCGTGTATGCATTCTCCTCTTTCAGGTAGCCAAGAACCTCCGGGTCAGTTCGGGAGTCATCGCGAAGCCAGTAGTAGTTATCAACTCGGACGTCGCCAAACATCTCCATCTCGTGCCTCACCTTCTTCGCCACCGGTGGTTTCGCCATGGATGGATTGGGGGCAGAGGAAGAGAGGGTGGAGAAAACTCTTTGGTTTTCGTGTGAACGCTGAAGGTAACCGACAGGAGAGGGATGGGAGGCAGCGAAGAGCAGAAATAGGGCGGCGCAACGGCGGGTGAGAAGAGGGCAAGGGCCAGAGAATGATCGCAGGCGGAGCATTCAAATGCGACGCCGATTCAACCAGGGATAATCTGGTCAAGGCAAGTTCTCATACGCATGATTTCTATAATAATTTTATATAAATTATAAAAATATGATTATGGAAATAAATATATTAAAATAATTAAATAAAAGAATTTATCTTCTAATGAGTAAAAATTAAAAGGCGGAAAATACTATTATGTAAATTGTAGCAGCTTATAACACTGTTAAATTAAAAAAAAATTATTAAGTTTGTCAAAAAAAAAATCAAAATCACATTGACTGCTGCAGCTGTTATAGAAGTTAACTATTAATTACTATAATAATTATAATAGTCATTAATTAGTTGTTATAATTATGACAGTCACTAATTAATTCTTCGATTAGCTGCTATAATTTATAATAGTGACTATATAATAACATTTTTAAAAAAGAATATTTTGGTAAAAAAATATAATGGAGTTATCTTTTTTTTCCTAAATGATACAATTAAGGATGTTTATTATAACAAATTTTATTATAGTATATATATATATATATATATATATTTTGATGAATGATGATATTAATGAAATTAAAATTTTAATTAGAGTATAGATTTTTCTAATCTAATTATAAGAGATTAAAAAGAGAAGAAGAGAGGAAATTAAACTTCAAGATCCAGACTTCACTTTTTTACCCAGTCTTCTTACTTCTCTAAATAAATTAATGAAAAATAATTGTATAAAAAAATAAAATCTTAAAAAAATATCATTCGTCTTCTTTTTTTTTTCTTTCTTTTCTTTATTAGAATTATATATTTTTTGAATCTTTATTAAAACAATCTTAAAATATATTGTTTAGGTTTTAAATTAAAACAATCTAATCATAATAAAGAGTGTTCATAATGAGATGTTAAATTTGAGGACCCAAAAAATTAGGGGCCTTAGGCCGTAACCCTCGGTGACATGTCTTAGAACCGATCCTGACACTAAGCACTAAAGAGTGTTCATAATGAGATGCATACTAAGGCAAGACAAAGGGTGATATGAAACAGCTTAAATAGTTTAGTGCATCTAAGAGATCAAAGGTCTAGCTAATAAGGTAAATTCTAAGGTTTGGTGCATCAACGACAATGAAAACCTAAAAGTTTGGGAGATTCTGTGAGTAAAATGTAACCTTGGAATTTATATTTTAAGGCGTCGTCATCATTATAGATAATGTGTTTAGCTGGACAGAGTTGGACTATTTAGCGGCTTGAATATAATTTTCAATCAAGGGACTATTTGTCATAAGTCATAGTCTAGATTGAGCTTGATTTTTGGGATTTTTTGTAGATTCATTCAATCGAAAAGTTGAATCCAATCAACAAGAAGTTCAATCGATCGGTGAGTGACTGAATGCAAGGATTCAAATAATATATTTATATCTTAGACCAATAGTTGATTAAAACAATCAATCAACGGCCTAGAGAGCCATTGTCTACTTAACAACTATATTTTGTCTAATCAGTTGACTAAAGGGTGTTTTAAGTTGATGATTGAAGGCAAACAAAATACAGTTGTAAGAACTGTTTCTTATATAATTCCTTGGAGGACTTTGAACTAGTTATGGGTTGCATGAAAATATGCTAAAAATCCTTCCTAATTTTGCTTAAAGCTTTTAAGGGCTTGGATAAAGTTGAAGCCTCAACTCAAGCACCTTAGTAATCTTCTTCTACATTAGCTTTACATTTCATTTTTATTGAGAGGATTGATTCAATTGTTAAAAAAAATTGGAATTTTGTAAATAAATTTACCTTATTACTTACTCCTTGTCAAAGGATGATTTATAGTGGAAACTCACGAGGGCGATACACTAGACGTGGCACACATGCACTCCATAGTATTTGTACATGCGACTTAGTTACATCAGTGAGTAGGAGAATAACATTCAATGAAGGTACTGCTAGGATCATTCCTTGAACATGTTCTTACCATCATCCTCTTAGCCTCTAGGCTCAGCCAAATAATCATCCAAAGCTTGTTGCGAGACTTTCTAGTCTTTTGTTGCTTGGCAAAGCCATATGGTTTTCAGAAATGCTTGGCCAATAATCATCCAAACTGTCGTTCAGAACCGTGGCCAAGTCCTCATGGATGCAAGCAGGCAAGGGGGTCTTAAGCATGTTGGTTTCCAACCAGCGTTCTATATGCAGAATTAGGTAGCATGATTGTAGAATTTGAGAAGCAAGCATTCAGAGGGAGACTTGAAAGATATAACATGATCATTATTCTAGAGTTTTTACATTCTTTGGAGAAGATGAAGGGCTGAAAAGTTTATATGATGGCCAAAGTAACCTTAATTGGGAACTGCTTGTTTTGGAGTTCCAGAGGCTCAAGGCAAGGTTAATGTTGGCCATTGGAAGGGCATGCAAACTAATCCACTCCATGCATTCATACGAATCTTCCAGAAGCTAGTTGCTCTTCATGACTGTCTTCTAACTGCACAAACTAATAACTGAACATGTGCACTGTGATCTAATTCATACATGCAACTGTCAACTTTGGCACTTTCTTTCTCTCCCTTATTTTATCAATTGAGATTCAACCACTTTCCTTCCATCATAAGGTAGTCTTCCAATCTTGACCAATTACTTCTTATCCATCTCAGGTCCAATTCACAAGATTTACTTTCCACATAGACAACTAAAGCAAAGCACCAGCTGAAGGCAACGCACCGGGCTGCTGACAAAGATTTGTGTCAGATAGATTTGAATAACAAGCACAAAATAAAGTTTAGGTGGCTCAATGCCTTTTGATCACATGGAGCAAAAGATAGATGATCAAAGTTTTTCACATCTTCTGGCTTTATCTGAACACCTTTAGGGCTAATGACATGGTGATGACTCTGCACCATGAATCCGAATGCATCTTATAAATTTGTCCATCTGGATCAAGCAAGAAGGCATCTCTCGCACTAGTAGAGAATTGAGGAGCTTCATCTCATCCAATGGAGGTACTCAACAGCCGCCGCGTAGTTGGAATTCCTCTCAAGAATCTCCAACATGCCTCTGCAACAGATTGCAGAAGATTAACTCTTCATTCGGCTTCGTGTGGCCGTTCACGATACAAGCCAAGTATGTTTCATCTTGTTTCTTTTCCCCCTTGACTGCTTGTTAATTTTTCTATTTATAAACTCTCTTTCAGAAACTCAAAAGGATTTTCTCTTTCTTTTTTTTCAGGAAAGTCTGAACATGTGGTCGACTGGATGAACAAGTTCAGCAAGAAGGCAGAAAGTATTTGTGATCATGGTACTCAACTTAACTAGCTAGTTCAGTTCAGTTCATCTCATGCAATTCAGTTCCATCATTTGTTTTCTGATGTGCATTGCAGTGAGTTTAGGCGCCAACTTTTCAGAAATTCTGAAGGGAAAGTTCAGCCTGGGGGCTAAGATCCTTCAAGCCGGAGGTCTCGAGAGGATCTTTCGGAAGAATTTCTGCGTCGAAAAGGGGGAGAAGTTGAGGAAGGCCTTCCAGTGCTATCTGTACACCACTGCTGGTCCTATTGCAGGGCTGCTCTTCATCTCAAACAAGAAAATTGCATTCCACAGTGACAGATCTCTCAGGCTCACTTCTCCAAAGGGAAACTTGACCAGAGTGCCCTACAAGGTACATGAATTTAATCGATAAATGAAGAAACATGTAAGCAATCATTTAAGATGAATACTGACAGTGATCAAATTGAATTGCTGAGCAGGTTTTGATTCCAGTTGGGAGCATCAAGAGAGCCATACAAAGTGAGAACTCCGAGAAGCCAAGTCAAAAGTACATCCAAGTAGTTACAGTAGATGACTTTGAGTTCTGGTTCATGGGGTTCCTGAGCTACCAGAGATCCTTCAAGTGCTTGAAACAAGCAGTTTCAGATTCTCAAGTTGGATATCTGCAGCTGACTCAGTGATCAAGTGGCCTGAGACTGTACCTTGAATCTTTTCTTCTTTTGGTAGATAGAGTGGAGAGTCTCACAGCTCCTTGTTGTTATGGGACTGAATACCCTTCATTCATCTAGTTTTGTATAAATAGATGGGATGGAGTGTTATTTCACTCTTTCAATGAACAGAGGAATTGACATGGAAACATGAATTGGGGAATCGTATCACTCATGGCCTAAATTAATGAAATTTAACAGGAAACTGTTCTAGACGTTGAGTAAAGTTGCAGATGGAGATTAGCACTTGGTGCAGCATGCTCCAAAAATGCTTTTACACATTTATACGGCCAGTAAGATGGGACCCCTGAAGTAGGGTTTGACATTAAGAAAATTGGTTGATATGATAGTCAAAGTCAAAAAGGAGATCAACTCTCAGGTCGTATCGATATCATGTCGAGATAAGTCCCATGTCATTGACGAATGCTCTGACCAATCGGACCAAAGGGTCGATCCGACACGCTAGGCACATCATTCGGCTAAACCAAACTCTATATTCAAGTATAGCGGCCGAGCATAAGATAAACCCTCGACATAAAGTCCAATCGGGCATATTGTCCGAGCGGATGTTGAATCCCCAACATAAACCAGGTCGCTCAAAGGTTAGTCGGACCTTAGGGGCTCAGCTCCCCATTTCTTCAAATGCAAAGCTCTCAACTTACATCCACCCCACCCAGCGCGGTCGGACTTACGAGATCCAATTCCCCACTTCTCATGAACATAACTCCCAGCATACAGCCGGTTCAACCCCAACGTTGGTCGAACTTATGAGCTCAGCTCCCCATATGAGCATGACTCCTAGTCTATAGCTGGTTGGTCTAGAGCCGATCAGACTCTCTCTAGGAGACAGTATCATCAGAGAATCGTAACAACCTGTTAAGGAATATGTCATTATTCTAACATATAGATGCAACAAAATCTTCTTTCAACCATGGAGAAGCTATCGTACATCCTTAACTGTTTGACATATTCTGACACTAGACATTTTCTACCACTTCATTAACTATAAAGGCTATGAGGGGCGGTATAAAAAGGGCAGTCATCTCCGTTGTCTAAGTACGCGCATGAAGGCATACGCATCCGCATACTCGCGCATTTATACTATTGTTCTACTGTTCATCATCTCTTCTACTTTTCGCGCGACTATTATACTGACTTGAGCGTCGAAGTGTCTACGCCAGGAACCCCTCCTTGGTTCTTGCTCTAGCGCTCCCCTTTGCTCTCTTTGTGGTGTGAGCATCAAGGAGTGCCAAGAAGGAGTATTAGATGTCATCTCTTCTCTAACTCAGAGTTTTCTCTCAGTCGACAACAAAGTCATCTGCCTAGCGTGTCATCTTCACCGCTTTCAAATAAGATCAAATTTGACATCGTTTATGGGAACTTCACCTAAATTTGAAGCGCAGAGATAGAAGAAGTTAGATGACTTACTACAATTACCATGTCGCAAGAGGATTTGGAGTTAGTGATATCTTTCCGAGCGCAGAAGTTGGTACAACAACAACAACAAGTAGCCGCATATCACTTACCACATGTCTCGGCTGTGTCGATGGCAAACCCTCACACTAAACTAGGGACCCGAGTGGAAAGCCAAACTGGGTTCCAACCAATTCATCCAACGGCTAGCTTCGTGCAACCACCTGTTCAACCAATCGACCTTCCACCCGTGACGCCTTCCCCGATTGCATATCACCGGACACTGTTCCACACTCCATTCGATGAAATGGGCCGAATAGAGAGGCATCAAGTGTCATCTTTTGGAGATGCACCTGTCTGGGACCCACCAAAGGGGAAGGCGCATGTCCTAAATGGTTCTCTCGAACGGATGAGTATATCGTTCTCACAAGAAATCTTAGAGGACAAGCTGCAAGCCACTTCCGCCCTTTGACAATCGGAGAATACGGAGGAGTGACTGACTCTGAAGATCATCTACTTAGATTTGAAAACACAATCTTCCTTCATCAATACATGGATGTTGTTAAGTGTTGAGTATTTCTTACCACTCTTTTCGGCTCGATACAAAGATGGTTCAGCCAGCCCCCAGCTGAGTCCATTTGCTTCTTCAAAGATTTTCGCAAAGCCTTCTTGCACCACGTTGCCAGCAGCAGGAGATATCAGAAGATCAACCTGAGCCTGTTTATACTTTAGCAAGGGGCCAAAGAATCCCTGCGAGTATACATCAAACGATTCAACCAAGTGGCACTAAATGCTCTGTCCACCACTTTCAAAATATTAATAAGCACATTCTCCCAAGGCCTTTTAGAAGGAGAATTTTTCCAAGTCCTCGTCAAAAATCCCTCAAAGGACATTGACAATCTGCTGGAGAAAGCGGTCAAATACATTAATGTAGAGGAAGCTTAGGTTACTCAAAAGGAGACAACTGTCTCAACTCCGATCGGCCAAGCTAGTCGAAAACCGCTACCACCTCTAGAGCGCCCCAAAGACTCCAGCCTGAATCTTTTGCCAATCCGGAAAGAAAGGGCAGTGCAGGAAGTAGATTAGTCATCGCCTAAAAGACATAGACATTTTTGTGACCACCATTAATCTCCTCATCATAATACCATTGAGTGACATCAGTATGCCAAGAGGCTTCGTCGAACGGCCGAGTCAAGAGAAGTGAATAAAGGATCATCCTCGTCCTCCTCTTGAGAATCTCCTTTAAGAACATAGTAAGAAGAGTCTGACAGATGCTCAAACCAAATAGCGGATTGACAAATTTGAGGATCAAAACATCTGAGCGGCATCTTCACGTGAAGTCTCATCCTAAACAAAACGTTGATCAACAATAATTAAAAGGAACAACACCCAACTGGCAAGTCAAATCTGATCGACGAAAGTCAAAATAGGCGTCCGACTAGAAAGCCCAAAGGACCAAAATTTTAAATCAATCGATAGTGTTGGAACAACTCCAGTTGTAGGAATGCCCTGATAGCAGCTCTGCCATGCCACTTGGCTCATCCATCCCCGCTCGATGGATTAGGATTATCAGCTCAAGCCATCTCAAAATAAGTATGAACTTAAGTTTTTAAATTTAAATTCTAGAATATCTCCTTATCAAACAGGAAGTCCAGATCTCCAGGGCATCTGGGTCATACACCATGCCCCTAGTTCTCCAAGGCATTCGGGTCATACACCATGCCTCCTCAATTCTCTAGGGCATCCAGGTCATACACTGTGCTCCTAGTTCTCCAAGATATTAGGGGCATACACTGTACCTCTTCAGTTCTCTAGGGCATCTGGGTCATACATCGTGCCCTAGCTCTCTAAGGCATTTGGGTCATACAGCTTGCCTCCTCAGTTTTCCAAGACATTCGGGTTATACACAATGCCTCCTCAGTTCTTCAGGGCATTCAGGTCATACACCATGCCCTCATCTCTCCAAGGTATTCAGATCATACACCGTGCCTCCCCAGTTCTCCAAGGTATTCAGGCCATACATTGTGCCCCCAGCTCTCTATAATATTTGGGTCATACATTGTGCTTCCTCAATTCTCTAGGGCATTCGGATCATATATCGTGCTCCCAGTTTTTCAAGGTATCTGAGTCATACACAATGCTTCCTCAATTCTCTAAGGCGTCCGGGTTATACATTGTTCCCAGTTCTCCAAGGCATTCAGATTATACACCGTGCCTCCTCAGTTCTCCAAGGCATCCGGGTCATACACCATGCCCCAACTCTCCAAGGAATTCAGGTCATATATCATACCTCTCCAGTTATCTAAGACAATCGGGTCATAAACCGCACCTTCCTAATTATTTAAGACATTCGGGTCATACACCATTCCTCCTAAGTTCTCCACCATTCATCCTCAACTCTCCAGGTCATACACCATGCCCCCAACTCTTAAGGCATTGGGGTCATATATCATGCCTCTCCAACTCTCCAAGACATTCGAGTCATACACCGTGCCTACAATATCAAATCTCAGACTCTTATGTCGTTCGGTCGAATTATAAACGAGCTTGCCCTCACGTCTGTTCCAAACTCTCATGTCTCTCGGCCGAGTTATAAGCAAGCCTACCCTGGCTCCTATTCTAGATTCTCATCCTGCCCCGCCGAGCTATAATTGAGCCTACCCTCGTGCCCGTTCTAGACTCTCGTTCCACTCAGCCGAGTTATAAGCGAGTTTGCCCTTGCGCTTGTTCCAGACTCTCTTGCCGCTTGGCTGAGTTATAAGCGAGTCTTTCCTTGAACATATCCCAGACTCTTGTGCCACTTGGCCAAGTTATAAGTAAGTCTGTCCTCGCACCTATTCTAAAATCTTATACCGCTCAGTTGAGTTATAAACAAGTCTACCCTTGCGCTTGTTCCAGACTCTTATGTCGCCTGACCGAGTTATAAGTGAACCTTCCTCACTCCCATTTTAGACTCTTGTGCTGCTCGGCCGAGTTATAAGTCAACCTGCTGATGACCATCATTTGTTCACATTATTTAAGATCCTATACTTGAGTTTTTAAGTTAATTATGTGTTAAATCTACATTTATATCATGTTTCATGAGTTAAACTTATTTTTGGGCTTTAATGCAATATATAATTTATTTGTGAAAGTTGTTGGGTTGTAAGGTTGCAAATAAAGTCCCACATTGAAAATACATAGGAAAAATCATAGATTTATAAGGGAAAGATATCGCTATTGGTATGAGACCTTTTAGGTATAGCTCAAAAGTAAAACCATGAGGGCTTAGGCCCAAGGTGCACAATATCATACCATTGTAGATATATAAATTCTTTTTGGTCCAATAATTAGTATCAACGTCTAGATTACCAGAATATCTAACCGCCGACTGTACATAAGAGTTATGGTCTAATTAAGCCATGTGAGTAGAATATTGACCTCGAACAAAGGAATTAGGGGCTCCTATGTCTGAAGCAAGAGGACCAGACACCAGGCAAGAAGTCCTAGTTGCGGCTAGGTAAGGAAGTCCTAGTAGGTCGGGTGGACCGAGGGGCAGAAAGACTTGATGGGTCGAGAATCAAACGCGGGAAGCCCGTGGTCCTTCATTTGAGGGGGGATTGTTGGGTTATAAGGTTGCAAATAAAGTCGCACATTGAAAATACATGGGAAATATTGTATATTTATAAGGGAAAAATATCTCCATTGGTACGAGACCTTTTGGGTAGAGCCCAAGAGAAAAACTATGAGGGCTTATGCCCAAAGTGAAAAATATCATACTATTATGGTGATATCTAAATTCCTTTTGGTCCAATATAATTATGGTTAATCATTTAAATATGGTCTTTGTAGGTAATAAAGGAGCCATGGACTCAAGTCATATCAATCCAAATTGGGCTCAATTATGATATTAATTGGGGAGATTAAGTTTTGAAGCAATCTAAGTCGTCCATTCATGATTTGAGGAGATATAGGCCATGCATCACGATCTGGTCCATCCAAGTCAAAGGAAAGTAGATCCTATCAATAGATTAAGATCTAAAACCTTTGAACCATATCTGAACTGATCCAATCGTTGATTAAGATCCGGAAAAATCTCAGTCATCCACCCAAATCTGAGATTAGATTAAAATTCCGTGAGAAGCTACAGTGTAGGGGCCTTCATCAATTTGCTATAGTGGGCGCGAAGCAGAGGAGATCGAGATCAGGATCATTTTCTACTTTCCACCTCCGATCATCACCGAAGCTCCATCCACCACCTAGGGGTTAAGGTTTTTTCTTACCTCGTCCACTCCATCAAGCTTCAGTGATCCATCATCTCCACCATTGGGATCGTGATTCACGGGCGTGAAGAGGAGACGGGTAAGCAGAGAAAGGAAGAAGATGACTAGATTTCTAAGCTGAGGTTTTCGTCCATCTCCGGCGATATACTTTCCATGAAGGGCTTTTTCTTTCAACTCTAGTGATTTTCCCGGTGACGTCGCTTGTTCTTCGATCACCATCGCTGAAATGCATCCATCTCACATCCATCTTAATCAGACTATCCATTCGACGCCAATCTTCATCACCGAGCGTTCTTTCTAGCTAATCCATTCTGATACAAGTTAGGGGAAACTCTAGCTTGATCTGTGAGCATCATTCTAATCTCCATGTTTCCCTATTATTCATCTATTTTTATGCAATGGAGTTGTTGATAAATGTTTGGTTTGATCCCTCATGCATTTGTATTTGAATTTGTTTTACTATTGGTTTTTGCTGATTTGCATTTTAGTGACTTAAATATTACTGCTCTTGTTTGATTTCTATTTTGCAGTAGCTTAGGCTAGTCTAGATGTCTTGTTCTTTCATTAGTTCTTATTTGTTGCAATAGGATTGATCCAATTTCGGTTACGTTTATGATACAATAGTCATGCATTCAAGTTGCTTCAATTTCCTTAAAATCTTGTTTACATAGCATTGTTGGTTAGATAAGATGTTGCATGAAGATTATGTTTGCCCTCATTCATAAATAATTGTAATCCTAAGATTAGAATTCACCTACTACATTCCTTGTGAAATACGATCCGAGTTGTCCTATATGTTGGGTCACTTCGGAGCTAGAGGGGGGTGAATAACTCGTAGCGCTCGTTCGATTGCTTCGTAGATGATGATGTGCAACGGAATAAACTCGAAGCCAAGCTCTCCAATGCTAACAAGTAGATTTACTTGGTATCCACATCAAAAAGAGGTGACTAATCTAAGGATCCACACACATAAGTACTTTTCACTAAGAAAGAAACTCCTTCTCGGATAAAATCAGAGGTGGAGAAACCTCGTACAATACTCTCACAATAAGATACAACACACGCAAGAAAAAAATACACAAGAATACAAATAAAACCTTCTTCTTGCTTGATATTGTTGATGTAGATTGCCTCTTGAACCCTAGAAGTGCAACAACACTTGTCCCCAAGAGCCTCTAAGAACTGGCATGAAGAGATGTGAGCTCAGTGAAGAATATCGGGAGAAGTCTGCGGAGAAAAAAACTCGCCAACGGCTTTATACTCTGCTCTCCTAGGCCTCTCAATCGATTGGGTCTGCTCTCAATTGATTGTCACATTAGATCAGCATAATCGCAGTCGTCCAAACCTCGCTACCTGTGCAATGGTCATATCCCAATCGATCGGTTGATCTATTAGGGAGGCTTGAATCGATCGACCGATCAATTCAGAGTACCTCTGTGCTCTTCGCTAGAAATACCCGGAATCGATTGACCGATCGATTCAGGCTTCCTTGCAACCTCATGAGAAATCTAACCCTAATCGATCGATTGATCAATTGGCGGTACCCAATCGATCGGCTAATCAATTGGGAACCTCTCTATGCTCACGAGAATGTCTCTCAATCGATCGGCCGATCGATTGGGCCCCTTTTTCTAGCAACACTCTCCCAATCAATTGACTGATCGATTGAGCTCTCGTTCAATTGATCTCCTGATCAACTTGACCAACCCTATCTTGTCTAACTCAAGTCTAAGGTTCTCAAACCCCCAACATCCAGTCAACCTTGATCTGTTGGCACTTCGTCATCAAGTGTTCGGTCAATCCTTTGACCCACTTGAATTTTTTTTCGTGCCAAGTGTCCAATCCTCCTAGACCCACCTAGATTTTCATGTGTTTGGCTTCACTCACTAGGACTTTCTTAATGCCTAGCTTCACTCACTAGGGCTTTCACCTGGCGTCACTCACCAGGATTTCCATCTGCCTAGCTTCACTCACTAGGGCTTTCATCTGGCTTCACTCACCAAGATTTTCCATCTGCCTAGCTTCACTCACTAGGTCTTTCACCTAGCTTCACTCACCAGGACTTTCCCATCAATTGTCGGTCAAGACTAACCCACTTGGATTTTCATCTTCTGTCAACCTTCCCGTTGGATTTCCCAATCAAGTATCCGATCAACCTTGACTTACTTAACTCTTCTTCATATTAAACTGGTCAACCTTGACTAATCTCCCCAAACGGACGATTGCTCCTGCAATCTCCATATATTGTCAAAACAATTTTCATATATTGTCAAATATCAAAACTCGCATATTACGACTCAAGCTTGAGCAAATTCAAGCTTAGTCAACCTTGACCTAGGAAAATTGCACAAACACTATACTATATTAGTGTTATTTTATTTGTGCTCATTTCATGAAAAAATTAGGTTTATCAAATTTGGCATTGTTGCTGGGGAATGTTAATAGTGTTTGATAATTTTAGCACTGGTTTCTATTTTTACATAGTTTTTTTTAAAAAAAAATATGTTGTTGAATGCTTTAATGTTTAGATATTTATGTCTTTGATTTTATATTTTATTATGCCTTCTGATCTTGTTTATTAGTGTTTTAGTGTATGAACAGAAAATTTATTTCACCATAGATCCATATTATCAGTATTTTGAAAGTATGATGGAGAGTCAGTACTATCAGCCTAAGCAACCTCAATACTACCATCCTGAACCCGATTATTATCAGCCTTCGACTCAATATTATTTGCTTGAATCTCAATACTAGCCACCCATAGAGTAACAAAATAGGTATGAGTCATTTCTAAATATCTACAGTTCTAATTTAGTGGATAATTTATATTTTAGGTATGAGGATGCACAAGGGCAATTTATGAGTCATATCTAACATTTTAGAAGCCACAGAAATTTCATGATGATTATATGTCTACCTATTCACATCCAATCCTGCAAAGTGAGCCAGCTCCTTGGGGGGCATTCCAGGACTATAGTGCTACTTATAGTCAAATGAAGACATCATTGCAGGAAACTAAAGAACTCCAGCAATAGCTAGCAGTACAAATGCAACAATAAATGATCTATAGTTACCGGACTCAACAACGAGTTAATGTAGCATGTCAGGCTTTATAGATACAATTGGATAAACTCACAACAAATATCGCCTAGCGACAAGCACAATTATCTAGTGAGGAGATGGATTGTAGAGCTTGTGACAACCCTGATCCTAATTCTAAAGCTCTATAAGACTCCTCTGATTTTGTGTGTTGTGATGATATAGTTGTAGTTGATCCGAACTCTGATAACATTATTATTGTTGCAGATATTGTTGATGCGGGTATTGTTAGTGATGTTGAGGAGGCAACTGAGTTTTATTATGCATTTGTTGATGAGGAAAGTGTAGGTACTTGCACGGTGGAAGCAATACTCCAGGAATCACCTTTTTTAGTTGTACCATCACCTGAACCAGAGCTTGATGATGAGAGTGTAGGAACTTATGCTGTGGAGAGAAACCCCCAAGAATCACTTTCTCTAGTTGTACATTCACCTGAGCTAGAGCTTAAGCCAAAGCCATTACCTAATTAGGATGAGGCGATATTCATTGCTCTAGGTACATTCCAACATGACAACGTTAGTATCTCTTGTGATCTTTTACAAAATTTTATAGAGGTACGTAAGATTGATTTTATTAGATGTGATGCATTTCTCAATACATTTTATGTGAAGATTGATTGTATTTCATTTCTTTCTTACCCTGCATGTGTGCGAGAGTTGCTATATTTTCTTGGCCCTGCAGGTCCAACAAAAATCAAGTTTCTGGAATGGATACTCTAACTGAACCTGCTCCGACCTCTAGGAAGAATTTTTCAAGAGTACATTGTGGGAAAAGAGGTGTTCACCTCAACGTATAGCATTCCACTTCCAGAGTGGATTTTGCACTTTAACCAACTTCAACCACTAGGAAGAACCATTTCATTATCGGTGTGGATTCTACTACTGAATTGCTTATAGTTATCTGGAATAAAGGGGAGTTTGTTCTTTATTTTTCTTTTTATGTATACTTTTTTTACTTTCACACTTTACTTTCATATATTGCTTTCATACTTTGCACTTTGTTTGGTCTAAATAGCATTTGGTTTTGAAAAAAATTCTCCATTTGTGTTTTAGTAATACCTTGAGAATCGTAAAAGTTTTTTAAGTTTAACCTTCAATTTTTAGGTCAATGGATATGATTGAATGCTTACTTGCATGCTATTGGTTAGTGTGGTGGTGGATTCTATTTTAATTAATTGAGTTTGATTGCCAATATTACCTAGAGAGGACTACTATATGCCTATACTTTATTCTCTTTTTGTGTGATAGAGCACTCATGACAATTGAACTCTAGAACTTGCTTTGCTTCATTTTGAAATCACAATAACATTTATATGCATGAACATGATGAAGGATATTTCTTTCCTATTCTTTGATTTATATTCCCATTCTTTGAATTCTTTTCCTTTTGAACTCTAATTAAATAAATCTTTTGTCACTATACATTGCTTTCATTCGATTGAGAGTTTTGGTTGAATTCTTGATGAGTTATATTACCGAGATGGACAAAGGTTTAAATAGGGGGTGAATTACATATGCTTAATGTACATAGATGCTTCCTATTTTAAGTGTGGGGGGTAAACATATTCGGTTTGAATGAGATTGTTCAAGTGTGGTTGAGTTATCAACAAGACAAATGTTGTAAAAATAGATTTTCCAGATTCAAAGAAAGAAGCAAGGGTGGAGTTGATTTCAAAAGTATGGAATGGGAAATTAGGGAGTGGTCGGCTGTTAAAGTTTGAATAGTTCCTCAATCAAAATTATTTGTATTGAAGCACTATATTTTGTTGATCAGAGGGCAATGGTGTTCTGTTTTCCATGAAGCTGACATTTTTAAGCCATTGAAAAAAAAGAAAAAAAAAATAGCTAGCTGAATTGGAAGAAAAAAGAAGACAGTAGGTTAGCAGGAGTTAACTTGGTTGAGTGTTAAGCCTAGAAGATCTTAAGAGTGGAGGTGTCATTAGTGAAGCCATTGAGGGGTCTCAAGTTAAACAAAAATTGACTTCCAGATTTAATAGTTTTTTAAATGTTGTTGGAAATGTAGTTTATCAGATTTTTAAGAATTCAGCAGACTTAAAAGTTTCCAGTGGATTCAACCGAGATTTTTATGTTGCAACTTCCTTAAAACATATGTTTGAAACTTGTTAAATTGAATAATTAAAGAACTGTAATTCTAGATTTGTTGAGCAGAGTTATTGAATTCTACTATTGAACTCGCCAAACTGGAACTTGTTTATTTCCCTGGTTGTTATTGTTGTTGAAGAAATTGATTTGACATTTTGAGGGAGCCCAACATTTGTGGTGAGGTCAAAATAATTCTTTCAATGAAGCATACTTGGTAGATACTGGAACCATTCATTATCCAGAATTGAAATATAGTAAAATGCATTATAGGGAAGAAACTTGAAGGAACTATTGCGTATCAAGTTGTTTATAGGTTTTTAATTAGAAATTAAGCTCAAGTGAATCTTTTGGGCTTTAATTGTCATTTGTTATACTATTCCTCTGAAAGTACTAGAATTTCCAAACTCTGAACTTCCAAGAATCAGAGTTCTGAAACTAAACCTATGGAATCTGATTCTAAAATGCAGAAATTAGAATTGTTTGAAAAGGAATGTGGGAAATAGTTGCTTCTTTATCTAAACATTTTTTTGTAAGCTTCTGATAAACCAGAGATAAAGTGGAGCACTTGATTTTCCACTACCATTTGGGTTCCTAATCTCCTCAAGCCTTCCAAAGCATGCAACTATAATGGATATGAATTCTGAAAATTGCTAAGCTTATTTCAGTGCTGAAACCAGTGAATTAGCATGCTTTATAAGAGGTCTACATGGATTATATTTCTGGGAAGTACTATGAATGCTGAAATGATGCGCAAGGAGTTCGAGATTCTATCAAAAACAGATAGTATGACACCAAGTCTTTGCTGCTGAAAAGGTTTTAGAAAAAAAAAATTGAAAACTCCTTTGAATCTGATTTTTTTAGGAAGTTGCTGAAGTTGCCAGAATTTGTATTCTGGATTGCAGTGCAGAAATTGAGAACGATACTAATATGTAGGAGTGAGCATCCTGTTAATTCGATATATTGGTATTAATTTTGTATAATTTTTTTTATTATTTTAAAACAAATTTAGTTAATTCGGTGTTAACCGAAATAATCAATTTTTAATTTAATCTGATTGATTCAGTTTTAGTAAAACTTTAATTTGATTTGGTTAGCGAATATTAAATTGGTTTTCGGTTAATTCAGTTAATTTATGACCCGAATTAATTGAATGCTCACCCCTACCAATATGACATGTTCCACCATTGTCTTCGTGTATTTAGCTTCATTAAATATGTATGCATTAAATGGTCTTCTTCTTTCATGTTGCCTACTCATAAATGCTTTGATACTCTATTGTTGAACTTGGGAACTAATAGGTTTGTGTTTACAACACCTAATGCATCTGTAGTGTGGTTTGTAGGAATTAATTTGTTGGTTTACTTGAGATACATCTTAAGTTGAGAAGATCATGGGAGTATAGATGTCATTATGTAAGTCATTGTGGAGTTTGAAGTTCATAAGGAAATTATGAACCAAAATTGACAGGAATTTAGAATTCTGTAACTTGGCATCTGAAATCTCTGCATGCCAAATCTTCATGTTATTTCTGATCAGCAATAGCTTCAAGTTAAACTCCTGTTAGCCTAGCATCAAATATTAACCTTTGATGAGCTGAAATCTTGATGATATAAGCTGAATTTACTTCAACTCTCAAATGCTGAAACTTAATCCATCAAGTTGAATTTGTTTGTGCTGTTGAAAAGTTGAGTTGTAATTCTGGAAGTAAAGTGTTGGAATTTGTTAGTTGAGCGACTAATGTTTGTGATGATTCGAAACCTTTCTACCAGTGAAGTGTACTTGATAAATATAGGGTACAATGTGCTATCTGGAATTGGAAAGATGGGAAAATAAAGAAAAGAAACTAAAGAAATTATTTTGTGCCAAAGTCAACTGCAGTTCCTTATTAGAAACAACCTTAAATGAACATGTTGCAGTTTTGATGTAGAAGGAAGGAATTTCTGGTTCAAGAAACTAGGATAGCACAAGGAAAGTGTACCAAGCTAAAGGGATAGCGTGCCAAATTCTTTGGGTAGTTGTCCAATTGAAGAAGAGCTTGACTAAATTTTTTATTTTGCCAATAACAATGGTGTTCTTCACCCTCCAAGTGCTCATGACCTATGAGCATCGAATTGGGAACTCATCAGGTTTATTCTTCCAATACTCTCACTTTCTCATTAATTTTTTTTTCCCTTATCCATTTTGTTTACTTCACTTAGTATCTTTTTGACTCCATTTAAATTCATAATAAATCCTTTTAACTCATGCTATGCTATGTTTTTATAGTGATAGAGAAATAGAAAATGAGCAAGCTTATGGTAGTAAAGTATTGCGAGTTGTATTGAATGAGCTCCACTTATACACATGATTGTGAGAGTTAGAGTAGGTACATTTATCCAATGAGATTGCATCTTGCTTAGTTATTTCAAATGGATTAAAATCACCATGCTTATTGATTATTGTAGGGAATATATTCATGATTGTTTTGATCTTTAGATGATCTTAGTTAATTACCTTTTATGATCTTCTAAGTATTGTTAGAAAATTATATGGGAGATGAATTTTAGTTGTTTCTTTGTTCTATTTGCTTGTCCGGGATGTGCAATAATAAGTGTGGGAGATTTGATAACCATCATTTTGTCACATGCTTTAGGATCATATACTTGAGTATTTGAGTTAATTGTGTGTCAAATCGACATGTATATCATGTTTCACGAGTTAGACTTATTTTTATACTTTAATGCAATATATAATTTATTTGTGGAATTATGGTTAATCATTTGAATGTGGTCTTTGTAGGCAATGAAGGGGCCATAGACTCAAGTCAGATCAATCCAAATTATGCTCAATTTTGAGATTAATTGGGGAGATCAAGCTCTGAAGTAATCTAAGTCATCCATTTGAGATCCAAGAAGATCTAGGTCATCTATCATGATCTGATCCATCCAAGTTAAAGGAAAGTAGATCCGAGTCATAGATCAAAATCTGAAGCCTTTGAACCAAATCTGAACCGATCTGACCGTTGATTAAGATCTAGAAGAATCTCTACCATCCGCCCAAATCTGAGATCAGATTTAAATTCCATGAGAAGCTACAGTGTGTGGGCCTTTGTCAATTTGCTACAATGGCCGCGAAGCAGAGGAGATTGAGATAGGTGTCATTTTCCACCTTCTACCTTCGATCATCGCCGGAGCTCCATCCACCACGTAGGGATTAAGGGTTTTTTTCCTACTTTGTCCACTCCATCATCTCCACAATTGGGATCACAATTCATGAGTGTGAAGAGGAGACAAGCAGAGGTGGTGCAAGGAAGAAGACGACTGGCGATTTCTGAGTTGATGTCTACATCCATCTCCAACGATCTACTTTCCGTGGAGTGAAGGGCTTTTTGTTCCAACTCTAGTGATTTTCCTAGTGATGTCACTTCTTCTTCGATCACCATCGTTGGAATGCATCCATCCCGTGCCCATCTTCATCAATTTGAGCTACAGTGATTGACAGAGCTACAAATTGGGGTTTACCATTCCCTTCAGAATTCTATTTCCATCAGCCCATCCATTCCGCATTAGTCTTCAGCAGATCATCCATGCAATGCGGATCTTCATCTCCGAGCATTCTTCCTAATTGATCCATTATGATACAAGTTAGGAAAAACCCTAGCTTGATTTGTGAGCATCATTCTGATCTTCATGTTTCTATATTGTTCATCTATTTTCATGCAATTGAGTTGTTGATAGATGTTTGATTTGATCCCTCATGCATTTGTATTTGAATTTGTTTGACTATTGGTTTTCATTGATTTGCATTTTAGTGACTTAAACATTACTGCTCATGTTCGATTTCTATTTTGCAGTAGCTTAGGCTAGTGTAGATGTATTGTTCTTTCATTAGTTCTTATTTGTTGCAATAGGATTGATCCAATTTCACTTATGTTTGTGATACAATAGTCATGCATTCAAGTTAGTTTAATTTCCTTAAAATCTTGTTTATATAGCATTGTTGGTTAGATAAGATATTGCATGAAGATTAGGTTTGATTAGATTGCACAGTTCATATTTCCATGAATTGCTTGTGTTCATAGTTTAGTTGTTTACCTTTCTGTTAGTTGCATTTAATTCCATTCTTGTTTCTTAGCCCTAGCAATTGCAATAACGAAAACCCAACCCCCCATTCATAAATAAATGTAATCCTAAGATTAGAATTCACCTGCTACATTCCTTGTGAAATATGATCTGAGTTGTCCTATACTACATTAGTGTAGAAAGGAGTTTCAGCATTTTATTTATACCCATTTCATGAAAAAATTGGGTTTATCACCTGCCCTCGCGCCTATTCTAGACTCTTGTACCGCTTGACCAAGTTATAAGTGAGTCTACCCTCATGCCTGTCCTAGATTCTTGTGCCACTCGGACCGAGTTATAAGAGAGTCTGCCCTCGTGCATGTCCTAGACTCTCACGTCGTTCGGTCGAGTTATAAGCGAGCTTATTTGCACGCCTATTCCAAACTCTAGTATTGCTTGACCAAGTTAAAAACGAGCGTGTTCTCGCGCCTGTTCCAGACCCTCGTGTCGCTCGGACAAGTTATAAGTGAGCATGCCCTCATGCCTGTCCTAGACTCTCATGCCGTTTGACCGAGTTATAAGCGAGTCTGCCCTCGCGCCTATTATAGACTCTCGTGCCACTTGGCCAAGTTATAAGCGAGCCTGCCCACGTGGCTATTTCAGAATCTCATGCCAGTCAACAAAGTTATAAGTGAGCTTGCCCTCACACCTATTCCAGACTCTCGTGCTGCTCGACCAACTTATAAGCGAGTTTGCCATCGCGCCTATTATAGACTCTCGTGCTACTCAACCGAGTTATAAGTGAACCTACCTTTGCGTCTGTTCTAGACTCTCATATCATCCAACCGAGTTATAAGAGAACCTACCCTCATGCCTATTCTAGACTCTTGTGTTACTCAACCTAGTTATAAGCGAGTATGCCCTCGCGCCTGTCCCAGACTCTCGTGCCAATTGGCAAAGTTATAAGCGAGTTTGCCCTCGCACCTATCCTAGACTCTCATGCCGTTTAACCGAGTTTGCCCTCGCGTCTATCCCAAACCCTTGTGCCACTAAACTGACTTATAAGCGGGTTTGCTTTTGTGCATGTTCTCAACTCTTACCACAACTACCAACTATTCGGATGGGCAATGCTCCCAACATAAAGCTCAAACGACAGAACTAAAACTGAGTGTTTAAGCCAATAACACTAAAGAACACAAGTGTCTAGTCATTCGAGTTTGCAATCTCCTTCGAAGACTTGAAGGGGAGACTAGTGATACGACGAGTAAGGTGGGACTCCCGAAGTGGGGTTCAACGTCAAGAAAGTTGACTGATGTGGTAGTCAAAGTCAAAACGGGGGTCAATTCTTGGGTTGTATCAATGTCATGCCGAGATAAGTTCAGTGTCACCGATGAGTGCTTTAGCCAATCAGACCAAAGGGTTGATTGGGCATGCTAGGCACATCGTTCAGATGGACCAAACTCTATCAAACTGACATATTGTCCGAGCAAATGTCAAATCCTTAACATAAACCATATCGGCTCAAAGGTCGGTTGGACGTTAGGAGCTCAACTTCTCACTTCTCCAAATGCAAGGCTCTCAACTTATATCCGCCTGGCCCCAGTGTGGTCGAACTTACAGGGTCTTGCTCCCCACTTCTCATGAGTGTAACTCTCAGCATACAACAGGTCGGCCCCAATGCTGGTCGGACTTACAGGCCCAGCTCCCCACATGATCATGGCACCTAATCTATAGCCGGTTGGCCCAGAGCCAGTCAGACTCTCTCTAGGAGACTGCATCGTCTGTTAGGAAATATGACAGTATTCTGACATATATATGCAATGAAGCTTTCTTCCAACTATGGGGAAGCTATCGTACATCCTTCTCTACCCGACATATTCTAACACCAGATATTCTCTGCCACCTCATTAATTGCGGAGGTTATGAGGGGTAGTATAAAAAGGGGTTCTCTCTGTTGGCCAAGTACATGCATGAAGGCATACGTATCTGTATACTCACACATTTACGCTATTGTTCTATTGTTCATTGTCTCCTCCACTTTTCGCTTGACTACTATACTGACTTGAGTGTCGGAATGTCTGCGTCAGGGATCGCCTCCCTGGTTCTTGCTCTAATACTCCCCTTTGCTCTCTTTGCAGTGTGCGTAGGAAGGAGTGCCAAGAAGGAGTGACAATTGTCATCTCTACTCCAACTTAGAGTCTTCCCCCAATCAATGACAAAGTCATCTGCCCAGCGTGTCATCTTCACTGCTTTCAAATAGGATCACACATCTTTTGTTTTCATGATCTACTACACCGCACCATACATGCTCCCACACAATCTATAGTTTTGTATATACATTAATTCAAAATGAGTTAATATCTATCTATTCACCATTTGGTTTCATGCATGAAAGGAGGCTTTTATGATGGTTTTATACTTATTTTTTTAGATGACACCAGGTAACTGAATTTATGCTATTAAATTATACAAGGAGGTTAAATCATGCATAATAGAGGATAAACCATGCATCAATTATTAATCTGCCAACCTTGTTCATCTTCTGCAGGGATGAACCACCCTCCTCCGAGCTCACAAGTGTCTTCATTTACCATGCCCCTATGGGCATAGCTGAGGTGATAAATGAATGGAGATTTGTCACTTGAAATTGAGGGGTCAAACCTTGAGGTTGATGAGGCGTAAATCCTTGCACCTAGTATAATTCACCCTCATCCACTTACCTCCTTAGTCATTGTGATTTATCTCCTTCATGTTGGTCTTGTGGCAAGCCGACGGAGGCGCTGGGGTAAGCGCTTCACTTTTTGCCACAAGTGTCCTCACCAATCTCAGCACCAAATTCCCAAAATAAACACCACCAACATAAGCTCCAAGTGCCTTCATGATCTTCTCTGTTGTTCCTGGAGCCAATATTGAAAGAGGATTAGGAGTAAAATGACACTAGGGAAAGCAAGTAGAGATGATATGAGCTCATAGCACAGGAGTCTGCAGCATGGAAGAAGAGCTCACGACTCTTCATGGCTATGTCGATGCCATTCCATGCGCAATATAATCGAAAGTTCATCTAATCAAAGGCATCAATGTGGTTCACAAGCTTGCGGTCGAACATCTCTTGGGTCATTTTGAGAAGAATTGCACAGCAGTGGAGGAGGCAGCAGACGTTGGAGGGGCCGGTGGCAATCCTACCATTGTGTAGCAGAAGCTTGAGACCAGCTCAAAGCCACGGGGACCTCCATTATCCTTAGTCCTTGCCCTTTGTTGGGCTTTTAAATAGGGATGATTTTGAGCATAGACCGGAGTGTGCATAAATTGTGTTTCTAATTTACTTAATAAGCTAATCAGGAGGAAGGCCATCTACCTTCCCGATAGTCGATAGAAGTCCAAACATTTCACATTTCATTGTGTTTCACTCCATTAGTAATCTCATTTCCATTCTGTTCCGTTCTAATTTATCTATACAACCTAACACACTTGCGTTTCTATTAATTTTAAAACCTTGTTAAATGGGGTAAAATAAAACTAAATTTTTCTACAAGAGATGATAGGGACCATATAACAAAACTTTCAAAGAGAGCCTTATCAGTGAATATTCTGATCAAATGCCGTAGATGATTAAGTCATCAGTCAACGAATGATACAACTCTTGTGTTCTCCAGAGCTTGCTAGTGTGGATGACGGGGATGGATCTAGGTGAGGGCCGAAGGGGGTTGAAGTGCTCGCCAAGATTTGCCGGAGAAGGACCCAAGGAGGAGTCCGTGACATGAGAAGTTCGGCCTCTGATAGTCAAAGAGGAGGTCAATGGAGAGTGGTGGAGACCAGACGGTGGCTCTTTTAGATCTCTCAGGTGGCGATCGGGACGAGGAGGATCAGGAGGTCATCGGACTGGCCAAGTGGAGTTGGATCGAGTCGAAGAAGCTGTGGCAGATCGTCGGCCTGGCCATCTTCAGCAAGGTCTCCCTTTACAGCATAAACATCATAATGCATGCCTTCGTTGGCCACCTCGGCGACCTCGAGCTCGCCTCTCCATCTCCTTCGTTGGCCACCTCGGCGACCTCGAGCTCACCTCCATCTCCATCGCCGCAAGGAATTTTGGCGACAGAAGCGCAAGCAGAAGAAGGTTTTCATCTATTTTTTTTTATAAATAAAATACATATGCCTCACTTTACTTGCAAACTAAAAGATTCAGCCCAAGCCTAATAGGTCATCTATTTTTTTTTCTTCGTTGCACTTGGCTGCTCTCCCTCTTCGTGATTCCGCCTCACTCCTTAGCTCTTCGTTCGTTGCACTTGCCACCGCCTGTTCATCATCCGTCGTTCGCGGTTTGTCATCCGCTGTCCGTCAGTTCGTCGCCCGCCAACTGCAGCATCCACCCACTAGGTCCGCCGCCTCCTTCTCTCGTTTTTTCCTCTACTTTTGTTTTTTTCTTGTGTTGATTAATTGATTAGTCATTGGATTGCGTGTGACTTTGTTCTCTTGATCTCTTCTATTTTAAATTATTCTATTGACTATCAACTACCAAGTACCAAGTATGAAAATCAATATTATTCAATGCTATTCGAGATAAATAGTAAATTCATTGTGTTGTTTTCTCATCTTCTCGCTTATTTTACGGAGTTATTGTCTTATTAGGAAGGCCCCCACCAGGCCAAGTATGAAAATAAATATTATTCAGTACTTTTTTATTTCAATTTAAATTAGGGGTTTTAGGGTTAAAATAATTGTGAATATTAATTTAATTACATAATGTATATGACTTTATTTTTAATTATTTATTTATGTAGATTATGGAGAAGTTTTTTAAACCTAAACGTTTTCGTGAGGGTTCTTCCAATGATCCTAATATTAGTGAGGCTGTGGAAATTCAATCTCATGTGGAATTATATTTAAATGATATTGTTAGTGATCTGGGATTACAAAAATCAATTGAAGAGTTTGATATTTCTATTCGAGATCAAGTACGACGAGAGTACTTGACTAGGGGTCGTGTTAACCAATTGAGTATATGTATCCAAAAAGATATTTTGGTAATCAAGAAAGGAGTTTCCAAGATAGTTGGTATAAAATATATACATGGCTAGAATATAGCATATCAAAAGATGCGGCGTTTTGCTTTTGATATTATCTTTTTAAACCATCAAATAAAGGAGGTCGATATAAAGAAGATGCCATTGTAAAAATAGGATTCATTAATTGGAAAAATGCTTTAGAAAAATTTAATTTACATAATGGTGTCGTAGATAGTTGTCACTGATAGGTCCCTTGGCGGCCAGCTAAGGGGGAGGGGGGGGGGTGAAAAGCCCCTTCACAAATCAAGCAAAAAACCTTTCTCAACTTATAACTTAATTAAAATAACACTTGCAAAAACATAGAAGGAAACAAACTAGAAAGACTAGGCTCAGCAGATTTATTTAGTTACAACTGGGGAGGTTGCTAATCCAAGGCAGATTCATGTGGAGAAGCTTCTTTACAGCAATGAACGCACAAAACAACAAAGCTAAACAAAAAAGGAAGTGTGTACAAGTGTTACTAGGATATTTCTTGTTTTTGTTAACTTCTGGGAGCAGGGCTACTTATATAGCCCTGCTCGGGGCGCCTGGAATGAGATAAAATTCTATCCCCGACGCAACGTTGAACCGCCAAGTTGATCTGGATGAGTTTCAGGTTCCGAACGTTCGGAGTCCGGGTGCCCCAGACTGGTTCGGGCGATCGAGCCCCAGAAGTCAAGCTTTTGCTGACTTTTGGCCCAAGCCTCCTTCTTCAGTTCCACTCGCAACGGTCAGGGTCTTCCACTCCGGCTTCGCTCGCTTGGGTGATTTCGGTCATCCGGAATAGGGCTCACCCGAACCCAACTTCCGGCCTCCTCGAGCAAACTTCCACTCCGGTTTCTCATCCCTTGGAATCGCTGCTTGCTTCCTTCTCGTCTGCCATCGTACTCTTCCACAACTTTTCATCCCTCAGACGGCAACGTCTTTTACTCCTCGAGCAATCTTCCGCTCTGACTTCTCATCCCTCAGAAACACCGCACGCTCCATTCTCATCCGTCGATGTACTCTTCCATAGTACCTCATCCCTTAGATGCACCGAGTCTATCAGCTTTCTCCCGTGCCGTCGTTCTCGCTAGCTGCGTCTTTTGCTCGACGTCTTGTACTCCTAAGTTCCTGTACACTTAGACAAAAGGTTAAACACAATATGACCTAACTTAACTTGTTTGATCACATCAAAACTACCTTGGGGTACCAACAATCTCTCCCTTTTTGATGTAAGCAACCCAAGTTAAGTTAGGGTAAACCAACATAAAGTAAAAGCAAAGAATTTACAATTAAGTGTAAAAAATTAAAAAGCAAAGCTACCTTCCCCTAGACTTAATCTTCCCTTCTCCCCCTTTGATCACATAAAAAATGAGGTACTTCAAAAGTCTAAGGGTAACTTGTCAAGAATTTTAAGTCGTTTAAAAAACTCTGAATTTTAAAAGGATGCTTTGCAAAAAACTTGATAACAAAAAGTTTTAAGGTGTTCCAAAAAAAAATTCTAAGTTAAAAAAATTACAAAAAAAATGTTTGAGTTATTATTCTGACATCTATTTAAAGTATTATTTAATCATCATTAAATACTTTATCAGTTAGTCAATTAAATATTTTATTTCATTAATTGGCTTCCAAGCTGTGGCGAGGTACTAGGCCTTATTGGTTATTGGAGAAATAACTTCTTTCCAGACAAAACCTTTTAAAGAAATTAAACATTTAATTTTCTCTCTGAAAGCCCTAAAATAATTTTGAAAATCTTGAAATATTTTCTTAAAAATGTATAGAGCATGCATGTTAACAAAAGAAAAATACATTTTCAAGATTTATAATTTAAAAAAATTCTTATTTAGATAAATAACTCAAAAACTTTTCATAAAAATTTTCTTAGTTAGCAGGGATAACTCTTGCGAAATAATTAAAAATTTTAAATAACAAAATTCAAATGTTACAAAAAAATTGAGATTTTTTTCTATAGATAAATATTTAATTCCTCTCTCTAAAAAAATTGAGATCAAATTAATTTTGAACAATAATTAACTTAGAAGAAATTTTGTAGTAAAAAATTCAATTGTAAAAAAAAATAATACAAGCATGATCTTAGAATCCAAAATAGATTCCTTACTATCGGATTAATAAGAAAATTTTAAGTTTTTGCCAATTCTCTAATTTTCTCATTATGATATTTAAATTTCCATTTTAGTCTATAATAATTTCTAAAGTTCGAAGCAGATAATTTTGAACATGCATAAATTTTTTAAGTTTGTATATGTTCTTTTAACATTTCATTTTCTATTTTTAATTTATCGAAATCCTCTAATCGACAAGTTGTTGTTAGAGTTTCTTTTAACTCATTATTCTCTGTTAATAATTTTCTATTTTCTATTTTTGATTTACAATAATCTTTCGACAAGATTTTGATCAAATTAAACAATTGGTCAGGAGGTAGAGACCGTACCTGACTTTCCTTATCGACTTCTGATGCTCCCCCCTGTAGAGCAGCTTTCCTCGGAGGTTGCTCATTTATGAAGAACTTTCTTTATCTTTAGGTAGATACTCGGCTATGAGAGCAGTTTCGGTAATTTCCTTGTTTTTTGCTTCTGATAACGACTCGGAGTTCATCGAAGAGTTGGATTTGGCTACTTTAAGTTCTTCGTAGAGTTTTAAAAACTTTTCCCAAAGTTCTTTTGAATTCTTGTAATTAATTGTCGATTCTGTCGACATCCTGGGCAGGTAGAACACTCAGAAGGTGGAACTCAGCCTTACTGTTAGCCACGAAGTCATTGCGTTGCTTGTCAGTTCATCGATGCTTCTCGGTTTCTTTTCCTTCTTTGCTTTTGGGCATATCAAAACCATACTTAATTGTTAGAGAAATATTAAAATTGGTTGTAAAATAAACCTTCATTCAACGTCTCCAAAAAGCGAACACCCCCTCGAATACTGGTGAGTAGATGCTAGCTCCGGCCATCGTTTTTGCTTCAATCAGCGGTTAGTCCTCCTGAAACGTCCTGACTCTGATACCACTTGGTAAGACCCTTGGCGGCTGGCTAGAGGGAGGGGGATGAATAACCCCTACACAAATCAAGCAAAAAACCTTTCTCGACTTAAAACTTAATTAAAATAACACTTACAAAAATATAAAAAGAAATAATTTAGAAAGACGAGGCTCGGCAGATTTACTTGGTTACAACTGGGGAGGTTGTTAATCCAAGGCAGATGAAGTCACACTAATTTCTCCTTCAGACGGAGAAACCTTTTTACAACAATAAACGCAAAAAACAACGAACCTAAACATAAAAGGAAGTGTGTACAAGTGTTGCTAGGATATTTCTTATTTTTGTTAGCTTCTGGGAGCTGGGCTGCTTATATAGCCCTGCTCGAGCCGTCTGGAATGAGATAGAATTCTATAACCGATGCAACGGTCAACCGCCACATTGATCTAGATGAGTTTTGGGTTCCGGGCGCTTGGAAGGGTTCTGGGCACTCGGAGTCCGGGCTCCCCGAGCCCCAGAAGTCAGCCTTTTGCTGACTTTTGGTCTAGGCCTCCTTCTTTGGTTCCACTCGCAATGGTATGGGTCTTTCGCTCTGGCCCCGCTCGTTTGGGTGATTTCAGCCATTCGGAATAAGACTCACCCGAACCCAACTTCCATCCTTCTCAAGCAAACTTTCGCTTCGGCTTCTCATCCCTCAGAATCGCTGCTTGCTTTCTTCTCGTCCCCCAACGTACTCTTCCATAGCTTTTTGTCCCTCAGACAGCTGCGTCTTTTGCTCCTCGAATAATTTTTCGCTCCAGTTTCTCGTCCCTCGAAAACACCACACACTCCCTTCTCGTCCACCGGTGCATTCTTCCACAGCACCTCGTCCCTTAGAGGCACCGAGCCTGTCGGCTCTCTCCCGTGCCATCCTTCTCGCTAGCTGTGTCTTTTTCTTGACGTCTTGTGCTCCTAAGTTTCTGTACACTTAGACACAAGGTTAAACACAACATAACATAACTTAACTTGTTTGATCACATCAAAACTACCTTGGGTTACCAACAGTCACAATAATGCTAGAGTACAGTTTGAAACTTTTCAAGATCAAGGACATAGTGTTTCAAATATATTACGAGCACATGGGCAAGATATAGAGGTTTCTTATCGCACCTGTTTAACAATAAAGTTGGATGTGTTGGATTGAGATGCGCTAGAGGGGGGGGGAATAGCGCTCGTGACTTTCACTTTTCGTATTCAGAAAACTTACGAGTAAAAGCAGCGGAATAATAAATAACATAACACAGAAGGACCCAAGTATTTTTTACTTGGTTCGGAGCCTTGGGCGACTCCTACTCCAAGGCCCACGCTCGTTGAGCGTTTACTTTGGGCAATCACTATAAGCTCAGAAAAAGTATAATTAAGTATTACAATTAAATGCACTAAGAATTTATACCGACAATAAGAAATCGTAAAACTGAAGCTTCAGGTTGTCGGAATGTCGTTACAGCTTTCCCGGATCGTCTCGTTAATAGTGCGCTGAAGAAAGATGGCTCAGAAGTTATTAATCCAAGATGTTGGTTGAGACTGCCTTATAAAGGCTGTTGAGGGTGCCTTCAAGCCCCTTGAGGGCGCCTCCAATCACCGGGTCTGTCGCTATGTGGATGAGAGCCGAAGTGGTCTATGCCTATCCACCCGAAGGCACCTCTAACCTCTTGGAGGGCACCTTTAAGGCTATCCGAGGCGCCTCCAGCTCCTTTGAAGGGCGCCTCCAGCTCTGCTACGCTGCTCCTTCTGCCTTGCACCCGAGGCGCCTCCAGCTCCATGGAGGGTGCCTCGGGTACTGTTCATCCGAGGTAAAGTTTGCTTCTTTGTCCTTGCAAGATATGTTAGTCCCAAAAATACTCTACAACATAAAGTTAGCGCATAATAATGAATATAAAAAGATGTTGACAGTCACCGGACTATCTAGTTCTGACTTCGGATTTTCGACCGGAAATCCTAGGTCGAATCGACGCCTTCTGTTCCCTCAGTGGGAACGTGTCCTCACCTACTCCACTCAGGAGAATATACCTGTTACCAGTCCGGTCCTCAAGACCGACTGAACTTTTGCTCAGCGCTCGAGTCTTCAGGTCTTTCCGCTGGACGTACGCTCCACGACCCGCCCAAACTTTCACCTAGTTCGCGACACCAGATCTTTTCACTTAGAGTCCCCGACTCTAGAACTTTTACCTGAAGACCTCGACTTGCCAAGTTTTCCCACCTAGGGTTACCATCCCCTAGGACCTAGGGTTACCACCTCCTAGGATTTTCCTGTCTGCCTAACCACAGTTAAGACTTTCACCTAAGATACCTTAGGACTTTTCCTGTAAACTTATTCAACACATTAGATCACAAATAACTTTAACTTTGAATCCTTTTCCATTATCAAAACTCAGGTTCGATCGTCGGATGCTTTCCGCACCAACAATCTCTCCCTTTTTGATTATGACAACTGAAATTCAAAGTTAAGTAAAGATAATGCTATAAAGAATTTTCAAGAACAAATGCAAGCATAACTGAAAATAACAGTACAGGCATAAATGCAAGCACAATGAATTTAAATGCAAAGCTCCCCCTTAATAAAAGCTAAAAGTTTTAAGTGAAAAACTCCCCCTTAATTAAAACCTAAAAGCTTTAAGTGAAAAACTCCCTCTTAATTAAAAGCTAAAAGCTTTAAGTGAAAAACTCCCCCTTAATTAAAGCTCTTCTTTTTAGAATTTTCATATTTGAATTTTCATATACTCTCCCCCTTTGCGATATATCAAAGAATCAGCAAAAATAAGGTACAATAGACAAGTTGAGAAGTTGATCATAAGCCTTAGTTTAAGAATATAGCTTTAAAAGTACATAGCTAATAACTGTTTTAGCTTTTCAAAAGGTTTTGATAAAACTTAGCTTTTAAAATTTTTAAACATAGCTTTAACAATTTAGTCTTAGAAAAACTTAGCTTTTAGAAGAAATTTTCTTGTAGACTTTTTAGCTAAAAAAACTTTATCAAAGGTTAAGTAGGGAGCTTAGGTCTTAAAAATAATTTGATTTTGGAGAAAGTACTTAGCTTTTCCATAAAAATTTTTAGAAACTAAGTTCGGAAAGAAGTTTGAACGGTAACTTAGCAAAAAAAATTAGTTTAAAAAGAGTGAACAAAAATATTTGATAAAACTAGAAAGATTTTAGAGTTTCAAAAATTTTTTTTGCTTAGCTTAAATAGTATCAACTTGTAAAACTTTGGCTAAGGCCACTTTCACTTAGAATCAAAAACAAGTAAGTCAAATTTAGTTCTCTTTTCCAACTGTCCTAAAGTCCAAGCATGAGTAATCAACAATATTAAAACTAAATTTTCTTATCCAAATATCTAACCATTAGCTACTAGTTGCTTACCTAAAAGGCAATAGCTTTCACTTAGTTAGTCAAGTTAAGTCAGTGATCCAGTTAGATTTGACTAAGATAGGATAACTTAACTTGATTTATGTAAATTGGTATTTATTGCCAGACTTATGTCGATGCACAGACATAAGTATTCTTAAGTCCAGGCAGTATCCTATGTATCTCACACCATTCTAAGTGTTTTCATACACAAGCAAATTAAACCTAGTGTGCTTGTGAGATGCTCTGGTTGAAACTAGGGGTACATGATTTCTAGGGGGTAAATTCCTAGGCTAAGTCCAAAATTTTTGAAAACTAACAAAATTGAGATTTTGAAAACTATTTTTCCTAGAATTTTTAAAGATAATTTTAAAATTAGACTGATTTTAAAAACATAATATTTGAGATAGTAAACTAGAAAGCAAAAATAATAATTTTTTTTTAAAAAGTAAGCTCTATTCTACCATGCACATTCCTATTTATCTTCTAAGTGCACTGAACTCAAATTCAAGTAAGGGCTTTGTGAATATGTCAGCCAGGTTTGATTTGGACTCAACATAGTTAAGTACAATATCACCCTTAGCTACGTGATCCCTTACAAAGTGGTGTTTTACTTCTATATGTTCAGTCTTTGAGTGGTGAATTGAGTTCTTTGTTAGATTGATTGAACTTATGTTATCAATTGAAATTTTCATATTTTGATATTCTAGTTGATAATCTTTTAGGGTATGCATCATCTATAATAGTTGAGATGCACATTCTCCTAGGGCTATGTACTCAGCTTTAGTAGTGGATAAAGTAACACAGTGTTGATTTCTGCTTGACCAACTTACTAGGCATAGATCTAGAAATTGACAGCTACCACTTGTGCTTTTTCTATCTAGTTTGCACCCGGCATAGTCTGAATCAGAATAGTCAATTAGATCAAAGGTGCAAATCCTAGGGTTCCAGAGTCATACATTTAGGGTTCCCTTAATATATCTAAGTATTCTTTTAACGTTTGTTAAGTGTGACTTTTTTGCACAAGATTGATATCTTGCACACATACCTATACAAAAAGGATGTCACGTCGACTTGCAGTTAGGTACAGTAGACTTCTTATCGTACTTTGATAGTACTTCAAGTCTACTGGTTTTCCTTCTAAGTCAGATTCAATTTTAATGTTGGTAGCCATTGGGGTATTTATATTTTTTGAATTTTTCATTCCAAATTTCCTAATTAAATCCTTAGCATATTTTGTTTAAAAAATGTAAATACCATCTTTGGTTTGTTTAATTTGTAGGTCTAAGAAAAAATTGAGTTCTCATACTAAGCTCATTTCAAACACATTTTCCATTAACTTGGTAAATTCTTTTAAAAATTTAGAGTTGGTGGAACAAAAAATTATATTGTCTACGTAAATTTAGGCTATAAATATATCTTTTTCTAGGATTTTTACAAACAGGGTTGGATCTATTTGACCATGATTAAACCCTTTAGATATCAGATGATTTGATAAACGTTCATATCAAGCCCTAGGTGCTTGTTTTAGTCCATATAGGGCTTTCTTTAACCTATAAATATGGTTTGACTGGTTCAAATCCTCAAATCCTAGATGTTGACTTACATAGACCTCTTCCTTGATGAACCCATTTAGGAATGCGGATTTCATATCCATTTGGTATAACTTGAATCTTTTATGTGCTGCATAAGCCAGCAACATCCTAATAGATTCAAGTCTGACAACAAGTGCATAGGTTTCATCATAGTCTAACCCTTCTACCTGGTTGAACTCTTTTGCTACTAGTCTGGCTTTGTTTCATATTATTTCACCTTGATCATCTAATTTGTTTCTAAATAACCACTTAGTGTCAACTATGGTTTTGTTAATGAGTTTAGGTACTAGTTCCTAGACCTGGTTTCTATCAAATTGGGCTAACTCCTCTTGCATTGCTAATATCTGGTCTGGGTCTCGTAGGGCTTCGTTTATAGTTTTGGGTTCCATTTTGAAAATAAGGACTATTTGACTTAGGTTTCTATAAGATGATCTAGTTCTGACCCCTAGAGTTGGGTCACCCAAAATTCGGTCGGATGGGTGATTGGTACTTGTTCTGGTTGGTCTTATATTTGGGTCAGTAACTGGTTCTTATGATTCACTAGGTTTAAGTTAAATTTCTTCATTATCTTCTATATTTCTTGAGTTAATATTTTTTGTATTAATATTTTCATTTAATAGGTTAGACATTTTATCTTCTTCATCAAAAATCACATTGGTTGTTTCTTCAACTATTAGGATCTCTTTGTTATAGACTCAGTAAGATCTACTAGTTGTGGAGTACCCTAAAAAGATTCCTGGTGTTGATTTTGATGTGAATTTACCTAGGTAGTCTTTGGTATTAAGTATGTGTACTTTACATCCAAATACTTTTAAATAGATTAAGTTGAGAATTTTATTATGATAAATTTCATATGGTGTTTTATTTTGAATTTTATTTGAGTGTCTTTTTCATTTTCTATTAATTTACAAAAGATTTTAAAGACTGAGTAGGTTTCATCTTTAGTTTTTAGAAATTTTAGCCAAGTATATCTTGTGTAGTCATCGATTATCACTAAGCAATATTAGTTTTGCTTAGTGACTTGGCTCTATGTGAATCAAACAGGTCTAAGTGTAGGAGCTCAAGTATTGAATTAGTTCTATTTAAGTTGGTTAACTTATGAGTTGGCTTGATTTGTTTACCCTATTGACAGACATTACAAATTGAACTTTCTATAAATTTTAGTTTGGGCAGACCTCTAACCAAGTCATTTTGACTCATTTTTGAAATGAGTCTTGTATGAGTGTGACCCAATCTTTTGTGCCACAACTTAGTTTCCTCTTGTTGTGTCAATGGACACTTTAGTGAAGAGGATAGTAGGTCAATTGTATAAATATTCTTTTTCCTAATTCCCTTAAGTGTAATTTCAAGATTTTCAATGTTTTTAATTAAGCACACAGATTTTGAAAATGTGACTAAGTATCCTGAGTCACACAACTGACTAATACTAAGTAAATTAAAATTGAATTGATCAACCAATAGAACCTTTCGAATATAAAAATTGAAACTTAATTGGATATTACCTATTCCGATTACCTTAAGGGTGTGTTTGGTTCGGGGTTATTCTTGATAACCTTGGTTATCCATCCAAGATTATCAACGAAAACCTTGTTTGGTTTAGGTAATCGATGATTCTCGAGTAATGTTCCATGCCCGACACGTGAGCAAAAGAGGCATGCAACCCGGAATCAGAAAACCTCGAAAAACTGATGTTTTTCTTGATTCTGGGGTTAACGAAATTTTTTTACCCAAAATAATCTCGAATAAGATAAAAATGTGATAAAAATAAAAATATAATAAACAGAAAAAATAAAATAAAATTTTTTAAAAAAATAAAAAAATGTAAAAAAAACATAATTTTTTTTAAAAATATAAAAAATAATAAAAACATAAAAAATAGAAAAAAAAACGTAAATTTTTTTTTTAAAAAATAAAAAATGTAAAAATAATAAAAAACATAAATATATAAATAAATAAATATATATATATATATAATAAAAAATAGAAAAAATTAAAAAATATATAAAATATATAAAAAATATTAAAAATGAAAAAAATAAAAAAGTTTAAAAATTAAAAAAACTTTAAAAATTTTAAAAAATAAAAAAAATGGGAAAATAAAAAAATGAAAAGGAAAAAAATTAAAAAAACACATAAAAATAAAGAAAAACGTGAAAAGGAAAAAAATAAAAAAACCTAGTGTTTAAATAATAATAATAATAATAATAATAATAATAATAATAATGTCTGGTTGGTTTTGTAACTATGGGTAATATAGTAAAATATTAAACTAGGTTATTTATTAAAACCTTCAAACAAACAAGTTTTTGTTGCATTACCTAAGTTGAACCAAACAACATTTGGTTATGTTTTATTCCCCATAACCTTGGTTATGTGATTACTTGGTAATCACATAACTAAGGTTATACATAATAACTTGAACCAAACGCACCCTAAGGGTTTTGTCGTTGCCGAATGAAACTGACCTAGGTTCTTGAGTTTCAACTTAGTGAATTTCAATCTATCTCCAGTCATGTGCCTGGAGCATCCACTATCTAGCATCCATTGATCCAAATCTTTATGTTCCTGCATATAAAGTATTTGATCCAATTTAATGGATTCAAGAGATAGTTTGATTGAAATTAACTCCTTAATGTTCCATTTCACTTAGTCTAGATGATCAAACATGGTATTTCTATGGGTGATTGTGAGATGGTCTATTAAGTTATTCAAGTATGAATTAGATTTAGTTTAATTAATTAGATTAGATTATTTAATTTGATTAAGTTAATTAATTAGGTTTAATTTGATTAAGTTAATTTGATTAAGTTAATTAATTAGGTTAAGTTAATTAAATAGGTTAGTTTGATTAAGTTAATTACATAGTTAAGTTAATTGAATAGTTAAGTTGATTAATTAGGTAATTTTATTGATTTAATTAAGTTAATTTATTAAGTTGTTAAATGAATTAGGTTTAATTAAATTCGACTAAGTTCATCCTTAGGTCCATCTCACCCATTTCTAAGTTATCAATCAGGAAACCTTATGTATTTTTGTGAGATGACTAACTTCAATTTAGATTATATCTAAGGATTAATTTACATTTGAGTTAGACTTAGGTTTTTCAATTTATCAATTAAATACACATTTCAAGGATCGGCTCCCGGGCTGTGGTGAGGCACTAGGCCTTCTTGGGTATGAGATCATCGACCACTTCTAGACAGAGCCTTTCAAAGAAATTATATATTTAATTTCCTTTTTGAAACTCCTAGGACTAACTATTCACGTGTAAATTGCGCCTAATCTAAGCATGCATAAAAATAAAGCAGAAAATAACAACCATCAAACGATTCTATTTATTTATAAAGATAGTTTTTCTATTGGCTCCCCTTGGATCATAACCTCGATATGGTCTATCAAGGTAATGTATTTGATCCTTGGGTACCCAATAATGACCTAGTCCAACTTGATTGACCAAGTTAGACTTGGGCACCCATGCTTGGACTACCTTTCTATTTGGTCTGTTAACAAGTGATAGATATGAACGATATTTCTTTTTAATCTTAAATCCTAGTCCAAATCTATTGTATACAACCTTCTATTTTCCAAGAATCAAATCAAGATTCTTGGAACCCAGTGTAAACCGTTCCAACGTAATCTTCAAATTCTTTACTTGAGTTTTCATATTGGAATTCTCTTCCTCAAGCTTTTGAACTTGAGTTGAGGTTTCAGTCTGAAAAGGGTCAGTCAAGAATTCAAAGTTAGTCACTTCTTTAAGGGATGTTACCTTTTTTAGAAGTGATTTGATCCGAACATTGGACTTAGCTAATTTATGCATCAGATAATTAATTAAGTTATATAATCGAGAAGTACTTACAGAGGGGTTAGGCCATTCGGAAACGGATACGGATCCGTGGCTTCTCTCGGACTCAGCTTCCGATTCGTCCTCGCTTCAGGATTCGTTGATTTGGTCCTAGGCCGTCAGTGCAAGGTAGCTCGTCTGTTCAAGCACTTCATCAGACTCTTCTGATAATGAATCGTCCCAGGTTGCCTTCAGAGTTTTCTTCTTTCTTTGTTTCTTTGCATCCTTTTGATTAGGACAATTGGCTTTGATATGTTTCTTTTGGTTACAGCCGTAGCAGGTTACTTTGAACTTCATCTTGGAACTTGGTTGAACTTCCTTGGACTGGATCACCTTTTTGACATCTTTCTTGTTGAAACCCTTCTTCTTTTTGTAGAGCTTTCTCACCAAATTTACGAGTTCAGCTGTGATGTCATTGTCGTCATCATCCGAGTCTGGTTCTTCTTCTGACTCCGGTTCGGTCCTGTGCCTTGCTTTAGGTTCCCTTGTTCTGCTTGTACTTGTAATTAAAGCAATACCATTTTCGGCCAATCGAGCGTTAATTTGTTCATGCAATTCAAATTCAGCAAACAATTCGTCTAATTTAATTGAAGAGAGATCCTTGGATACCTTGTACGCATCTACCATTGATGCCCATAAGGTATTCCTCGGGAAAGCATTTAGGGAATACCTGATTATGTCTCTATTTTCTACCTTTTGTCCGATTGCGTGGAGACCATTGAGGAGGTCTTGGATGCGTGCATGCAATTAGCTCATCGTTTTACCTTCCTGCAACTTTATATTATATAATTTATTAAGAATGAGATCCCTCTTACTTACCTTCGTATCTGATGTACCCTCGTGTAGCTTAATCAACTTTTGCTACAATTCTTTGGTGCTCGAGAAGGGGTTGACGCGGTTCAGCTCCTCCTTGGTTAGGCCGCACTGAAGTGTACAGGTTGCTTTGGCATTTGCTTCTACCTTTTTTTATTAGAGAGATGCATCCCAGTTCTCACAGGATATCAGCTTGCCGTCGCCGTCAGTTGGGAATTCAAGACCAGTCTTGACGATCATCCATACTTCAAAATGAGTCTAAAGATACGACTCCATTCTGGCCTTTCAGTAGCCGAAGTCTTCTCCGATGAAGAGCGGAGGTCGGGCTATACTGTAGCATTCTTGAAGAGCCATAGAAACTTACACAAGAAAAACAAAAAGAAACTTATCCCAGGACTTGAGCCTGGATTAGTAGTGCGGGTTAAAGGAAAAACTAACGCGCGATCTCGAGTGGTGTTGCACCAACTTCGAGAAAAATTTGATTACGAAAAAAATCAAAGGGTGGCAAGAATACCGATTCTGATTGCCTCCAAACAACTGAAAATCACCATGAAAAATAGGCTTGATTGGTGGTTGCACCAAATTAAAGCGACCCCGCTCTGATACCAATTGTTGGATCGAGATGCGCTCGTGACTTTCACTTTTTCATATTCAGAAAACTTACGAGTAAAAGCAGCGGAATAATAAATAACATAACACAGAAGGATTCAAGTATTTTTACTTGGTTCGGAGCCTTGGGCGACTCCTACTCCAAGGCTCACGTTCGTTGAGTGTTTACTTTGAGTAATCACTGTAAGTTAAGAAAAAGTACAATCAAGTATTACAATTAAATGCACTAAGAATTTATACCGACAATAAGAAATCGTAAAACTGAAGCTTCAGGTCGTTGGAATGTCGTTACAGTTTTCTCGGATCGTTTCGTTAGCAGTGCGCTGAAGAAAGATGGCTCAGAAGTGATTAATCCAAGCTGTTGGTCGAGACTGCCTTATAAAGGTTGTTGAGGGCGTCTTCAAGCCCCTTGAGGGTGCCTCCAATCACCGGGTCTGCCGCTGCGTGGATGAGAGCCGAAGTGGTCTACGCCTATCCACCCGAAGGCGTCGCTAACCTCCTGGAGGGCGGCTTCAAGGCTGTCCGAGTCACCTCCAGCTCCTTTAGAGGGCACCTCCAGCTTTGCTATGCACGCTCCTTCTGCCTTGCACCCGAGGCGCCTCCAGCTCCATGGAGGGCGTCTCGGGTATTGTTCATCCGAGTCAAAGCTTGCTCCTTTGTCCTTGCAAGATATGTTAGTCCAAAAAATACCCTGCAACACAAAGTTAGCACATAATAATGAATATAAAAAGATGTTTGACAATCACCGGACTATTCGGTTCTGACTTCGAATTTCCGACTGGAATGTTGGTTAGTCCTAGGAAAATGTACCGGTTCCACTATACAATTTTTTTTTTGTACAAGTGTCGAAACCTTTCCTTAAATAACCTATTATATTCTTTAGAAGTTAAATTAGGAATCACAGACGGAACTTAACATCATTGATTACAAATTTAACTTATCTGTTCTTAATGGTTTAGATTTGAATCGCAAGCGGGACTTAACACTATTGGTTCAAATTCACCTATGTTATTAATTCCATTAAATATTAATTTCTAAAATTGGCTTCCAGAACTGCATGGTGAGGCACATGACCTTCTTGGATATGGGAGCAACCACCACTGCCTAGACAATGTCTTTTAAGGAAAGCTAATATTTAATTTCCTTAAATAACTCTAGGTTAACCAAAAGGAACAATCGAATCACAAATTCGAAAAAGAAGAAAATACAAACTCGAAAAACTTATTCGAAAAACTAGATCTAATGCCTCTTGTGTTTGGAATTCATACAAAGAAAAATAAACTAGCATGATACGGAAAATAAATACTAGTAATACCTTTCTTTGTGAACTTTTAATGACCTCTTGATCTTCTACCGTATTCCTCTTCTAACCTCGGACGTTGTGTGGGCAACGATCTTCCGAGATGAGAACCACCAAGCACCTTCTTCTTCCTTCTAGGTTTCGGCCACCAAGAGTCCTTCTTGATGGATAGGTTCGACCACCACCAATGCTCCAAGGGATGCTAGAGACTAAGCTTCCTTTCTTTCCTTCTTCTCCTTGCTTGATCCGGCCACCAAGAGAACTCCACCAATGAAGAAGTTTCGGCCACAATAAGGAGATGAGAGAAAAAGAGGGGCCGACCACACCACCAAGGAAGAGAGGGAGGAAGAAAAAGAATAGAGTTGTTCACCATGAAGGCACCTCTACCCCCTCTTTTATATTCCTTGGTCTTGGCAAATAAGGAAATTTTAATAAAAACTTCCTTAATTCCTTTGCCATGAAAAAGAAAATTTATTTAATTAAAAAAAATATTCTTTTCTTAATTATAATGGCCGACCACTTTTAATCCCCAATCAAGGAAAGTTTAATTCACACAAGAATTAAAACTTCCTAATTTATTTTCGGAAATTTATAAAAAATTTCTCTAATAATTTTTCCCTTCATGGTGGTTTGTAAAAAGGAAATTTTATAAATTAAAATCTTTCTTTTAAACATGTGGATGATTTCCAAAAAGGAAAGTTATCTCTAAAAATTAAAATCTCCTTTCAATCTAGAAATAAGGAAAGATATCAAATCTTTTCTTAATCTTTTGTAGAAACTAATAAAAGAAAATATTTAATTTTTAAACTCTCTTTTAAATCATGAACATGGTTAAAAAAGGAAAGTTTTCTCAAAATTAAAATCTACCTTTCAATCTAAAAATAAGGAAAGATTTTAAATCTTTTCTTAATCTTTTGTAGAAAGCTATAAAAGGAAATATTTAAATTTTAAACTCTCTTTTAAAACCATGGAATCCACATAAGAAAAATTTTAAAAAATAAAATTCCTTTTTATTTTAATAAGGTCGGCCACCTAAGCTTGGGTTCAAGCTAGGGCCGACCACCTCATGAACCCATGAACCATGCCTTTGGCCGGCCCTAGCTTGGACTCTAAGCTAGCTTGGCCGACCCCTATAGGATGGGTAAGAAGGTGAGTATAGGTGGGTATAATACTCTATAATTAAGAGGCTACGATAGGGACCGAGAGGAGGATTTGGTTTTGGTCTCCCGATGAAATTAAGCATCCCGTGTTCGCCCCGAACACATAACTTAATTTCATCAATAATAATTCATTCCACTAAAGAACTATTATTGAACTGCCGCACCAATCCCAAATTATATTTTGGGCTCCTTCTTATTATGAGTGTGTTAGTCTCCCTGTGTTTAAGATGTCAAATGTCCACTAATTAAATGAGTTACTGACAACTCAATTAATTAATATCTTAGTCCAAGAGTAGTACCACTCAACCTGATCGTCATGTCGGACTAAGTCCACCTGCATGGTTTAACATGACAATCCTTATGAGCTCCTCTTGGGGTCATTCTCAACCTAGATTACTAGGACACAGTTTCCTTTTATAATCAACAATACACACTATAAGTAATATCATTTCCCAACTTATCGGGCTTATTGATTTATCGAGCTAAATCTCACCTATTGATAAGTCAAAGAAATAAATACTAAATATATGTGTTTGTTATTATATTAGGATTAAGAGCACACACTTCCATAATAACTAAGGTCTAGTTATTTTATCAAGTCAGTATAAAAAGAACTTACCTAAAATGGTCCTACTCAATACACTTAGAGTGTACTAGTGTAATTTATTAGTCAAGATAAACTAATACCTAATTACACTACGACTATTCCGATGGTTTGTTCCTTTCCATCTTAGTCGTGAGCAACTGTTTATAATTTATAAAGAACTGATAACATGATCTTCTGTGTGTGACACTACACACTATGTTATCTACAATATAAATTAATTGAACATCTACATTTGGTATATATAAATGTAGTCACTTGACCAATGTGATTCTTATAAATATTTATACAAAAGCTAGGCTTTTAGTATACACTCTAACACGGAAACCCTAGGTCGAACCGACGCCTACTCTTCCCTCAACGAGAAACGCGTCCTCACCTACTCCACTCAAGAGAATATACCTATTGCCAGTCTGGTCCTCCATGTTGGTGCGGGAAGCATCCGACGATCGAACTTGAGTTTTGATAATGCCAAAGGATTCAAAGTTAAGGTGTGTTGTTATCTAATATGTTGAATGAGTGTTTCAGGAAAGTCCTAACTGCGGTTAGGCAGGTGAAAACCCTAGGGGATGGTAACCCTAGGTCCTAGGGGGTGGTAACCCTAGGTGGAGAAAAGTCCTAGCTTCGGTTAGGCAAAGGGAAAACCCTAGGGGGCGGTAACCCTAGGTCATAGGGGGTGGTAACCATATGCGGAAAGTCTTGGCAGGTCGATGGCTTCAGGCAAAAGTCCTAGGGGGTGGTAACCCTAGGTGAAAAGTCCTGGTGTCGCGAACCAGGTGAAAGACTGGACTAGCCGGGAAGCGGATGTCCAGCAGAAAGTCAGGAAGCATCAAGTGCTGAGCAAAAGTCCAGTCGATCTGGAGGATCGTACTGGCAACAGGTAAATCTCCTGAGTGGAGTAGGTGAGGATGCGTTCCCCGTAGAGGGAACAGTAGGCGTCGGGTCGACCTAGGGTTTCAGGTCGGAAATCCGAAGTCAGACCCGGACAGTCCGGAGACTGTCATAATATTCTTTATCATATTCATACTGTTGTTTTATACTAACTTTGTGTTGCAGGATATTGTTTGGGACTAACATGTCTTGCAGGTACAAAATAATGAAGTTTTCCCTTGGATGAACAGTGTCCGAGGCGCCTCCATGGAGCTTGGAGGCGCCTCCATGGAGCTTGGAGGCGCCTCGGGTGCAAAAGCTGACCTGGCCGCGAAGCAGGGCTGAAGGCGCCTCTGTTGGCTATGGAGGCGCCTTAGAAGGCACCTTGAAGACCTATAAAGGCGCCTTCAAGGTGATAAGCGCAGAATGATCAACGCTCATCTACACGGTGGACTCGGAGCTATGGAGGCGCCTTCGGAGGCTTTCAAGGCGCCTTGGATGCCCTTTATAAGGGGTCTTCGAGCAGCAGTGAAGATCAACAATTGACAAGCTTTCCTTCTGCTGTGTGCTGCTTAAGAATGACTCTAAAGTGCTGTTGTAGTCGCCGACGACCCGAAGCTTCAGTTATTATTTTGTTGTCGGTATTATTTCAATTCCAGTTATACTTATTTCCTTGTACTTATTCACGATATTTTAGTTGTTACCCACGAAAAGCGATCAAGGATCGTGGGCCTTCGAGTAGGAGTCGATCTAGGCTCCGAACGAAGTAAACGACTGTGTCTCTGTGTTTGTGTTTATTTACATTTCCGCTGCGTATTTTACTCCGATAGTTTTTCGATAATCGAACGAAATAGCCGCGAGCGCTATTCACCCCCCCTCTAGCGTTTCTCGATCCAACACTCCAAACCGACTGGACTTTTGCTCAGCGCCCGAGTCTTCAGGTCTTTCCGTTGGACATCTGCTTCACGACCCGCCCAAACTTTCACCTGGTTCGCGACACTAGGTCTTTTCACATAGAGTCACCGACTCTAGGACTTTTGCTCAAAGACCTAGACTTGCCAAGTCTTTCCGCCTAGGGTTACCACCCCTAGGACCTAGGGTTACCACCCCCTAGGGTTTTCTTGCCTGCCTAACCATAGCTAGGACTTTCGCATAAGATACCTTAGGACTTTTCCTGCAAACTTATTCAGCACATTAGATCACAAATAGCCTTAATTTTGAATTCTTTTCCATTATCAAAACTTAGGTTTTATCATCGGATGCTTCCCGCACCAATAGGATGTTACGCGATTTCTTTTGAAGCAGGGACTGTCTTTCCATGGACATCATGAGTCAAGTAATTCTTTAAATAGAGGAAACTTTCTTGAATTGCTTCAATGGTACAGTCAATGAAATGAGGAAGTTTCAAAGGTTGTTAATCAAAATGCTCCCGGAAACAATCAAATGATTTCTCCAGCAATTTAAAAAGACCTTACGTGTGCTTGTGCCTCGGAGATCACACTTTCCATAATCAAAGATATTGGAAACAATGTTTTCTCCTTAATGGTTGATGAATCTCGAGACATTTAAGTGAAGGAGCAAATGAGAGTTGTTTTCAGATATGTGAATAAAAGAGGACAGGTGATTAAACGATTCCTTATAATTGTACATGTATTTGACACTAGCTCTCGTTCTTTGAAGGATGTTATCGATGCTTTATTTGTGAAACTTGGATTATCATTATCTAGATTGAGAGGTCAAGGATATGATGGAGCTTCAAATATGTGGGGTGAATTCAATTGATTGAAATATCTCATTTTGCAAGAAAATCCATATGCAAGATATATTCATTGTTTTTCTCACTAATTATAGTTAGTTATTGTTGTTATTGCCAAGAGTAATCTCATGTGAGTGATTTTTTTTTAACTATGTCAATATGATTGTCAATACGACGGGAGCATCATGCAAAAGGAGAGATCAACTTAGGCAAATTAAAAATAATGGGATTGTTGCAATGTTGGAGGGTGGAGAGATTAGTACAAGCAATGGCAAAAATCAAGAAATTAATTTAGTAAAGCCAGGAGATACTCGTCGGGGATCACACTATTTGACATTGGCTCGTCTATTATCTATGTGGCCTTCAGTGATACAAGTGTTGGAGAATATTTGTGATGAGTCTAGTTCTTTTGATAGTAGAGGGGTTGTCGAAAATTTGATTCAGAAAATGGAGAATTATGAATTTGTTTTCATGTTGCACTTGATGAAGATGATATTGGAAATGACACATGAGTTGTCACTTATGTTACAACAAAAGGATCAAACTATTGTCCAAACCATAAGTTTGATTAAGAGTGTGAAAGATTAATTTCAAATATTTAGGGAAGAAGGATGATATACAATTATAGATAAAGTCAACACATTTTGTGAGTTGAATGAGATTCCAATGCCAGAGATGAAAGACAATTGTTTGATTGGTGGTTGTAGTAGACGTAGAAGGCAAGTCATCACCAATTTGTATTATTATCGTGTAGAGATTTTCTATCAGGTATTATTTCTTAAAAAAATTATTTTATTATTATTATATTCGTTAATAAGATTTTATTTACTTATTAATTATTATTGTTGCAAATTACAATGTTAGATTGTTGATTTAGTTATACAAGAGATGAATACTCGCATTTCCGAAGTTGGCACAAAATTGCTTAATTGTATAGCATGTCTTCATCCAAGGAATTCTTTTTCTGAATTCAATATTCAGAAACTAGTTCGACTTTGTGATTTATATCCTGAGGACTTCTCAACAAATGATCATATAGTTATTGAGCAACAACTTCAGAATTTCATTCATAATATATGACAGGACCCAAATTTTTCTAGAATTGAAGATTTGGGAAGTTTTGCTCAGAAAATTGTTGAAACTCTAAAAAATCAAGCTTATCCATTGGTTTATCGTCTGATTGAGATGGCATTAGTTTTACCAGTTGCAACTGCTTCTATTGAAAGAGTATTTTCTGCGATGAAGACGATAAAGACTGATTTAGGTAACAAAATGAGAGACGAGTGGATGAATGACAGTCTAGTCATATACATCGAGAAGGATATCTTTTCAACAATTAAAAATGAGCAAATATTGCAACGTTTTCAAAAGATGAAAAGCCGCAGGATGCAATTGCCTCCTCTTTCTTATCCAAAGGCCACCTAATATGTCACCAAGTGTTAACCAATACTTCAATAAGCAATAGTCTAATTGTAATTTATTAATTTAGTATTTTATCTTTTTATGATGCCAAATTGAACTTTTTGTTATTAAATATATTTATTATGTTACAAAAAATATTTTGTTAGCCCTCGTTAAAATTTATCTCTGGATCCACCCCTGCGGATGACGAAGTAGCCTTGAAACGCACTTCAATAGAGGATTAAACTGACATTGAGGAGATCTTGATATGCCACTCTGACGCTCAAGTTAGGATTTGCCTGAGGTAATATGGAGGAAAAAGAAAGTGGAGAAGGAGACCTGGTTCAGTTGTAGAGAGTTCGGATCCTTTGTACTTACCCCCTCTCTTGGGTTTATATAACTATTAGAAAAGCATCTCTACATTGGATGATCCCTTGGCCACACATTCCTCCATCATCATTGTATACTCTCGTGAGGAGACCAGATGTGATAGCAGTTAGTTTCCTCTTTATTCATCAAACACCACGTGCTTGTAGGAGAGCATTTAGAAGACTAAATCTGACAACCTTGTAACCACCTCTCCGTTCATCAGGTGCCATGTATCACAGAATATTCACAGTCACTATCTACCTTTCTTGAGAGGACTGGCCTTGTTTTGGGTTTGCAAAGAAGAGGTCCATCATAAGGACAAATGTCGAGATAGGATCGATGTTGAGTGGCCTTGTGAGTAGACGAAGTCAGTGACTAAAGCCGAGATGAGACGTCAAGATCTGAGACCAAGACATAGGAAATATGACAACTAAGACTGAGCCAGATAGGTGGTGTTGAGATATGAAGCTGAGCTAGAGTGGATGTCGGTGACTGAGACCCAGATGTAGGTGATGTCAGCAATTAAGACTGAGCTAGGTAGGTGGTGTCGGGATCTAAGACTAAGCTAGATTGGATGTTGACGACTGAGACTTAGATGTAGGTGTTGTCAATGACTAAGGCCGAGACATAAGCGATGTGGCAACTAAAGCCAAGCCAGATAAGTGGTGTCGAGATCTGAGACTAAGCTACAGTGGATGTCGATGATTGAGACCTAGATGTAGGTGATGTCAACGACGAAGGACGAGCTCAGATGTAGGTGATGTTAGTGACCTAGGTTGAGCTAGGTAAGTGGTGTCGGGATCTAAGACTGAGCTAGAGTGAATGTTGGTGACTAAGATTTAGATGTAGTTGATGTCAGCAACTAAGGTCCAACTAAGTAGGTGGTGCCAGGATTTGAGAGCTTTTGCAAAGAAATGATTCTCAATGGGGCGATTGTGTAGCCTCCCTACCACATGCCATAGGCCATGTAGAGTTTGAGCATGATTCAAGAATGAGTGAATGAGACATTGAGGTTGGTGTTGAGCGACCTTGAGAGTAAACGAAGTCAGCAATTGAGGTCGATACAATATGACATAATTTGAGATTGAGTTGGAAGCGATTTCGGCTGTTGAGGCTGAGCTAGACTGGTAGTGCTGAGATCTAAGACTGAGTTAGAAGCAGGGTCGGGAGCTAAGACAAGGAGGATGTCTAGATCTGAAGCTAAGACGAAATGCATCAGGGTTGGGTGCTAGGAATTAAAGGATGTCTGAGTCGGAAGACGAGACAAGAGTAGTGTCGACTACTAAGGCCAGAATAGGTGTCAGGATCAAGAGCTAAGATAGGAGCCATTGTGTTGGTGCAGGGTGCACTAGAATCAAACTCGAGTTTTGATGTTGTCAAAGGTTTAAGTTAAGTCTTGTTGTGATCTAACAAGTTAACTAAGTGTGTAAGTTGTTTACTCAACCAATGAAAACCCTAGTCGCGGCTAGGTAGGGAAAGTCTTAGCAGATCGTGGACTCTAGGCAGGAAGCCCAAGTGGGTCAAGAGGATCTGATACTTGGCAAGGAAGCTCGATAGGTCTGGAGAACCGAAGATTGAGAAGAAGTCTTGGTGAGCTGATCCGATAATAAGCGGCAAAGTTCAAACAGGCCTGGAGGACTAATGTTTGGCAGGTAGGTTGAGGTAAGCAACTGAAGAGGAGCGACGGCGAGGGCGTTGATCCAACTGAAGAAACCAGAAAGATTTTTAAGTTGAGATTAAGATAGTATTACTGTCAAATACTTGTTGGATCGTGAAAGTCGATAGAGGAGGAGTGAATATCGATCGAAAAATGTTTAAGTGAGTACACAGCGGAAAGATGAAAACACAATGCTAACACGAACCGTTTTACTTGGTTCAGAGCCTTGGTCGACTCCTACTCCAAAGCCCGCACTCGTTGAGTGCTTTCATTGGGCAATTACTAATAATTCGTAAAGTTATTACAAAAACTAAGTACAAGAATTATTAGAAAGGAATACCGACAACACTAAAAAGAAAAAACTTGAGCCACTTGTTGTCGGAGTAGCTTCGCAGCGTCGCAGGAGCAAAGCACAGTAGAGCAAGCGTTGGAAGATCTTGTTATGAGTTCGTTCTTTGCTCCAGGGTGCATCCTCCTTATATAGGAGGCTCCGAGCGCCCGGATCCCTTCCGGACACCTGGAATATGACATAGCCCGTCCAACCAGAGTGCTCCATGTGGCGAAGTAATAAGAGGATAGAACTTGCATTCCAGGCGCCTGGATCCCTTCCGGGCACCCGATCTCTATTTTCCAACGACTTGCAAAAAAACATTAGTCCGAGCCAAAATGCAAAACTACCCTACAAAACAAAGTGTTAGCATAGTACAGTTATAATAATAATAAAAGCAGTAATTAGATTCCATCTCACCGAGATCGGAATCTAGTCAAGATCTGAACTTAGAGTTTCGAAATAGCTCTAAGTTGGATCGGCACCTAAGTTCCCTTCCCGGGAACGCGTCCTCACAGTCACTCCCCTTCAGTGACTTACCTTAACTTACCTGTCAGACGTCCGGTTAGCCCTTCGATCCGTCTGGACTTCGTGTCAGCTATCAGGTCAGCCCGTCGACTAGTCTAGGCTTCGTGCCAGCTATCAGGTTGACCCGTTGACCTAGCTGGATTTCGTGTCAGACATCCGATCAGCCCGTCGATCAGTCTGGGCTTCGTGCCAGTTATCAGTCAACCCGTTGACCTAGCTGAACTTCTCCTGCACACTTCCTCAAAGTGTTAGATCACTATGAAACTAACTTAACTTACTTTGTCATTCATCAAAACTTGAGTTAGACCATTAGTGCTAACCGCACCAACAATACTATGCATGCATCATATAACTGTGCTAACCTTTGTTTTGTAGGGATATTTCTATTTAAATCTATTTTGTAGGAACCAGCTTGATTGGTCGACCAAACCTAGGGATCGGTCGACTGAACCAGGTTAACTCAGACCATAGATCAGACTAAAGCAAAGTTCGGTTAATACCTGATCGTTCGACCGAACGAGCAGATCGATCAATCGAACCATGATGACATGACAAAGATTAAATCAAGCCTAAGCAAAGAAGGAAGTCAGGCTAATCGATCGACCGAACCCAGTGATCGGTTAACCGAACGATCACCTCATTAATAATGAATTAAGTGTGAATCTCGATGAATAGGGAAAGTTCACTGTTTGGTCGATCGAACAATGTGATCGATCGATCGAACCATTAAAGCTTATAAATGCGCAAGGATCGAATCCCAACAAAGAAGGAAAGCACCGAGTTCAGTCAACTGATAGGAGGTTCGGTCGATCGAACGGATCAGTCGATCGATGGATTTATCAACCGACTGAATCATGCTTATAAAAGGGAAGCTCAAGGTTTGAGGCAACAATCAAGTTTTCTGTTCACCTTTGTGCAAAGGCTCTATTCGTTCTATTGCTCTGTAACACATCTTCAAGTAAGCTACTACTCCGACAAGGCACCGACAATCTTCATCTATACTCATTTTCGGTATACTTTAATTTAGCTTACATTGTACAACAACAACTAAGCCTTTTCCCACTAGGTGGGGTTGGCTGTATGAATCCTTTTACGACATTGAGCTCTATCTCCCACTATATGATCATCTATATTTAAATAAATTTTATCTTGTTTTATTGTTGCTAACCAAATCTTTTTTGGTCTTCCTCTTTCTCGTTGGATATGCATGTTTATCATAGTCTCACATCGCCTAACTGGAGCATTTATTGGTCGTCTAAGTACATGTCCGTACCATCTTAAACATGTCTCTCAGAGTTTTTCCTCAATAGATGCAATTCCGACTTTCTCTCTAATGCTCTCATTTCTTATTTTGTCCATCCTCGTATGTCCACACATCCACCTTAACATTATCATATCTGCAACTCTCATCTTCTGCTTATGTGTTCGAGTCATAGCCCAACATTCAGCTCCATATAACATAACAGGTCTAACTATGATTTTATAGAACTTACCTTTAAGTTTAAGAGGTACTTTACGGTCACATAAAATACTCGACGCTCTCCTCCATTTCACCCATCTTGCTTGTATTCTATGTAAGACATCTCTCTCGATCCCTCCATCGTTTTGTAAAAATGATCCTAAATATTTAAATCTCTCGGTTCCGGGCAACTCGTCCTCTCCTATCTTAACAATTGTCTCATTACTTCTAATATTGCTAAACTTAAATTTCATATATTCTATCTTTAATCCACTAAGCTTAAAACCATTCTTTTCTAGTGTTTTCCGCCAAGATTCTAGTTTAGCATTTACTCCTTCACATGTTTCATCTATCAAAATAATATCATCTGTAATCAACATGCACTGTAGTATTGTGTCTTGAATGTGCGCAGTGAGTTCATCCATAATTAGTGTAAAAAGATAGGGACTTAGAGCCGATCCTTGATGTAACCCTATCTTTATTGGAAATGCTTCAGTTACTCAGTTTGAAGTCTTTACTCTGGTTGTTACATCCTCGTACATATCCTTAATTAATTCAATATATGTTACGCTAACACCTCTCTTTTCTAGAATTCTCCATATAATTTCTCTTGGGACTCTATCATAAGCTTTTTCTAAGTCAACGAATACTATGTGTAGATCTTATTTTTGCTCCCGATATTTTTCAATTAATTATCTAAGAAGATGTATAGCTTCTATTGTCGGCCTTCCAGACATAAACCCAAATTGATTTTCGGTCACTGTGGTCTTCTTCCTTAATCTTTCTTCTATTATTTTTTTTCCAAAGTTTTATAGTATGACTTATTAGTTTAATACCCCTATAGTTTGCATAATTTTGTACGTCTCCCTTGTTCTTATATAAGGGAACTAGAGTACTTATCCTCCATTGATTAGATATTTTTTTCATTTTCAATATCATGTTAAATAATTTTGTAAGACATTCAATACCTTGTTTCCCTATGCACTTCCATACCTCTATTGGAATATCATCTGGTCCAACAGCTTTCCCATTGTGCATCTCATTTAAAGTTTGTTTTACTTCTAAAGTTTAAATTCTATGATAAAAATTTAAATTTCTATGCTCATTTGACCTACTTAAATTACCTAAATTAAGTTGGTCACCTAAACCTTCATTAAAAAGTTGATGAAAATACCTCTTCCACCATTTTTTTATTTCTCCATCGTTTACTAATACCCTATTACATCCATCTTTAATACATTTTATTTGGCTAAGATATCTTGTTTTACTTTCTCTCACTTTAGCTATTATATAAATGTCTCTTTCCCCTTCTTTTGTATCCAATTTTTGATATAATCATTCAAAAGTTACATTTTTTATTCCACTCACTACTTTCTTAGCTTCTTTCTTGGCTATTGTATATTTTTTTTAAAGTTTTCCTCATTTTTACGAATATATAATTCCTTATAAGCTATTCGTTTTTCCTTCACTTTCTCTTGTGCTTTCTCATTCCACCACTAAAATTCCTTACTTAATGGTGCATGTCCCTTTGATTCACCAAGTATACTCTTAGCTACTATTTTCAACTTTGATACCATCTTATTCCATGTTGTATTAGAGTCATCGTATATTTCAACTAACGCTTGAACTTCTACCTTCTCCTTAAATATATTTTGTTTCCCATCCTTTAACTTCCACCACTTAATTCTAGGAATCATATATATTTTTTTTCTATTGATACTATGTTTGAGATGTATATCCAATACTACTAACCTATGTTGGATAGTTAAGCTTTCTCCGAGGATGACTTTGCAATCTTTACAAATCTTTCTATCCTTCTTCCTAACCATAAGAAAGTCAATTTGTGATTTATTATTTCCACTTTTGAATGTGACTAAGTGTTCTTCTCTTTTCTTAAAACATGTATTAGCTAATAAAAGGTCATATGCTATCGCAAAATCTAATATAATTTTTCCTTCTTCATTTCTCGTTCCAAACCCATAACTCCCATATACCCTCTCATATTCCTCATTTTTCACTCTGACATACCCATTTAGATCACCTCCTATTAAAATCATTTTATTTGGTGGAATATTTTGTAATATTTCATCTAAGTCCTCTCAAAACCTTGATTTGGTAGTTTCATCTAATCTTACTTGTGGTGCATATATGTTAATTATGTTCATAGTTTCTTTTGCCACTATTGTCTTAAAGGTTATAATTCTATCTCTTTTTCTAATTACTCCTATAATTTTATCCTTTAACAAATTATCTACAATAATACTCACTCCATTTCTTGCTTTACTCTTTTCAGTGTACAATAATACCCATTCCCTATCCATTTTGTCTTTTGTACACACAAAATACTAATTATTTTCCTAATCATCATATTTACTACCTCTATTGATTTACTAGTGAGAGTTCCTATGTTCTATGTTCCAAATTTTAGATTATTAGTTTTCCTATCATATTTGTTCTTATCCAACCTATGGTGTGAGAACTCTTGCCTATTTAACAGTATATCCAAGTTCTCATGGAGATGTAGCGATCCTTGTTGAGACGTTATAGTCAGATCCTGTAACGCGAACTCTTGCATATTTAGCACTACACCTGAGTTCTGGAGATATAGCGGTCCTTGCCGAGACGTTACAGTCGAACCTTGAAACACGTTCCTTCCGGGGAACAACCTAGCATTAGCATAATAGTTTAATGGATCCATTCATTGAATATTTGTCATAGTTTTGACGCTGGTTGACAACCTAACGCAACATTCCTCCTTTATCCGGGCTTGGGACCGGCCATGATCGGTCGTCATGGGCGGAGTTTTAACTTGCATTGCACTTAAATTCAAATAAAATAGTAGGATGTTACCATCTTATTCTTTTCATTTGTATGAATTGCTTCTTTTTGAAGGTTTTGGAAAGAAGAATTTTAGTGGATTGTCCAATGGTGCGATCAAGAGATCGCAGATCTTAGAATAGGAGTTGACCTAAGCTCCGAACCAAGTAATTGAAACGAGTTCTTTATTTTCCACTGCATTACTCTTGTTTTAACGCTTAAAAAAAAATTAACATGCGATATTCACCCCCCTCTTTTATCGCATCTTTCGATCCTTCACATTATAGTTGACTTATACTTAATCAAACTTGAATCTCTAGGATAAACTTATTGAGCCGATTCAATTTGACTCGAGTCTTATTTGAACAGAGTCCAATTTCTTTTGGATCATATTTGACTTATTTTGACTTTAATTTTGACTTTGACTTTGATTTTGACTGAGAGATCAACATGACGTTTAACTCCATAAGACACATGGCGGTTTCAAAAAACCAGCACATCAGTGACAAAGAAATAAGTAAAACAAATTCCATATAGTCCAACAAAGCTGCTCCCAAATCCTTCAACAACTATACATAAATTAAACCCTTATCTTGAAAGCACTAAAAATGTCTTTCTCATAACTAAAATGATTGAGCAAAGCGGAAGGTTGGGACATTTATAGCTGGGACAAACGTCTTCATTTCAGTTTTGTCTTTCTTCAAGCACACCCAACTTTCTTCTGCCTACCGACACTAACAGAGAATCTTCCATTATTGTGCTTGTTAACTTGGTTGAATCCAGCAAACACTCCACTTATCATTTAGGTGTTTCATGTTTGTTCAACTTTACATAACTTAAAAGTTCCCTTTCAGTTTCTGAAGTAAGGAGCTTCATATATAAGAAGAGGATCCTCAAGTGAGCTTTAGATTGTCAGCCTTCATCTAAAGAAATTATGGTGATGACTGATGATTAATTAAAAGAATCAAAATTTTAATTTTAATAATATTTATATTATATATAAACTTGGTTCCATGCCGAGGACAGTTCTACAGCAAAACACATGTTTAAGGAGGCAATATAAAACTAATTATTATTTTACTATTTAATTAAAAATATGAAACTTTTAATAACTAATTTTAGTAAAGTCAAAAATTAAATTATGTTAATATTTTTTTTCATATTAAAAATAATTTTAAGTCTAATTAATAATTTTCTTTGGTTGTTTTTTATATAAAAAATATGATTCTCTTTAATCCGACATCTTAAGATTGTCAACACTGCGAATAGAGAAACTTTTATATATAACTTGGGTCAGCGACATTAGAAAGTATAATTTTCTTAGTATTTTAGCTAAGATCAAGTGTAGTATCTGTTCTTATCAGTTTAATTTCTGATATAAAAAAATTAAATGAGAGAGTGCTCGTTACAATAGCTTACTGCTGGGGTTCTCGAACGTCGCCGTTGCGTTGTACTACTGCATGGGTCTGGCGCACTCTTACCAAGTCCAATTTATGAGCTTTGGACACAAATTTACGTATATTCATATATTATATTACACATGTAATATATGTGCGCGATAACTAGTAAAAAATTAAGGATAAAAATCTAAGAGCGTCATTTTTTTTTCAAATCATCAAAAAGACCCTACTTTATTTTTTTTTATCAAAAGGGCATCCTATGCCCCTTGTAAAATGATACAACTGTCCTCTACTATACTATTCTCATTATTATATTTCTCCTATATTTTCCTCTTAAATCTTGAATCTGAGGCACATTGTAGTAACTATGATCCCGTAGTTGTTACATAGTTATAGTACCTACAACTATAATTGAGCCACTATATAGTTGTAGCAGCTATGATTTTGTAGCTCCAATAACATGATTTTTTTTCTAAGACTAAAATTGTTCGCAACCTCCGAAAAAGACTTTAAACGATGTTTTCTAAGTTGAAATCGAGTTGTTATGGATTTTAATCAATAATCAGTTGTAGATCTCTGAACAAGCATTGATTTGATATATTGTGTGCCCCTTGATTCAACTTTAGTTAAAAATTATAATCTCTCAAAGTTTAGAATTTAACATTTACGTTGTAGCAGCTACGATGCTGCCATGTAATTATAGTACTTACGGTTTCGTAGCCACTACAACGTGAATATTAAATCCTAAAATTTGAGAGGTCATAACTTTTGATTTAGGTTGAATCAAGAGACACACAATATATCAAATTGAAGTCCGTTCAGATATTTACAATTAATTATGGGGTGGAACATATAATGGTCTAGTTTCAGACTCAAACAATATCATTTAAAACCTTTTTTAGGCTCCAAATAATTTTAGTCTTAATTTTTTTTTTTCAAATTGTAGCAGCTACAAAATTGTAACTGTTACAACTGTGTGGCAGTTCAGTTGTAGATACTAAGAAACCGTAGCAGTTACAATACACTACGATATTGCCACGTAGTTGTACGAGTTATGGTTTCGTAACTACTATAATGTGAATGTTAAATCCTAAATTTTAAGAAATTATAATTTTTGATTCAGATTGAATCACGAAACATACAATATATCAATCCACCAATGGTCTAGTTTTAGACTCAAACAATATCATTTAAACCCTTTTTTAGGCTCCAAATAATTTTAGTCTTATTTTTTTTTTTCAAATTGTAGCAGCTATGAAATTGTAGCTGTTACAACTGTGTGGCAGTTCAGTTGTAGCAACTAAAAAACCGTAGCAGTTACAATATACTACGATATTGCCATGTAGTTGTACGAGTTACGGTTTCGTAACTGCTATATGTGAATGTTAAATATTAAATTTTAAGAAATTATAATTTTTGATTCAGATTGAATCACAAAACACATAATATATCAAATTAAAATTCAAAAAATATCATTTAAAGTCTCCTATGAGGTTCCAAATAATTTTAGTCTTAATATTTTTTTATATTGTAATAATTATGAAATCATAACTGCTATAATGCGTGATAGTTTAATTATAATATCTATGTAATCATATTTTTTATAATATACTTTAAGTTTATGATTTAAATGAGAAATATTAGAGATATAATAATACGACTAATATAATAGAGGATAATTAGATGGCGGTGGGATAAAAGCATACCCTTTTAATTTTTACTCAAAAATTAAACTATAAATGGGTACTTAATTCTGATTCATAAAATGTGTCCTCCACGTGGTGTGGACTCCACACCTCATATGTATATTTATTATCTTTTTATTGCTATTATTTTATAATTTCAATATCACTTTTAAAAAATAACATTTTTCACATAAGTAATTTAATTGATCACCATGCAACCTAAAATATTACCTATTTAAACTAATTTTATTTTTTAAAGAAATTGATCATAATTTATTTTCACCGTCAAATTTAATTTAATTTGTTTCTGTTATTTGTACTCTAATTGTTTCATGCGATCTAATTAAAATTTATACGTATGTTTATCAATTTTATTTTTTTATTGAAGTTAAATTATAAAAAAAATTCACATATATATAATTTGTCGATAATGTGGACTTTTAGTAAATTTCATCAGAAATTTAATTTGGAAATCACTAACTGTGCATCCCCTAACTAGAGTGAACAGGCAACAACAGCAACAGCCAGCCAGCGGAGCAGCTTCTGCTGCGCTCAGAACGCATTAGCAAATCACGTGCCTCGTCTCCGTTCCATGTTCACCGTTCACGCATCCCGGTGTTTAGGGTTTGGTGGCAGAATCAATCAGACTCGTATTGTTCTGGAGTTGCTCATTCTCTCCTTTTCGTTTCGCTGCTCTGCTGCGCGATTCATGACTTCCTCCGTCGCGGCCGCTGGCTCTTCTTCTTCTCCTCCTCCTTCCGCATTAAGCGGTGGCGGAGATGGCGGCAGGAAGGAAAGGAAGGAGGCGCTGGGGTGGATCGAGTGGTTCAGAGGATGGTGTGCTATCGTCTGGGAATTCCTCTTCCAGAGGATCGCCGCCAGCCACGTAGAGAACCCGTTGCCCCTTCCGCCGCTTGAGGACGTTACCTGCATTGTCACCGGCGCCACTAGCGGCATCGGCCTGGAGATCGCCAGGTCCTTCCTCTCGTTCAAATTAGTAATTCTTGGAACTGCTTGCCTTCTTGCATCCTAGTTATGGGCCCGATCTTTCGTTTAAGCAAAATCCTTCGTTTATGGTGTTATTGAATGGTATCTTGCACACTGACAAGTGATAACCAGTCTGAAGATGCAGCGATTTCTTTCTTTCAGCTGATGTTTACATTCAAATAGATGCTCGTTTTATTTTGGATCACAACAAGTGACCTTGGCTGCCTATTAGGAATGCATTTTGCGGAGGCAGTTAGTCTTATTTACGTTGCATGACATTGCTTTATTATAAATTGCACAACGAGGAATCGGAGACCAATTTGGACACGATGTTGCATCTTGATTCAAATTTGCCACCATTTCTTTTCCTTTGCATCCATGAATGGTACTGGAGAAAAAAAATTGACACCATAGCCATCTCTTGATGTCTTACTGCATAATTATGGCAATTTCAACTAGTCATCAAACAATTGGCTGCCCATATTATTTGAATTTGTCCACAGAAAGTCCAAATTATGGACGGAGTGTTCAAAATTATGGATAGAAATATTGCTCTGTAATGTTTCTGTTATTGTTCTCCTATTTTTTTCATATCATATGCTCTTTGGTTTTGCAATATTATTTGCTAATGTCCAGGTTTTATCATAATTTGAAAGTGCAAATTGCAAACCATATCAGATTGGAGATTGATATAGCTTTTCATTGCATTGCTTTTATCATTGCTTGTCCTTTTATTAATTGAGATTAATTGGTTGCCATTAACAGGCAACTCGCAGAGTCAGGAGCACATGTTGTAATGGCTGTAAGGAGACCGAATTTGGCTCATGAACTAATCCAGAAATGGCAGAATGACAAGTCAGAGAGTGGCCTACTACTTAATGTTGAGGTATATGCAACTGAGAAGCAAAACGCAAACAGATCCCTGTCATCGCTGCCTCATAAATTATACAAGTTGTAACTATTGTCGATCTGGTTGTTGGCCACTATAGAATTATGTTGTTTTTCTTTTTAATTTCGTCTTGCAAGTTTAATGAGGTGGGCCTTACCATCTCATAATGAAAGAAGCATTCTTATCTATCAAGTGAAAATCTTTTGCTGCAATTTGATTATCTCGAGTGGTCTCAAATTCTTAAAATCCCAGGTGATGGAACTTGATCTGCTCTCTCTTGACTCTATTGTGAGATTTGCTGAAGCTTGGAATGCTCGGAATGCACCATTGCATGTGTTGATCAATAATGCTGGCATTTTCTCTATTGGAGGTTTGAATCATTTCTACCAGTTGATAAATTTCAGTAATTTTCATGCAAAATTGTACTAATTCCTTATGTTAGTTTCCTAACCATATGAAGTTAAAAACACTAAATTCAATGGATGAAATGATGTGTCATTTTTAGTCAGTGCAATGACAATAAGCCATTAATCAAAAGTATTTTTCTTTGCAATGATATAGCTATAAATGAACTTTTCTAATAAAGAATTATTACATCACCATTAATTATAATTTTGATGTATGTTATAGTGTCAACTTTCAACCAATAGTCAGTCATTTAGAATGCATCAAGTGACTCTTCCATGTATACTCAATATTTGATACCCAGTCTTTTATATCTACTTTGATTTATTTTACTTTTTAATACAATTATCCTTAGTTCTCAGATACAAATTAATACTTGCAAGCTGCAAGAATAGGATTACTTATGTTGGCCCACCCTCTTTGGGAACTGAATTTTTTATGTTAAGTCATTTCAAGAGTATGATTTTAGAATTATTCTTCAATTGTTTAAAATAGAAAATTGAACAAATAAACTGCTGATTGTGTCAGTTCCTGTTGGACAATTTCTCTAAGGGAATCTTGGATTCATGTTCAGCTCTAAGTATCTGAATCTATGAAATAGGGACTTGGTTAATCATAGAAATTGGTTTTTTCATGCGTCCATGTTTCATGGTCACTAGTACCAGCTTTATCCTGGAGATAGATCATACCTAGTTTGTACTTCTGTTTAGATATCACTTTTTTCTTCACAACATATACAACTTTTATAGCGTGGAGAAATTTTCAATGCATGCCAGAATGCTAGAATCTGCACATTGGCTTTGTAATAAGTCTAGTTAGTGGTATATTGTAAAATATGCTTGAGCTGTGTATGGTTTGTTGACCAGGATTTAACTACCCATTTACGGTTTGCAGTGGGTCAATGCCCCTCCATGCTTTTCTTTTCAAGTACTGAGACCTTGTAGTTACCTAATCCACCCTACATACTAATATCATTAGTAAATCCTTGTTTCAGATGTTAGCCACTGAACATTAAGATGCATTTCTGATGCTGAACATTTGATGTTGAAGTATCACAGTCACGAGTACTATATTATCGGAGTAGGCATGATGAATGTTCACTGATTGTGTGTTCTAAATATGCCATAGGATAACTTTGTTGGTCCAAGAGCTTTTGCCTGATGCCTAGTTCTATTTGTATATTACTCTGTTTCAAATTATTATCATTGGTTTTTCTTATTGACCCCATCTAGTTGAATGTTGATAAAATTTGTTTTGCATGGAGGAGGCAGCTTAGATTGACTATTCTTAGGCTTCGATTCATGGTGGCATCTCTGGTGCACATGGTGACCTCATCACATTTCTTCTTGAACAATCTCCAGTTCTCCATGTTATTATATTCTGGACCATTTAAGCCTTGCTGATGTTATTGTTTGTGATTTTGTAATCTTTGTGTAGATCTAATCTTGTATGGATTCCATGTGCATTTCATAGGCCCACTTAGGTAAAAGAAGTTTGCTTTTCCAATCTTTAGAAGATTACTATTTTGATATATCCTTCATAAACTGTAGTTGTTTGAGTGGCATATTGGTGGAAGCTTCTGTATGCTTAATCTGTTTACAATTTATGCAGACCTGACACTTGATGACTCTAACTTAGCTAATTTTTCTTAGAACCTCAACGTATTTCCAAGGATGGGTATGAGGAACATTTGCAAGTAAATCATCTTGCCCCAGCATTACTTTCATTGTTGCTTTTTCCATCACTTCTCCGAGGATCTCCAAGCAGAATTGTCAATGTCAATTCTATTGTAAGTTGTATGTGAATATTGAGAACACAAGTATAAAGAACTTTCTTATCAATTGCATCATGTAGTTGGTATGTCTCAATTTGTCTTTCATTTGCTTAGAATTTATTTATTTAGATCATCTTTATATGATTTACGGAGGCAGGGAATATAAAGCCTCAAGGATGATTTCTGAGGACATTTACCCTACCTTTTGAGCACTTTCTTATTTCTTTAAATTGATGAGGTCTCTTCTAGGTAACTTAGGCTTCTGTTTGTTCTTTAGATGCATTGTGTTGGTTTTGTGGACACAGAGGATATGAACATGACTAGCAGAAGGCGTAAATTCACAAGTTTAGCTGCTTACTCAAACAGCAAACTTGCACAGGTAACTGTATTGAACGTCTTGATGCGTTTTAAAACTCATTTTGTAATTTGTATCACTTTAATTTCTGCCAAAGGTGTGTTTGGGATCTATAATTTCTATGATTTTTTAAAGTTTCTAGTTAAGCCTTTTTATATATATAAAAAAAAATTAATGCCATTTGAATCATAATGCAACTCTTGTTCTTTAAATTCTTGACTATTTGAGTTAACTGATGTTGCGACTTCTGGTTTAGGTGAAATTTAGTAGCATCCTTCACAAGCAGATACCTGCAGAAGCTGGCATCAGCATTATGTGTGTTTCTCCTGGTGTTGTTCATACCAATGTTGTGAGTCTGTATTTCATAAATTTCTTCACTATGTTTTAGCATTACATGACCTTTAAGTTTGCGTTTCCTTTTTATTTTTGATTTAGTAATCCCATGACATCTTCCATGTTGGTTCTGGCAAATAACTCATGTTGCCCCACAAAATAGACACAAAGGCAAAGGGAACTCAAGTATTCTTAATAGGCATTTCTATTGAAGAAGGCACCCTGGCCATCTTACTAGGCACTCTATTTGATTTACATAAGCTGCTAACTAAATTTAAACTAGAAACTTCATTGCATTGCATATGGGCTAAAGTTTAATAACCTTTACGTTTCCCTATTTAATTCTTCTAGCCTTGATTCCAGAAGATGCAACTTGGGATGCCAGTATCCATAAGTGAGAGATATTCCAACTTTTGAGTTGCTGACAACATTGTTGTTTCACTGTTAACTTGTGGCATCTAACGATGTTCACGACATACATATTTTCAATCTGCAGGCAAGGGATCTACCGAAAATCGTCGTAGCAGCATACCACCTAATTCCATATTTCATATTCAGTGCTTTAGAAGGTAGGAACTTTTTCAGTTGGCTAACCTCATTCGTTTTTTCTGATGACTCCTATCAATAAAGAAAAACCACTTGGCCATTGTAGGTTCAAGAAGCACTTTGTTTGCAGCCACTGACCCACAGGTTCCAGAATATTGTGCATTGCTGAAGTCTGACGAATGGCCTGTATGTGCCTACATCTCATTCGACTGTCGCCCAACGAATCCATCTGAGGAAGCCCACAACTTGGAAACTTCTCAACTGGTTTGGGATAAAACATTGGAATTGATCGGCCTGCCATCTGATGCACTGGGCAAGCTCATTGAAGGGGAGCCAGTGCAATGCCGATACACTTCAAAGGCCCAATGAAATGACACGATTTCCACAGATTGTTTTGCGCCTTCGCTAGTCAATAAGATTCACAATTAGGGGAACTGGAATTGCTATCACTGTAGTGTGCTTTATCCATTGAGGCCTTCGTTGTAATGCCCGTAATGTCTCCTAGTGTACTGAATGGTTAACCATCTTCTCTGTGATTAGTGACGTAAACTCCAGATTCCATGGGTCAGCAGATGTAGTGGTTCTACCAAAGCTATGTTAGATTAGTTAATTAATTACTGATTAGAGGGCAAATTTGACATGGGGTAATTTTGAAGTCTGAAATCGAATCCAAATCTAAATCGGTGAGCATTTTTGCCGCGCCAGATCAGATTCGTAGTAAGGGAAACCCTCGACAGCTGATTCTAAAAGAGGCAGAGAGATGCCTCTGGGGAAGTGGTGGAAGGAGAAAGATCTCCTTTAAAAGGCAGGCACTGAAAAAAATACACAAGTAAAGGTCGAACATCAACAACTAGAGGGTTGCTCAATTCCTTACAAGGCAGAGGAATTAAGGTGGTCTTCAGTGAATCGAGGTTGGGGAATAGGGTTGCTATTTCAAATTAAAACTTCCAAATTTAAAATTTTCTAACTTAATCTGCACCAATGGCAACCATATCATTGTTCAAATTCAAAGACAACTAACTTGGGATATTTTTTATCCAGTGAGAAGTATACTTAAAAATATTGGCTGTCTGGATGAGTCTCTACAAACGTTTTTCAATTTTATTTCTGATGGCAGATGAAAAATTTTTATGGGACCAGATCAGTCATCCTCAAAATTAGTCAGTTTGAAAAGTTGGATACATGATATCAACTAAAAAAAATTAGCCCTCGGGGCATTGGTGCAATGGCACCACGTCTTCTCAGTTTCCCATGCATATATAGATCTAGTTTCAATTTTGATGAATTAAGAATGAATCTTCCTTAATAGATGGTTGACCTAAGAACACTAGATTGATGGGCTGTCTGTTGCAAGCACTTCCCAATTTAGCTTGATAGTCGGTGAGAAATTTCTGTAGAGCCGGATCGATCACCCCAGGTATTAAGATTTGTTTTTTTAATTACAACGCACAGCAGAAATAATTTTCCTCCAATGGAATGACAAACCTAAGAACGTTGCACGTTAGATGTTGAACCGCAAGCGCTTCATGATTTATTCTGATGGTCAGTAGAAAAATTCTATGAGACCGAATCGATCATCTTCAGAATTAGTTGGTTCGAGCTAGATACCTGAATTATCCAAAAAATCAAAAAACAAAATAACGCCCCTGAGCACAGTGCAGCGATAGGCGCTCATGCAGTCTCCAAGCATCCACAGTTCGATATGCAACTGCAGCATATTATAGGACATTTTCCTCTAGCAAGATGACAAATTTGGGATGTTAGGCTGCTGGATCACTTGTTGCGAGCACTTCCAGATTAAACCTAATGTTGGTGGAAAAGTTCTATGAGACTAGGTCAACCATCCTCAAAATTAGTCGGTTCGAAGGGATGAATACTTGGTGTTAACTTAAAAAAATTCAAAGACAAACTCACCTCCAAGGCTATCACGCAGGGGCAAGAAGCCCATACAGTTTTCCAAACATCCACAGTTCAATTCCCAACCACATTGTACTGTAAGACATGTTCCTCTAGTGGGATGACAAACATTGTGGCAAAAAAGCGAATACGCTCGCCTCCAGCGCCCCCGCCAACCCGTCCCAAGGTCAACACGGAAGAGGTAAAATAGTGACTAGGACATAAGGGAGGTATTTACCTCAGTTTTATCGAGATTCGAACCCTAGACCTCATTGTGGCAACACCTCATGCACTAGTTACTATACCCATCCGAGGGGACAAAAACTGTATGGGTAAACTTTTTATAGTGACCGATACCACCGCCGAAACAGCCCCTTATCATAAACCCCCGAAGGGGTGAACGGTACCACTTAATTGATAAGAGCCTACGCAGGGGGATGCTCGAACCTGACACCTCAGTCAAAGAGTACAACGTCATAACCAGAGCACCCCTGGTTCGATTGTTAGTGGGATGACAAACATGAGAATATGGGATGTTGAACTGTTGGGTCGTCCACTGCAAGCACTTCCAAATTTACTTTGATAGCCGATGAGAAACTTCCGTGGGGTCGAGATTGTTATCTGAGGAATAGTTGATCCGAAGGGCCGGATACATGATGCTAGCTAAAAAAAATCAAAGACAAACTTAATCTGCCTTATGGCATAGCGGTTAAGGCTCTCCAACAATTAATCAGGCATTTAAAGTTTGATTTTCAACTGCGATACACCGTATGAATTTTCCTACATTTTCTAATTTACGTTAGTAGTCGATGGAAAAAATCAGATTAATCCCCTCCAAGATTAATCAATTAGAAGAACTAGATATCTGGATTATCAAAAAACATTCAAAGAACTTTTTTTTAGCAAACACCATGTATCTAGCCATTCGGACCGACTAATCTTGAGATGATTGACTCGACCCCATAAAAATTTCCATCAACCATGAAAATAAATCATAAAGTGCTTGTAACGAGCAGTCCAATAGCTAACATCCTAGGTTTGTCATCGCATGAGAGCACAGTGCCCTGCAATGCTGCATGGACGCTATGCTGTTACATCAAAAAAAATAATAATAATAATAAATTCAAAGACAAAGTTTACCTTTTCCGATACTGCAATGAATCAGAGAATTGACGAAACATGATTCAATTTGAAAATGCAGTAAAAATTACTGAGATTGTTTCACATACAAGAAGAGATTCCATGCGATAACTCCAACTCGGAAGGCAGCTTGGCAAATCCTATACAAATTGATGCTCCACAAGTTACTGATATATCTCAGAAACTTGTATGGAATTCCCAGTAAATGATGATTGGGATCTCAAAAGAATTGCAACCCAAAGATCCTTCCATTTAAGCGAGGACAAGCAACAAAAATCATCAGAGGAAAAGAGACCTTCAAAATGCCTTCTGCAAGATCATCCACACATGCAGGACGAAGCATAAGCCCTGCCATTTGGAATTAGCACAACCATTCTTTGATTGCTTTACCACTAGCAACGAACCTTCCGGGATTCTTTCGATCAATTCTCATTGGACTACTTGTCTGAAACATTATCTCCCTAACCAAAATTTTAATCGGAGATTGTCCCCTTCTTTGACTATGATTCCCTGTTCCGCAGATTATGGAGATCTCCAGTGGCACTGCATTCTCCTTGGAGAACCGCAGTCTCAGCTCCTGCATCCAATTCAATAGGATTATGTATGCTGAAGTGACATGAAATCCATGCAAATCCAATTTCGACCCTGAGGAAGACCACTCCAAGTTCTCATCCAAAACAGACGAAGCAATTAGATTCTTAACCAGCAAGGCTTCGGTGCTTGACGATGATGAAAGTGAGTCGGCCTCCAGCTTCTTCAATAGAGCATCAACCGAAAGAGGAAGAGCTCTTGAATTGGACTCGGAAAAGGATTGAATTGTTCCTTTTGAGCAAATTGAAAGAAGCACGGGGCAGGAGTTCAGCACGCAATTGAAGGTTCGAACAGAGAAACCGACACCCAAAGCTCTCATTTTTTCCATCCAGAAAACCATTTCCGAGAGCTTGCCATGGTGGCCGTAGCAAGAAAGAGCAATGTTGCAGCATACGGTGTCGATTTCTGCTCCCGCGTCTTCCATCGATCGGAGAATCTTTCTCATCTCCGAGAACAGACCCAGTTGGCCATAGCTCTGGATGACCATCTTGAATTCCGGCGGCGATGGCTCGAATCCGGAGGATGCCATCTCGTTCAGTTTCTCCTCGGCGTCGGCGGGCTTTCCCATCGAGCACAGGGCTTTGATCGACGACCCGTGGAACCGCCTATCGGAAAAGGGAATCTCTTGCAGATGTTCATAGGCCTCGTGGAGGGATTGCGTCAACCCTTGCTCTGAAAACGCATCGATGAGGTCGCAGTAGAAGAGGGCGAGGTCTCGAGATGCGTTTAACCTCGCAACAGCGTCCGAGGCTAGGGTTTGGGCCGCGTCGTAGCGGCCTTGCTTCTCGAGCACCGCGATTACGCTGGCGGCCAGCTTTGGCTTCCATTTGAACCAGCTGGCGTCGTTGATTTGCTCGTAGATCTGCACAAAGGAATCAAATTGCATACTTTGCAAGACGGGAAGAATCAGCTCAAAGGGGAATTAGAAGGGAGAAGAGGAAGGGTCTCACGGCGAGAGTGTAGGGGGAGGAGAGGTAGAGGAAGCGGGAGAGGGCGAAGAGGGCAGCTGATTTGGAGGACTTGGCGAGGAACTTGCGAATGAGGCGGTGGGCTGCGGCGGAATCGTGGGGAGAGGCAGTGTGGAGGGCGGAGAGGAGGCGGTCGGCGTGCTTGCCGCTGCCGGGGAGGGCGGCGCAGCGAAGGGTGGCGGAGGCGGAAAGCGAGGAGCCCGCACCCGTCCAGATCAGCGCCATCACGTGTTCGCTGAAGCTCGCACCGTGGTCACTGGAAGTGGAGAACGATAGGGTTCTTATTATTATTATTATTTCGAAATTTACACTTTGTTTCGAGTATTTTTTTTAATTGACATGTATAAGTTTTTCGGCACTGTTTATCTTTTGAGTAAGTATTTTACAATCCATATGATGTTTAAATTTTCATGACAAAATCGAAAATTTTATCAAATTTAATCATATATTCCAAATAAGATGGTGTCATCGGTTCAAATTAATCCCATGTAAAATTATTGTAGAATGATGCCGAATAGGATGTCAAGATGAACGTCTATTTAACCTTAGCGGTATGAATATTGCAGTCTAGGCACGAACGAACCTAGGCAATGAGGTCTACTGGCAAGGTAGATACTAGGGAAGGCGTAGTCTGACTTAACCTGGGCCGGTAACCCTATACAACGTGCTCCACATTGGACTGTTTGACCGGACCCTATGCACAAGTGAGCAAGGATTAGGGGGAAATGAAGTGATACAACAAAATCCTCCATTAGTTAAATCACAACTAAGATGCTCGGAATCAAAATTCTACATATCTGAGTATATCGTTTTTTTTTTATACTTTAGTTATTTATACTAATGATTAGTAGTCATCCGTAATTTAAATAAAATTATGATGATGATTTAGTTATCTTTTTTCATACTTCAGTTATCTTTTTTCTTCACAATGATGATGGACTTATAAGAAAAATATATCTCTATTGGCATGAGAACTTTTGGGTAGAGCCAAAAAAAAATAAAACCATGAGTGTTTAGATCCAAACTAAATAATATCATACCATTATGGAAGTATCTAAATTCTTTTGGTCCTAACAATTGGTATTAGAGCCCTGGCTACCAGAAAGACTAATCATCGACTACGCACAAGAGACATAGTCTAATCAAGCTATATGAGTGGAATATTAACCTCAAACGAAGGAAGTGAGGGTTCCCATATCTAGATCAAGACGATCAAACACCAGGCAGAGAAACCTTAGTTGGGACTTAGCAATGAAGACCTAGTAAGTCGGTTGGACTAAGGGGCAAGGAAGTCTTAGTAGGTCGGTTGGACCGAGGGACAGGAAAGTCCTAGTGGGTCAATGATTAAATGACATCAAGTGGATAGGCTTGAGGGGGTGGTCCTTTGTTTGGGGGGGAGGGGGGGTTGTTCTGTTGCAATGATTATAACAAAGTTTCACATTGAAAACACATGGAAATGATCATGGACTTATAAGGAAAAAATATCTCCATTGGTATGAGACCTTTTGGGTAGAGTCTAAAAATAAAATCATGAGGGCTTAGATCTAAAGTAGACAATATCATACTATTGTCGAGATATCCAAATTTTTTAGTCCTAACAACCTTCACAATGATTAAAGCTTTTTGGTTGAGTTTTTTTTTTACAAACCTATTAAAAATCTGGCATTGGAGATGCCCTTAGTGGAACCCGGTGATCGACTCATCTTTCTACCTTCTTCGATGGCCTAACTAGCTACCTTTGGCCCTGATCCTTATTAAAAAAATGATTCTAATTGATTGACGCAATCAATTTAATTAAATATAGTTTCCTGAATATATTCTATGTAATTAATTCATATCAAATAAGATTTTAGTTTCTTTATTTTATTTTATGTATTGAAAAGTTTGTATATATTCTTATAATTGACTATTGATTAATATACACAGAATTAACATAACTTTCTTCCTACATACTTTCATATTTTTCATGATATCAGAGCGAGGTTTGAAAATAATACACTTCCGCTACAATAATGGGAGAAGAAAGCTCAAAGGAGAAGGGAGCCAAGCAATTGGATCCTCTCTCTTTGCATCATTCCGACCACCCTAGTTTGATTCTCGTCTCCAAACTACTTGAAGGAAATAATTATGGGCAATGGAGCCGCACGATGCGTATTGCTCAAAGTGCATAGACTAAAATTGGTTTCGTCAACCAGACAATCAAGAGGCTTGAAGAAAACCATGATACATTTCAAATAAGGGAACATTGTAATCACATGGTACTTTCATGGATTCTTAACAAAAGTGAAACAAAGACCGTCTTCTGATGCGACGTGGGACCGGTAGACAGAATACTCCAAACGACTCCACAATCATCTACCTACTACATGAGGAAAAAAACAATATACAAATGCGGTGGTGAGTGCGGGTCACTCAGCAGGTAATAGACAAAATAGTGCATGGTCTATATAAAAATATGGAGATCAAAATATACAGTCTCATCAAGAAAATAAGAACATGATCATAAACTGACATAATGAATGTGCATACCCAATCTGGATCCAACACGTAATATCATGATCATAATGTCATAGTAAATGAACCTACCCAATCTGGAACTAACATATAAGGTCAAGATCGTAAATGACATAATAAATGCACATACCCAATATGGAATTGCCACATACAGTATAATGATCGGTAAACTCACCGGGGATCAGCAACAAACCTACTCGTAACACCTGAGCAATATAACCGACAATATATACATGTATAATAAATGAGCATGTATGCAGCATGACATCCATATGCAATAATCATATCTCAAACAAGTGCAACATAGCACAATTATATGTAACTAGTATCTACTAGGCATGTATGCAAATATATCTCCACAAGATGCACCACACATATGCAAATGCGCATGCACTCCACATGGTGTCACTCCCGCCCGTCCCTCCACTTGCTAGGACCCCTGTGTGGCTTAGGGGGCAGGATAATGACAATTGTACAACCTTCCAACAAACACTACTCTCGTGTGGCCAAGGCGACAGTGCGCTAAGTAGTTATCTAACTATATAGCGATGAGGTCTCATACTTCTCACAACGCCGAATATCACAACGCCTAGTGACCGGGTGGCATGACAGGACAAGCGACAACTGCTCTAGTTACCATTACCCATGAGTGGCCAAGTGTGTACACACACAACATGCAAATGGACAATCAACCAGGTGACTCCTACAACGCATACAAATCATGTATAACTCAACATCAAATGTATAATCAGTATGTTAACTCAGACAACAAGATCTCCTCTACAATACATACTCTACATGTGTACACACAATAGAGTTTAGATATTCAAAAGTCAAGACTGTATGTGATATAAATAGATTATCTCAAAGGTCAAGCATAAGCATCAAGCAGGATAACAATACAGATAGATTTAAGATAAAACAACCTAATCTATCAATCAAAAATAACCATGTACTAAGTTCAAAGGACTAAAGAAGTCAAGGAAGAAATACCCGCTTTAAATGTATATCATGCCAATATAACTCACATCGAGACGCTCGTCTCGAATCAAAATCCTGCAAATCAATATATTTTATTTAGCTATTTCCATCTGAATTAAATAGCTAAATAAAGCCTCCAACCTAATTAGGGTTAACCCAAATCAAATGGTCATTAATTTAACCCTAATTGATGATTAACTCCCATTAACCTCAATTCATTAATTGAATTAGGTTTAACATACATCAACCCTAATTCTCACAAATTCCTCCATTTGATTAGTTTATGTCTAACCCAACGTAATTAATTTACCCATCATTTAATCCTTTTGAATCAACTATTAAACATGATGAAACTATAGGATTATATAACGATAATCAATCGTTACCTTCATTTCTTATTCTTCAACAACAATGCACAATCTCTTAGATGGCTTCAGTGAGTAAGAAGGCGGCTCATGGTTAGAGGGATGGCTGGCATAGAGAAGCTACTGAAAGATATGGCCAGAGCTTAGTGTATTCACTGCCCCCTAATACAAACACTCCAAACTTAGCACTAGGTACCAATCAATCTCTAAATTCATCTGCTAGATTAATTAGTTACCTCAAATGTGGTAGCAAGGTAGTGCTGGTGAGGATAAGGAACAATCTCATGTCGTCTTCTTCATTAATATCTCATGGCGACGGCCGGATGAGCGGCATCGTGTACAGGGCAGTGAAGTGCAATGATTGGTGATGAGCTTGGCGCAGTGACCATGACTAGCTGCGGTAATCACGTCTGGCTGCTCGCGTCGAGAATAGATCTAGAGGAGGGGTGAATAAGTGGCTCGGCAGAACCTGTGATTCAGCTAGCTCAACAGATCCTCTGACCATTGTGATCACAGACACGAGAAACACCTCCGACGATCGGTGGCAGAAGGTAGGGATCTGATGGTCAGCGCCCAACACTAGGTAAAAATGGCGACGCTAGCTTAGAGCATGATAGGAACCCGGGGGCCTATCACGTGGAAAAATTGAAAGAGAAAAATGGAAAGGGGGATAGGGTGATCACTTCGAGGGGATCGACCTCTAATAATCAAATGAAATTGATTAACTAAAAGAAAAATTACTTGTCTTCTAAAATTACATAACGTCTCTTTAAATAGACACCTAAACGACCTTTCAAAGGAAAAGGTCTAAAATAAAAATAAAAATATATTTTCAAGAGAAAATGTCTTATCTAAAACTTGTCTTATAAAAGGAAAAGGCCTAAAACTTATCTTAGAAAAGGAAATAAAGTTAAAGGATTTATTTGAATAGATCCATTAAAGGATCCTATCATTTCACCGCCCTTCAAAACAACCTTGTCCTCAAGGTTGTTTAGCAATAAATTCTGGAATATTTTCTTGAATGGTATGATATAATTCATAAGTACTGCTCTGATTCTAACTTTGGATGCATCGGGTTCAATGACAAATTGCTTATTAGGTAGTGCAAGAACTAGTATTATTATCATAGCCTCCTTTAAAGTATGGAATACCTTTTTTGCTTCAAGACACCATCTAAATGCATCCGTGAGACCCAGAAAATCACGTAATGCCTAGATACTTTTTGGGGTGGGCCACTCCATCATAACTAGCACCTTTGAGGGATCAGTAGCTACTTCTTTTTGGCTTACAATATGACCAAGGTATTCCACCTTAGTTGCCCCAAGCTGTACTTAGCTCTTTTCACAGAAAGATAATGCTCACGCAAAAGAGTGAGTACTTTATAAAGGTGATGCAAATGATCTTCGAATGATGAACTATAAACAAGGATATCATCAAAGAAATTCAAAACAAACTTACGGAGGTAAGGCTTGAAGATATCATTTATCAAACTTTGGAATGTAGAATGTGTATTAGTTAAATCGAAAGGCATGACTAAAAATTCATAATGACCATCATGAGTCTGAAAGGTTATTTTTGGAATGTTTGGCTGATGGATTCTTATCTGATGGAAGCCTGGGAGAAGATCCAACTTTGGGAAGAATGAAGAACCTCTTAATTCATCAACTAATTCATCAATGATGGGGATGAGGTACTTGTTGTAGGATTGAAAAGAATTTAGATATCTCCACAATGACATGATATTGTCCACTTTGGGCCTAAGCCCTCATAGTTTTGCTCTTGGGCTCTCCCCAAAAGGCCTCATACCAATGGAGATATCTTTTTCTCTTATAAACCCATGATCTTTCCCATGTGTTTCCAATATGGGACTATGTTTGCAACCTTGCAACCCCAACAATCCCCCCCTCAAACAAAGGACCATAGGCTTCCCACGTCCGATCCTCAACCCACCAGGTCTTCCTGCCCCTCGGTCTACCCGACCTACTAGGACTTCCTGCCCCTCGGTCCACCCGACCTACTAGGACTTCCTTGCCTAGCCGCAACTAGGACTTCTTGCCTGGTGTCTGGTCCTCTTGATCCGAACATAAGAGCCCCCACTTTCTTTGTTCGAGGTTAATATTGTACTCACATGGTTCAATCAGACCATAGCTCTTGTGCACAGTCGGTGGTTAAACCTTCTGGCAGTCCGGGCTCTGATACCAATTGTAGGATCGAAAAGAATTTAGATATCTCCACAATTGCATGATATTGTCCACTTTGGGCCTAAGCCCTCATGGTTTTGCTCTTGGGCTCTCCCCAAAAGGCCTCATACCAATGGAGATATCTTTTTCTCTTATAAACCCATGATCTTTCCCATGTGTTTCCAATATGGGACTATGTTTGCAACCTTGCAACCCCAACACTTGTCTTTCATTGTAATTTTATTGAGTGTCCGGTAATCTACACACAATCGTCAATTTCCGTCTTTCTTTCATACAAGCAATACTGGAGAAGAATATGGAATTACACTTGGGCAAACAATACTCGCCTGAAGCATCTCTTGTATAATTTTCTCAATTTCCTCCTGTATGTAAGGGCAGCAATAAGGCCTAACATTTTCTTTAGGATCTTTTTTGATGGAGAGTTGCATGAGAAAAATGGAACAATCTTTCTTTAATAACTGCTCTGCCTGATAACTATTGATTGATGTGATAGTATCTTGTCTCTTGCCTCTGATACAAACTTCTTTTCCTTGATCTTAAAAGCGCATTGTTAGTTGAGAGAAATTTCATATTATGTCTCCTAATGTTCTCAACCATTGTGCTCCAAGTACAATATCACATCCATCTAGGGGAAGAAGAAAGAGATCTGTCATTAATTCATAATTTGGTAAGAAAATTTTAATACTATTGCACTTTCTTGGACTTGTAAGTGATCTTCCATCCGCCACCTTAACATCAAATGTAGATGCTTGCTCTATTTTTTATTTAAGCCTGCTTGTCAAGGTTGAGTCTAGAAAATCGTTGGTGCTTCTTGAATCTATAAGTATCATTACTGGTTATTTTATAATGAATCCTTTTAACTTCATCGTTTGCAGAGTTTGTAGTCCTTCTAAAGCATGAACTGATATTGCCATAGAGTCATATTGTACTTTGTTGATATTATCTTATGTTTCACCTTCATCGAAATCATCTTCTTCCTCAGAGTTCTCTATTGGTTCAATCATTAGTATCCTCTGTTGCTTGCATTGAGGACCACAGTGCCACTTTTCATCACAATGTCAGCATAATCCCTTTGTCATGTTTTCCTTGATCTCTTCTTTTGTCAATCCACAGGGTGTTGAACAATGCAATGTGGTTTCATGAATTACATTATCATTTCTTCTTCCTTCCTCATTGATCTTCACTTCTTGTAGTCGTACAAAGGATAAGGCAACCTTCATGGTGCGGGGTTGATTTATTTTTACTTCTCGTCGTATATCAAGGCAAAGTCCTTCAATAAAAGTGCCTAGTAATTGCTTTTCTGACCAATCAAGAGTTCAATTAGAGAGTCGATCGAATCATCCTTGGTACTCCAGTACGGTTGTAGTCTGTCGAATTTTGGTCAATTCTCCATCAACATTCTCATAATCGGAGGGACCAAATTGATTGAGGAGTTCTTCTTTGAATTCCTCCCATTTTGGAGGTCCATGACATACTTCAAGCTAGTCATACCATTGGATGGCATCACCTTCGAGGTTTATAGATCCTAATTCTACCTTTGCATAGTCCGGTGTGTTGTGGAAGCGAAAATATTTTTCAGCCCTTAAAATCCATCCAATCGGATCGTTGTTCTCCCAATGAGGAAATTCCACTTTCATATGTGGAAGGTTGTGCTCTCGATCTTCATTTGAGTTCACTCTATGGTCATATTGTTGTTGTCGAGACTATTGATTTATTCCCCTTTTGATTAGTATGCTTGAGCTAGAATCTGCTTCTAAACGATCCTTCAATTCTTGCACTATTCTGACCAACGATGCCATAGTTTTTTCGAGTTTATCCATCCTTGTCTCGTGCTTAGCTTCAAACTCTAAAGCCCATTTGGCATCAAGATGACATCCTCCGATCATCATGTCAGAGTAGATTTTCTTCTCTTGAAGTCGGGTTAAGACCATGCGCTAGTTGAAGTTGCTACGAGATACTATAGGGCGATGATGAAGTGAACGTGCTCTGATACCAAGTTGATAAGAACCCAGGGGTCTATCACGTGGAAAAATCGAATGAGAAAAATGAAAAGGGGGATAGGGTTATCACTTCGAGGGAATTAGCCTCCAATAATCAAATAAAATTGATTAACTAAAAGAAAATTTACTTGTCTTCTAAAATTACATAACGCCTCTTTAAATAGACACGTAAATGACCTTTTCAAAAGAAAAAGTCTAAAATAAAAATACATTTTCAAGAGAAAATATCTTATCTAAAACTTGTCTTATAAAAGGAAAAGGTCTAAACCTTATCTTAGAAAAGAAAATAAAATTAAAGGATTTATTTGAATAGATCCATTAAAGGATCCTATCAGAGCAGAGGGGAACGACAATGCTGCAGAGATGGGCTTGGCATCGTGAGTGGACGATGTCGTTCTAGTGCGAGGAAGCAGTGGTGATCGATCAATATCAACCAGTGATCGGTGGCACAATGAGTAGATTCACTTAGGATTCGTAAGAAGAGGGCAAACGGTAACCTCTTGCTCGTGGTCGGTGAGAGATCAACGGTGACACGAGAGGAAGAGGGCTCAGCGGAAGGGAAGCTCGCAGACATCTTGCTTGCGAAGATTAGGGGAAAGAAGAACGGGCAACAACTAAATCGAAAAGATCAGAAGCAATGGGAGCGTCAGCGGTGTTGTTGGAGAAGATATGAGGAAATCGGCGAATGAGGAGAAACAAATAGGAATAAAAGTTAGGTTATTAGATATATACCTAGGTTTATATATATTAGACTTAGGTTAATTGATTACAACTTAGGATAATTGAAATCAATCAACTCTCACTTTAATTAGGTATTCTAAATAGGTTTTTCACTATCCCAATCGATTCATCCCCTTAAACATGTCATATGGACTCCATTTTAATCTCGAAAAAATTTTCAAATTACCAGAAAATTTAATAAGGCTATTACTCCAATAATACTTATTATTTAATTATTATTTGCAAAAATTCATATTTTGTTTTCAAACATGTGTTTTAAAAAAAATAAAATGCAAGGCTTTTGAAATTTATTTAAAAATACTTTAAATATTTTGAAACTTACTTCGAAAACACTATGAAAATTTTTAAATTTCTTCAAAGGTTGTTTTTCCACTTTGAAAAATAACTTGTCTTTAAAAACAACAAAAAAAAAAACTATTTTGGAAATACTTTCAAAACTATTCTAGAATGATAAGGTGCAACAACTTTTTCAAAAGTAGCATAACTTATCTTTTCAAAACTTTTCAAAAATATTTTCTAAAATTGTTTGTATAATTCTTGCAAATTTTATTTTACAAATGGTTTATTTTCTAAAATCAATTGTCAAAATATTTTAAAAAATCAGAAAGTTTCTGTCAATTTTATTTCCTCCCTCCAATAAACCTGCAAGTTTTTTTAAATAAATTATTACTTGCTTGTGTATTTATAATTTGGTATACTTATGTACTTAGTTTGATGGATGACAAAGAGAGAGGGTTAGAGTTTAAGTAAGAAAACTAAGGAAAATCTTAAAAACTCTGGAAAACTTAACCTTAAATGATAAAGAGATTAAACTTAATTGTTTAATTTTTTTGTCTCTTAAAATCATTTCTTATATATATGTTGTTCTTCTTCTTTTTTTTTTGCATATTTTCTTTCTAACTTTAACCCAGGTTGTCATTACATAAAAAAAAAGAGATTGTTGGTGTATTTGACACCAATGATTAAACCTGAGTTTTGATGAATGATAAGTGGATTAAAATTAGATGTGTTGTTAATCTAACCTTGTTATCGAGTGTGCAGGGTTTACTAACTTGACGGATCAAGATGACCTGACACCAGGCAGGAAGTCCAAATGTGAGATTCTGGCAGGAGGTTGTGATGTTTGATTCCCGATGGGAGGAAGTCTAGATGCACAATTTAGGCAAGGGACCGAGATGTTCGATTCCCTATTGGTGAAGTCTGGATGTGTGATTCCAACAGAAAGACTTGGTAGGCCAGATTGACTTCAAGGAGGTAACTTGACGCTTGATAAGTGAAGGTAAGTCACTAAAGAAGAGTGACTATGTGAGGGCGCATCTTGGTTGAGGGGACAGTAGACATAAGTTTAATTTAGGTTCATTTCGAAAACCTAAATCGAACCCCTGACTATATCTTGATCTAGAGAACAGGGTCTAAGTAATAAAATTAATCATATTATTATTGTGCTAACCTTGTTTTGTAGGTTAAGTATTTTTATGTTGGACTAACATATTTTGTAGGCAAAGGGAGCACAAAAGGTGTCGAGTGAACCCGAGGTGCCTTCCAGGCGATGGAATATGCCTTGAGTACTGTTCATGGAAGGTGCCTTTAAAAGCTTGGAAGACACCTTTCAACCGATAAAATTAGACTTTGTCGACGAAAAGGAGCAAGCTATTCAGGATCAGATTTAGCACATTGGAGGTGCCTCCAATACTATGGAAGGTGCCTTCCATGTTCAATAAAAGGGCATCTCGACCAAGGCTTCAAAATCATCACTTCTACGATCATCTACGCATCCGTTTGAAGTTCCGACTGCTCCAGCTTCCTGCTGTTGCTCTGCTATGGCTCTGCTGTGTCCGACCACTACTGAGGAGCCATCCAACATCGAGCCTAAGTCGATCATCCTCAAAAAGTGTTAGGTAACAATAATTTAAATTCTATACTTAATTTCTGCTAAAAAGGAAAGTATAGCGTGATACACTTGTCTTAGTTTTTTTGTACTCGTTTCCTTCTTATGGTGGTTCCAGAAGAGGTCTTTAGTGAATTATTCATTGATAGGTCCGCGGAACTTGGGTCTTGCAGTAGGAGTCATCGAAAGCTCCGAACTAAGTAAACCGTTTACGTTCTTGTACTCTCCTATTTTCGCTTTTTCTACTACATATACTTACTTTGTGTTTAAAAGTAAAAGAAAAGTTTTTAAAACCACGTGATTCACCCCCCTCTCATGTGTGTTTCGATCCAACAAAAAAATTTTATTCAAGCCATTGAAGATTCGTTACAAAGCAGATAAAGTGCATCGATGGAGGTGTATGGACTTGCTTTAGGCACCCGGACCTGCCATGTCAGCCAATGGACGAATTCAACCAGTAGGTTATAAATATAGTCCTGGTCCTAGAAGTTTAGATAACACAATTATATTTCATCTACAAATTTTGTTTCAACTATTTACGCTTTAACTTTTGTAAGAGGCTTCTCTGCCTTCAACAAAGGAGACTTTTTATTAGAGGTTACACTGCCTTGGATTAGCAACCTTCCCGGTTGCAAATCAAGTAAACTCGGAGTCTTCTCTTACTCTTTCTTTTGAATGTTATATTTGTCTAATTAACATGTGTTTGTCCTTGCTAAGTAGTAGCAAGAGATTAGTTTTTTAATTCTTATTTGCAGACTATTCACCCCCTTTAGTCAGTCTCAGGGGACCAAAAATTAGTATTAGAGTCAAACTACCTCAGAAGGACTAACCGTCACTTGAAGTAGCAAAGAGATAGTAGGATCTAGCATTTATCCGCCAAAATTCAAGGGGAAGTTTGCACTATGGAAGCGAAAAATGGAGGTATACTTTAAATTAATTTTTATATTTTTTACTAACTATGAAATATAATTTTGAAGTGCCTATAGATGAGAATGGAGAAGAAAAGGAATAACATCATTGGAACAAAAATCAACAGACCGAGTTCATGGTAAACGGTAAGGTCAAATTCCACCTGTTGAGTGTACTACCATCTCAAGATGTCAACCGAATCAGTGCTTACAACTTGGCGAAAGAACTCTGGGAAAAAAAATCCTAGAGTTTCATAAGGAATATCGGAAACCAAGTTGGCTAAAAGAGATGTGCTCCGCGATAAGCTTCGCAATCTACGACGGGAAAAAGGAGAGTCAGTTGCTCAACTACATTCGAAACTTAAAGAGTTGATCACTAGACTGATCAACCTCGGAGAAACGGTAACAAATACAGATTCAATAAGGTATACTTTAAATACATTCCTGAGAACTCCTAAATGGACCTGGATAGTAGACGTCTACTACATCTCTAAGAACCTCGAGATAATTAGTTTAGAAAATTTATTTTCTACCTTTGAATTACATAAATCTAGATGTGCAGGCATAAGAAAGGACAAAAGGACAAACAACAACGTCGCCTTGAACACGAGAAAGGTCAAATCGGATTCAGACACATCTCTCGACGAATATGAAAAAGCTTACGTGGTAAGAAAATTTTCAAAATTTTTTAAAACTAACAAATTCAACAAGTCTTAGGCTAAGAAGCTTCCATGAAACAAGAGAAGAGCACGATGTTACAACTGTGATGATGAAGGATACATAAAACAAATCTTTCCGAAATTAAAAGGCAATGACAAAGGATCAAGCAAACCGAAACAAAGGAACCTCAAATTAACATGGGACGAGTCATCAGAAGAGTTTGAGCTAGAGGAATATACCGGACTAGCACTAATGACAAGTCACCAAGAGAAGAGCATCGATGAAGGGGAATGTACTTCAGAGGAAATCAACGGGAGAGTCAAACTTCAAAACCGACACGATAAGTGAGGTATGCCTTCTTCCACCTAACCAACTTTATGAAAGTATAAAATTAATGTCTAAATCGTTATGTAAACTTAAAACTAAGAATATCAAATTGAAAAAGGAAAATGTGAATTTTAAAACTATCTTAGCTAAAGCATGTCCACTAGAAGAATTTGATAAAATTAAAAATTAAAAGAACATATGAAATGTCTTTAAAATTCTACATGCTAATATTCTGCAATTACAAAATTCAAAAATTATAGTGGACTTAATTGGTATCTTAGGAAGTATAGGGGTCAAATTATAAAAGTGGATAAAAAAATATATCCCATAAAACTTTTTGAAAAATCGAGTAGATAGGAACTTATTTTGGGTTCCTAGATCATACTCAGTTTAAGTTAAATTAATTTTTATGCATGCTTTTAATTTAATTTTTAACTTTGTTTATCAAATTAATTACATCCCATGCCTTTTGTTAATGTTTTGTATTAATTTTTTTTATGAAATAAATACATTATCAACTCATAAAAAATATTTTCAAACTTTTCTATTTATTATATTGATTTTTAAAATTCTTCTTTCAAAAAATAAGTTTTTAGCGATTAAAAATATTCAAAAAAATTATTTTTCAAAAACATAATTTTTTGGTGGTCACGAGTTTTATTTTATGTTAGATTAAATTTTTTTAAAATTTTTAGATAATTATATGATTTTTATAATTTTTTTATCAAAAAAACATAATTTAAATTTTAGTTTTTTTGGAGATTAATTTTAAAAATCCTGATTTTTTGGGAAATTATCGTTGTATTTTGGATGGTGACAAAACAACAAGATTTTTAGGATTTGGAAACTATTTTTTATAATTAATTTTTAAAATAATGTTAGTTGTACAAAAATATTTATTTCTGTTAAATTATAAATATTTTGTTGGTAAAAATTTTAATCATATCTCGAATACATTGTTATTGACAAAAATTTTCAACATTTTTCAAGACTGAAAAATAATTTTTAATTTATTTTTGTCAAAATAAAGAACTAATTGTTAAAATTAGTACCCTTTTAAAAATTAATTTCGATAAAAAGGTAAATTCCTAAAAGAGAAATGATATCCATCTTGAAATCTCATCTCAAAACTCCATGTCGACCAACATGGACTCTTGCATGGACACTTCCACGTTAGCACCAAAAAATTAATTTTTTTTCTCTCTGCTGCATCTCTCCGTGCTCATTTCTCTCCGCCTCCCTACCCTAAATCTCTCAGTGCTCATTTCTCTCTGCCTCCCTACCCTAAGTCTCTCTGTGCTCATTTCTCTCTGCCTCCCTGACATAAATCTCTATGTGCCCATTGAACGCTCGATGAACCCTACTTCTTCCCCCAACTGTCCCCTACCCTAAATCTCCCATCCTTCGTCTCTTCGAAGATATCAGTGAAACCCTCCTACTTCCCCCAGCGAAGGATTCAGCCAACGAATCCAGGTATGAGGTATTTCTATGAGTGTTCGAATGAGTTACACTAATTTTCTTAGCTGATTTTACAAATTTTGTATTTTTTTTTATCCAAATCGACTTTCTTCTGTTTAGATCTTAATGCTGCTTGATTTTCTTCTATTTAGAACCAGCTCCCTGGCCTAGCTGAAGCTGCTTTGACAACTCCTTCAGCTAGTTCCCTGCCCTCTTGCCCTCCTGCCCTCCCTCTCCAGGCCCTAGGATTGCGAAGCAAGGTTGTGTCAAATACTTTGCACCATTGCCTAAAGATAATTTATATTACTGTAAAATAAACTTTTGTGTGTGATTTTACAGTAATTGGGGAGAGGGAGAGGGATAGACATACTACAATTTTTGAGAGAGACCAATTTTACCATTGCCCTCACTGCCACTTTACATATGAACTAGAAGAGCTAGGATTGAGTTGTCGTGCTTTTATGGGTTCTCCTTTGAATAAAACTCTTTTCCTTATTTGATTTCAATTCCCTCCTTTCTTATCTAGAATTCCTTGCTTTTCATTTAGATACATTCATTCTTTTTTGGGTCGATTTTCTATTTTTTTAAAAAAAAAAATAAATGTAGGTGAATACTTACCTGCCTTCTAGTTTTGAATAAATATAGGTGAAAAATAGTCATGGAATAAGGAAAAAGTGATTCAAATGAGATAAAGGATAACAACGACCATGTGCATCAAGACCTATCTCAATCTAGTTTAAATGAAGTCATGATTCCTGAGATTGGAATGACTTTTTCATCTGAAGTTGAAGTTCATAATTTTTATAAATCCTATGCTTAGAATGTTGGTTTCGATATTTCCAAATTAGGTGGTAAAAAGGGAGATGATGGAAAGCAAAAATACTTTTGTTTTGGATGTGCCAAAAGTGGTAAAACAGTATCTCAAGCAAAAAATACTTTATACCCTAGACCTTCTACTAAGACGAATTACAAAGCTAAAATTAATGTTGTTATTCAAAATGATGATAACTTTATGATAACTAGTATACTCTTGAATATAATCATGTCTTGAGCCCGGGAAAGTCAAAACATTTTAGTTGTAATAAATTATTGGATTCAACTACAAAGAGGAAACTTGAATTAAATGATCAAACATGAATAACTTTAAGTAAAACTTTTCATTCATCGGTTGTTGAGACTGGAGGCTATGTAAATTTGTCATTTGATGAGAGAAAGTGTTGGAATTATATTTCAGAAGCTAGAAGGTTGAGATTAGGGGATGGAGATGTTGAAGCCTTGAGTAATTATTTTTGACGCATGGAAAGTTGTGTTGGTGCAATATTCCCTAGGTCGGGGGAGATTGCTGGTGCAATATTGTAACGACCCAACTCCTGGGTACTAATCTGTGAGCCGGATTGCTACATTAACTACTGAAACTATACTATGCGGAAAGCTGGGCTAATTAAAATTTTGCTAACTAATTACTGTACCCGTGCTAGGAAAGACAATCTATGCCTCTCGGATATTCTACTAACTGTAATCAGACATTTCAATCGACCCGTGGGTCGATTGGGCTATCGAAACGATCCAAGGATCATTCCAGCTTACTACCGGCACGGAAGAAGGGTTCTGGAACGGTCGGCTGACCGATCCACAAAGCTCAACTTCTGTTCAGGGCTGGATCGTTCCATCGACCGATCCCCAAGCTATACTGCGACTCTGTACGCTGCTGGATCGGTCGGCAGACCGATCCAGGTATGCCTGGATCGGTCGGCTGACCGATCCAGGAACCTGTAGAATCCTGGGTTCGCTACTGTCCCGTGCTGGATCGGTCGGCAGACCGATCCAGGAATGGCTGGATCGGTCGGCTGACCGACCCAGGCACCTGGAAATCTCTTCGAGGCTACTGTATCTCGCTGGATCGGTCGGCTGACCGATCCAGTGGAACAGCTCAGACTCTGATCGGTCTGGAGACCGATCAGTGTCTGATTTCACTCGAGAATTCTGATTTCAGCACTTTGGCGTGCCAAAATTCCACATAACACCTAACTAATGCATCATAAACTATTCTAACAACATGTAATAACATTCTAGCATGAAAGTACTAATGTTCTAAGCATGTTAAGCTAAACAAGACATAGTTACTCAGCTAGAACAATTAGTAACAAGTCTAAAAGTAAAACTAGACATATTAAGTGCTAAAACTGAAACAAAAGTGTTTAGATCCCAAGGATCTTTATTCCAGACCCCTTGCACACACACATCGTCGTAGCATCGCCCTCCAGCCTCCACTAGTCCACTTTCCTTTTACCTGTATCTGCAGTATAAGGAAAATAGTATCTGTAAGCTTAAAGCTTAGTAAGAAACCATCTACCTCACTAAATCATGCATACGATGCGAATATGATTTTAAATCATGTTATTTCAAAAACATACTGAATATGCAAACATGGCATGGCATGGTATCATACAAAGCATGGCATAACATAAGCCGAACATAGAGCTAACATGGAAAACTAAACTGAAGCATAATGCTAAGCTAAGCTGAACTAAAACAAATCTGCAATCAACTCAACTGATATAACTGTTTTGAGTTTTGAAAACTAGTACATAGTAAGTGAAAATAATAAACATGCTGTTGGGCCCGGCAACTGTACTTGCTGTGCGCGCATCCCTAACTAGACCCGGGTTTGCAAGTCCCGAATTTAGTAGGGTTAACTAGGTTATCTAAACCTAGGGACGACTGTGGGAGTCCAACCCAATGGATATCTGATCCGGTACAGTGCCACTGAAAATAAAATACTGATATCTATAGCTAACTGATATAACATGCTGTTTCTAGGTTATCTGAACCTAGAGCTAGGTTGTCTGAACCTAGAGGCGACTGTGGGAGCCCACCCATTGGATATCTGATCCATATAAGCTGTAATAAACGGAACTAAAACTAAAGTGCTGTTTTAAATGCTCCTAATGCATTTAACTGAGCTATTAAACATACTGAGGTGGTATTCTAGCTATACTAACATTTTACCGAACACTTGGGGTGCTCCAACTCTCTCCTCTAATAGGGAGATCACCTCTAGGCACCCGACAACGTCTAGAATCTCCAACTAAAGGAGACCAACGCGTCCGGCCCATCTAGAGGTGCTCAACTAGATCCCTAATCCTCGAGGAGGGTTTAAACCCACCCTATGTGTCGGAAAAAAACTGCATATAGCCAAACTAATGCGTAGAAAACCAAACGGAGCTATTATACTGCAGGTGAGGGGTTTCTTACCTCAATCGTAAGGTTTTCTTACGATTCTATCCGCTAGGTTTTCCGGAAAACTGATCCTCTCGACGATCCGTTCACGTCTTCGCGTTCCTCTCGCTGAGATGAACCTTTTTCGTGTTGGAGTCCTCGCCGGAAAGTGATCCGAGAGCCCTTGGGGCTTGGCGCCGAGAGAGGAGGAGGAAGAGGGGTGTTCGGCGTTGAGGGTTTGGAGAGGGAGAGTTGCGTGAGGTTTTTGTGAGGAAGGGCTGCCGAACCAAAATAAACCAAACCCCACTTAAACCCTCTATTTATATTAAGTGGTTAACCCGAACCAACTCTAATATAAATTAAGTTGTCTCCCTTTCCTTTCAGCACGGCCCTGCTGGGTTCACTGGTTTCTAACATTATCCGTAAACCGTAGGTCTCGGGTTCAATTCCCGCTTAGGCCGTTTTACGATTCTATTTATTTTTGCTACTTCCGCTACTCGGAAAATTCCGGAAAAATATCTAAAAATTCCAGAAAAATCATAGAATAATTCTAAAATAAATTCGGGAATTTTTCGGGCTTTACAAATATTCCTTAGGTCAAGGTTGACCTGGTTGACTGAGCTTGAATTGAGTCAAGCTCGAGTCTTGATGTTTGGGTTTCGATATTTGACAATACATGAAGATTGCAGGTGCAATTATTCATGTGTGAAGGAGAGTCAAGTAGGTCAAGATTGACTGGATACATGATAGGAAATCCTAGTGAGTGAAGCTAGGTGAAAGTCCTGGTAAGTGAAGCCAGGCAGATGGAAAGACCTAGTGAGTGAAGCTAGGCAGAAGGAAATCCTAGTGAGTGAAGTCAGGTGAAAGTCCTGCTGAGTGAAGCCAGGTGAAAGTCCTAACTTGGAGGTTAGGCAGAAAGGAAATCCTGGTGAGTGAAGCCAGGTGAAAGACCTAGTGAGTGAAGCTAGGCAGTGAGGAAATCCTAGTGAGTGAAGCTAGGTGAAAGTCCTGGTGAGTGAAGCCAGGCAGAAGGAAGTCCTGGTGAGTGAAGCTAGGCAGAAGGGAAGTCCTGGTGAGTGAAGCCAGGCACGAGAAAATCTAGATGGGTCAAGGTTGACCAAACATCTGGTGAAAGTCCAAGTAGGTCAAAGGGATTGACCGGATACTTGGTACGAGGAAGAAAAGTCCAAGTGGGTCAAAGGGATTGACCGGACACTTGGTGAGGGAGTCCTAGCAGGCCAAGGATGGTCGGATGCTAGACACATGTACCAACAGGTCAAGGTTTTACCGGATGTTGGTTCAGGGGGCTTTGGACTTGGTTTTAGGGCAAAAACCAAGAGCTGGATCGATCAGTCGATCCAGCTCATGTCCAATCGATCAACCGATCGATCAGATGAGTCCTCGCGATATGGATCCTCCCAATCGATCAGTGGATCGATTGGGGAGGAATGTCGCACGAATAGAACCTCTCTGGATCGGTCAGCCGATCGATCCAGAGGCTCCAATCGATTAGTGGATCGATTGGAGAGAGTTGATTTTGCGCGATAAGCTCTGGATCGATCGGTCGATCGATCTAGGCGTTTTCTCGAGAGTACAGAGGCACTCTGGATCAATCGGTCGATCGATCCAAAGCCTCCCCGATCTATTGGGAGCAATCCAATCGATCGGGATCTGACCGTTGGCGTCGTATTTAGCTGCAGGCGAGCGTTTCCTTCAGCAGTGCTTCACCGATTCATCTCAGATCTTCACTATGCTCCCAGAGCTTCTCCACAAAGTTCAGATCGTCAGTTCTTGAAGGTTCTTGGAGGTCTTCCAAGTCAAGAGGCGGATCTACAGCTGAAGAAAAAAGCTAGGGTTAGGGTTTTCAGTTGTAAAACCTGCAAGCTATTGCTTGTATTTGTTTTTCTTTCTTTCTTCTTGTACTGTGAGCTTGTAGGGCTTCTCTGCCTTCGGTAGTTACCGAAAAGGAGTGATTTCTTAGTGGAGGGTGCGTGAGTGGGTGTGGATCCTTGGAATAGTCACCTCTTGTGAGGTGGATACCAAGTAAACCCTCCTTGTTAGCCTTGTGTAGTTTGTTTCTATATTTTCCGCTGCATATTTCTGAAGAAACAAGCAACGACGAGCACTTAGCACGCGACGAGCTATTCACCCCCCCTCCCCTCTAGCTACATTTTCGGTCCCAACAAGTTAGAACTCAAACTTCTTTTATGTGCTTGATTTAGATGAAGAGTATCGAAAAAGAACTATTTTTTTGGACAGATGGCTGCATATGATTACTTTTCTGATGTCGTGACTTTTGATACAACTTATTTGACTAATAGTTATGACATGTCATTTGCTCCTTTTGTTGGGGTGAATAATCATGGTCAATCCATTTTGATTGGATGTGGATTATTATCAGGCAAAGATTCAGAAACAGTCATATGGTTGTTCAAATCTTGGCTGACATGTATGCTCGGGCGTGCTCTGAAGGCCATAATCACAGACTAGTACCATAACAATTGCTATTGAAGAGGTATTTCTGAATTCTCATAATCGTTTGTGTCTTTGGCATATAATAAAAAAATTACCAGCAAAATTAGGTGGTCATGTTCAATATAAAATGATAAAGAAACAATTGAAGAATATTGTTTACAACCCACTTACTGTTGACGAATATGATGAGAATTGGATGAAAATGATTGAGGATTTTCATTTGGAGAACAATGATTGGTTGAAATCTTTACATGAACAGCGGAATAGATGGATACCTATGTACGTCAAAGATAAGTTTTGGGTAGGTATGCCCACATCTCAAAGGAGTGAAAGTATGAATGTATTTTTTTGATGAATATGTTCATTCCAAAACTTCTTTGAAGCAATTTGTTGAGCAGTATGATAATGCTATGAAGAAGAAGATAGAGAAAAAAAATTTAGATTTTGGTTCTTTTAATTCTATGATACGTAATTGCTGGTTGTCCTATTGAAAGACAATTTCAAAGTTTCTACACTAACAACTTATTTAAGTTGTTCCAAGATGAGAGAAGAGGGTTGATGTTTTGCAATACTTCACTAGTGAGGCAAGAAGGGGTAACTTTTATATTTGAAGTGGTAGAAACTTTGTTGGAAAAAAAATGAAGACCCTATAAGAGATGCTTTCTTCAGGGTACATTATACTGAGTTAGATTATCAAGTTAAGTGTCTATGTCATCTTTTTGAGTTTTGGGGAATTTTATGTAGTCATGTGATTTCTGTATTGATACGAATGAAGGTGATTAAGGTTCTTATGAATTATGTTATGGATCGATGGCACAAAGATATTAAGTATGGTTATCAAGTATCACTAACATTTATGATGAATATGTCTGTAATGGAGAAAGAAATCTGTATAATATTCTCACTCCATTGATACAAGAGGTTGAACAACTTGGGGCAAATAATGACGATGATTGTTCTATTTTAGTGGAAATCTTGAAAGATATGAAGAAAAAATTAATTGTTATTCAGATAGACCATTCAATGGCGGACCAACTAAAAGAAGCATCTACGTCACTCTCCATTAAAGTACGATCTCGAGGTCGTTCACCCACAAAGAGGAAACAATCTAAGTTTGAACAAATTGTGAAGAAATCAGTTGCAAAGGCCGAAAAAAAAATATGATTTATTATGTTTTAAGCGATAGAGAATTATTGTTTGGTACTTATGAGATAACTTTTGCTTTATATACTTCGTTGTAGCCAAATATGTCTGTTTACTATTTATAGGGTTCTTTGTTACATGTGTGTCAGGTGATTCATTTTATGACAACCAGCCAATCAACAATATAATTTGCTTTTCTTAAAATTTTATTTCAAAGTAAAGGTTAGTCCCTATAATTTGTCCTAATTGTTAATGGAGTTTGTATAATATTAAGTAGTGTGATTCATTTCATCTGTCATTAGTAAATTAGGTTCTTTTTTTAAGATGGTGTCAGTACATTGTTATTTAACCTTTGTGATTTGACTTTGCTTGCTGGTTCTTATCGTGATGTGATGGTTGATATCGATTTGGGCTTCTTGGGGAACTATCTTGCTTTTTTAGTTTTCATTATGGCAATTGCTTACCATGAGCCAAAGTATACAAGTTGTTACTTAGTACTACATTTGTTTGGTTCTTCTCTTAACTTGTTACACAATTGTCTGCTGAGAGCATCTATCACAATGGTTGATAGAGGTGAACACTAGGCCTTCAGAATTGTGTGCAAAGAAACACCATGAAGAAGTTTAACAAATCCTAATAGACTCAGTTTTCCATCAGAATGTCTTATCCAATCCTGGAGAACAACATAAACCGGAATTGATGGGCTGAGACCAAGCTCCTGCAGGAGCACAAGATCATTAGGTTCTACAAATTTGCAGAATGATAAAATAGTTGAATTTAATGAAGAATAAGTTATGTAAACTTTAAATGTGGCTAGTAGACTTAGTATGGCTATTTTGGTACTTAATGACATACTGATGCAAGTTTGAAAGAAGAATCTTTTGGTTCTTATAATTGTTCCTATTTAGTGAAAGATGCAAAGGTCCTTGATTCAGTCTGGCTCTTTTGGTTCTTATAACTGTTCCTATTTAGTGACTGAATTTGGAGTTAATTTAATCTCAATTTATCTGTAATGGGCTAAAGAAGGAGCCTTCTTCGTGAAGGCACTTTGATTTAATACATAAGAGACAAAAGGAATGTCTCAATCTATTTCATGCTTTCCTTTCCATTTTTGAGAGTTTTTTTTTTCTGGTGAAATTTGTTCTGGTCTTTAGTTTGTTACTATAATGAGAAAATTAAGAAGCATTAGTAACGCAGTCGGTGCCGGTGTACATGTCGGAGATGGCGCTAACGCGGCTCCACGGCATGCTCAACATCGGCTTCCCTCGCTGCAAACCTGATCAACTACAATACTAACAAGATAAAGGGCGGGTGGGGGTGGTGCATCAGCCTTACGCTCGCCGTTGTCCTGATGGCCATCATTACCACCTGTTCCTTGAACAGTCAAATCAAGGATCTTTTTGTCTTTCATTGTCTCTGTTGAATTTTTTTGTAACAAAGTCCAAAAGAAGAAAAAAAATCTAAAGTCATGTGATTAACACAAAAGGGGAGAAGTCGTGATTGCGTGACTAAACCATCAACTAACCATCTTTAAGTTTTAGAGGGAGATATAACCATTCTTGCTTGGATTTAACATTCCTTTCAATATAATCACTTTCTTGCTTGACTAAAGAAGTATCAGAGATGAGAACTAAGTCCCGAAAGAAGAACAACACAGAATAAGTCATTGCAAAATGTTCAAACCATTATTTAACATGTTCCGCATCATTCATCTTAACTAAAAACTAATTATTCTATCACATTACAATACCAACATTAGTCAACACTAATTAACCACCTGAACTAATAAATCAATTAGCCTTCAGTTGGTTCTTACAAACATTTAGCCTGTCATATTACAACAACAATATTACTCAACACTAATTATCAAGACCGAACTAATAGAGTAATAAAGTATACGGCCAAAGGAGTCAAATTCACTATAACTAATATCCATACCACTGATGATACGTTCCAATTTCCCGGATTATGTCTACGAGAAGCAATGTGTTTACTTCCTAACCATGACTCTATTCTTCCTAACCTTCGACAACATATTTCACTGCTATCTTTATCAGACAAAGTATTGGCTACCACCCATTTTTACCAGTCATGTTGCCCACATCCATAATACCTCCTTCCAGGATTTTTTGTCAATCTAGAAACACATATCAATGTTCTTCGTCCGCAATCCCTACATGGTACATGCCCAAATTTTGTATTGTTGTTGGAGTTGTAACTTGATAATGCCATGAAATACTAACCTAATAAGCAAACAAGAATTACTTAGATTCAATTTTTTTTTAATGTTCATAGATTGTATGCTAAATCAATTCAAAAAGAGGAAATAAGTTATTTTGTGTTACTGTATAAATTAGTAATAAGTACCACATAAATTATCTCATTTTGATAATAAGCAATAAGTAAAACATAAATTTATTGCTTCAAGCTATCTCATTGCTCAATTTTCATTTCTAAGTATCTCATCTAACAACTAACAGCTTATTTATTTGGATATGAGATACAACAAACCAACTACCAATCTCTTGAGAGACAAGAATGAGGGTTCATTTTATGGAAAGAAAAAAATTGACAGAGAAAGAACATAGAAAAAACAGATCCAAAAAGCATAGACTTAGACAAGAAGTTCACTAGTAGTGATGAGTAGACCATAGTTTACATAAAAAAGCAAAAGGGAATGGAGTTGCTAAGCTAAATCCACATTCCAAATGATAAAGAATAACACAAACAAAAAGTTATAAGGGATAGCTATCAGCACAGTATTAAAAACTTACTAAACCAAAGTCACTACTTCAAAACAAAAACGAAAACTCAAACAGCAAAAATATTTACATACATGGTGGCAACACCTCATGTGCTAGCCACTAGACCATCCTGAGAGAACAAAAAAATAATTTGGTACAAATATTAAAAAATAAGTATTTTCTCTAAAAATAGTTTGGTACTACATTCTGAAGTAGAGTATACAAGTATTAAATAGGATAAGAAAATGAAACAACATAAACTTCAATAGAATTCCATCAAAATTGTTAATAAATAGTTCCATTGACTCAACTTTTAATCTGAGATACCAAATGGCAAAAGGCATAATTTGAAAGGCATAGGTATTGATGGCCAAATTAATAAACACAAGGGAATAAGACTATAAGAGGTAATCTCCACCTACATGAATGACTTCTTTTTTTAAAGAGAAAATTCCTAGTTTTGAGTAAGTAAAATGATATATGGTGAATCTTGAATCTCCACCCTAAACATGCAATGCCTTTTCATAATTTATACGGTAAATATAGATTACCATCTTTGGAAGATGCAAAGTATGTGACACAGTCTTATTTGCAGCGAGAGTTGAACCCAACAACTACCTTGGGGTGAACTGAGCAGTTAAATAGAAGAAAGCCGAGGAATATTAAGATCCAAATAGAAGAACAAAATTTGTAAAATCTGTTGGGATTGCAAGGTTGCAAAAATAGTCCCATATTGAAAACACATGGGAAAGATCATGGGTTTATAAGAGAAAAGATATCTCCATTGGCATGAGACCTTTTGGGGAGAGCCCAAGAACAAAACCATGAGGGTCTGGGCCGAAAGTAGACAATATCATGCTATTGTGGAGATATCTAAATTCTTTTCGATCCAACAAGTGGTATCAGAGCCCGGACTGCCAGAAGGTTTAACCGCCGACTGTGCACAAGAGCTATGGTCTGATTGAGCCATGTAGGTACAATATTAACCTCGAACAAAGAAAGTGGGGGCTTCTATGTTCTCGGTCCAGGAAGACCTGGTGGGTCGATGATCGGACGTGGGAAACCTATGATCCTTTGTTTGAGGGGGGGATTGTTGGGGTTGCAAGGTTGCAAACATAGTCCCATATTGGAAACACATGAGAAAGATCATGGGTTTATAAGAGAAAATATATCTCCATTGGCATGAGGCCTTTTGGGGAGAGCCCAAGAGCAAAGTCATGAGGGTCTAGGCCCAAATTGGACAATATCATGCTATTATGAAGATATCTAAATTCTTTTCGATCCAACAAAATCAGCTAAGGAAACTAGCGTAACCCATTCGAACACTCATAGAAATACCTCATACAAGGATTCGTTGGTTGAATCCTTCGCTGGGGAAGGAGGAGGGTTTCGTCGATATCTTTGAAGAGACGAAGGAGGGAAGATTTAGGGCAGGGGAGGGTTGGGGAAAGAAGTAAGGTTCGCCGAGCGTTTGATGGGCACAGAGAGAAATGAGCGCGGAGAAATTTAGGGTAAGGAGACGGGGAGAAATGAGCGCGGAGAGATTTAGTAGAGAGAAAAAAATCAATTTTTTGATGCTTATGTCCACGTTGGTCGAGATGTGGTTTCTCTAAGTGTGCAGGAACTTAAGCGGAAGACGCATCTAGCGAGAATGCTCGTGCCAGAGTTGGGCTCGGGTGAGCTCAACTTTAGATTAGGGGTGTAAATCAACCGAGCCAAGCTTGGGTCGGCTCAAGCTCGAGAAAACTAAAGAAGCTTGGCTCGAGCGAGTTTTTAAATCTGAGTTCAAGCTCGGCTCGACCATTTAATTATAGGCTCAATCTCGGCTTGAAACAATGAATTTAAACGAAAACAAGCTGCGTAGGCTAGGATTCAAACCTTCAACCTCTGCTTAACTAATGAAATATGCTAACCACAAAAACCTCCTTAACTTATTATTTAGTTTTAAAGTATAAATTATTTTAAATATTAAAATACTGAATTAGCCTGGCTCGAACAGGCTTGACGAGCCATCGAGCCAATATTAAATGGGCTCGGGCTCGAGCTCGACTCGAATATTAAACGAGTCAGCTCGAGCTCGGTCAACTCCGATCTCGAGTCGAGCTTTGACCAAGCTGCTCGCGAGCAGCTCGCGAGCGGCTCGGCTCATTTGCACCCCTACTTTGGATAGCTGGAGAATCACCCAAGAGACCAGAGCAACAGTCGGACAAGTCAATATGAAGTTGACCTGTCTAGGCGCTTGGACCAAGTTTGGACGTCCGAACTCTAGGTGCCCAGACAAGTTCGGGCACCCGAACCAACTTAGGCCAGCATATGTGCCCTTTCGGAGACGTTACACTGGGGATAGAGTTTGGGTCCACGTCAGCAACACTCTAAGTGTTTGGACCAGTTCAGGCACCCTAGCTATTGGGTTTGGAGCGCAGCGGAAGATATATATTGAATCGTGGATCTTTCATGGTACATATAGTTTTACATAAAATAATATAAAACATACCTCGAGTCCTCGATAGGTGTGAATAATATCACAAACAAATAAGACAGATAAGAGTCCCATGTGTGACTCCTCTAGCGGTATCACGCGCACTAGATCACGAACTTGACACGATCCGTTAGGTGCTAGCCTCTTGGATCGGCAAAGCCTTGGAAGCACTACGATCTCTTCCGAACGAAGAAGAAGTTGACGAGGAAAACTCAGAGAGAATCAATTCTCCTCACGCATCTTTCCGAGGATGACTACTTATAGCCTCCAAGGAATACGAAGAGTTAAGTTCTCAATAAATTCATCATTTATGATCTTTATTAATTAGGAAGATGAAGAGTTATAGGCTCCATAAATTCTTCATTTATAATCTTCATTATGATAACTCTTCAAATTCTTCATTAATTATCATTATAATGACTCTTCGAATTCTTCATTAATCATCATGATTATGGCTATTCGAATTCTCTCTTCTTTGTATCAAATAAATTGATATTTGATCTTTATCTTGACTAGCTTCCGATACCATTGTTCATGTCTACGTGCTATGCGTGCGACCCTCTAGGTTTTATACACGAAGGTAGTGTAAATCCATACACAGACTAAGGTAACCGTCTAGCAACAGTTTTTAGTCACCCAACGTGATAAAATTAATATCAGTCATAAACTGTAAACCACTATGAACCGATTACTGTGTAATTCAATCTCTTCATCTAAGTTTACATCCCAATTAATTCGATACATTATGCATCATTACCAAATTAATTGTTTTACTTAATTTCAAGATATAATAAACTCCTCTTGAATGATAAATCATTCCTCCCATGCCCATGAATTTTGAGTCACTAATATCTCTATCAAGCGACCAGGATGTTAACTCTTAATCTAATAGAGCGATGAATCCTCTATTGACTCAACACTATTTTCTCTACGTTTTGTCATACACCCAACTACCATATTAATCACAATCCGATTAAAGACTGCTTTTAACGGCGTCAAAGCACATAACTCTACGCATAGAATAAATGAAGGTCTCAAGTCAAAAGATCAGTTACACTCGTTCATAAGAGGAATAACCAATGATGCTTAATATGTGGTCTCCTCTTGAGCGGGTTGTGTCCAGTGTACCTCTAAACTCAAGGCACCCCCAAGTACAACTTAGATATCCATCCCTCCGGTCTATCTCGACCTAGTCATACTCAACGTTGATCTAGATATCCATGTCCCCTCTAGATATCTGTCCGATCAAGGACTATTTTCATATTAATATACCCATTAATCTTGGGACTTTATCATTAATTATATACATACAGAAAAGTAAATAATTAATGATAAATACTTGCTTTTATCAAATAATTATCCAAAAAATACATAAGGGGTGTCTTGGCACATAAGTGCACGCACTAACACTGGCGAGGATAAAACTTTATCTTTAAGCATTTGAAGAGTTATTGCGAAGCAGATAAGGTGCACCACTGGGGTGCCTAGACCTACTCCAGGCACCCAGAACTGCCACATCAGCCAACGACGTACGAATTCGACGAATCAGTTATAAATAAAGCTTTGATCCTAGAAGTTTAGATAACACACTTGTATTTCATATACGAATTCAGTTACAACTATTTGTGCTAAAACTTTTGTAAGAGATTTTTTCATCTTCAACAAAGAACATTTTTTATTGGAGTTTATATTGTCTTGGATTAGCAACCTCTCCGATTGTAAACTAAGTAAATTTGAAATCTTCTCTTACTTTTTCTTTTACATATTATATTTGTCTAATTAATGTATATTTATCCTTGCTAAATAATCAGCAAAGATTAGTTTTTTATTTATTTGTAGACTATTTATCCCTTTCCAATCGGCCTCACGAACCAACAGTGAATTCACAAGATTGTTCGAATAGTTGCCCCAGTTCTTCGACTCTCACTTTTGCACGAGGAGTATTTAAGACAATAAATCGTCCATAGTCATGGTGATCAACAAAGTTAATTATGCTAAATTAATGGGCATCACCGGAGCCTCAAGATTGTTAAAGTTGGGACTAGTTGTAACGGTCGATGGAGGATTTAGCTAGGGTGATTCTGGTCGGCTCTAGTCACAATCTCAATCATTAATGTTTTTACTCCATTTAATTGAATTTTTTCATAGATGACCCCAAAATAATGTTGGATCGTGAAAACATTAGAAGGGGGAGGGGGGTGAATAGCGTTCGTCGAGAATTCGAAAATCGAATCAAGTATGTAGCGGAAAATTAAAAAGTACAGCGCTAACACAAATCAGTTTTACTTTGTTCAGAGCCTTCGTCGACTCCTACTCTAAGGCCTGTACTCGTCGAGTCCTTTCGTTGGGCAAATCACTAGCAATTCGAAGAATGATTACAAATGTAAGTACAAGAACTCTTTAAAAAATACCGACAACAGGAAAATAAACTCGAGTCACAGGTTGTCGGAGAAGCCTCGCAGCGTCGTAGGAGCAGTGCACAATAGAGCAGTCGTAGAAGAAGTGGTTGTTCTTTGCTCCAGGTGGTGGCCTCCTTATATAGGAAGCTCCGGGGGCTCGGATTCCAGGCGCTCGGACCACCATTTTTCAGCAACTTAATTTCCTGCAAGAAAATGTTAGTCCGAGGTAAATGTAAATTATACTACTCTGCAAAACCAAAATGTTAGCACAACTATAAAGTAGTAATTAGATTTCGTCTCATCCAGACCGGCCGGAATATAGTCACGATCTCAGCTTAGATTCTCGAAATGGTTCTAAGTTGGATCGACGCCTAAGTTCCCTAACTGGGAACGCGTACTCACCAAGTCACTCCCCTACAGTGACTTACCTTAACTTACCAGTCAGACATCCGGTAAGCCCGTCGACCTGTCTGGACTTCATGCCAGCTATCCAGTCAACCCGTCGACCTAGCTGGACTTCGTGCTAACTATCCGGTCGACCCGTTGACCTAGCTGGACTTTGTTCCAGCTATCCGATCGGTCCATCGACCTAGCTAAGCTTCGTGCTAGATATCCGGTCAGCCTGTCGATCTATCAGAATTTCTCCTGTACACTCAGTAAAAGTGTTAGATCATAACAAAACTAACTTAATCTATTTTATGATTTATCAAAATCTGAGTTAGATCGTCAATGTTAACCGTACCGATAAATAATACAACTGAAATTCACATGCCGAGGTGGACGACAAAGATGCGACGTCTAGATGATATGGATGTTCCTCTGTTAAGAAAATATTAATTTAAAAAAAATAAATATAGACGTATGCATAATGTAGCACACACAAGCGCATGTATATACCTACCTCGCGAATATATATATATATATATATATATATATATATATATATATATATATAAAGCTAGCGTAAAAACCCTTTTATGCTTAAGTCATTCAAGTGGGGAAGAAAAGAGAATGCCAAAAAAAAAAAAAAAAACACTAGTGGGTGTGAGTGTAGGTTATGGTCCCTTGATCACACGATTCTTGGATTTGTTGGTTTCTTTTAGATGAACAGCTTTTGTGTATGTCACCTATTCTCTTTCGTACTCGTGAAAAAAATAAAATAAAAATAAAAAAAAAATAGAAATAATAATTTCAGTTAGTCTCATTGATTATCTTTGGGGTGACTTGTTCGATCCCACGGAAGTTTTCCACCGGCCACCAAGATAAATCGGGAAGCGCACGCGGCGGTCAGTTCAGAAACCTAGCATCCTTTGATTACGCCTCCCATTTTGAGGAAAAATTCCTACAAATACGTTATAATTGGGGTTCGAACAACGAATACCTGGGAGACAACCTGAATGTCTTACCGTACCTGGGAGACAACCTGAATGTCTTACCGTAACATCATGATCCCGAGGACTTTTGTACTCGCGAGAGAACTATAAGATAATCATGTTGATAATGAAACACCAAACTGCATAACTCGAGAAGTTAAAAGACATTAATTATGAATTGAGTACGGTCTAAGATTTATTTGTATTGTTTATCTTCTTGTTACAACATGCAACACTTTCTTTGATACGATCGATCAAGGAAAGATGCACAAAAAAAACAAAAAAAAAAATAGTGAACATGGAGGAATATATGCTATAGCTCGATGGTTACGGCCGGGATCGATTAAACAGCCATCGCAGCCGCCGTCTGTTCCACTGCGACGGCGGAAGAACACCTCTTTATGAACTCCAAGCACTCCTTGATCATCGCCTCGGCATGGAACGAGTTGGACCGGAGGCAGGACCCGCCGTCGACCAGTTCGCTCCTGCTGCACACGGCCGCACTCCCGGCGGTGCGCCGGCGCGAACCAGTGGCGGCGAAGTGGAGGCCTCTCCTCGCCCCTCGGAGACACCTCCGGAGGCGGAGGCACAGCGCGCAGAGCTTGACTCGAAGTCGCCGAAACAGAGGCATAAGGAAGCTGCTGCTGCGGCAGCGCGAGCGCAGGCGAACGCCTCCCTCTCTCCAGCTCCACCTCCGGCGGCCGACCCTCGCGTACGCGATCTGCCCATCCATATCCATTACCTTTCACCACCAGAACAGGGAGATCCTACGACCTTATATACCATCATCACCGTCATGCAAATCATCAAACAGTTGCAGGTCAAATTAAGCTAGAGCGCATGGTCCGTGGACTGGTGACTGAAAATCAAAGGCAAAAAGTTAAGGAACATACAAGAAGATCCTGTCTACGTAGTTTTATATATATATATTTCATGGGGGATGGTGAGTTTGGTTGATGGTCCAAGATCTTCACGCATGCAGATGATTCTGTTGGCTAACCATCAACCATGCACATATACCTATTATAGATAGCATGCACGGAGATGAATGAATCCACGTATAGGCAATGGCTTGAGTGGATGGAGTTGGATTAGATGATTAAAAGTAGATAAGTCCGTACAAGTCAATGGTTGGACTGCATGTCTTTGGGTAGGCAGCTCACCTGTGGCCTCTACCTCAGCTTAGCTTAGCTTGCCTGCTCGCTCCCAGAATCCAGAAGGAGTTTCTCAAACGATTTCCACGTTTCAATTTGACTAAGAAAGCATATTGAATTAGTCAAGTTGGTCGACTCAAGACAATTAGACAAATCGTGTGGCATGAGCCAAACAAGTTGTATAACGATTTGGTTAGTTGAGCCTAGGAACACAATTTGGAAAGAGGATCGAGGTGCTCAAGAATCAGGTTCGGAGTCGTACGATGCTCGAGAATCGAGTTTGGAGTCGTACGATGCTCAGGAATCGGGTTTGGATTCGTACACTATTCGGGAATCAGGTTTGAAGTCGAACGGTGCTAGGGAAATCGGGTTTGGAGTCATACAATGCTGGAAAATCGGTCCGGAGTCGTTTAGTGCTCGAGAAGTGGGTTCGGAGTCGTATAGTGCTCGGGAATCAAGTTTGGATTCGTTTGATGCTCGAGAATTGGGTTCGAAGTCATATAATGTTCAAGAACCAAGATCGAAATCGTATAGCGCTCGACCTTATAATATAGTGTTTAGGAATCGGGTTTAGAGTCGTATATTATTCGGTCTGAGAATCTTACGCCTAGGAGGTTGGTCTAGAACCAAATGGCTACTCGACTTTTAAGTCCGGTACTCAAAAATTAGATTTAGAATCGAATGGCACACGGGCTAGGAGTTTAAGAAGGGCACTGGATGCCCTCAAGGCATAGCAAAGATGGTGGATACATGATATTTTTAATGTAATAATTAAGGGTCGATTTCATGAACTGACAATTTGAAATTTATCCCACCATAAATTTAATGTATGTGTATTCATATGTATCTTCTTTCATGTAGTGGACTCGGTACTAGAGGAACCATTAATATAACAAATCTATATTTTAAGAAGGATACTGGAGGTAAAGAAAATAGCTAAAAATGACGAGAATTAATACTCATTAATAATGAGGTATTATTAAAAGAAGAGATCATATGATTATTGTTAAAGATAGCTAGTAATAGCGGTCGGTGATCGTTAGGAGAATTTAAATATTATAAAGGACATTGATACAGAAAAATTATAAAGATGTATTTGGTTCAAGTTATCATGAACCTTGGTTATGTGATTATCTGGGGAATAAAACATAACCAAATGTTGTTTGGTTCAACCTAGGTAATGCAACAAAAACTTGTTTGTTTGAAGGTTTTAATGAATACCTTAGTTTAATATTTTACCGTATTACCCTCAGTTACAAAAAATAACTATACATATTATTATTATTACTATTATTATTATTATTATTTTTAATGTTTTTTTACTTTTCTTTTTCTTGTATATTTGTTTTTGTGTTTTTTTATTTTTTTATGTTTTTATATTTTTTATATTATTTATATTTATATTTTAATATTTTTTTACATTTTTAAAATTTTAATTTTTATTTATTTATTTTATTTTAAAATTTTTTTAAATTTTTATAAATTTTTTAAATTTTTATAAATTTTTTAAATTTTTATAAATTTTTTACATTTTAAAATTTTTTAAAATTTTAAAAAAAATTTAATTTTTTTTTTTACATTTTAAAATATTTTTTTATATTTTTTTTCCTTTTTTCCATGTTTTTTCCTATCGGAGGGTATTTTTGGTAAAAAAAATTCGTTAACCCCGGAATCAAGAAAAACCTTAGTTTTCTGAGGTTTTCTGATTCCGGACTACATGACCCTTTTGCTGATGTGTCGGGTATGGAACATTACTAGGGAATTATCGAATACCTAAATCAAATAAGATTTTTGTTGATAATTTTAAATGAATAATTAAAATTATCAAGAATAATCTTGAATTAAATCCACCCTAAAAGAATGATGACAATTAGAGAGAACAGAGTATGCTAATTCTCACGAGGTCATCTATTTCATTCCACTATTTTCTATTTCCTATCTCTCAAAAATCTCACTTAGTGGCCATGTCACGACAAGACTGTTGACTATGTGCAAGAATAATTCAACTTAGACATGGAGAACACAAGGAACGGCTAATCATCAACATCCAAGTCATACTCGGTTATGGGAATCCAAATTCTGTCGTATCAAAGTAAATTTTAATTTTAAATTTTACTAATGTGTTAAATTTATTAAATTAAGATTTTTTTTTCATTGTATAAATAATTATCAGTATTTTTAAAATTTATATTATATATATAATGAAAGGTTATGATATCCTAATTATGACTGAGGGTTAGAAAATTTTAGATTCATGATTATGGATCTAAAGCTACATATGAATGGTCATCTCCTAACTAGCAAGTAGTAACAAAGAGTTTATTCGGAGTAAGAGGAATGCAATAATCCTCATGAGTTGAATTCAAGAAGATCATTTTTGTCTTGTTTCCATTTGAGATCGTTGACGGATGAGTCATCTGCCAGCTGTCTTCAGTGTTGATTAGGTCGTCAAATGCCAAGGAGTGTTGATCGTTGGAAGAGGTCGTGAAACTGGAAAGAGCGAGAAAAGGAGAAAAAGAGTATTAGAATAAAGGCCATGGTGCCCCAACTTAATTAACCACTCTAACACTCAATTAAAGTTTCCGATGAGGCAAAAGTGGAGAAGATGAACAATATTTAAGTGTATGTAATTGTATATGTTTGCGTACACTTATGTACTTTGGCCCACGGATGTGGACTCCTTTTACAACACAACTAAAATGATATTCTTTCATCATTAATTGGATGTCGTGTCATAATAGGGAAAATGTCACATCGTTATATCTCCGTATATTATACAGTCACATCATCCATATCTCGCATCTGAATAATCATACCACCCACATGTCCTAACACTCTACATGCTGCGCTAGACCTAGTTTTGGCATAAGCCCCAGAGATATAGAATTAATTGGGCCAAAGGGCTTGCCCTACAAAGTAAAGGAGGACTAAGTTGAGTCGGGTGAGTCAAATAGCGATAGACCAGAACACGATTTGGAACCGACAGTTCGATAGTTCAGAACCAACGGTTTGACGGTTTGGAACTGACAGTTGAACGGTTCCTGGGAGTTGACCCTTAACCTTAACTGTCCAAGACGATTATGGTTTACAGTCAAGAACCATCGGTTCACGGTTTGTGCATGGTTCATCACGGTTTAAAATTATTATATTTAAAAAATTAAAAATTAAAAATTAAAAATTAAAAATTAAAAATTAAAAATTAAAATATAAAAAATGGCTTGCACTTTTTAAAATTGTCTACGTATCCCCTTAAGATATAAGGAAATCAAAGCACACATAATTCTCTTACCTTTTATCCTTTTACTTTATGAAATGATGTTAGAGCATCCACATCAGAATCCTCATCCAAAATCTATAATTTAGGATAAAAGAACTACTTTATTAAATTTAGATATTCATTTTTCACTACATAATACATCAGCTTCCCTATAATTTATCATATATTTATTTTTAAATTATTTTTTCTCTTTCCTTCATATTTTTTATTATTAGATGAGGAGAGAGATGGAGGAAAGAGAATTTTTTTATTATTAGTGGGAGGAGAGAGAAATAGTATTTTAATGTTTAGGGAATGAAATTCATTCCCTAAATTTAAAAAACTACTGTTCATAAAATGTATATTTAGGGAATGGGTAGGGTAGCTGATGTGGATGTTTTTTTAATGTAAAATGTAAAATTTAAGGTAAAAATTTAATTTAGGGTAATTGATGTGGATGCTCTTATTACTTACTTCTATTTCTCGTTCCCATAATATTTGTTCTTTTAGTATTAAATTTTTTGACTTTGTCATCTGAAAATGCATTCCTTGGATCATCGAGTAATGAAGCTTCTAACAAGTCAGGAGACAAATTTGATCATTGTTCAGCCAATATGTTACTGCCAACATTGAACGTCTATTTCACAACAAATGTTGACACCAAACAAGCTAAAAAATTTTTAACGATCATAGAGAGAAAGGGAAAACATTGAGCCTTATGTAACCACGACTTTAGGACATCAAAATCTACTTCGATATCTGCCTTATTAAAATCAAAAGAAGCTATAAAATAATTCTCAAGTTCCTACGTAGAACTTGAGAATACTCGTTGAGGTTTAGTTCACTCTTTTAATAAAACTTATATTTTTATAAGTTTTAAATTACTACTACTAGTATTTTGAATTTCAAAATTATTAGTTTGTATTCCATATTTTATGCTATATTATTTATAAATATCATATAAATAATTTCTAATATTATATATAAGATCATGAGAAGAAGAATCTTTAAATAGAATTAAAGTGACATAATATAAATCTAGTATTTCTTAAACTTCTAATTTATATCTAGGGTGTAAAGCAAATGTAACCAAATAAATTTCAGAAATATAAAAAAAAATGTTTTCATTTCTAATACACAAAAAGATAAAAATCCATTGGTACTATTTTCATTTAAAACTAATACTATATTATAAAAATTTCCTAAAACTAAATGAGAAGTAGTATAATAAAAATAGAAAAGTTGTATGGATGTATAATTTAAAATTTTAAAAAGTTGATAAATATTTCATTATTGTGAAAATAAATATATATTAGTATTATTAATATTTTTGTAAAAAATAAATATAATAATTCTCTATATTGAAATAAAACTCGTAATAATTGATATGTTGAATTCAAATATGATATATCACGTTACTATACATATTTCATTATTATGAAAATAAATATATATTAGTATTATTAATATTTTTTGTAAAAAATAAATATAATAATTCTCTATATTGAAATAAAACTCGTAACAATTGATATGTTGAATTCAAATATGATATATCACGTTAAAAATTTTTAGATTTAATTCTATTATTTTTATAAAATATACCCCATTATTTCATTATAAGGGATGCAACCATAAATAAGAAATAACCGTTCTAATTTATTTAATATGATTTTATAAAATTATTAATCTATTTTGAACATATAAATTTAAAAGATGACATACACAACAAATATAAAAAAATAAATCACAAAATAATGGCATTATTAAATGATATTAAAAATATTTTATAAGTTAATCCATATTCTTCTGAAATTAAATATAATAATGGTAAGTTGTTGTGACCACTATATGATTCATTAAAAACTCTATATACTAACAATCTTTTTTGGATATTCCAAAAATTATTAATTCAATGATAAGTCAAATTCATATACGAATATGTTTGTCAATGATCATTCCAAATATCGGTGTTTGTCAATGATCATTCCAAATATCGGAATATAAAGAAATTTTATTATTGAATTTACTAAAATTTTCAATTAATTTTTCCCCTTATTTACTAATTTTTTAATTGTACTTTACTATAGTTCTAAGAACATGTTTAGAAGATGAATTAAGATATTCTTTAAAATATCTTCAAAATTGTATTTAGATCTAAAACTAAATAAAAGATGGTCTAGAAAATAAATCTAGGTAATAATTCTCTTAATTTATTATCATAATATAAAAATAAACTAAAATCACTATTTCCACTAGCGGAAACCTTAGATAATTGTACTTGAGCATGATCAATTCCATATGTCGCCGAGTGCTTCACTTCTACGTGTTGTTTCAATAACCCATAGTCGTCATCGACTTGAAATTTGTAGAAAATAGTGTAGTGTTTATATCCACATAATTTTTCAAACGGAAGAATGACCTTATCAAAATATTTAGTAAAAATAAAAGATTTTAAAGGAGGAACTTCCCGAACCTTAGAAGTAATTATATCAATATTTTCTTATGTTTCAGGTGTCGTGGTCAAATTCAAAAGTTGCTCAATCTCATCATCGATGGATTAAATGCTCTGATTCACTATTTCCTCGTCCCTTAGAGATCGAGATGATGAACCTTCTCGCTCTCAGCCTCCGTCCATTGTAGTTGGAACTCGAAAGAGGAAGTCAAAAGTGTATAGAATTGGAGTCGAAAGCATGTAGAGATTGCGGAATTGAGAATGAGAATAAAGAAGATGAGTGTAAAAATAATGAAATGAGCTTTCTATTTATAGAGTTTGAAGAATAGCGGACACTAAATCATAAACATTGATAAAAAAATGGTCAAATGATTTCAATCGTTAAAAAAATACAAAAAACACATCTCATCTGTCCCCAACGATTAGATACAAAAAAAACATTTGAACTGCCAAGCCAAAACAACAGTTAATCACCGATGGACAGTTATTTTTTAGGTTGAATTGGAATCGAGTACCCGGCTTATTGACTCGGTTCGGGTCCGGGCCAAGTTTAAATGGCGTGGCCTTATCAGATCAATAAACCTAAGCAAGGTGTTGAGTTTGCATAATCAAATGAAGCTAATTAAGTTGTCGAGTCAGCGGGTATGAATAGAGCTGAACAGGGCATTGACCTTTGAAGGTCATTCTTAATGCTTACTCATCTAGAGTCAAGGGAGTTTAACTAATTGAGCGGACCAAGTTGTCGGGAGAGCTGAACACCTAGAGTTAGGCAAGCTTACTAGAGGAATCAGAGAATTGAGATGACTGAGTGAAGCAGGTTGACGAAGGAGCTGAGTCCCTAGAGTTGGACAGACCGACCGGAGAAATCAAGGAGTTGAGCTGGTTGAGCGGAGTAAGTTGTCAGGAAGTTGAACCCTTGGAGTAGGGTAGACAGACAAGAAAAATCTGGGAGTGAGTTGGCTGAGTGGAGCCCCTAGAGTAGGGGCAATTGTATTAACCCATCCGAATTTTGATCTTCATCTCAATAAAACTATTACCCTTCTCAACACGTGAAAACTAGGGGGACTGATTGAGGGTAATTGTATTAATCCATTCGGACTATCATCTCCGGCTAAATTGGGCAATTGACATTCTCAACCAAGGTGAAAACTCCGACTTACGCCCCACATCATGTCTACGTCCAAGATCGCTTCTTTCTTCTCGATTCGGCCGCATGGTCGCTGAGAACATACTGTTCCTGCAATACCACCAGAACAAAAAAAAAAAAAAACAACTAAAAAAGGCTCGTCGATCGATGCACGGAGCTCGCCGGAGGTCGACTCGAGTGCTGGTCCTCGGGCGAAAGCGAACCTCCAAATTAGCAGCTTCCAAGCTCTGCATCTAACGACAGGGACAAAGTGGCATGCCGGCATCTGTCCATGATCCCTAGCGCGTAAACAAAAGAAGACTGTGCAAGATCCAATCTTTGAGACAAGCGAAACACCTTGGCAGTCTCGGCGAGGCCGCAAGGGTCTCGAAGGCATGCACGGTGGAGGAAGGGACGCAAGAGGGAATGGGCCGCCGCCGGCGTGTGCGTATGGGACTCGTTCTGTTCCTCGCCGTCACCGACTCACCGTGGAAGAAGAGACGAGAGAAGCGAGAGGAGAAGGAAATGAAAATTGATACAAAATTTTATATATATATATATATATATATATATATATATATAATTAAAAATTTAAGGCAAAATGGCTATTTAGTATATATATATATTTAAAATTAAAAATTTAAGGCAAAATGGCTATTTAGTGTTAAAATTAATAAAGAGTCTTAAAATATAAAAAATAGCAATCACTTTCCTAGAACTCTGCTTTGATAGGTTTTCTGCTGTGCAATAGAAATTGTACTATAAATAGCTGAAAATGGGTGCAAAAACAGCAGACACGACACAAGGAGGGGCTTCTTCTTCACGGAGCGAGGGGCCGCGGAAGCTTTCGCCATTGGACTTCAAGCGATGAAATGAAGCACTCTGGCTAGAGATTTCTCCTCCGCCACCTGAATCTGGAGGTTCGTCTCATTCGATTTCCCCTCATTTGTCTTCGCGGCCATCGCGCTTCAACTTCCCGATCCGTTGCTCAGGTTTCTATTACTTTGTTTCTGTGCTCTGAGCTGGGGTTTTATCTTTCTCCACCTGCCTCTTTCTTTGCTGCAAAAGGCGGGTTCCGCCGCCCAGCGGCCCCCTACCCCTGCCCCATGGTATTGTAGGAGGAAGGTAACCACCTGCCTCTTTCTTTGATCCGCGGCGAGGAGATTGGGATCCGTCGGTACCATTTGAGTTAGAATATATATGGAAGGTGATGGTGGGCACGAAGCGATCCAGCTTAAGATGGCGGAGGAAGAGGCATTGAAGAGAAACACCGACTGCATTTACTTTCTGGCTTCGCCATTCACCTGCAAGAAGGTGCTTTCTTCCCCTCGTGTTGGCTTTCTTTATTTGTCATGTTATCTTTTAGTTAATATACTAAAAATATTTTTAATTTGAGCTCTGCTTCTTTGTTCCCTCAGGTTTGTATGTGCATTTGGTTCTTTATATTTTATTTGAGTCATCATCAAAGAAAAAAAAAACCCCTAGGGTTGTCTTTCCTTCTAATTCTATTTTGTGATTCAAGTCCCGTAAATTTTCTTTAGTTGATCACAAATTTTGCCTCATAAAAGATCTTCTGGACTAGTTTGGCATCTCCTTTCCACAATTTGAGCTGTGATTACGTGCATATGTTTGCCTTAGGTGCAGAACTTGCTTCTTGATATCTGTTGGAATTCGTATGTCCAATGAACTGCTTAGTTCCTTGTTCTTTTAGGTATTGCGATATAAGCATCTTAATATTAGGGCACGTGCTGACATCATTTTGAATTGTGGTCAAACTGCCAAATGCTAAGATCTTTGTTTTCAGAAACCTATTTAATTTCTTCCCCTTGCAACTGTTCACATTGGGTTGTTACTATCCTGTATCATGGCGTTATTGAATCTCGGACTTGATGAAAGGTTGTCTGTGTGCATAATTTTGTGATACCAGAAACTGTCCTATGTTTTGGTATATTCAGGGCCACAGAAAGGTTCTTTATGGCTTTAGTATCATTTTTGCAATAAACATCATTTATGTTTAATAAGTTCAACATCTAATATGTAATATGATTAAGAGTCTAGCATGGTTAAATAGAGAAAGCTCTATAAAATTGTTTGCACAGGAAACTACTGGATACAATGATTGCATGTGGCTTGCTGACATTAAGTTTTTTTTTTCTACATGAATGAATATAGGAACAATAATTCACGAGTCTGACTATTTTGGGTCTCCTACATGGATTTTTTTCTGCAAGTAGACTTTCTACAAGATTATTCCTAATTATGTTTAGATTTTGAAAAACTCTATTAAATTAAATAGAATTTTGATGGGTCTATTTGCACCTCAAGTTTCCAAACATTGGTTGATTCAATGTCTGATTACAGAACCTATTGTTTGGGACAATGCCTACTTAGAGGGTAGAGAGCCAAAATGGAGGCAGGTGGAGAGGGAAAGGAAGAGAAACCCACTTTCTACTTAGATAGAGTAGAGAAGAGAGCCAAGGTGGGATTTCTTGGTCTCTCCTTCCAAAATTATTCTTCCAAAATTGGACAAATTGGAAAGAGAGGAAGAGAAAAATAGGAAAAGATGAATTCCCTTTTTCATCATGGTCATTGGCCATGCTGACCAACTTATAAATGTAAATGCTAGACCAACACCGACCATTATTGAACTTTGGTTAGGAGTCTAGGACATCACTACAAATAAATCTACTCATTGGTTCTCATGGAACCATGACCAAACCAACATCAATCATCTAATTGGATATAATCTGACTTGCATGTCAAACCAATGGTCGTTGGACCATGGTTGCATCATTGCTAAAACTCAACCGCTGTTGCCACCTTCTAAGTTGGGTAGAAAGGAGGTTCAAGAAGAAAGGTAGAAACAGAATTCTATTTTAGTTTCAAACTGACCTTAAATAAGCTCTAACTAGTCGGTTCCACTTGCTCTTACTCGACTGAATCTTTGAACACAGAAAGCCCATCTGCCATTGCCAGCTACTGCATTCCATCAACTCAGTACCTTACTAGTTAATTGAGATCTATTTCAGTTAACTTAGACACTTGTCAGTCTACTTGTGCGGATCAAATTGTAAGCTTGTCTTCCTAGCAATCACAATTTAGTTGACTTAAACCTCATCAATACCTAGTCAATTTCAAGCTTGTTGGTTAACTCAAATAGATGAGATCTACTTAATTCGACTGCCCAGTCAACTTTCAAACAGAGAACAACTGATTGGCTCAAGGAAGGTCCTTAGTCGATTGCCCAGTGGACTAAACCTACCTCAGTAGTTATTTCATAATAGTCCAACACTCTAATTCATAAATCACTACTATTATTTATTTATTTATTTATTTATTTTTATCACAAATTCATAAAGTTTTCTTTTGGTCCAAGTGGCATATGACAATCACATTAGATTACTAAAGCTCCTCTTGATTTTTGCTATCATTCTTTATCCTATGTTAATTATTGTTTGACTTCTTTTCTTACCGTTGAAACTGTATCTCAGATGTTCAGTTTTTTAGCTCTACATAAAATTATTTCTTCTGGAATTTGATTTGCATCTACTTACAATTATTAGTTTCTAAAACTCCTTTTCCCAATTCTAGCTTTGAGTACCTTATACTAAGCAATGGATTAGGGCTAATCATATTTTGGTTTTAGAAGCCGGTCAATTTTGTTTCATTCTGTCCACCTTGAGTGGAGATAATGTTTCAATTTTTTATTTTAACATTTTTATGCTCCATTTTTGCTATCACTGTGGCAGATACCATTCTTGTAGTTACCATTTTAAGGTTCAGAACATTCAGGTGTTTAATTTGCTAAATTATTGATCATCAACATTAATGTATCATTCAGAAAGTTTGTTTTTGTTATATTACTGGAAATTTCCCCTTCTTGGACCTATTTACTTTTTGAAAGCTTAGATAAGCTTTCATAATTGAAGAATGAAATTCTATGATATGAAATCTGTTGATTGACTGAACCTAATGGTGTTTATATTTCATCTTGAAGCATCATTAACTAGTGTTTAAACTCCATGAGAAAGGCATACCACTTTAAAGGCTTAATCATGTTTTGAAGATAATTCAAAGGACCAAAGTTATTTGTGTCTGTTATTATTGTTACACTCCCTATGGAAGATGCCTTTCTTTTCTCAGTAGTTGCTACTGATGGCACCGTGTTGTTGCCAAATAAATTGAAGCTTTGTACATTTTTGGTAGTATGATGTTATTACAGTCATGGCCGGTCCCAAGCCTGGATAAAGGAGGAGGGTTGCGTTAGGTTGTCAGCTAGCGTTAAAACTATGACAAATATTCAATGAATGGATCCATATGATGTTATTACAGTAATTTAATTCTTTCTTCTCTTTAAGCTTGTAGCCATGTGTAGGTGGATCATATTTGAAGATGTTTGACATTTGGCTTTTCTAATGTGCAATTTACTTTGAAGTTCTAAATTCAATCATAAACCTTATGTTTAAAGCAGGTTGTCGATAAACGCTTAAATGAGAATTACTGTCACGATTCTAATGATTATAACTGATTATGATGACATTTTGTACAATTAGCTTGGTAGGCATTCTGTTACTTCCAGTTCATTCTTGCATTGATTTTAGCTTGACATTGGTTCTAAAATTCATGGCAGCTACTAGAATATTTTTTCTTGGGCTCCTTGGTAAATGTTAGCGTAATATATATCAAATATTACTGATAGCTCTTTTCTAATCTTATATTCTGCTAGATTCCTTCTGCTGTGGCATTGTTCTGCTTATTCAGTATTTTACTTTGAGCTAGAATTTAACAGTCATTTCATCATTCAGGGGAGTGAATGTGATTATCGCCACAGTGAGGGTGCCAGATTTAACTGTAGGGACTGTTGGTATTGGCTAAATGGGAACTGCCTCAATCCAAAATGTTCATTCCGCCATCCAGTATGTCATTTCTACCTCTAGTGCTTATTTTCTATGCATGGATTGTCCAAGCATTGTTGACATGGTACCTAGGATCATTTAAGGAGGAATAATTAATGTATGCTTGTTTTGGCCAGCTTAAATTTTACTCATATTATTATGTTCTGCCCAAAGTTATTTTGGCACAGAACTTTCTTAATGCAATGTCCAGCTGACTAGCTTATCTGGATCAGTTATTACTTACTAGTTGCTGTTTCCATTAGGTAGCCACGGAAGTGCTTAGAAGGAACAGGGTTTCTTATTGAGCGTTATAATATATATATATATATATATATATATATATATATATATATAACTCCTAATCACAAAAATTGTCTCGTTCCAATTTCAAAAGACTTGTTTCCTTTAGTTTAATGCTGATCATATGAGAATATCTGCACAGTGAGCTGAGATGATCACCCACGGTTGCTTGCATTTTTAATGCAACTTATTAATTCGGTATCTTTATATATGTGGAACTAATTGATTCTGTTTGTTGTAACAGCCTCTAGGTTCTCTGTTTGCAACAGAAATGCCCAGCCCTCTGCCAAGTCAGACTTCTGCGCCAACATTTACACCAGCTGCCCGACCTCCTAATAACGGATATAACAAGTGTGTTCCTTGCTACTATTTCCAGCGGGGCCAGTGTTTGAAAGGCAAAAGTTGTCCATTCATGCATGGACTGCCGGCATCTGTCAACTCGCTTCCCCAGCAGGTGACAACGGTATCTATGCCTTCTGCTGCACTGCTACAATCAAATGACCAAAATGCGCAGAAGAAAATTAGTGTGCAACAAGATATGCAAGAATTCCGACATGACAGTCCTAAGACACCTGTCAACATGCATTTTGAATTAGTATCATCTGAAACAGTAGAACTTGTTACAAAAGCTGGCAATGCTCCCAAACATGAACCATCCGAAATTAAAATATTGCCCCCTCATTCATTGGATGAGGAGCCTCCTGCACTGTCACAGAATGGTGTATCTGTGAACAATGGTTATTTTCAAAGCCAACAATGGAATAATCAAGTGCAACCTACTGAAGAGGAACCGGACAATGGTAGGGATGCTGATGAGTTCTTGGGGGAACATTCCCCTGGTTTTGATGTACTTGTAGAAGATGACATAGAAGATCCTGATTATTACCACAATGAAGATAATTTCAGAAGAATGTCTGCTCATGGTGGACGAAATATGGAAGCTGTAGATGAATGTGACTATCAGCACAACGATTATGAACCTATTACGAAGGTTGACCAGGATCAATACAATGGAATGGTCAGATATGGCAACTATGAACTACCACATGACAGACATGGGCTGGAATCAAAGACTGCTCTTAGAATTTTGGAGAGAGCATCATCAGTTGAAAGAAGAGTAACTGATAGAGAGACAAAAATTGATGCAGTTTGCATCACTGGGTCAGATTTGCGCTACCAACTAAATAAACGAAGAAGGTTCAATGGTACACAATCTACCAGTAATCATGGCTGTCATAATGAGCTCTACCGAAGAGATGAACAATATGTTGAGGAGAGACATTATTGCTATCATTCACATGATGATATGAAATTTCCTCCTGAACAGTTCATCAGCTGTCGTTTGCAAGGCAGGATTGCATTTCCTATTAAATCTGTTGCTGATGCAACCAACAATATGTTCTCAGAGAAAGAGAGAGGAAGAGGATCTAGAAGCATATGCTCACCAACTAGGCGAACAATCTACAAAACAAGGTATTCAGAAAGAACAAGACGTCAACCAAGTGAGATATTCACCAAGGATGAGAGGATTCATAGGGAAAAAACAACCTTAAAAGATGGCACAGTCTCTCTAGATTTTGCCAGCCCAAAGTCTCTTGCAGAGCTAAGAAGTGCCACGAATAATGAGAATATCCAGGAAATCAAAGTTACTGGTTCTAATAACTTGGAAGGCCTTTATGAATCAGAAAATCCTCTATATTTTGAGGGTCCATTGCCACTGACTGCTATCTTGAAGCGGAAAAGAGAGCTGACATATGTGGAGAATGAAGTTTCTACTGCTCAGCATGAAAACAATCAAAGTGGATACTCTTCTATACATGAATTGGTTCCTCAATTAGAAGCCAACACAGAAGGCAACACCATTGTTAACCATGACAAGGGAATGATCCATACTGAAAATGGGCTAGCCTACCACAGCCATTCTCCAAGTAAAGCTAATGCCTTGGAAACTGAGGATGATACCGGTTTGGAGAATGCAGAAGAGGAAGAGATGGAAACTTCTGACAAGCAAGATGGGGATTTCAATTATGAATCAGGAAAGGACAAAGAAATTGACCACAAAAACACACCCCACCCAAGCGAAGAAGATGATCTAGATGAGGATGACGATTTTGCTACAAAGGTCAGTGAGATGCTATCTTGAATGCTAATGGAGATAGGTTTTACTTCGTTGTCTGTTTACAGAAAGACCATAGTAGTTTCAAGAACCATGGCGCTCTAAACTTTTTGGAGCAAACATTGCCAAAGTAGTTTCAAGAACCGTTTTGAGATTAAATTTTTGCCCCACGTGTATCAATTTCCTGAACCATTTGAAATTTTATTAGCCGACCAAACAGTTTTAGAAATGAAGCCCAGCTGGGTTTGTTTGAGCTTCTCGTCTGCTGTGCATGGGCCATGTAACCACATACGCTTTATGGCCATGCCTCTTTTATTATGCGCATGTATTACTACTCTTGGTAGGCCAAAAATTAAGGGGAAATTTGTCGCCATTTATCTATGTACTATAATAGCCTTAGTGAACTTGGAGTTTGTGTTATTGAAGATGCTCTCGGACCAAATGGCACTCGACACTAACCAATCAAATGACAAGTACGAATTGGTGGACTGATATTTAGGACCCATAAAAGTCGGTACAACTAATAGTTCCATGGCTCGAGGGTAAATACTCCTCCTATGGTGTCTACCAAACTCCACAATTGATGATGAGTACATAGATCTTTATTTTCATATACAGAAAAGTTAGAGGGCCTTTTGAAAAAGAAGTAAAACCCCAATTTAGGGCATCTTAAAATTTTCTTAGAATTAATTAGTACCTTTATCAGATCACTTTGCATTGCGTCTATTTGGTGTCAATTGATTATTAATGGGTTGGTGGAGGACCGAACGCCTGTTTAAGTGTAGCCATTGCATTGAAGGAGCACATGGCATAGCGTGTCGGGTCAACTAAGTTCAATTCAATCACATTAATTTAATTAATCGATACGTAATTTAGAATATTGGTCTAAAGCATATAATAAATAATCCACTGAAACATGAAAAGAAAGCAAAGGAAAAAAAAAACAGAAAAGGGAGAGAAAGCACAAGAATGAATAATTCATTGCTTACATGTGGAGCAACAGCTGGAGTCTTAATGAGACTATTAGTTGGGATATATATATATATACATTTTGTCATTTTCATGGGGCCACTTTGACTTTTCACTCTTGACCTTTTTTTTTTTTTTAAGTAACAAGAGTAAGAATTGGGAGATTGTTGTATGTATGTAAAGTTGTAAATGAATCTAAGTGTTCATGAATAAGTTTTATGTTTGGTTTGATAAGAGTTTATTTATGTTCATTCAATATACATAAGATTAATTAAACAAACACGTTTGAACAGCTCGTTAAGCTAAATAAATAAGTTTGAACACATATGTATTCAGCTCGTTAATATTCGTGAACAACGTTCGTGAACAATGTTCACGAACCATATCATTAATAAAACTCTTTTCAATATTCTAAATAAATAATAAAATAAAATAAATAAAAAATAAATTTAAATTATCGAGCTCAATAACTAATCAAATAATTAAAAATTTCAAACAATCAAACAAACTTGAATTGAGAGTTTGATAGCATCTAAACGAACTAAGCTCGAACCAAGCTCAAGTCAAGCTCGAACCAAGCTTGAATTGAGAGCTTGATAACATCTAAACGAACCAAGCTCAAGCTAAGCTTCAAACAAGCTCAAGCTCAAGCTCAAGTTCATAAAAAATAAACCAAGCCAAGCTTGAACACTCATTTCAAAAGTTTAGTTCATTTTAAGTTCGGCTCGGCTTGGCTTGGTTACCTTATCAAATAAGTATGAAGACCCCAAAGCTCGGCTCGGCTCGGCTCGGCTCGATTTGTTTACAACTCTATATGTATGAGAGTAATAATGTGAGAAAAAAAATTAAAAGTTTAATTTATTGATGAAGATTTTTTTTAAAAAAAAATATATTATACTAAAATTCACTAGAAAATATTTTTATGTGCTTGACATATAAAATGAAAAGAAAAATATTTTTACCCACTTGTTTTAATCGACCATGTTTGATTGGACAACCCAATAGATCATCTCTAGTGGATCAATAGCTAAAACAAAATGAGTTTGTCATATGCAACGCACATGAGCGGTAGTACTAATTAATACTATGACACCCAAGATTGTAATGTGCACATGCACCTTTGCTATCCCCAAGCTCACTATTGCCCTTTCGTGCACCTTGGCTAACTCCAATCTTATTATTATCTTTGTCGTGTCACCTCTCGCCCTTCGTCCATAGGTAAAAGGGACTTTTTAAAGCCCCCTTTCAAGAAAATTAGAGGCTTCCACTCGATTGGAGTGGAAGCTTGGGAAGAAAGAAAGAAAAAAAAAATGGATTCCCCAAAGGGATTTTGAGCTACTTCAAACTATAATTGCCATGCTAGTAGATGAAGGAGAGAAACAATTCCCCCTCTTCTATAGAGTCTCATATCTCCTAGCAAAGTAGACTAAACACTAAAGTAGACTAAAATAGATAATATGAAATATGCTCTTTCATCTCAAATTCACCATCATGAAATCACAAAAATTAAAGAATTTAAGTATTTTCATTTTATTTCAACCTAATCAAACACGTCTAATGCACCTTTTGATTGATTTCAAAAGACCAAACAACCTCATGCAGCTTTCATCATATCTCATCTTGAGTGTGGTTCCAAAACTCCAAACAAACTTGTAGAATTTCACACTTGCACCACCGAGATGTGCATCGACATTGCATTCAAGCTTGGGGTCCAATAACAGAATTGATATTCGATATGAGACACAAATGACTTGTCCCCTACATAAGAAAATGTCCATATATGTACAATGAAAGGAGATCATCATTATATCAACAAATCTAACAGAGTGGACATCTTCAAAGTCTTATCCCTTTCTCACACTCCACGTTTTTGAAATATTTCTTTTTTTATTATTACAAATTCATCATCCTTTCAACTAACAATCAATCTCACGAGAAAAATAACATAATAAGAATTGACTTGAAAATGGGAAAACTAAATATATTTCATCTTCTAAAATTTTATTTTTTCTATAATTTAGTATATTTTTTAAAATACTAATTTATTTTCCTTAATTACTGTTTTGTCCTCCCTTAAATTCATCTCTTAGTCTTCCATTTGCCACTCCACATACTTTAACAACAATCAAAAGTAGGGTTAGGGTTAGGGAAGACTTTATAGGTAGTTTCTCATCCCCTTTAATCTTGTGTGGAGAATAGTTGGCATGGTAGAGGGATATGCATGCATGAATATATAATTAATTTGATGATGCAAAGTGAAAGTGAGAGATGTGACCCATCATTTATGCAACCCAAGAACCCTAAACCAAGTTTATTGGCAATTCCAAGTCTTGCAAGGCATCATGACAATGGTGAGGGGTCCCAACATAGTCATCTTGGGCCACCATATCGCCTCGACCTTTTGTGTTGAGTCCAAGCTACTAAGACAAATGAGGTGATCTCACATGACCCTAATTTTGGATGGTACATAGCCGTAAGAGAAAATTAATTTTTTATATAATTAATTAGTGTCTAGTGTGTGTTTTTCTTTGTATTAATTTACATTTTAAAAGAAAAAATTGTTACAATATTTAAGATATTTTAGGTTTAATAGCTTGCAAAATATATATAGATATATACACGGACTTTTGGGTGTGGACTCATCCGAATTTCACTTGGGGCGCCTGAAATTAATCTAGGCACTCGTGAGCAAATTTGTACAGGCATCTAGAATGATTCCATGCACATGTATTCATCTAAGTACTTTTTTTATTTTTTATTTTATTTTAGGTGTATATTATATATATAAGGTTCAAAATTTTAAAATTTAGGAGTTGAGTTATAATAAGTTTGAGCCAATAAGATTTGTCCTCTATGATTCATGCTTCTCTCTTGTGTTCAAAATTAAAAATTTAGATGCTCACTGGGTATATTATATGTATTTAGGGTTTAAGATTTTAGAATTTAGGGATTGGGTTATAATGAGTTTAAACTAATAAGATTTTCTTTCTAAGGTTAAGGCTTCCCTTTTGGATTATAGTGTTCGAGATAAAAAAATTTTAGATGTTCACGGGGTATAATATATGTATTTAGGATGTTTTAAGGATTTTTTATTTAAATTTTTTTAAAAAAATAGAGTCGAGGCGCTAGATTAAATCCAGGCGTCCCGACCAAACATTTCAAAAAAAAAAAAGGTCAAATACAACTAGAGGAGGAGGAAGTAGTAGTAGTAGTAGTAGTAGTAATAGTAATAGTAATAGTAATAGTAGTAGTGGTGATGGTGGTAGTAGAAGAAGAAATAGAATTTCACTAATGTTTGAGAATGATAGCTAGAACTTGCCACTAAATTTTGATTGAGTGACTTCACAAATAAATGTAAATGATATTGATAAATATTTCTTTTCATGATCAATAAAGGAGGAATATTTTTAAATTATATATATTTCCTTTTATCAAAGGAAACAATAAATAGAATGGGAGCTCAATGATTGTTGCCTTTTTTTTAAAGGAAACAATAGATAAAAAAAATCATTCAACTTATTCCATAATTTTATTCTATTCTTCGCATTAATCCAATGGAACATAAAATTCCAATTTGAATTCTATTTGATAATTGCGCACGCAATCAAATTGAGGAAATCAATTTTATTTTCTAAACCATAAGTTATATGGTTTAGAAAAAACAATAAATTTTATTTTATATTAGTCAATTTATTTAAGGCTACAAATGCAAAAGCATGAAGCTGAAAATCTTTGTATAAGAATGTACTAATTTCATTAAATATATTTTACAAAATATATATTTTTATCAATTTAATAACATATTATCTAAATATATGTTAAGTTGTAATTATTTTAATATACTTTATGAGATATATTAAATATTAGTATTATTTAGAAAATTTTGAATTTTTTGTGTTCATAAAATTAATCTATTACTTAAATTTTTATTACTATATGCATTTTTAGATGATTTAATCCAAACTGTTCATTTAGTTTAAACCATCAAATCAAACTAGATTAGACCAAATTAATTAATTTCATGACGTTGATTTTTTAAATTAAAATGAATTTGAATTAAACTGAGGTGGTATTATTGACTTATTTTAATTAATATAATTAATTAACCATATGTATATTAAGATTTTTTATAAAATTTATTTCATAAAATTTATTTTATCAAATCAATTACATATTATCTAAATATATATATAATAGTAAAGATGGAATCTGTCATCCACGGCTAAAAAAAAGGCAAAGTCGACATCTAAATATATCTAAAATTATGAACAAGTGAATTAATAGTTGATGTCAACTATATGAGATAATAAATTTTAATTGGGAAAAAAAATCAATTGATTAATGCCCCGGATAATAATGCAGCGGTAAGAACGTATTTTTAGGTTTCTAGGAATCTAAAGTTTAAATTTCTACGTGAATTAATAAATAATTATTTTTAATTAACTGTTGACCTAAAACGTTAGATTGATAGATCATATTGACGGACGGCCTGCATTTTAGGATTATCGACCTAAACGGGATATTAAAAAGGAAATCAACTGGTTAATTTATTTTCACTAAATGATTTCTCAATTATTTTTTATTTTATACTTTTTATTTTTTTTATTATTAAATTAGAACTTTATTGGGCGGTATTGGAGTAGACTACCTCTACCTACTTCCAATAAATGACCTTAATGTGAAGCCAAGTATACCGTTTAATAACATAATATTCATTTTTCAATATTTTTATTATTTATTTTTTTAATATTTTCTCTATATTTTTTGTACTTATTTTTATATGTTTTTAGAATATATTTTCAATAATTTTATATTTGATTAATTAATTTTAGGTGTGCAGGCAAAGCAAAGCAAAGCAAAGGAGAAGAGACGCAGTGGAGAGAAGACACATCAAGTGTGAGCAGAGCACTCTGTTCATCATTCCATAAGGTCGTTGTCTGCCCACTCCACCGCGCATCTTCTCCTCTTCTTTCTCGCCTTTTCTACCCCTTCCACTTGCTTGTCTCTCCTCCATTCCCGGCCGCACTGGGCACCCCACTCGTTGGTGTTGGTTGGCGATTAAGGAAAGCGCAACGCGGAGTTCTTTCCTTTTTTTCTTCCGCGCTGGTCATATTCCTTCTGTTCACCCAATCCGTCGGCGCTTCTTGCCCTATCTTGCAGCGATATCTGAGAAAGGTGGGTTCTTGACGAGGCGGTAGGGGAGGCCGGAGGGGAAGAGTGAGTGGCTGGAGAAAGATGGGATTTTGACCGACGCGGCGCGGATAATAGGGTGGGAGATGGCTTCTTACTCTTCTGGTGGCGGTGAGAGGGATGACGACGCACGGGAGGGGAGAGGAGGGGAAGAGATGAGGGATGGCGTTCTCTTCGTTAAGGTAATGACGGATGAGCAGATGGAGATCCTCCGCCGGCAGATCGCCGCCTACGCTACCATTTGCGAGCAGCTCGTCGAGATGCACAAGGCCATCACCGCCCATCGCGATTCACTTGCCGGTGAGCGTTTCATCCTCCCTCATGTAGGAAAAAAAGAGGGCTTTTTTTTTAAGAAAAAAAATATATATTTTTCATGTTCTAGCTTCCTTCTTCTGACTAGGTTTTACATTTTGATTTCTACTTTGGACATGGAATTATTCTTGTTGTTTATGATTGATAATAAATGTTCTTGCACTTGTGACTTGTTCAGCATTGAAGTTTTTGAAGATACATGACATCAATGCAGATAGAGGCAGGTGGTTATTACTGAGGGAGTAGGTTATGTCGATCTTAGATGTTCTTGTGCACTTTATTCAGCCTGCCATTTTGGCCTAAACATTTTAAGCAAGAGGTGGCAAGTTTGATATTCTTGGGTTAACTGATTGTTTTATATGAAATCATTGTGGAGTTTGTTGTTCATTTAGAGCTTGCTCATTTAGGCTTACAAGGACACCAATTATCTTTTTGTTCGGCCTTGTGGACTTGATTTCTGCATACTAATTGTTTTTTATGAAACCATTGTGGAGTTTGTTGTTCATTTAGAGCTTGCTCATTTAGGCGTACAAGGACACTAATTATATTTTTGTTTGGCCTTGTGGACTTGATTTCTGCATACTAATTGTTGGGATGGGGATTCAGAATCTTCATGAATGAATTGAGCTCTCATCCTTTGAGGAATCATGTGGGGTTATTAGCCAACATTTTTGTGTTACATGATGGTATTTGTGGAAATATGCATCCCAAATACATTGGAACCTAAACCAGTTTGAAGTGAAGAGCGAACGGAGGCTACTCTTGGGCTTCTCCTTGCGACCTTCCAAGGAGTTGAAGTTTTTTGCTTTCTTCAGACCTCCTTGAGTTGAATAGTCTAGTCTCTGAATTTCTTTCGAGCACTGTTGTAGGAGAAGTTGTGCCTCTAGATTGTAGTATTTCGAATTGTTGAATAGTGAATTCCTCTACCTTTGATGGATGTATCCACGCGGTAGCTTGTATGCCTCTTTTCTGGAATATGTAGTTCCACTCACTGTATCATATATCGTTGTAGATTTATCATAACAATGTCCTGCAGTAATCTTTTACTTAACTCCTATGCTGCTTGGTGGTTGTTTTAGGAATGCATCTGGGAGGCCTCTACGGTGATCCTCTGATGGCGTCCAGCGCCCAGAGAATTGCTGCTAGGCAGCGTTGGACTCCGACGACTATGCAGCTACAAATTCTTGAGGCAATGTTTAACGAAGGCAATGGGACTCCAACCAAACAGAAGATAAAACAAATAACGAGCGAGCTATCTCAACATGGTCAGATCTCCGAATCCAATGTTTACAATTGGTTCCAGAATAGAAGGGCGCGATCGAAGAAGAAGCAGACGGTTTCTTTAACATGTAACACTGAATCTGAAGTTGAGGCAGATGAAGATTCCCCAGATGAAAAGAAGCCTAGGCACAGCTACCACCATGAAAGCATGCCGCTCAGTATCGATAATTCTCGTTATGTTAGGCAACTAGATGATGAAGTCCATTCATTGGCACCTCAGCCAAATCAAACACTAGGCGCATACGGTTCAAATGACGGTTTGAAGTCTTCGGGAACTTTGGAACACATGGCCTATGAAAATATCCTATCAATGCCTAGTAAGTTTTTGCTTGCTCCATTCATTTCACTTTACCATTCTTGGCGAAAATAACTTCGGTTGTACACTTTGTTTATTCGCAGGATTAGAACAGTTGATGGATAAGTTCGACTCACCGACGAGGTTTAGTCCTTACAACTCTGGAGAAAACTACGATATCCTGGATTGACATTTCATTGAGCTAATGATCACTTAATAGTGATTGATAATTACATGAAGGAAAATGCTTAAAGCTTTAAGAGCTGTTGTAAGACATATATCTGTTTTCTGGATTAATTTGGGATTAACCTCTTAATTGATACAGTTAGCTGGTTTTTTGCATCAAACATTAACGTGTGTGATTTTAATCATCTTCATTATTATTGGAAATTAAAAATTATAAATCATTTCCTATATTTAGTATCAAAACGAGGGCACTCTTATAGGCTTATTCAAGGATTAATCATCATTAGAGCAAATGGCTAAAATGTATTTCTATCATCAAAATTTGAAGGAGACTTTAATGTTAGAAGAAGAAACTTTTTTTTTTTTGTAATTGCCTTCTTCCCTGTTCATCCACCGGATAAATCTAAAAGTACAAATAGATTCCATGCCCAACAACCAACTTCCTAGATTTTTCATCGCACTGGAGAAAAATACCTGCGCTGTAACTGAGATTCGAATCGTGGATGCTTACAAGAGCCCGCTCACTCAAACACAACTTCCACCTCCCTTTCGGTCAGACTCAGAATGCTAGCAAAGTTTTTCAAAGGATTGTTAACACTACTTCCACCTCCCTTGTGGTCATTTGTTTTCCTTGGGGGAATTCACAGTCCTTGGGTAATTGTTGAGTCTCCATTGTATCGACTAGTTATTCTAATGAAATGGATCAACATTGTGTCATTTTATTTTATAAAAAAAATCAAATATTGTCTATAATTTCCATGGATGAAGTTGTAATAACTGACCAAAGAGATTCAAGCAATTCAAATTTAAAACATTATCAAATCAAAGTCTTGAAATTTATTTATAATCAGCCATATAACTTCACCATATTGTAAATAAATATTGCAAACTTGTCAAAACTTCAAAATGAAAACATCCAATACAAATACAATATGAAAAATATTCATATTGAGACGTCAAACTAGCTTTGAGGATGGGGCAAAATTATCAAAGTTGGCAAAAGATGACTGCACTCGTCCTAGCACCCTGCCAACTCATTTCAGGACCAACACAGAGGAGGTAAATCACGGATGATTACTAATATTTGGAATTATGATTAACATATGAGGAGGCAAAATTATGAAAACTTCAATAGGAAAACATCAATGATCTTGTCATAGAGAGCCTTTAGCACAATGAAATATAAAAGTAATCTCCCACTCTTGGTCTCACTCGAGCCTGAACTAGGTCATGCATAACTTGAGACGACGAGCCCAGCTCAATTTTTTTATTATCAATGCAAGTTTTTTGTCTAGCCCGTTAAATTCACCCCTTCTACACCCAAAGCCCAGCCCACCACAAGTCCCTTCCAACTCTAATTACCAGATCTATACTTGTGCACAACCAATTAACACCTTTAATTCTTTAATGAATAAAACATCCATTATTGCAAAAATAATGAATAGGTTGCGGTTTGCTAACAACAAATGTTAATTATTAACCACTCAAACATAGGTAAAATTAGTAATCTTAGCAACCGTATAATCGGCAAGCAGAAATTAATACTCTTTAATCAATTCATATCCTAATTACAAATCCTGCAATATATATCTATCGACTTGTGACGACACATTGCTGGCACGGTGGATGTTCATGTTTCCAATCTACAAGACATTTCCTCGTGAAATGCCTAGATTTCCAAATGCACTCTCAGCCCAGCATGTCTGTTCCATAGACGGAGAGCATGCAGCATGCTAACCACGTGGCTCTTTCCCATATCAATCAATGAGCTATATAAGTAGAAGGCTTTCTAGGAAAAATTTTTGTGGGTCGAGTCGATCATCTCAGGGTCCATGTTATCTAATCTGATTAATAACGATAAGACTTTCTAGAAAACTAATATTTATATGATCCTCAATAGTTCATGAATATAATTAGCTATGGATTTATAATTTTTTATGATTCAGGGTGATGCTTGTTCTTTATTTAGGTATATCCTTAATAGCTTCATTCTATGATTAGTTGTTTAATTATAAGATATCAAAACTAATTTTGATTGGCATCCAATGAATCATGGTAAGAACGTCTAATAGTACCGTCTCATGACTCCCTAGGTATCCCTATTCTGTAAGAATTTGTTAGTGCAATTTTCACTAATAATCAAACTCAAATTTTAATAAATAATAAATTATATAAAGTTAGATGTTGTGTGTTCTAACTTATTTACCAAGTGTGTATGACTGAAAGATTTGATGAGACCTGACACTAGGCTAAAGTCTAGTTAGGTCTAAAGGACTTGATAACTGGCAGGAAGCCCAGATAGGTTCATATTTGATAGGAAGTCTAGTTGGATTCAGATGGGGTATCTGACAGGAAGACCTGGTGGGTTAAAAGTTGAGTAAGTTTGCAATTGGTAAGTGACGTAAGCACCCCATCTGTTAAGAAGTCTAGTTGGGTTCAGATGGGGCATCTGACAAGAAGACCTGGTGGGTTAAAAGTTGAGTAAGTTTGCAATTGGTAAGTGACGTAAGTACCAGAGGAGAGAGATCTAGTGAGGACGAGCCCTAGTGGGGATGTTGACACTAATCCAACTTAGATTCATTTTGGAAGTCTAAATTAAGATTATGACTATATACTGGTCTTGGTAAAATAGAATCTAATTAATACTTATTTTTTATATTATGCTTGTTGTGCTAACTCTGTGGTGCAAGAAATCAAAGATGCAAGTTGACTAGAAAAAGGACTTTCAGGCACCCCAGAAGGGTTTAAGTGCCCAGAGGTTTGGGTGCCCTAAGTGGATCCAGACGCTTGGATTGGGCCGAACCTAGTCACACGTAGTTGAGTTGGTGTGCTTTGATTGGTCAGCACACACGTCAAAGTTCAGACGCCTGGAATTGGATAGAGGTAAGATGGATAGAGTTTCGCCAAAGTGCAACTACGTCAGTGGTCCAGGCGCCCGGGAGTGGTCTGGGCACCCAGAGTTGGATAACTAAGAGTCAAAGCAGAATCGAATAAGCTCTAGTTGAGGCGCCCAGGGGTGGTCCAGACGCTTGGAAAGACTTATAAAAGAATCTTCAACCAGTAGCATCATAGATTAATCGACTATGACTTCATACTCGTATGTTGCTTTGAAACTCCGTTACAACACTGAAACACTACTTCGACGACAACACCCAAGTTTCTACTCTAAGTGGTCGGTATAGTTGTCTTTATTTACTTGTACTTTAAATTCTATATCATTTTGTAATATTCAAGTTTTTAGTGAATTGTCCAATGAAAGTACTTAGCGAATGCGGATTTTGAAGTATGAGTCATCAAAAACTCCGAACCAAGTAAAAGAAAAAAGTGTTAGCATTATTTCTTTTTGTTTTTTTACTGTATATTCTTTGTTTTCCGAAAAAGTGAAAAAAAAACAACTCGCTCTATTCACCCCCCCCCCCCCCCCCCCCCCTCCTTTTTCAACACACTTTATGATCCTACAGAACCAATCAATTATGGTTAACGTATCATTCAGTCCCTTCATCTCATATATCCCAATCAAATCTGTAATCATTGGTACATTGAGAGTTATATATTGATTCGATAATTATGAGATGTATCTTGTAGTGATATCCCATGTGCAACTAGAAAACTTCTTTCCTAAAACACATTTTTTTAGTTCTGATTAAAGACTTTATATACTATAAAATAACATATTACATAGGGCATCCTAAGGGTGTCAATTCGGGTGGGTCGGGTCGGGTTGGGTCGGGTTAAATTTTTTTTTTCTAAACCCGAACCTGAACCCGCCCAACCCGCCCAACCCGAACCCAACCCGTGTAACCCGAAAATTCGATTCAAAATGACTTTTTGGAGTTATTTTCCCTATAATTCTTTACTTTTATCTGAATATTTCATCATTATCATACTAACTTGATATTAATATACATAAAACATCTTAATTTTCAAAATAAAATTTGATTTAACCCTAAAAAAACCCCACTAAACCCTATATTTGGGTCAACCCGGGTCAACCCGAACCCGACCCGATCCAACCCGAATACCCTCTAACCCGAACCCGACCCGAACCCGAAAATGTCCAACCCGAACCTGATTTTTTTCGGGTCGATTCGGGTTGGGTCGTCGGGTCGGGTTCATTTTTGACACCCCTAGGGCATCCATCCTCATGGGTGTGTGGTGAATCCCCGACTATAATACTGGCTCCTATATGTTTCGTTATTACACTCAATCTCACCACCTGATAACTCTAATGGAGTCGGTAAATGAGTCAAAGTATAACCCAATATATAGAGTCTCAGTGTTATCCCGGGTCATAAGGATTACTAGTATACAACCACAACCAAAGACTTATTCACTTGATAAATGATAACCACTTGGAATGTCCGTGCGAGGGAATGTTTGATGAACTCATCGTATGATCATCCATATGTATGTTTGAACATCTTTATGTCCTTACCAATAAAACATGGTACATTACACCACAAATGTTGGTCTCTATCTCAAGCGGTATTTTATCTTTGTTTATTAGGCAGTCCAATTGACTAGGAATATATTTAAAATATACAGTGAATATTAATGTATTTCATGATGACCATTATATATATACTATCACATCTTAATATAGTATATTCAAGGACTTTATATATGCATCTAGCATGAGTATAAAGATAAAATAAATACCAAACTGAATTGAATTATATTAAAATAAAGATTAATTATTTACAAGAGTCAATAAAGTCAATAAAACTCTATCCAACAATTGGCTTGTAGAATACCTACTCTAATAGCTATGCACATTCTTTTTCTCTCTTTCTCTTCTTCCACGGTAGAAGTTGAGAGATGTTGCTCCCTTTGTGTAACACCGACGATACTGGACAGCCTAAGATGAGTGCATCACTTTTTGTCATATGGAATACTCTTTAATCAATTCATATCCTAATTACAAATCCTGCAATATATATCTATCCACTTGTGACTGCACATTGTTGGCATGATGGATGTCCATGTTACCAATCTACACTACATGTCTACATCTCCTCATGAAATGCCTAGATTTCCAAATGCACTCCCAGCCAAACATGTATGCTCCATAGATGCAAAGCATGCCGCATGCTAACCACATGGCTCTGCCCCATATCAATCAGAGTGTCCATGAGCTATATAAGTAGAAGGCAATTCAATGGCTCTACTCATCGTATTTTCTTAGCCATGCTTAGTGCAAGGAGACTTCTTGCTCTTGCAAGGAAGTGGCGGAAGATGGCTGCCTCAGGAAGGAAGAGGATCCACTGGATGAACAGAGAAGCTTATCCAGATCAGTTCGGTGGTGAGGACGTTGCGACAAACAAGACGATTGCAGCTAAAGGCCACTTCATGGTGTGCTCGTGCGAAGGGCAGAGGTTCATGGTTCCCTTGGAGTTTCTTAACTGCTGGGTCTTCCGAGAACTGTTGATGCTGTCAGAGGAAGAGTTTGGGTTCTCAGGTGATGGGCCACTCTGTTTGCCTTGTGACGCTGTGTTCCTGCGCCATGTTTTGCTTCTGCTTAGGGGAAGGAGAGGCTCCAGAGATGCAGAGAGGGAGATGGTGATGTCTGGTTTCAGGCAACATTGCTCCATCTCTGATCCGCGTAGTGCCGATAGCGTTCGACAGTTAGCTGCGTACTGAGATCAGCATGATCAAAGTCGTCGTATCTGAAAAATATGTGACATTGCAACTGGATGTCCAATTTTATTTAGGAAGAAAAATATCTATCTAAATCTAAGCATCTGTGGTCTACAATGAAGGTCGTACAAAACACAATGATGGCATGATGTAGGTAAAATTGAGATTAGAATTGGAGAAATTAGATACTAATACTAAAACTTGGTGACATAACAAAAGAACTAACTTTATGCCAGCCATTTAAAGGACATGATCAACATGATATGCACAAGCACATGCAGATCACAGGCATGAAAGCAAGTGGTAAACAAGTTGAGGATAAAGCACAGGCACATGCAGGTGGACCTTCCAGCTCTATATTGTAGCTTATCGCAAACCATCAGACGTCGAGTCATGCCATACTGTGCGATGCCTAAGCTATTACACGATTTATTAAAATCAATATTTGCCATAGCTTCACCCAAAATTGGCCAAGACCGGCTTGAGCCCCGGCATAACTTCTCACAAGCCATCATGGGTCATGCCTAGCCAATCACAGACTGTTACACGGCCAGCTTCTACTTCAAAAGTTTGCATAAAACACAACCAAATGAACCGTGCCACGCCTAGAAGCATAGAGATTCCGTTCATTAATAAGTACATTTGCATACAAGCGAAATGAACTCAGAGTTTCAAGCCGACTAAGGATGATAATTTCATCCGAATCCGATAGATAATCTCATATCCGATCCGAATGGAGGAGGAAATGGAGAGAACTTTTATATCCGATTATAGTAAATAAATATTAGGGTATGAATATTTCAGGTATGAGTATGGAGATATGATAAAATCCTTCTCATATCCTACCCGATATATATATAGCCTTATTTTTTATTAAGAAAAAAAAAACTTTAACCCACTTTCCATCTTAAAACAAAAGACTTAATTTGTCTCTTTATCCGATCAACACGTATCTTATCTTCTTTTCCACAAGAAATATTCACCCGATCGAAGGAGCACGAGACTTGGAAAATCTGACAAGTATATTGAAATAATTTTTTTTAAAAAAATAAAAATGATAAGAAATAATAGGATGATAGATAAAATATGAATACCCAAAAACCCGACAAGTATAGAGATAGGTATGAAAATTAAATACCCAATGAATATAAAGATGAGTATGGACATATAAGAATATAAAATCCTACCCATTATCATCCCTAAAGCCAACAAACTATTTTTACTACGAATAAGTCCAAAATAACACAAGCCACATTTTTCAGGAGTATCAAATTTCATCAAACATATTTGTCGTTATACTCTAGAGAACAACATTAGACTCTGATGTTTAAACAATAATTAAACAGTAGAATGACCCGGTTTAAGTCCAGGCCTCAAAACCTATTCTCCTATCGAGGATAGCCATTCACACGACGCCCATAGGATGCTCTGGGTGGGCTGCCATAACCATAAGGAGAAAATGACCTCGATCGTCCTCTTCTGTACCTGCTATCATAATAAGGTGATCTCTGAGGCGAGTATTCATGGCCACCACGATAAGGAGAGTGCCTAGGAGATCTCTGGTAACCACCACCATAGTCATCACGGCTGTAGCCCCCAAAATATCTATCTCGCTCACCTCGGCGACCTGTCAGCAAGACATTAGCACCAAGATTAGTGAAAAATAACTGACTGTGTTCCAGGAATGACAGTTGAACTATAACAAGCATGAACAGCTAGCCCTGATAAATTTGACAGTAGTTGATCAAATAATTTAGCTCACCATCTCTTGTGCTGGCCACACCAAGGTATTTTCCAGGTGTTGGTGTCCGTGCTCGCCCCCTCCTCGACTGAAAAGAAACAAGAAATTATGTTATTGTTTCATACTTGCCTTTCCTTTAGCTCAGTAAATCATCTTCATATAACAAAGGCATTGTTGCATGGGACCGCAAAAAAAAGTAAGGGGAAGACAGCCTGGTCATTATGGGGCAAAAAAATACTAAACATTCAAGGCCTAGAGAAACATAAATCAAGTTGCAACGCCAGAGCTGAATGCAACAGTTGAGGTACCATTAAGCCCAAGTATGAGTTGGTATTGTCCGTTGATTAGTTGTGAGAGTGGTGAGTTGAAGATGAATGCTGAGGTTGTTAAGTTGGAAAGATTTGGTATGTTTAGTTGTTGATCTGATGCATGGAAAACTTGTTAAGCTGGCCATTCATCAAGCTGTGTGAGTTAAGTTGATATTGATGAACACATCATCTTTGATTGCTGCCAACATATCTGAAGCAAATTCTGAATGTGACCAAAAAATCTCCAAGTTAAGGAATGAGTGGGCATGCCCCAACTGCAATAGTCAACAAAGGTCCCAGCAATTATACCTTCTCGACTGTTATATAACGTCCTTCCAGGATTGATTGGTTGAGGTATTTGATACAACGGTCAGCATCTTTTACATTGTCCATAGTCACAAATGCAAAGCCACGAGAAGCACGTGTACGCGGTTCAACAACCAGGTGACATCCCACAATCTACCAAAAGAAAATCAAGGACTTGTACCGATGATAATAGTTAAATTTGAGAAACAAAAAATGTAGAATCTAAAGACCTTTCCTTCCTTGGAGAAGTGATGTTCCAAGTCCCTTTCTGTAACCCTGGATGAAAGGCCAGTTACATAAAGAGTATTTCCAAAATTTGCTGCCTCCCTGCAATCAAACTCAGGCAATGAGAAAAGATATCACAGGGAAAAAAAACATATGTCATGAACTTAACGTCAAACACAAGAAAAAATAAACCTGTCCCGACTTCTAGATCGAGATCTTGCCCGACCCCTAAGTGGAGACCGAGACCTTGAGTGAGACAAACCCCTAGGAGGAGATCTTGATTTGGAATGACCACGATATGGAGACAGTGAATGAGAGTACCTGAAAAAGCTAGAGTTTGATATGGGGAAAAAATGGATATAGGAAAATTGAAGTTGTATAATGCCTGTTAGTCCCAGTCTAGCGATGCATTTACAGGATATTCAAAGAGAGAGATAGTGAAAGAAATATGCAAATATTACAATAAAGAAGAAATGAGATTCACAGGAGTCAGATACACAAACACATAAGATGCCAACTAATAGGCTCCAGTTCACGTTCAAGTAGTTGAATAGTTCGCAACATAGAAGAGATTTGCTTCTATCTCTCCACTAAGATTACATATTAATCATCAAGTTGACAAAAGGCGATGCGCTCGCCCCCAGCATCCCCACCCAGCCAATCCATCCCAGAGCCAACAAATCACGAGTTGCTATTAGCCCTTGAAATAATGACTAGTGCATGAGGGAGACATTTACCTCGACTATGTCGAGATTCGAACCCTAGACCTCAAGTTGGCAACACCTCATATACTAACCACTAAACCGTCCCGAGAGGACAGACAACAAGTGTCCCTACAGGACAGCCAACACCTAGCAGAAACACTAATTAAGAAAACAAAATAAATCAAGAATGGCAAGTTGAACAAAAAGAGAGACAACTTCCGTGGTCTATTGTTATGGTCTACAGTTATCAACCAGTAGCTATCATCTACAATTTCAGCATATTTGGTAAAGTAACCCGAAAACATAAGATTTTGAAGATAAAAAATAGGTCAAATACTTCTGTTACTATGTAATAATCATGATGTAATTCAGCTAAGAAATATGAATATTATAGTGTAGGCCGAGGCTAGCATTACCTTTCAAAAGTGCATCTAACCTCAAATGATAAGGTTTTGATGATAAAACATACGTCAAATATTCCAGTTATTATTTAATAATAATGATGCAATTCTGTCAAGGATATCAGTAACAATATAATTTTTGTGTTTGGCATTGCATTTGCATTCAAAAGTGCATTTTGGGAAAGTACTCTATGTTAAAGTATATTGTACAACACAGTAGTTTGACAAGTTAAAATGTAAAATATTATTTAAGTATTAGATACAGGGTGACCTTATGATTTATACCCAAAAAATTAAAAATGCAACATTCATAATAAAATATTTTAAAAAATTGTTGGTTCAACCTAGGATATATACTAATTACTAATTAGTTAAGTATTAGATAAAATTATTGGTAAAATTTGTTTATTATCAACATAAAATTATTTTACTATTGTCACGACATTCAAACACTATTTGTTGTTTTGATTGAATAATATTACAACATCTTTTATTCCTATATTATTTTATTGTATTTTAATACAGAGTATTAGTTAACTATTTAAAATATTATTTAACAGATTTATTCTTACTAATTTTTATAATTTGGTAAAGAAATCTTTATTTCATCTGTAAGTATGATTTGCACAATATGAAGAAATAAATAATAATTTATATTATTTTATATTATCATAAAATATGCATTTAGTCATTATCTTTAATTATTGAATGTTATGTTACAACACATTCCAATAAAGTAATTTAAATTATTTTAATATCCAATATTAAAATGATTTAATATTATTTTATGGTTATGTTACAATACTTTATTTAAATTATTTATGAATTTTTATTCATTTAATTTTATATTTAATTTTATATTTATTTTTATAACAAAAATAATGACCAAGCCTTTATCCTACTAAGTGTGATTGGTTATATGTAACCTCCTAGTCATTAGACTCAATCCCCTACTTTATCCTCATCTATATTTAAATAAATTTTATCCTATTTTATCATTGTCAATCAAGTCTTCTAAATACTACTTGAGAAATTAGCTTTTGAAAACATCTTCCCAAGGGAATGCAGTGCTTTAAGTATTTTCAACATTCTACAAAACACCTTCACCATAATCATTTCCATTTGAGGAAGTAGCTTTTGTAAAACACATTATAGTGGTCATTAAGCTGGAATGTGGAAGTAATAAATAGATTCCAAGCAAGTGATAACACTGACAATGAGGAGGGAGGAATGTCCTAGAGAGATTCTAGGTCATTCATCTCTTCTTTATTGGACATTCATTCTAACCTTTATAGATGGTAAAATTATTTTAGGTTTATTACAACCCAAGGCAGCACCCTCTGCACATACATATTGCAATACATGAATTAGGTCTTCAACACTATCCCCCAAGCTAGACTCAAGTTAGTTCAAAGATATTATAAAAGTCCACCTAACTGCTGATACTTAATGCATCTGTTAGTTGATATGATAAATATAAAGATCTCAAGGAGAAAATACATTGATGGCCTCAACTTTTAGCTCCTTTTTGAAATAGCAAATGCGCATTGGTCACTCATCCATACACATTTCAACGATGCCAGATACTCAAGACATTTGCAGACTAACACAAAAGATCAGTTACAAGTGACCCCTTTCCATGTACACTGAAGGTTTATGCAAATTTTAATGTCACCTTTTGTGATCTTGCTCGCAGAGCCCCAACTATCACCCCATTCCTCCCCCTAGCACCTCAGTGTTATCCTCCTCTCCCTTCTAGAGGATGAGCTTCACCTGCTAGCTAAATAGGACCAAAAGACCCAAGAATAGGAGTGATGACTCTCTCATTGGAGATATGAAAATAACACTAGAAGCGAAGGAAAGCATCTTTAAACCATTCTCTTTTTCTTATCATATTGAGGAACTATCCAAAATTACTGAGCTCAAATCAAAGGATATTAATTGGTTATTTTCCCAGAAACCTTTCATCCATCTTCGCATTCTAATATATGCTACACTAACTTTATTTTGAAGACTACATAGCTTACCAAACACTTGTCATTAGATGAAACATGACAAACTTAAGCATAGGAACTCCACAATTGATTGATAGAATGGGTAAGCCTTCTCAGGAAGCATAACAACCTTCAAACTTTTCATGATCATCACAGTCCTCTCTTAATTTAGCATTGACGAGTTTTGAATCAATAGCTTTTATGATGAGAATACCTTAACAAATGAATCTGAAGCTTCATTCTGGTTTAGAATTACTCAGCAAATATTATACATTTTGACAAAATAAGGGCAGACTACCCATAATCTAGGAATGACCTATTTTTTGTTTTAACTATCAAATAAACATTCCTGGTGCATCTTACACCATTTATCAATCATTAAAGCTATCCATGTCAACCGCCACAATCATCTTGATGCATCTAGAAAAGCTCCTAGGTTACCATTTCTAGGCCACTACTTTCTCTTATTAACAAGATCTAATTACAAGCTACTGGAAGGCCAGCCATAACTCATGATATGGTTGAAATTGTAATCTTATGCAATCACACTAACAGATGCAAGAATAATCATTATACTCCAATTTTTGCAACAACTAATACCAATTGCCAATCCTGCTCCGTAAATGTGTATCTCAATATTTAAAAGCCACTGTAGTCCAATTGAAGGTCGTACCATTTATAATTTGTTTAATTTTCACTTGAACCTTAATCATGAATGGGAAGGTTTGGAAATGAACTAATAAATATATTAAAACTAGATTTATTCCATATTTAGGATAGTATTCAAATCCTAAAATGTATAAAATAATAGACATGTTATACAATAGAATAAATAATATTATCTATAGAACAAGCTGATGGTGACTCAGAACAAAAATATATTAAGTTCATATTTTACCTTGATGAAAATATACAAATTATATTGATTTCATTTCAGTAAAAAAAAAAATCAGGTGGGATGTTAAGTGCTAACCATAGAAAAAAACATGAACAACTCCACCCTCATTGCTGATGCCACATCCTCATGGCATCGAAAATACTAAAGATCCAGAAAAAGCATTGACCATGTTACCAAAGAGATGCACAAAAAGAGGAATGAAAGGCTACTTTGACATGGTAAAGACTTCTATGTCCCATTGATTCCATCTTCATTGTCATCTTCATGTTTCAATATGACAAGATTTATCCATCCCGATTGTTGTGTGTTCACTGCACCTTTAGTTGTACTCAACTATGTGTAATGCTTCTAATATTCATGACCATTTAGGAGCAACCACAAGTAATTAATCAGATAGAGTGCTAACAATTTTTCCAGTACAAGAAAAAAGCACAAAAAATGCAACTTATCTAAGATCATGGTTTCAAAAAGCTTCCACTTGGGCGGCATATAAGACAACCTATGCAGGTACTGAAGGTCACCACTTAAAATCTTTGCACGTGCAGTTAAAAATCCTTGTTTAGATCAATTTGACAGTGTTGTCAATATTGATAGATATATTCCATGAGTTATGCATCGTATGATTGACATATTTGTCCCATGTGAAAATATAAACTAGAGATATTGAAATATACTTAATTGTCTATATATTAGTCATTTTTATTAGTATAATTTTTAACATTGTTCGCATATGCCCCCACATTTCACATATGCACTTGGCCGCATAGTGCATGCATACACTTTTTTAGACCTTATTCAAGATTGAAGGGTTTTGGGATAATTGGATATTGCTTAAATGGACTTTTTGAGACCTTATTCAAGATCAAAGGCTTTCTTCATTAATCCTACATAAAATGATGATAGACCAACTAAATGTGTGACGAACTATGGTACAAAATGGATGATGGACTAGCTACGCTACCTAATTGATGCAGAATCAGACAGTAAGATAAAGTGGAAAAAAATAATTGGCCATAATAAGACAGTATTCTAGAGGAAGGAAAGAGAACAGAGGAAGGATAGGAGAGAAAATACTAGCATTCCAAGAATATGAATAATAACATTGTCTTTAAGAGAATTAATATCACCCTTTCCTATCTTTCTCATCCTACATCAGTCTGGAGTCAGATTTATTTTTTGCAGAACCAACACTACTACATATATGGTTCACAAACCACAAATTCAAAACCCTAGTCCTAGATGCCATATGTACTTCCTCTCAAGTGCGATAAGACTTCTATATGTTAAGTTCAATTCGCAGGCAAGAGTAAATGCTAGCCAAGGTGGTCTTTTTTCATGCAATTTACGGAGAGGGTCTAAATAAGCAATACCAGATCCACCGAGAAAGGAACCATTACAACTATTCTGAGCGCGCAAAACATATAGGCACAGATCACAGCAAGAAACGAAACAAGGAACAAAGAACCGATAGAAAAAAAGGAACTCGCTCTGAACATACTTCCCCCGTGAAGAATCCGCCTGCAATTAGACAGAATACGTTGGCGTGAGAAGGACACAACGATGGATAGGGAAAGGTAGGGCAATACAGTGAGAGAGGAAGAGCGGACCATTTCGATTAGCCGACGCGACGAGGGGAGCAGCGGTGGAGAGCGGAGAAACCCTCGATCGTTCTGTCTAGGGTTCGGCTTTTTCCCCCTCACGAGAAAGCAATGACATTTATAAGACCTGATTTGGGGAAAGCAAAAATTGGAAGGTTTTCTTTTTCTAAAAAAATATATAACAATTTTATTCAAAACTGATAATGCAAAGCAATTTAACCCAAAATTATTTATAGTAACTTTGAAAAAAAATAATTTGGGAATAAAACTGGTACAATAAAATTAAAATAATTTTAATAAGTTAGAAATAAAAGTTCTCAATATGTATAAATTTTAATGGATAAATTAAGAACCTTTAATAATTGTAGCCTAAAATTAAATTATATTAATATTCCTTGTTTTTCATAATTTAAAGATTTATTAATAATTTTTTTTATTTTTTATAAAAATTATATATTATCATGATATTCTATAAATTTTCCAACTTTAAACGTACCATTTTCAAAATTGTAAAATTTTCGAATTTAAACGAACTCGATTTTCTCTCCCTAACACGTATATCAAAACAGAATACATCAAAGCCAACTTTTCAAAGTAACTCCGAAAGATATGTTTCAAAGTATTTTTAAAAATAATTTTAAATTAATGTGCAAAAATTAAATTATTTTAAAAATAATTTTTAAAAAAATTACACATAAGTAAAATAATAAATATAAACAATTAATCACATGAACAAGTGCATACTAAATTATTATCAACAATTAGATAGACACTGATTAACCATAGAAAGTTAACTTGTTAAGCAAAATAGATAAGGGTTCAAACATTCATTACTAACATCCAAACATAAAGCAAACATGCATAGCTACAACTAGCTGCACAACTAAGGCAACACATAGACTAGAGAATGACAAACATAGAGCTAATCAAAAGGAGGAGACGGCTGCTGGCTAAGATGCCAAGTCCTGAGAACATCCAGCATCACCTCCTGCAGCTGCTGAAGGGACTGATGGCTGCTGGCTAAGATGCCAAGTCCTGAGAAAATCCAGCATCTCCCGTAGCTGCTGCAGGATCTTCTCCTCTCGCTGCAGCATCACCTCCCGTCGCTGCAGCATCTCCTCCTCCCGCTGCAGCATCACCACCCGTCGCTGCAGCATCTCTTTCTCCTGCTGCAGCATCTCCTCTTGCTGCTGATGAAGTGACTGCAAGTCCCCTCTCATCTGCCTAAAACCCTGCTGGATCGTCGAATCAGGAGCATCTGCAGGATCATAATCTGGAAACATTCTACAAAACACCTTCACCATGGTCATTTCCATTTGGGGAAGTAGCTTTTGTAAAACACATTATAGCTTATGAGCAGAATAGCAAAGAACTATCATGGTCATTAAGCTGGAAAGTGGAAATAATAAATAGATTCCAAGCAAGTGATAGCACTGAGAATGAGGAGGGAGTATCCTAGAGAGATTCTAGGTCATTCATCTCTTCTTTCTTGGGCATTCATTCTAACCTTATAGACGGTAAAATTATTTTAGGTTTATTACAACCCAAGGCAACACCCTCTGTACATACATATTGCGGGTCTTCAACACTATCCCCCAAGCTAGACTCAAGTGAGTTCAAAGATAGTATAAAATTCCAACTAGCTGCTGATGCTTAATACATCTGTTAGTTGATATGATAAATATAAAGATCTCATGTAGAAAATACATTGATGACCTCAACCTTTAGCTCCTCTTTCAAATAGCAAATGCATAAATTGCTCGCTCATCCATGCACATTTCATCGATGCCAGATACTCAAGAAATTTGCGGACTAACACTAAAGGTCATCTACAAGTGACCCCTTTCCATGTAAACTGAAGGTTTATGCAAATTTCAATGTCACCTATCGTGCTCTTCCTCACAGAGCCCCAACCATCACCTCATTCCTCCCCCTAGCACCTCAGTGTTATCCCCCATTCCCTTCTAGAGGATGAGCTTCACCTGCTAGCTAGATAGGACCAACAGACACAGAAAAGGAGAGCGATGACTCTCATTGAAGATATGAAAACAACACCAGAAGTGAAGGAAAGCATCTTTAAACCATTCTCTTTTTCTTATCATATTGTGGAACTACCCAAAATTACTGAGCTCAAATAGTAGTATATTAACTGGTTATTTTCCCAGAAACCTCTCATCCATCGTAGCATTCTCATATATGCTAGTCTAACTTTTTTTTGAAGACTACATAGTTTACCAAACACTTGTCATTAGGTGAAACATGACAAACTTAAGCATAAAAGCTCCACGATTGATTGGTAGAATAAGCCTTCTCAGGAAGCATAACAACCTTCAAACTTCCTGATCATCACAGTCCTCTCTTAATTTAGCATTGACGAGTTTTGAATCAATAGCTTTTATGATGAGGAATATCTGAACAAATGAATCTGAAGCTTCATTCTGGTTTTGAATTACTCAGCAAATATCATACATTTTGAAAAAAATAAAGGCAGACCACCCTAATCTAGGTATGACCTATTTTTTGTTTTAACTATCAAATAAACATTCCTTGTGCGTCTTCCACCCTTTATCAATCATTAAAGCAATCCATGTAGGTTGCCGGGCCAGAACCATAATTAGCCCAGTAGGGGCCGAGCCGGTTAAGGTTTAGCCCCCAATTAACTGTGGCTCGGTTTAGTGGTTTTGTTTATATATATATATATAGAGAGAGAGAGAGAGAGAGAAACTTGACTGTCCATCCACCCCACTCGTACGCGATATATATATAGCCGTTGGAACCGGTGGTTCTAACAGTTGAGTGGGGTGGGAGTGGGTTTTTTTTTAACTGTTGAAATTATTTGACCATTGTTTTTATCAATGATTACGATTTATTGTCCGTTACTCTCCAAACTCTATAAAAAAAAAGGAGTTCATTTCATTATTTCCACATCATCTTCTCTATTCTCATTCTCAATTCCGAAATCTCTACACGCTTTCAACTTCAATTCTACACACTTCGATTTCAATTCTACAATGGAAAGAGGAGGTTCATCATCTCGATCTCAAAAGCACAAGAAAATAGTCAATCCGAATGAGGATTACAATATTCAAATTTAATTTACTGATGATGAGACCGAGCAACTTCCAACACCCGACACACAAGGAAGTACCGATGACAATACTTCTAAAGTTTGAGATGCTCCTCCTTTAAAATCATTTATTTTTACTAAACATTTTGCGAAGGTCGCTCTCTTGTCTAGAGAAGTGCGTGCAAAATATAAGCATTGTAAAACCTCCTACAAATTCCAAGCGGGCGACAACTATGAGTCATTGAAAGTTGAAACGACATCGAAACGAAGCACCCGACGAAAATTGAACGTTCTTAAAAAACTAGAGAATTACTTAATACATTTGCTAAGTGTTCCTCGATCAATACTTACTCATACAATTAAAAAACTAGTAATGCAAGGGGAAAAAGATTTAATTAAAAATTTAGTAAATTAAATAATAAAATTTCTCTATGTTCTCATATTTGAAGTAATCATTGACAAACACATTCGTATATGAGTGTAACTTGTCATCCGATCGCCAAATTGGCTAGAGAGTGGGAGAGATTTTTTTTTGGATAATGCTAGTTTTAATGCTACTAGTATTGAAAAACTTAAATTTATTAGTGGTAAGTTTTTTCACATTCTATGTCATGTTTTAAATTCATGTGTTCAAGATTAATTAAAAATTTAGAAAATCATATTAAATCAATTAGAAATGTTGTTTCTTATTTATGGTCGCATCCTATTATAATAAAACAATGTGATAAATTTTGTAAAAGCAATAGAATAAGACTTAAAAAAGTTTCACGACGTATCAATCATTATAAGTTTCATTTTAATACTAATATATATTTATTTTTAAATATATGTAGTAGTATTTGTGAAATTTTAAAAGTATTTAATGATCCAACCGAACAACTTTTATTATCCTACTGTTCATTTAGTTTTGATGAATTTTTGTAATATGGTGTTAGATTTAAATGAACATAGTACATATGAATTTTTATCTTCTTACATATTAGCAATGAAAGTGAAATGATTAAAATATTTTTTATATTCCTAAAATTTATTTAGTTGCATTTATTTTAGACCTAAATTTAAATTAAAAGTTCTACGGGAAATGTTAGTCTTGTATTATGATGTTTTAATTTCATATAAAGATTCTTTTTCTCCTAATCCTATTAATATTGTATATAATACCAGAAATTATTTATATGATATTTATAAATATTATAGTATAAAATATGAATTAGAAATTAATATATCTCAAACACAAAATATTAGTACTAGTAGTAGTAATTTAAAACTTATAAAAGCACATCTTATATTAAAAGAATAAACAAAACGTCCACGAGAATCCTCAAATTTTACAAAGGAATTTGAGAATTATTTTACAACTTTTGATTTTAGTGTAGCAGATAGCGAGTCAAATTTTGATATTCTACGATGGGTCATAGAAAACTAAAAGTTTTCCCATCCTCCTCATTATCGCAAAAGAAATTTTAGCTTATTCAGTGTCAACCGTTGCTATAGAAAAGACATTTACTGCCAAAGGTAATATATTGGATGAATGACGATCTACTTTGTCTCCGAATTCTTTGAAAGCCCAAGCATTACTTAATGATTAGACGAAAACCAAAAAAAAGAATCCAAGGAATGCAACGTTTAGATAACGAAGTAGAAGACTTTGATATCGATGAATGACTACGAGTATAGGAAATGGAAGCAAGTAACGATGTCATTTCATAAGATAAAAGGGTAAAAAGATAAGCGAACAACATGAGCTTTGACTCTCTTATGCCCCAAGAGGATACGTAGACAACTTGAAAAGGTACAAGCCCTTCTTTATATTTTTTTAAAAATAAATTTATAATTTTATTTTTTTAATATAATATTCTGAACCGTAAAATGTAACCAAGATTAAGGGTCGACTTGTCAGAACCGTCGCCTGGCGGTTCCAAATTGTTGAACCAACAGTTTCGAACAGTCGAATCGTCGTTCAGTCTATATCCATGTCAACCACCTCATGATCTTGAGGCATCTAGAAAAGCCCCTAGGCCACCACTTTCTATGCCACTACTTTCTCTTATTAACAAGATCTAATTACAAGCTGCTGGAAGGCCAGCCATAACACATGATATGGTTGAAATTGTAATCTCAAGCAATCACACTAATAGATGCAAAGAATAATCATTATACTCCAATTTTTGCAACAACTAATACCAATTGCCAATCCTGCTTCGTATGTGTATCTCAATATTTAAAAACCACTGTAGTCCAATTGAAGGTCGTACCATTAATAATTTGGTTAATTTCCACTTAAACCTTAATCATGAATGGGAAGGTTTGGAAATGAACTAATAAATATATTAAAACTATATTTATTCCACATTTAGAATAATTTTCAAATCCTAAAATGTATAAAATAATAGATATACAGTAGAACAAACTGATGGTGTCTCGCAACAAAAATATATAGGTTCATATTTTACATTGATGAAAATATACAAATTATATTGATTTCATTTCAATAAAAAAATATAAAGTGGGATGTTAAGTGCTAACCATAGAAAAAACATGAACAACTCCACCCTCATTGCTGATGCCACATCATCATGGCATCAAAAATATTAAACAAGAAAAAAATATTGGCCATGCTACCAAAGAGATACATAAAGAGGAACGAAAGACAACTTTGACATGGTAAAGACTCCTATGTCACCATTGATTCCACCTTCATTGTCATATTTATGTTTCAATGTGACAAGATTTGTCCATCCCAATTGTTGTTGTGTGTTCACTGCACCTTTGGTTGTACTCAACAATGTGGTTTGCTTCTAATATTCATGACAATTTAGAAGCAACCACAAGTAATTAGTCAGTTAGAGTGTTAACAATTTTGCCAGAACAAGCACAAAAAATGCAAAGAACTACAATTCTACAACTGACCGCTGACACGAAACCCCAATGTCACATTAGGTAACAAGGGAATGCAATTGTCCAAGATCACAGTTTTAAAAGCTTCCGCTTGGGCACATATAGGACCTATGCAGGTATTGAAGGACACCACTTAAAATCTTTGCATGTGCAGCTACAAAACCTTGTTTAGATCAATTTAACAGTGCTGTTAATATTGATAGACATATTCCGTAAGTTATGCATCATATGATTGACATATTTGTCCCATGTGAAAATATAAATTAGAGATATTGAAATATACTTAATTGTCGATATATTAGTCATTTTTAGTAGTATAATTTTTAACATTGATCGCATATGCCCCCACATATCGCATATGCACTTGACCGCAAAGTGCCTGCAGACACTTTTTTTAGACCTTATTCAAGATCCAAGGGTTTTGGGTTAACTGAATATTGCTCGCATGCACTTTTTGAGACCTTATTCAAGATCAAAGACTTTCTTCATTAATCCTGCAGAAAATGATAATAGACCAACTAAATTTGTGACGAATTTTGGTATGAAATGGATGTTGGACTAGCTACGTTACCTAATTGATGCAGAATCAGACAGTGAGATAATATGGAAAAAGATAATTGGCCATACTAAGAGAGTATTCTAGAGGAAGGAAAGAGTACAGAGGTAGGATAAGAAAGCAAATAAGCAAATAAATAATTCCAAGAATATGAAGAATAACATTGTCTATATATCTTTCTCATCCTACATCAGTCTGGAGTCAGAGTTGCTTTTTGCAGAACCAACACTACTACATATATAGTTCACAAACCACAAATTCAAAACCCTAGTCCCAGATGCCATATGTACTTCCTCTTAAGTGCAATAAGACTTCTATGTAAAGTTCAATTCGCAGGCAAGAGTAGATGCTTGCCAAGAAGGTCTTTTTTTTCATGTCATATACGGAGAGGATCTAAATAAGCAATACCAGATCCACCGAGAAAGGAACCATCACAACTATTCTGAGCGCGTAAAATAGATAGCCACAGATCACAGCAAGAAACGAAATAGGAACAAAGATAAAAATCTGACAACAAAAGTAAGCGAGAGGAAAAAAAAAAAAAAGGAACTCGCTCTGAACATACATCCCCTGCAATTAGAAAGAATACGTTGGCGTGAGAAGAACGCGACGATGGAGAGGAAAAGGTAGGGCAATGCAGTGAGAGAGGAAGAGCGGACCATTTCGATTAGCCGACGACGACGACGACGACGACGACGAGACGAGGCGAGCAGCAGTGGAGAGCGGAGAAACCCTCGATAGTTGTTCTGTTTTCACGAGAAAGCAATGGCACTTATAAGAGCTGATTTGGGGAAAATAAAAAAAAATATTTTAAATGTCTTTTTAATATTATTATAGTAATTTTGGTTAAAATTATTATAATATATAATAATTTTGTTCAAAACTAACTTTTATAACTTATAACAAATTTATTTAAAATTATTATAATATAAAGTAATTTAATCAAAATTATTTATAATAGTTTTGGAAAAAAAAATACTATACTAATTTTGAATTAAATTAGTCCAACAAAAATTGAAATGAATTTGATCAAGTTAGAGCAATAATTGTTGTTCATATGTATAAATATTAATTAAGTATAAATAAATATTTTATAATTTTGTTATAATATTTTTCCTTTGTATTATAATAATTTTAACAAAAACTACTACAACAACGAAATAAAAGTATTTTAAAATTTTTATTTTTATTTTTATTTTAAAAAAAAAGTGCGAGCTGTAGCACAACCCGCGTGCCTAGCGCGCATGGCGGCATGGGGTGGCCTACAGCAGGGCCCACATGTGCTACAACTCTCTTTAATTTTTTTTAAAATTTCATCTAAATGTTTGGTAAAATATAATTAATTTTATTTAAATATAAAATTTAATATAAAGTAATAAAATGACAGTGTGACTCGTGAATATTTAATTAGTAAGATATTTATTATGAAATTTAGGATATTTAGAAGTAAGATATTTGATGAGTATGTGATCTAATTGTGATATGAGATCTGCTTTTCCCCCTCACCACCCGGCTTCACCCATTTTTTTGACCTTTATACCCCTGGCTCTTATTAAGTGTCCGCATTTTTTTTTTTACAAATTTTTATTTCTTTTTAATCCGCTTTTTATCAAATTTTTTTTAACAGTTTTATTTTTTAATCAGTTTTTATCAATTTTATTCTTTTTAAATAATTTTTTATTATATATTTGTAATATTTTATTTATTTGTTAGTGGTAGATTTTCACATTTCACACCTTCGCTCCAACTCCATCATATTATTTACCTTTATATTATATTTTATTTCATTTATTTTTGTTTTATTAAGTATTTGTTCGATAACAATATCATATTATTTTTATATTTGTAATATGAAATCGGATCCTATGTCCCCAATTTTCTCTCTCCCCGTGTTTCACTCGTCACCTCCAGCTCGCTACCGACGGCCTCTGGTCGTCGCCCCGACCAGAACTATACCCTAGGGGGAAGGTAAACCGAGGAGGATCGTCATCGACACGATCGACATCGGAATTTGGTAGAATTTGAGCAGGGACTCAGATCGATGGTGAAGGAAAGTCTACTCAAATTCGACCAAATTTCAACACTGATCGCATCGATGCGACCCCACTACGTTCACCGTCCCCCTAGGATATAATTTTAATCGAGGCGGCGACCGAGGCCCGTCGGTGGTGCCGCCGACGGTGGGTTGAGGTAACGAGTGAGAACAGAGACAGGTGATATTGGAATAGAGGATTAGATCTCTTGTAATCTTTTATTTTTTTAATAGTAAATTTCAGGAGTTATTATTTATAAAAAATTTAAAAATAAAATATAGATAAAAAATAAATAAATTGATGAAAAAATAATAAATAAAATTTATTTAAAAAATAAAACTAAAGAAGTAAATAAAATTGAAAAAATTTTAAAGAAGTAAATAAAATTAGAAAAACATAACTTGTTATTCAAAGAAAGAAGGGTTAAAAGGTCATTTAATAGGGGAGAGAGAGGAGGGTGGGCCTGTGAGAGGGAGTGGGAAAAGCAATTTACTTGTGATATATTTCATTGTAAAATTTAAAATATTTGAGAATTGAGATATTTGATTGATTATGTATAATTAGAAATAACAAATATATTATAGCATTTGAAATATTTAAGAAGTGGGATATTTGATTGATGATGTGAATGAGACTATAAATATTTGAGAGAAATATTTATTTTTATTGTAGATGCGGATAATAATATATAATTTTTTTATGGTGTCATAAATAACCATAACATATATTAATCACATAATACGTAATTAAGTTTTAACCAAAATTTAATATAAGAACATGGATACTTACTTACAATCATCTATATGAAACTTTATTTTAACACTTAACTATCTTTTACAAAATCTTTTTTTTTTAAATTTCTTTGTTAGCACCCATCTACATTTTAATAAAAACTTAATAATTTTATAATAATTCCAAAATAAAAAAAGTCTGAATGAGTAACTAAATGAAAAAAAAACTTAATCTTTTTAGAGCAATTCCCTAAAAATACTTTCTAAAATTTTTTAAATCATCAAATGCTCAGTTGGAAGGCATAAACTATTGTCATTTTTTTATAGAAAATGTAAATATTATATATTAAATTATATATATATATATATATATATATATATATATATATATATATATATATATATATATATATATATATATAAAATTTTATGCTGCGGTGCCTTATGTGCGGTTTTGCTGCGGTACTTGCCACGTCAGCGAGAAAACACAAAAAACTGCTCTCCTCTGATCAGCCTGGACCGATCAGGCTCCAACCTGATCGGTCTGGGAGTCTCCTGATCGGTCTGTGGACCGATCAGGCCCTAGGCTGATCGGTCCCCAGATCGATCAACCAACTCTCTGTGAGTTGGCTTTGCTCGATCGACCGATCGGGGCTCCAACCGATCGGCGAGTCTCTCGATTGGAGCCCGACGGCTCAGGACCAATCAGGCCCTAGGCTGATCGGTCCCCAGACCGATCAGGAGCACAAGCCAACTCTCACATAGAGTTGGTTGATCGGTCTGGGGATCGATCAGCCTAGGACATGATCGGTCCACAGACCGATCAGGAGACTCCCAGACCGATCAGGTTGGAGCCTGATCGGTCCACGCCGATCAGAGGAGAGTAATTTTTTATGTTTTCTCGCTGACGTGACAAGTACCACAGTAAAATCGCACATAAGACACCGCAGTATAAAATTTCTCTATATATATATATATATATATATATATATATATATATATATATATATATATATATATATATATATATATATATATATTATCATTATCGTAGTTAAACGATTGACCATTAAATCATCACTCACATCTGAAAAAATTTAATTGACAATCTTTATTCAAAACTATTATATAAATCCAAACTATCTAAATTTCATAAATGCCCCCCTCTTTTGTATTTATTAGACTAGATCTTTTGCACTTTTTGTATGTCTTTCTCCAATTTAGATTAGTTTAGGTCTATGTAACAGGTTTAGCCGAAACAACTACATGTTACACAAATGACACCCTTATTGTGTTCTTTGGGATCTATTCCTTTTAGGCTTCCAATTCAGACATAAATATCTATGTAGCAATATTAAATAAAATTATTTACCCAACTCTTAGAAGTAAGAGGAATTTAAATCAAGGTGGATCTTCTGGACTGTAAATATAAGGACCAGGTCCTTCATTTGGATCGGTGGGAATCATTAAATCCTATTAATCCTCTAAGTTCTCGTGATTTTATTTTTAGACTCTAACTAAAGGACTTCATACAAATGAAAATATATTTTCTTTATAAACTCATGATATTTCTTATGTGTTTTCAATGTGAGATTTTATTTGTAACCTTGCAACCCACCAACCCTCTCCCCCCAAATGAAGGAACACAGGCTTCTCACGTCCGATCTTAAACCGACCAGGTCTTCTTGCCCCTCGGTCCACTCGACCTACTAGAACTTCCTTGCCTAGCCGCAATTAAGACTTCATGTCTGGTGTCTGGTCCTCTTCATTTGGACACGGGAGTTCCCACTTCTTTTGTTTGACGTCAATATTCTACTCACATAGTTCAATTAGACCATAACTCTTGTATATAGTCGACAGTTAGACATTTAGTTAGACCAGACTCTTATACCAATTATTAAGACCAAAAAGAATTTAGATAGTTGTACAATAGTATGATATTATCCACTTTAATCTAAAGTCCTTGGACTTTATCCAAAAAGACCTTATATTAATAGAGATATTTTTTTATAAACCTATAATCCTTGTCATATATTTTTAATATAAAATTATATTTATATCCTTACCACCCAATACAAACTATCTAAAATTCATGAATGACCCCTGCTATATTAATTGGGCCCTTTGCACTCGTTCGATATGATATTTGAATCTTAAGAAATCATATATATAACTATTATAGTCAAAATTGTCACATGGATCCAACCTGCCCAAATTTCATAAAAAAGATCCTCGTTATATGAATCTTTTGGACTCTTTTGAGTCTTCCTATGTTCTTAATTCAGGTCCCTGAGGTCTAGAAGGACATGTGCCAAATTTAGTTTAAATTATTATATAAACCTAAACTGAGCCAATTGTGAAGACACTGGAAGTATTGCCTTGAGCGGCAATAGAAAGAAATTGCAATTGAAACATTCTTTGAGTCAATTTAGGTCCTTTATGGCTATTGTTAGACCTAATCAAAGGCAAATTGATATGATAACAAAAATTTTATTTTCATGGGTTTTGTAGATAATCCTGACCTCAAAGGCCTTGTTCAAAATATGTGAAATTAGGATTATGAAACCGACTCATCTTCAAAATATCTTACTAAGTTTCATAAGGAAGGATGTTGAACTCATCCTAGACTACCAGATCATGAAATAATAGTTTATATGCATGTAGATATTCCTTTTAGATGACGTTTGATTCTTTTCTAGAAATCAGAATATAAATTAGAATGATAGCATTATAAAATGAGAATAAATATGAACATAAATATTACTCTTAAAAATAATATTTGATTAGGTGAATATTTTCTATTAGAATAAACTAGAATTTTCTTTTTTTACCCTTAGAGGAAAATAAGAGAAAAATATATGTGAGAGAAAGTTGAATGTGAGATAAAAATATGATGAGAGAGAAAATATGATGAGAGAGAATGAAGAGAGGGAAAGTGTGATAAGAGAAAATGAGAAGAGCGAGTGTGATGGGAGAGATTAAGGAGAGAGAAAGCATGTTGAGAGAGAAAATGTGATGAGAGAAAATGAGGAGAGTGTGATGGGATAGATTGAGGATAGAAAAAGCATGATGAAAGAGAAAATGTGATGAGAGAGGATAAGGAGAGAGAAAGTGTGATGAGAGAGAAAGTGACATGGGAGAGAATGAGGAGAGACACTATGTGATAGGAGAGAATGCATGATGAGAGAGAAAATGATAGAGAAAGAGAATGAAGAGAGAGAAAGTATGATGAGAAAAAATGAGAAGGGAAAAAGTAAGATAAAAAATAAAGAAAGAGAAAATATTATAAGAACGAAGAGAGAGAGAGAGAGTATGATGAGAGAGAACAAGAAGAGAGAAAGTGATATGAAAAAAAATTAAACAAATATATTAAGGGTATTTTCGTCTAAAATAATTTAGATAATATCCAAGTTTTTGGGTATAGTGAAACCCAAGGGAGGAGATGAGTTTCATCAATACCTAAGTTTTTGAGTTTCATTCTAAAATCTTAACTCTCATTCTCATAATCAAACACAAGATTTGGGAATGAATCCAATTCCCCATTCTCATGCTCATATACCAAACGCTACCTTAGTCAATTATGACGGGTCGATTACACATTGACCTGATTAGCCAGGTTGGTGTATATATATACTCGTGTCAGACTTAGAGTGCGGGGTACTCGAAAGTGATCCGAGTTCCTGAAAGTGTGAGTTAGTCACGGACGAAGTCATGCACGGAGAAACGAGTAGCATAACATTATATATATATATATATATATATGGAAATTTATTTAAAAAAATAGAGTTGTCGAAATTGGAACCCCGTCTCTTGATAGAAAGCCTAGTGCCCTAACCAATTAGGCTATAATAGAATAATATGTTTATGTGTTAGTTAATTATTTAATAACTAATCAATATTTTTCTTTTTCTATATCGCTATTCTTAATAGTTGAAAGAAGAGTAAGAGAGTAAAGAAATAATTTCTTTCAACTCTATAGTAGTTTGTCTATACTAGTATGATTTAAAATATAAAGGGAATGAGTAAAAGAAATTCTGATCATTAAACTGATGTTCTAATTGTGGAGCGAGAGGAGGAGAGTTTTTAATTTTTAAATAGTTCTTACTGATGGTGATACATAGGAACTTAAGTAAGTGCAACCCTTTCTTTATATTTTTTATAAATTTATAATTTTTTAAAATAATAATAATCTTGAATTGTGATGAAACGGGGTGGCAAAAAGGTTGAACAAGACAATCGTTGAGAAGACAAGATGGCTTAGGCTGAATGCAGGACTGACAAAGAATTTCTAGGCGAAAGTGATTAACATTATATGTTATATCATTAATGGATCACCAAGGGCAACATCAGAAAGTAAAGTATCAGAGGAAGTATGGATAGGGAATTCAATAGATTATTCTTATCTTCGAGTTTTGGATGTCCAGCCTATATGCACATATCTAGTGAGGAAAAATCAAAGCTAGATGCGCAGTCAAGGCAGTGTATTTTTTTTAGGGTAACAGAAAGGAGTTAAAGGTTTTAAGCTTTGGGATTCTAAGGTAACAAGGTGATGATTAGCAAAAATATAGTATTTGAAGATAATACCATCTTATAGAGTACTCAGGAAGATGGAAAGGAAATATCACAGAGCAACAAGCAGAAGGATGTTGTGCAGGTAGAGCTAGAGACTCATAACTCTGATAATGATAACTTAGGGCACACGAAACATCATACTATAGTTGGAGGCAGGACAAGACAGGTCATAAAGTCACCCAGTAGATACGGTTTTGAGGGTTTGGTGTCTTATGCACTCATCACTAGTAATGGAGACCCTATATCTTTTCAGGAGGTGGTTCACAGCTCTGAGAAAGATAAGTGGATAAGTGGTACGATGGAAGAGATAGAACCACTGCATAAGAACAAAATGTGGGATCTAGTGGAGCTTCTTGAGGGAAGATGAGCTATAGGGTGCAAGTGGTTGTTCAAAAAGAAGAAAGAGGTCAACAAATTAAAGGGGCTACTAAATAAGGAATTTGACATGAACATTTGGGCGAGGCTAAGAAGATTCTTGGAATGGAGATGTATGTACCCCAAATTATTTTTAATGTGATCAACCAAATTAAATTAGGTCCTGTGTCTTTCGATACCTTGTGTCTAAGTATGTAGGAACTTAGGAATACAAGAAGTCAAACGGAAGATACGGTGAGAGTGAAGGGTGGCACGGGAAACGAGTCGACTAGCTCGATATATCTGAGGGACAAAAAGCTATGAAATAGTACACTGGTGGATGAGAAGGACGCACACGAAGCATTCAAGGGACGAGAAACCGAGAGGAAGTCTACTCAAGAAGAAGATCAAAGTTGGATTCGAGTGAGCTCAACTCTGGATGGATGAAGCATCATCCAAGCGATTAGAGTTGTTCATTTTCGGATGAACAATGCTCGAGGCGGCTCTAATAGAGTTGGAGGTGCCTTGGATAAATAGTACTAATGCATCTCGAAGATAGTTGGAGGTGTCCTCGTGTCTCTTGATGGAGGTGCCCTAATGGAAGTTGGAGGCGCCCTCATGCCTCTCTTGGAGGTGCCTTAGAGCTTCCATGGAGGCGCTTCCAATGAATAGTAACCATTATGCTACCATTGAGAAGAGGATAATCCTTATCCTCTTAGAGGCGCCTAGATGCCTTTGAAGATGCCTCAACTCGATAGTAACTGATCCCAAAATGCTATAAATAGTACCATAGAACTAGGAGTTAAATAACAATCATTATAATAATCTTCCTAGTTATTTCTGACCTTTTAAAGACTATAAGAGACTACACCGCCTTCACAAAGGATATTTTTAGTGAGCTTTCAACTGTTTTGGATTAACAACCACATAGATTGTAACTAAGTAAATTCGTTAACCTTCTTACTTTTAGTTATTACTTTTATGATAGTTGTTTATTTTAATTAATATTGTATCCTTGCTTAGTTAGAAAGTAACCGATTCTTCTAATTTAATTTCAGAGTTATTCAACCCCCCCCCCCCCCCTTTTAGTCGGCCTTACTCGGATTTATAGAAGATTCACAGGATAAAGTTGTAAGGAGATTATGTTATCAATGTAACTATATGGAGAAGGTGTTTCATAGGTTCAATATGAAAAATGTTAAGTCGGTGAGCACACCCCAGAGCATCACTTCAAGTTATCTAACACATAATGTCCAAAGATGAATGAGAAGATCCAAGAGATGTCAAAAGTTTTTTATATTAGTGCAGTTGGTTATTAGATATGTCATGATTTGCACGAGAATAGATTTGACACAAGCAGTTAGTATGATGAGCAAATTTTTCTCAAATCATGGTCAACCACATTAGGATGTAGATAATTGAGAAATATAATTGATTATGACATCATATTCAATAGACAACTAAAATATCCTTTAGTTGATGGGTACATAGATGAAGACTATGCAGGAGATTCAGATGATATGAGGTCTACTATAAGATACGTGTTCATTATGACGGAAGGACCTATTTGTTGAAAGTCTATGATACAATCTATTGTTGCATTATCCACTACGGAGTTGGAGTACATGGCAGTAGCTCAAGAAGCGAAGAAAGTTTTATGGCTTACAAAGTTGGTTAAAGAACTGGGTGTTCAACAAGGTGCAGTCAAGTTGTTATGTGAAAGTCAAAGTGTTATCTTATTGGTGAAGAATCAGATGTATCATATGAGAATCAAGCACATTAATGTGAGGTTTCACAAGATCAGAGAGCTAATTGCTTCTGAAAAAATTTAATTTGAGAAGGTTCACACTGCAGACAATGTTACAAACATGTTGACAAAGCTAGAGATAGCAAAGAAGTTCAAACATTACTTAAACTTAATCTATATCTCTATATGCCAGAGGAAGGAAGTTCATAGATATTCATGTGAAGTTTTGTTCAGATACTCGTATTTTTCAAAGGGGTGAATATTCTCGGCACATATCTGAGTGAAGACTAATGTGAGAGACGTCACAAATGAAAAGAAAGAAACAGTGAAAAAATCTTATTAAGATTTTTTAGTAACAGAATTCTATTATAATTTTTAGGTCTATTTTTGTATGTTGGGATTGAACACTATTTATATGGATTATTATATATCTATTGATAGTATCATCATCACAATGTGGATTCTCTTATGTAGAGAGAATTGTAATAAAGATTTAACCGTTTTATTGAGTAGGCACGCTGTTGAACTATGTTAACTCTCCTCCTCCTCCTCCTCCTTCTTCTTTTTCGTCATATTTGCTCTTTCTTATGCATCTTTGCTTCGTTGCTCCGTGCGATCTCTTTCTCTCTTCCTCTTCTTCTGTGTTAGAAATTGAGAGGTGTTGCCTCTCTCTTTGCACCAGGATCGACTTTAGGCATAGGCTACCAATTTTATTGAGGTGTGTGTATATATATATATATGAGAGATAGAATAGAAAAAGGTATTAAAAGATTTGCAACATGATCTCATTGGATTTCACAAAGATATCTTTGGATTTGCATGTTGCATGATCTTATTGGATTTCCCATAGATTTTGTTACATTCCAATGGATTTATCAAAATCCTACCTTTCTTTTTATCCCTCTTATCTATAGAAACTCTACCTTTCCATTGGATTTCTCTTGTTACTTTCCTCTTTTCCCTTTTAGCCCTTTTCCAACTTGAAGCCAATTTGAAGAAGTGATAAGCGGGTAAAACTATGATACACAGTAACTATTTTTTGGTAAAAAATATCTTCTTTTAAATTTTTTTAGAGAAAAGTTGTTGTTTTGTTTCATTACCTTAAAGCTCAAGCACAACAACTCATTATTTTTTCAATGTATGATTAAATTTGATATTCTGTAATGAGAATTTTTTTTTTATCAAATTGATGACTTAATCAACCCATTGCGCTCTTTTTGCTAGAAGGGAGTTAGTAGATAATTATTGTTGGATAAAGAAATCAAAGAATGCAAAGATTTAATGGTAGAATTTCCTTTTACAAGATTACTCAAAAAAAAAATGAACAAGATGGTGATTTAGGAAAGGGAAGGGGAAAAGTGATTATTATTATTATTTTTAAAAATAGATTTAACTTTGAAATGTATTGAGAGATTAGAATGAATGTATATTGATTAAATCATTGTTATTTTTTTTCCTTTTATTTATAAAAATGTGTCTAAAAGAATGTTTGTTATATTTGTACATGTAAGAGTCAAATTTTGAAGTATCATTATATTGAAATTGCAAGATATAAATTAAATTTTTATTCCTTTAATTTTAAACATTTTTATTTTGATAAATTAATAGAGACTTATATTTATTATTATCATTATTATTATTTGAATATAAATATGTTTACTAAAAAATCCATTGTTGTCCTTCTCAAGTCTTGTCCGAATGAAAAAGGATGAGAGATTTTTTTTTTAAATAATATCAAAGCCCTAATCTTTTTCCGCCTAGAGCCTCAACTAGGCTTTAGCCAGCCCTGCTTTGCATAAGGCTTTAGTTTGTTTTTGATGTATCATATCGGTTTCATGTGTAAGTTCACCCCACACTCTCTAAACGATCGGATGATTAATTTTGCTTAGACATAGATACTTTGGTTAACAATCTTCCATTGGAGCCAATATACCCATGAGTATGTATTCTTTGCCATTGTTAGCAAGTAGGGCCAAAAATAGATGGTGGTATACTAGTCCGCCAATATACCCATTGGAGTCAATATACCAATCCGTCATTCATGTTGACAAGTTGGTCTCCCTCGTCGCGCCCTTGCCTCAACACGTCAAGTTTTGTGAGTTAATACACTGTCGATTTCCTTCTCATTTGATGCATACATCTCAAAAATATAAATATGAATTATCTATATCAAATTATTTACCATCCAAAAAGTTTTTTACATCTGTCTAGTGGTGTTACAAATATATTTTTCTTATTTGCCTTGTCCAACTTGCTCTCTCTATATATTTCAGATGTCATGAATTTCAGAGATGAAATTTTGTAACTTTGTCTTCTTTTAGATGGATATGAGCAACAGAATGAGAAATTGCCCATGAAGATCTCTCTGTTTGACTTTTTTCCAAATTTTTTTAATTACATTTTTATTTTATGGATAAACATCTATTAGCATATTATTTGGACAACATGCCTTGGATTAACTCAAACAACTGGTCATATTAAACATTTTAACTATTGTATCATGATAAATGACACAAGTTATTAGTTGCAGGATAATATGAATAGATTCTATAATGGTTTTTAATGTTTCTGGTATCTATCTGCAAGTTACGACATGTAATATTGTTAGAAAAATACAATATTATGCTAGCTGATTGTGATAAAAACACCACATGTAATTGTGTTTTCAGCCTAAAGCACTCTAGAAAGTTTCAGCCCGAGGATAGGCTATTATCCTTATCATCAATTACTTCACCCAGTGGTATGTATCAATTTAAACTTTCTAATAGCACATTTCTGGTGCAGTAGTTACAACATGTTAAAGACACTTTAATCCAAGAAGCTAATAAAAGGAGAAATTCTTTGAACTCTCTTTGACTGATGAGGGGACAAACTTCTTGAATGAACAATTCGATTATATTTAGATAAACATTAGCAGAACATGCGATGATGAAAATCAAAGTAAGAGATCCATGGATGAGAGTCTTGGTATTATTAATCATTCTCCAGTAAGAACAAAGGGATGTGGGAAAAGATTGAAATCAACAAAGGAGAAGTCAACCTCAAAATCCAAGATGTCATGAATGCGGACATCAAGGTGTGTCACATGACAAACGCAACTTTCTAATTTTACAACAATGGTATGTCTCGATTAATTCTGTATTTCTATTATAATTTTACTTACAAACTCAAATTTATTTTAGTATATTTTATAAATATGACGATGTATCAATTGTCAGATCAACTGAAGATAATCATCATAATAGCGTTGATGACGCATATGAAACAGATTTGACAACTATAACTAGTATTATCAAAGTTTCATTTTATTAAATTATAATGGTTCATTGATAAAATGAAGTTAATAATTATCTTTATTGTTGCAGATTTTAACAACATGCGCTAGGATATTTGTAATTATCAATGGTCGGTATTCATCTATTTTCTTTGTTTGCACAATTGGAAAGTACATTTCATCTCACTTTTATTAAGCATATAATTTCTAACTTGCTCTTTTAAATTTTGCAGATAGCAGGTGTTTCACTTTTTGGCATTGTGTTGTCCAAATACAATTTAGTGACTTACTTAAAACTTGCATACAGTATTACATTTTATCAACTTTGTTTTATTTTGATGCGTTAGAACATTCAAATATCTAATATTCAAGTACTATGCAATTAGAACAATGTTGGATGCTTTCATACAAGGCTGGAAAGAATACCTTCCTGCAAGTTTGGCATGTGTTGCTTTATTTTAATGTTGCTCTAGCTCCTGATTCCATTGTGACAATACTCTCAGGGGGTGTTTGGTTTAGGGGAATAAGGGTGGGGGATGAGAATAACAATCATTAATTGTCATTATTAATGTTTGGATTTCAAGAATAGAAATACAAATAAGGGAATAAATCCTTATAATTGGACAATAATTCATTCTCGTGTCCCCCCCCCCCCCCTCAAATCAATCATTACTCTATTTTCAATAATCAAAATATTTTCTTATTTTAAAAATACCCTTGACCTAATACTAATTTTTCCCCTTAATACCAAATATTCTCGTGCCCCCTTCATTCGCATCCCTCAGTGCTGCAACCCCACTCCTCTGTCAGTCGGCGAAGTGGAAGCTGGTCGGACTACCTTCGGCGAAGGAAATCGAGCGTCTGAGTCAAGTACACCATGTTGCTGCCTTCAGCAGCAACAACCGTCACCTGCAAAGTTGTTCCTAGACGATTGATTTATATTGATTCACATACTTTGATGATATCAACAAATGCATGGGGAGAGATTCTATCTCTCATGCGTGGGTGCGTAAGAGGGGTGCAAATATAGGGCTTGCATTGCAGTGAACCAAGTTGACTCGTGTGCGAGCATAATTTACGCACGCCGAAGTGGAACAACCAATATTTTGCCACATGAACTTTTTTGTTGCTTGTGTAACAGATGCATTAAAGAAAGATTAATACAGCCAAGTGAAATATTAGCGTTTCACAGCTGACGAATAATGATCATTAAACGATCATTAACATTGTCCATTGGTTTGAGCTCTTATAAAAGGAGACCACGAGCAAAAGGCTACACACTCAAAAAGTTAAAGTTCTCCGCCTACGTTTCCCTTCTCCTCTGTCGTACATCTCTTGCTCGACAGAATACCCATGATAGCAGTCGGGTACCTCTTAGTTCGTCATGACCATCAGTTCTTGGTGGGAATCACGGTTCACCATTGTATCTGGAGAAACAGATGACCCGAGAAAACCTCGAAGCACAACCGGAGGCGGGATGAATCTGTTTCAAGGAAATTGTGTATCGCGGGCCTCGATTCACACATTCGGCCACTCGCATCTCTCGCCCAGTTTGCAGCACCCACCCGACCTCATCGCCCCGCCCGGCCTCATAGCTCGTTCGGGGCGCTCGCATCGCTTGCCTAGTTGCAGCGCTCGCCCGGCCTCAACGTCCGATCGGCCTCTCGCTCAGCTTGTCTACTTGCCCGACCAACCTCTCGCTCGACCTTTCTGCTCACCCGACCGACCACTAGCTCGGCACGCACACCCGACCTATCATCCTCACTGCCCAGTTGGCTTTTCTATCCGGTCGAACTTGCTCGACCTTACTACTCAGTCGACCTCTCTGTTGTGCGACTCAAACACAGGGTTGATCACTCACCCGCTCGCTCACCCGAAGTGGAACAACCAATATTTTGCCACATAAACTTTTTTGTTGCTTCTGTAACAGATGCATTAAAGAAAAATTAATATAGTTGAGTAAAATATTAGTGTTTCATAGCTGGTGAATAATGATCATTAAACGATCATTAACGTTATCCATTAGTCTGAGCTCTTATAAAAGGAGACTGCGAGCAAGAGGCTACACACTCAAAAAGTTAAAGTTCTCCACCTACGTTCCCCTTCTCCTCTATCGTGCATCTCTTGCTAGACGAAGTGCCCGTGATAGCAATCGGGTACCTCTTAGTTCGTCATGATCATCAGTGCTTGGTGGGAATCATGGTTCACCATTGTATCCGGAGAAACAGACGACCCGAGAAAACCTCGAAGCACAGCCAGAGGTGGGGTGAATCTGTTTCAAGGAAATTGAGTATTGCAGGCCTCGATTCACACGTTCGGCCACTCGCATCTCTCGCCCGGTTGCAGCGCCCACCCGACCTCATCGCCCGCCCGACCTCATAGCTCGTTCGGCTGCTCGCATCGCTCGCCCAGTTGCAGCGCCCGCTCGTCCTCAACGCCCGATCGGCCTCTCGCTCGGCCTATCTGCTCGCCCGACCGGCCTCTCGCTCGACCTATCTACTCACCCGACCAACCTCTCGCTTGACCTTTCTGCTCACCCAACCAACCACTAGCTCGGCACACACGCCCGACCTATCATCCTCACTCGTTGGTTGCTCTATCCGGTCGAACTTGCTCGGTCTTACTACTCAGTCAGCCTCTCTGTTGTGTGACTCGGATGCAGGGTTGATGGGTCACCCGCTCGGTCTAACTGTCCACTCAACCTGTTTGCCCAGTCGGCCAATCTACTACTTGCCCACCAGGTCCTTCAGTCCGCTCGAACTTTCCTGCTCAGACTCATAGCTCGGTCTGCACTCAACAATTAATATAAATCAACCCTTGCTAATAGTCTGAGATTATCTACTCAAGTTATCTCTATAGATAAATTAAATTTAATTTGTATAATTTAAATTCGACAAAGTCCTAAATATCTCGCATATTATTGTTTTTAGTCTATTGAAGGATAAAGGAAAGTTATTGTTTGCTGATTGGAATATGTAGTGGATCAGACCACAACAAGAGAGTGAATCAAGTAATGTTCTTTTGTGTTATATGATCTGTCATTTAGAAATAAATCATGAGTTTAAGGCTCAAACGTTTTTGCTAATGGATGATTAATGAATAAGATTGGAAGATCTTATACCTGTGAAAGTCTGTAGCCTAAAAGAATAACTGATGCAGCATTAGATGCAACATTGTCTTCAGCAACTCAGACATCCTGCAACTATATGACAAAGTTTTGGGAAAAAAAAAGTCAAACAGTGATCTCTATGGGCAATTTCTCATTCGCTCCTATCCATCCAAAAAAAATAAAGTGAAAAAATTTCATCTCTAAAATTCATGACATATGAAATCTATAGAGAGCAAGTTATACCCTTAGTTCATTTATAGATTATAAGAAGAGAGATAAATTATAAGGTTAATTTATGATCGATCATCAAATTAATTAGGGGTAAAAGAAATTTTTTCCATCCAAAATTGATCTCTTCTCTTATCTTATCAAACTGTGGACACCGGACATTAAATGCCCTTATACATTTTACGCAGATAATGTATGCACATGTTTTTTTTTAACTTAGGAAAAGGCCATCATTAATATCTGATATTGATAAAGCTCCAACAACACAAGTACATTCATTACACTTAACTTTTTAAAGATGTATACACTGATATTTTTTGATCAAATTGTAAGTATTAAATTCATCTTTCAATATAACAAGGTAGAGATATTTGTTAATTGTATATCACTATCTTATGATAGGTCAATGTTTTAGAGAATGCACATGTTGTATTATGAAAATTAGTACTTTGGCATGGCGGATAAAATATCAACAATAAAATTTACCTAAAATAGTAAAAAGTAGATCACATCGTAAGTAGTTATATTAGTGTTCATATGATTAGATAAGATTCTATAAGTCTAATGGTACATTCTTTGCTATACAATATGTTGAGAGCCTAATATACGGTAGACCAATTGAATTTCATTAGGGAGAGATGCGAATTCAGTTACAATCAATGACAACTGATTGACAATGTAAAAATCTAATGGTGGCATAGATAAATGTAAAAATCTAGTGGATATTATGTAAGGAAGAGTTATACTTTGATTAGAAGAAAGCTTTTTGAACTACATTTGTGTGAATAATAATACTAAATGAAATCATTAAGTGATAAATTATATTTTTGAGTTGATATAAAAAAAAAAGAATGAAAATTCTTACATAGGTGGAAATAATATTTGATCTTATCTTAAAGTTGATAAGACGGTTACTTGGGAATGTGACTCTGGTGTTAATTGGAAGAAGACTCCATGGTGACTCTGATGCTGACTAGAAGAAGATTCCATATTATCTTGCAAAACTAAGAACGTTAGTATCAGGCTAAGGAAGGGGTGTTCGACATTGATCCTCTGACGTTCAAATCAGTTTTCGGTTCAGTGGAGAAGAATATATAGTAGAAATGAATAATAGTTTAGAGTGTGTAGAATAATAAAGCATCGCATACCTCCATCTGTGGATGGAGACCCTTTTTATAGTGTCACTGTAGTGTTTGTGCACGCATCCCAAAGCATATGCATGTTTTCCCAAGCGTCATAGGAAAAGACAAGTCAAAAAGTATGTCTGACGCATTTCCTTAAGTAAGCATGCAAATCTCTAACGTGACAGACTAGAAGCTTCTAAAGTATTGTTTGATTGCTAGATATTCTCTGTTGTCAGCGACATAAACTTCCAAAAGAGTACGGTAAAATATATATGTGAGTCCAGCTATAGGCCGACTGAAGGTCGTTCAGCCAGGACATCACCAGTTCGGTCGTACTGAATGGAGCTATTGACCTGTTCTTCACTCAGCCTCATTGTTGTCGGAGAGGTGTATTATGTCCGATCAGACTTGAGGTCCGGTCGGCCAGGGCGGTGGACCAAATAACTTAGTATTTGACTCTTAATCTCGGTTGCAAGTGTTGAGGAAGGCCACTCGGACGGTTAAGTTGGCCTTTTACGTCCGACTGGCTCTAATGGTTCGCTAGGCCAACTTTGCCTAATCCGCACTCCGTGATCTCGCAGTCCATCCGGTCTTGTGATTTTGACCGTTTGACTTTGACCTCCACGTTAGTTGATCTTCACTATTTTAACCCACTTTTGAAAGGTTCATCTTTATCATCGTATCAATATTCAAAGAGAAAAAAAATAGATATATAATTTTATAATTTAAATTTAGATTGATATATCATCCAACAAAAATAATAACTTATAACTTGTGTAAGTTGTGTACTTGCATTTCAACTATATGGATTTTGTAGATAACGATTATATATTTAAATATTATATAACTTATAACTTATATCAAATTTTGCATTTTTTTTTGTCCGTAACATAAATTTTTAGCTATTTTAATCAGAATTACTAGATGAACAGTCTTAACTAATGCCAAAAACAAGACAGATGAATTCTAAAATTTCTCTAACATCTATCAAATTACATTTCTACGGGAGATATTTTTGCTCAAATAATTAGTTTAAGTGAATAGGCATATTCTGAGAAGCCGGTAAACAGACCAAATTCGATCAATTGTACACAATTTTACCTAATATTTTTATAAAAATTTATTTCCACAGTGAAACTTGTAATCTCAATATTAGACAACAATTTTATAATTACGTCAAGATTTAAAATTACTATATGAGATATTACATGTCCACTATAATAAATAAACCCTTACGACTAGGTTTACAATCATATAACACGCCAAGAATAATGAACTAACTTTATCAAAACAAATTCTAAAAATGCAAATGATTCAATCTTTATTGATAAGATAAGTTAGACAACATTTGCATCCATAGGAATGTTTGGGCTCACTCGTGTAACTAATTTACTCATGCAATTTACTTATTAAAAAGGAAAAATACAAAGTAAAAAAGAACATTTCTATGCATGATAACAACGACAAGCTATCCAATTTGCGTGTATGGAGTTAATGTTTGCTAGAACAAAGCACAAATCAAATCTCCAGTCCTCCATTTACATCACTGAGGATCACACAGTGGAGTATTGTTAGGGCATAGTTTTACTATCAGGTTCCGACTTACGGGGGTATTGTATAAGGGACAAGAGAGCTGACAGGCACGGTGCCCCCACCCCCATTTATAGACAGAGAAGGGCCTCTGTGTGAGCTGGCCCTGCTAATTAGGTTGATGTCGAGGAACACGACAACAACAGTAATATCGTCGTGGAAATGCCGGCGAACACCACGGTCAATCTTCTTGAGGTCTGAGTATCTCATCTCCCTTTTCTTGGCTGCTTCCTGAAGTGCAGCTTTAACGAGTCGTCGAGCACTTCCCTGCAGGAGTTTATACTAATATAAGAAGCAACTCAACTCAAATGAAACACCAGTATCTTCATGCATGATTCAGGAATGAAATTACTATTATACGGTATTCACAAGTAACAATGCCAAAATATTATTAAGGTTTGTTTTCGAACACTATTCTCTTTTTCACTTGTAATCAAATGGTTGGAACAAGGGTGTGGGTATTGATAAAGAACCAACTCATGAGCTTCTCCTGAAAAAGTTGAATTTGGGTTCTCACACCCCTTGAATGAAAACATGCTCACACTCTAGGACCTGGTTACAACTTACACCGACAACAACACCAACCAAGCCTTATCCCACTAAGTGGGGTAAGCTTTAAAATTATTAGAACGACGCTCTAACCAACTGATCTAATAGGGAAACAAAAAAAATTTTAGATGTGTTCCAATGTTTGATTTCTGATATATCAGTGACTAGCTAAGGCAAACTAGAATAAAGAAGTATTGTTCCTCAATTTCAAAGATGGTATTAACAGAGTTAGTGTAGCACAAATATTGAATTAGAGGAAAGCATTTATATGCTTATAAGATTCTTTCTACATATTCTTACCTCCTACACTTGAGATCAGAAAATTGGAATCGTTATTGGGTAGGTTCCCAACCATATGACAACTGAGGCTCATTCTAATATGTGACTTGTAACATATTTGGTGGCTGAGCACTTCTTTGAAATACCAAGATTACCGGAAGAGTGTAGCATTTGTGCAATTTATAGTCAATGGCCATCCCTATAAACAATGCTATGAAAGAAATTGAGGATCCGACTTCAGATCAGCCTAGGCTTTTGGGTTTGAGTCAGGATCAAGCCAGCAATCATCAATAATTTAGGAAATGGACAAGTGAAACAAAAGGACAATCATTCAAGTTTAAAGACAATGCCACATGGACATTGCTAGAAATACAGAAAACAGAATCTGAAACAACGAAGGAAGAAGAAAGGGGATTAGTAATGATATTTCAGTAGCATCACTCCTTTCATAGCCAACAGTGGTGAAGGAAATGGCGGAGGCATCAAGAGGATATTCCATATGATGTAAATCAGGAAAATTTGAAATGGCATTGGAATACTGTGACCCATCTTGATATGACTGGGATGGGTTGGTGAACATTTTTTAATTACCAAGAATATTTAAAAAATTATTCTATGCTACCTGAGTACTCAGGTCTTCCTAGAAAATCCATAATCAATAAGAACAGAACTAATTGTCCCCAAAGTCTAAACGATGACAAATTTTACCAATTGTAACACATCCAACCGGCGTATTACATACAATTCAAGATTCATGAGGAAGAATATTTTGTTTGTTACCAACAAGATAATTTGATCAAAAAATACAAAAGTTTCTGCAATAAGACAATGACCAAAAGAGCCCAGGGCAAAAAACAAAGAAGAAATAATCATCCTAACCAGAATTTGTATCATCTGAGGGAAGCAAATCGTTGTCTTCTCCTATGTTAAATGTCTGAAATGAATGCTAATGTAATTTATGGGTAGAAAACGTACACTGTGAGGGTTATTATGAACAATATCTACAGCTTCTTGGTTGCTAAGATGTTCCCAGAGTCCATCTGATGCAAATATAAGAAAGAGATCTTGAGGTTGCAATGGATGCACTGAAATGGATGGTTCCGAGCTGAGTATAGGCTTTTTGAAAGTTTCTCTTAACCGGAACTTGGCATATAATGGCTCCCGATTAAATTCTGCCTTTTTTAGGTAGACATCACCGATTGATCTAGAAACCTATATAACAAGGGAAAAGAAAGAACACAAATAATTAACAAGAATATAATTTGCAATAAACTGTGTTGATTACATAACATAGAAGATGTGTAGAAAAAAAATGGTCAAGTCAATGATTCGTTAATTGCTCGTGACAGCAAAGAAACAATAAAAATCATGCAAATGGCATAATCGCCATCATCAAGCCATGTTACCCTCAATGACTTGTGATCAGCTAAAAAGTATTAGGTGTATCAGAATATGTGTAATATTTGAATCATTAAATTACTTTTCGTTAGTAACAATATTTAGATTAAGTTAAATCATTTTTCTTTACTTTGATCTCCCTCTACAGCTCTACCACTTTCAGCTTCACTTCCAAATCCATGATTATAGCGTAGAGCACTATCAAGAACATAACCTTTTTTTTTCTTTAGTTATTTCAAAATAAAATGGCACACGCCTTTCTTCTAAGGAAAAGGGGTTACTAATATTGATTATTGAATGTCCATAGTAAGAGAATGCCATTGGAAGGTATATTGCTAGGTACAAGTAATGAAGTATTATATAACAGTTAATGCAAAAAAAAAATTTGAGGAAAAGCAAGAAAAATAACCAACATTTATTCTCCTCTAGTGACAGGAACTTTCTCAGAATTAGTATAATGTAATCAAACCTAACAAATGGCAATTTATAACCATCTATCAGCCATTTAAATTCTCACGGAGATATTTGATCTAATGAAGCTTCCACAGTAGTATAATTAACAAGTTGAATATTGTGTTATTGATGACTCCAAAAAATTACACATTTACACCTTTGCAGGAAAAGATGAGTAAATGTGCACCAAACAGTGGAGAAAGGGAAAAAAAACAAATCCACCAGAACTTCACTATAATCAGTTTTGATTAGTTCTCATAAAATACATATAAAACAGTAATAAATTATTGAAACTGACAGAAACATAGAAACTGCCACTATTCAAAGCAGGATTAAACATTGAGACAAACAGCTTGAATTCTTCCAGAATATCAAGTTCTCAGTAATTTTGAAAAATAATAAAGGATGTCTAAGGGAAACCAAAGGAGTAAGCCAAACTAAGAAAGAAAAACACCAATAAGAAAAGTGGAAGTATGATATATTACCAAATCCTGGAAGTGTCCAATAATTGGATTAACTACATAAATTATTGCCGAAGTTTCAATTTCGCACATATACTTCTAGGTTCCAATCAAGTACACAAAATTACTGGAGTAAGCCAAACTAATTACTCTGCATCTAGAGACTCCTAGTATTTGGAGGCATCAGCCTACCCAAAGTTTTAGTTTCACACATATACTTTCCTGTTCTTTCTTGCCTTGACCTTGTTGATCTACTTAACCAATAGTGGGCGGAATGCTCTCTCAATGCTCAACAAGACTAATGATCAGCTCATTGATAGGAGCAGTTATAGAACTACACATCTTATCATATGCTGATACAGTTAATACTAATAAATGTAACTCCCAGGTGGTTTGTTGTTCTCAATCTCACTCATGCAAGCCATTGCATGAACACAAAAAATTGCTGTCAACTACCATTTTCTGCAATGATGTTTTAGGCTCTTAAAAAGAATTAAAGTGTTATACTTGTTGAAACATTAAATTTCCTCATAATTCATGCATTTACTACAATGGAAATGTTATCCAACTTCTAGATTTTGCAGCATGTTGTATATGGAACCTTATTTTATCCTTATTTTCATCAATGTTGATTAATCTCTAGGCAAGTCAATATTGGCTTATCCCTAGATCCAATATACACTTTTTCAAGATTCACTAAACTTGTTGAGTAGGATGTCACATTAGGTAGATACCTTGAAGTGTGCCCTTGTCTACTTTTTGATGGCTTCTCACCTAGCCAGTCATATGTGCTGGTGAATTCTCTCTCATTACCTTCAGCTAATCAATAAATTGGGCGACATAAGTTGAACTTCCAGCACTTCACAAAATCATCCAATACTCCCCTAATGACCACCCTTCATATATAATACAAAAGTCTGACACACTATATGTTTTGGTCAGCAAAGAATTCAAAATCTCTAACAACATAAGAACAAGGCCAAGCAAATGGTCTGTCTACAAGAAAAGCAGTCAGTCATAACCATAGTAAAGCAATAATAGCATTGATATATTGTGTAACTTCTGTCTATATGACACAAAGGTCCACCTAGAGTTACTCGAAAATCTGAATCCCAAAGCTCCTTGCACACCAACTCTTTTGATGCATGTCTCATTACTGGTTGTTATCTACAATAAGGTATGATTACTGCCAAACATCTACAAGAATGCCCTTGATAAATCCACTGTCCTAATCATGAAAAGCATGATCACTGTCATCATTCTCATCACACTCAATAATAGCCTTTTGCTATACTTTCACCATCATAATTGTCACAATCACTTAATTGTTGGGCTCAGTTGGCTACGCTTCATCCTTAATTATTCCTGGTACTTTTCCAAGAACACACCTTAAACTTACGTCAACATAAGAGAGTGAAAATAACAAACTCCAGCGTCTCAATATTTTGTTGCCCATAAATCCACTGTCCTAATCATGAAAAGCATGATCACTGTCATCATTCTCATCACACTCAATAATAGCCTTTTGCTATACTTTCACCATCATAATTGTCACAATCACTTAATTGTTGGGCTCAGTTGCTTACGCTTCATCCTTAATTATTCCCTGTACTTTTCCAAGAACATGCCTTAAACTTATGCGAACATAAGAGACTGAAAAATAACAAACTCCAGCGTCTCAATATTTTGTTCCCAACACGATCAGCAGAGAATCTTGTAGTTGCTACCACATCTGTTACAAGACGGACAGAGAATCTGCTGATGGATCCTCCTCCTTGCATAGATTCACCAATTATTCTCTCCACTCTTTATTATGCACTAGCTCATCCACAAGAATGGATAAAGTATTAATCAAAGGTATGCTATTTTAATACAAACTTATTCACATAAAGTAGTAACCCTTGTTTAGGATCATGAAGAAAGAACTGTGGTATAATACACTATGGTTAGAACTTTGTGCAAAATTGAATGAAACTAAAATAAAAAAGAAACCAAAAACCTGAGTTTACAATCAGTTCCAGCATGCCATTTTGTGCATCCGCATGAATTTGCTCATAATATTATATTGAGTGAGGCTAACTTGTCAAACAAATTTCAAAGAAACAGAAAGCTTGCAGCAATATAACTTCAGAGGATATTTTTATTGAAGTTTAAAGGAGCTCAAAAGAAAAAGTATAATTTGGTTAACTAAGCTGTTCAGAAAATTTTAAGAATTAAAAATATACCCGAAGAATGAAGGAAAAACCTTTTTTTATTCATTAAAGTTCTAGCAAAGAAATAAATATCTAGGCTGATGGAAATGTAATATAGGATTTTTAATGACTAGTGTTGCAACAACTAAAGTGTGACAACTGATGTTCCTATAATTATTCGATCTACATCAGGTGTCAGCAGCATTTATCTTTGTGCATTAGTATTGAAGTAACCTATTCTATTTTAAGATATATCTTCTTGATGCGTGTTATTTATTAATGATTTTCTGTCAATTGAGTGAGAAATTTTTTATAAAGATTTCAAGTTAGTAGAACTAAAGCTACATATGAAATATTGTTTCAACAAGAAAAGAATCAAAAGAATAATTAAGATGAATAGGCTGTTAGTAATAGTTTTAGATATCTTAAATATATTATTTAATAAGGAGATATTCGTGAAGATATCATTAATACGATAAGACAAGAATGTTTGAAATGGAGAGAAGCATCTAGAGTTTTGTGTAATCGTCGTATGGTGCTTAGTCTAAAAGAAAATTTTTATAGCACACACTTCATATTTTATAGATAGATTCTTGGGCCGTTAGAAGCAAACACATAAAAAAATGAGTATAATAGAGATGAGAGATTGGGATTACACCAATAGGCTTTGGTCTGAGTCCACCAATAGGGATTATGTGTTGGTTATCTCCGCATGATTTTGTTATGTTTTATGGAACTAGTTCTCCTTAGACTATACACTCCTTCTGGACCTAAGTTACCATGATTAAGCATATCAATTTTACACATGTGCCGCTAAGAGGATAATTGTAGCTTGAGAAATAATTAATTGATTAACTACTTCATAGTAATGTTGTTTATTGATATGATTACCTTCGTGATATTGCTTTAATACTACCATTTTAATTTACATAATATAATATAATTGAAAATTATTGAAAATGGTATACATTTCTCTTATTGAAAATTTTAAAAGTAAAATAACATTTATATGTGCCACTTTAACTCTTATTGGATTAAAAAAAAAAAGGTTTTCAAATGAGAGAGTTATTTTTCTCAATAAAATATCAAAACCTAGTGTTGTGTGTGTGTGTGTGTGTGTGTTACGCAATGTCTACTCCTATCCTACCTTGGTAACTTGATAGTCACTCATCAACCGTTTTGCTAATGTCATTTTCCCTAGCATGCATTAATCTTAGATGACTAAGAGGAAACATAGGGTGAAGAAAATTTGCTAAAGGTGATAACAAAGGGATAGAGAATGCGTAAAATTCATAATTTCAAGCCCATTGAAATAAGGAAATTTAACAATCATTGATTTAGATAGTCATGTCAATAAGCTAAGGGCGAAGTTGATGCTCCATCAAGTTAAATTGACAGATGCACTTAATTGAAAGAGCCTATGTAATTTAATTATTTGACTGGAATAGAATAAAAGTTTCAAGTATGGAATTAGGATTTCAGTTATAGTTCATTTATAATTGTTTTGAATTAACCCAAAAAAAATTGGATAAATTTATCAAAATTAAAAATGAATAAGAAATAAGATTTCAAGAGTATGCAAGACACTTGCCTAATTTCGAGAAAGATTTACCCATAAAATTTTAGTTATGAATCATATCATTAAACAAAACTCTACCAAGAGATTCCCATTTTATTTGAGGGTTAAACTCCAATTTAGATTTTCATCATCACATTGCCTATAGAATACATGTTAACAAATCATGTTAATAAGATATGATACATTAGAAATAACACAAAGAAGTATAAAACAATCACAATGATTTACATAGAAATCCCAAGATAAGAAAATATACGAGCAAGGAATAGAAAGATCCCACTACAAATGAAGATAAGCCAACAAAAAGGGTTAAACAATTGTACTCATAGAGGATGATTGTGATTCATGATAAAAGGACAAATATGTTTTCTTCACAAGAGTGCTGCATATCTATAATGTTATTCTCCTCTCTATTTGGATGAATTTTCATGTGTGGTACAAATATATATACATATACTTAAGACAGAACCCTAACAACCTAAGGACTCAAGTTTTAATATATGCATATATTTGTGAAGTTAGTAAGTTTTCATGCATTGTTTGATAGATTTCTAGTGGTGGAAAATAAAAAATAGTTAAAAGAAATTGGTTTGAAATAAGCAAAACCAAAACCAAATCAATTGGTTCAATTGATATTGAATTCAATTTTGGTTTGAAAATTTAAGTATGAAATTTTGGTTTAGTTTGGAATTTTCCTTGCCAACCAGCAAAACTGAACCATGTTCACCCCATTGCCAACTTTATTTTTTTGGCCATCAAGTTTGTTCGATGTCTCAACTTAAAAGAATTAGAAAGGTCTTATTTGATGTATTGTTATTGTTAGATGATGTACCAGTGGCACATGCACATTAGTCGCACATAGGGGATGTGTAGGGAGATTGGGCATGCATACATGAAAGGCATGGTCCGCTCCTAGATAGCCAGTTGGTATGGATTGGGCTTTGTCTAGCTTCATAGACTAGCATAAACATAATAAGCTACAATCAAAGTCGAGGTCACACTTTTGGGACTTGCAAGGTGAAGTTTCAACTAAGCTCACATGATAAGTACGTCTCCACACTTCTGGATTAGCATGGAGAGGGATTTCATGGTGGGTGAGATGTCACACTCATATTAGTTTAGTGTGAGCTATGCAAAGGTCATTGGTGTGGGTGAGCAAAGAAGTGTCTCTCCCAAATAGTTAACCATCGTTTAATGGATTGGTTTCCACTTTGCTTCATTGGTTATCAGGGTCGCAACAATTTAATGCAAAGATATGAAAAATGAAGAGCCTAAATGCTATGTTAAATGAAACTCATGTCAGTACTTTTAGTAAATTAATTACAAAGAGAATTTTATTATGTAAGCACCTGGATTAAGCCCTTCACGCGCCAAACATTATGCTTCAACACAACAATTTGTTTATCTTCCGGGTGCACTGACTGCAACTCTTGTCTCATGGATTCAATTGCTACATTGTGTTCGGCTGACAACTGAACAGCCAAAACTTCTCCAGTTGCTTTGACAAGTTTCCCAAGAACGACACGGGAGTCACCAAGATTGGCAATATACAGCATGCCACCAGTGACTACACCAACTAGACAACACGAGCCAACAGCAGCAAGCTGAGGTTTTGTTGACCATTGTGAGGCAACCAATGAGATAAAGCCTTCTTCTGTAGCTAGATAAGCCTTTCGTACTACATCCACAGATATCGATTGATGTTCGGTTGCAAATCCTGAAAAAAAAAAGAACTGTTCTAAGATGTCTATGCCTATAAAAAGGCAGAAGATTTTGCAAGAGACTCTGAACATTGAATTGCAAGAGCACATAAAGTGGAAGAAAAGACTATCAGAAAACATGTTATGAAAGGATCGTCCAAGTAAATTTGTCCTTCAACTAGTTCAACTAGTTACCAAGGAGTAGAAGACACTCAATTTCTTTAGTAAGAAAATAACATTTTGAGTTATGTGAAACTTAGCATTCAAACATATATTAGTAATTCAACAACATTATTGAGATAGAAGTAGAAGAATCTATGCCAAAGCTTTCAAGATGAAACATTGGAACTTACTTTTAAGATGCTGAAATAGATGATCATTGATATAACGGGATGTTTCTGGTCCACCATGACCATCATATACACCAATAAAGGTGCCATAGGGACCAGATTCACTTAAGCTCAGTGACCCAGATTCAATCTGACACTGGTCCTCGAGCAAGTTGTTTGCTTGGACCACTGCCATAGAGAACTCTCCATAAACATGCTGTCCACTGTCCTTATACCATAGAAGCCCATCCTGCCTGCCTACATCCGAACCTGAATAGCCATATCGATCGGATGGCAGCCAACACGAACTCAGCAGGTTCATTAACGTTGCAAACATCTCTCATCTCATCCAGGCTGCCTTCCAGCTCTAACCATCTGCTAGCGATCTATCGGAACCCAACACGTCCAAAATCCAGATGTTTCCTCCTGGAATACGAATTGACATATATCAGTAGCGACTACAAAAGAGATGGACAGCTCGAACCAGATAACCAACATCGAAGACTATCAAAAGGTCCCAACTTTCCATTCTTGAATAAAAATTACATTACTTACTTCTTTTGGGGGGCAGGTAAAAATCAGCGACTTCAGAGCGAGTAAAGTGAATAGCATAAAAATAAAAGAATAAAATTTTCTATTATTCAATAGATCATCTTAAAAGAGATGAATTCATGGGAGTTGGAAATCAAACAGGTCACAGATTCATAGCTATAAACAAAATCAGAACAAAAGCTAGTGGTTGCATCTTCTAGCAAGGAGTCACAGAAGAAAAGTGACGAAATAAATCCTCCTAGTTTCTGACACGGGATAGAAGATAAAGACCAACCAGAGATTATCAACATGATCTATCTACTCATAATTCTTCGAATCGAATATTTAATCAAATCCGATCGTCCCTCATATCTTCCATCGCAAACCAGATGCGATAACAGAAAAAAGGAGCAGCACCTTTGGAACAGGATCCACTCCGATCTGAAACGTTCAGCTACTCTCGGATCTCAGATCTGGAGGCGGCGACAGGATTGTTCCCGCAAGACTTCAAGAAGGGTTGCGCTTAGCTTACAGGCCGCGGATTTGGAGTGGAGGGAGGCCCCTTTTTGGTATCCCAACGATGGTTTAACAAACAAAATCCATAGACAAAAGAAAAAGGCAAAACCAGAGACGAACAGGATCAGTGATGGGCTCCACCGCCAGCGTCACCACTACCACGCCGGCCAACCGAGAGAGAGACCGTGGCAGAAGAGGAAGGTGGGAGATCAGGCAGACTCGACAACACAGATAAGTCATGGGCAACTCATTAAAAAATATATATCTATTTATTAAACTCATTTAAAATATATATATATACACGAAAATATTACCTTGCGACACATATTCATGTGGATCGGTACGATGGATTGATCCAGCAGGCGCGAGAAGACGAAGCGGGACAGAATCAACCGTGACTCTAGCAGACGCAGCGCCGCCGATTCTAACCGCGATCTGGCCGGAATCCGATCGTGGCCGGATTTCCGGTCGGATCGTGACCGGATTCCAGCCAGATGGCGGCCGGAATCCAACCGTTTCGTGGCCAAAATCGATCGCGACGCTATCAGACGTAGCCCTGCCGATTCGGCCGGAATCTAATCGTGATCCGACCAGAATACCGGTCGTGATCCGGTCGCAATCGGATTCTGACCGAATCGCGATCGAATTCTACCCGTAAGCCGACGGTGGAAGGGCGCGACTGGCACGACGGACGCAAGAAGACAAACGGGACTGAATCGATCCATTGATTGATTCAGTCCCACTGGATCAATCAATGAATCGATCCAGCACTAATTTTGATACGTGTCGCACCAAATCGCACTAAGCATGCCGCAGGAGATCTTCTCTCTCTATATATATCCAATATCTCAACTCTTTTGAGTTGTTATCTCTGTCTATCTTGAATGACTTTTAAAGAAAAATAATTAACTTTGGCATCAAGACATTGCTAAACCTAGAGACATTAGCCTAAGGAGGCTTGCATCATTATATTCCAAGAACTCTTCTAAATCTAATCATATTAAAATTCACTAGATCATTTTTAATCATCAATCAATAATTTTTATCAGAACTTATTAATAAATCCAAACAATATAAATTTATCTTAAATCTAATCACGATCGATCAATCAATCTTTCTTGTTGTCATCCATTTCAGCCTTGAATGACTTTTGCAAAGATAAAAAAAAATAACACTTTTGACATTGTCATTGTCGGACTTGGACACATTGATTTACTTAAGAATTGCACTATTATGTTCCTAAAACTCTCTTGAATATGACTATATTCAGATTTTTTTATTTTAAATATTTTTTAACCAAATAAGTTTTGATCAAAACTTAGGATATTCATATCAGTTTTTCTATCATCATATCTAAAATTTAAAGTAAATAACTCATTTTATTAAATTTAGACAATCACTTTTCACTACACACTACATTAATTATCCTAAAATTTCTATCATCCTTAATTTTTTATTATTATTTTTTATCTTTCTTCTATTTTTTAATTATTGTATTTATAGAATGAGTAGAAAGAGAGAGATCGAAAAAAAATAAATGGAATGAGAGAGATTAAAAAAATATTATTATATTTTTAGGATAGAAATTTCATTATCTAAATTTAGAGAATTACTATTCATCAAATTTAAATTTAAAGAATAGATAGAGTAATTGATGCAAAAAATTTTTAACTATCCTATTTAAAATTTAGAATAAAATTTTTAGATAGGATAATTGATATGGATGCCCTTAAACTTAGACCATTCAAATTCAATTTAAAACTAGACTATTATATTTCTGGCACTCTAAAGTTTTACCATGCTCAAACTTTCTTGACTTATGTCCCCTTTCAACTTTTAACAACTTTTGGGAGAAAAAACTCAATCGACTTCACTTTTGGCAAAAAGTTATTACTGGACTTAAATACATCTGATTCATTTAACGATTGCATTATTATATTTTTGGAGCTCTCTTAAGTTTGACTATGCTAAAAAATTTAAATTTTAAATCATTTTTAGCTATCAATGAGTTATGGATCTAAATAATTCAGATTCACCCAAAACTTTATCATTATCTCCTAACACGCTTAGTCTCACCATACTTAAACTCTCATGACCTCTTTCAATTTTAAAGGACTTTTGAAAGAAAAAAATTCAACCATTTTGATTCTTTATCACAGAGTCATTGTTGGACTTTGTGCACATCTTATCAATGACTGCACCATTATGTTCCTAGAGCTCTCCCAAGTTGACCTGCTAAAAGTTTCTAATTCTAGACTTTTTCAATCATAAATGAGATTTGACATTGGACAATTTAGATTCACACTAAACTTGCACAATTATCTTTGTAGCACTTTCTTGAGTCTATCTTGATTCATGACCCCTTTCAAAAGTAAATGACTTTTGAAAAAAAAAATCAGCCATCTCGACTTTAATCAAAATTGATGTCTAGATCCAACTTTAAACCAAAACTTATTGGTAATCAAAATGGAATAAAAATCATGGAATTTAAGTATGGTTTAGACTCAGATGGTGCAAATTTTGAGTGAATTTAATGAGTTGAAGTCCATCAATAACCTTTCCATAAAACCCATTAATGACTTTAAATGCGATTAATGACTCAATGATTAAAAAGAATTTGAAAAAAATATGAATAAATTTAGAGAATCATTAAAAGTGATTAATGACTTTAAAAGTGCCATAAACAAATATTTGCTTTAAAATCTTCTTTATTGCTTTGGATTATCTCTTGATGGTAGAAAATACAACAACACTTCATTGCCACACCCTTAAGAACTGACACCTTCAAATGATCTCGAAATCCTTTTTTTATAGGATTGCATTCGGGTTAATTTCCATCTAACAATTATACCTTCATCAATCGATTATCATCGAATCCGACTATTCAAATTTATAGAACAAGTCTTTTTTTTATCTTACCAATTGATTGCTAGAAGTCCCCAATCAACTGCCAATGAGCAGTCGAACTTGCCAGGCAATTTCGTAATGTTCTATTCACTGCTATAGTGCTACCAATAGATTGTTAGAACAAAGTAGTTGATTGGTAGCCATTAGTTTAATAGACCAATTCAACCAGTCAATTAAATTACAAGCCTTCTTTCTCACCTCAAACCTTGAATTTAGGGTTTAGGTTTAGTAATTAATTATTACTTCCTAGTAATCGATTGCTACCTTTGTTTTAGTCTTTTTAAGGCTAAACTCTCCTCACATCGCCTAGCGTCTTATTGACCTCAACCTATTAAAAATTTTCTTTACCCAATATCCGATCAACCTTGACTTTTCAGGACTTCATCATTACTAGCATTCGATTACTCTTTACTTGCTAGGACTTTACCCTTGTGCCAAGTACCTTCATGATTCACTTGAATTTCACGTCTTGTCAATTCCTTATTGGACTTTTCCCATTGCCAAGTGTTCGGTCCTCCATGAACCATTTAGATTTTCCTCTTACCAACTCTCTGTTAGACTTCCGACCAAGTGTCCAATCAACCATAATCCACTTAGATTTTCCTTTCACATGCTAAGTGTCAGGTTAACCATGACCCACTTGGACTTTTGTCATCTCTAATCATCAAATGCACGATCAAACTTGATACACTTAGAGTTTCCTCTTCCTATCAAGTATAAGATCAACTTGACTTACTTGATTCTTTACTCAAGCATACATCATTTGCTCAACCATGCTCATCATGTCAAGTATTCGATCAACCTTGATCTACTTGACGTTTTACTTGACCACTTAACTGTTAGGACACTTCGGTAAGCTAGGGGATGATTAGCTCCAATCGCTTTGTCGATGATGAGTTACAGCGGAAAACACTCGAAGTAATGCTAACACCTGGATTTACTTGGTATCCACCTCAACGAGATGACTAATCCAAGGGTCCACACAGAGTATACTCTCTACTATGAAAATACTCTTTCTTGGAAACACTCCGGAGGTAGAGAAACCTCGTATAAGCTCACATACAAGAAATACAATACAAATAAGAAGAAAATACACAATATAAATAAAAACCTTGCTTGCTTTCTTATAACTTGTAAACGCCTCTTGATCGGTTGGAAAGTGCAGCAACACTTATCTTCTAAAGCTCAAGGATCGACGATGAAGAGTGGAGAAGAAGAGTTGCGTTTGAATCTTCACAAACGCTTTTATACCTCATGATCTAGGGTTTCTAATTGATTGGCCTTATCCCCAATCGATTGTCACGTGAGATCTGAGTGCATCCAGTCATCAAATCTCACAACTGCTCTTTTCTCTGCCTCTCAATCGATCACATGATCGATTACACTACTCTTAATCGATCACCCAATCAATCATGCTCTAATGAGGAAGCTACTGTTCTTAATGACAAGAACGTGCCTAATCAATTTCAACTCAATCGATTAGTGGATTGATCCAAAAGCTCTATATTTGTCATGAGCTTTTCCCAGTCGATTACCCAATCGATTGGGTTCAAGGTGAATCAATCACCTAATCGATTCACCACACTTCTATGTGTCGCGAAGAAAACGTGCCCAATTGATCCACTGATCGATTGATACAACTCTCAATTGATCAATGGATCGATTGAGAACGTCTCTGTGTCAGTCGATTACCCAATCGATTGGGTTCAAGGTGAATCAATCACCTAATCGATTCAACACACTTTTGTGTGTCGCGAAGAAAACGTGCCCAATTGATCCACTGATCGATTGACACAACTTTTAATTGATCAATGGATCGATTGAGAACGTCTCTGTGTCACGGAGAAGTGCAGTTAATAGATCCACTGATTGATTGGCATAACACTCAATCAATCATTTAATCGATTACTTAACCCTAACTTGCTTAACCTAAGTCTATGGTTCCCTTGCCCAACCTCCAGTCAACCATGACCTATATTGGGACTTCTCAACCAAGTATTCGGTGAACCTTTTTACCCACTTGGACTTTGCCAACTTTCTATTGGACTTCTGATCACCAAGTGTGGCCCTCTTTATTCCACTTGGATTTTCCTCTTACCCAACCACAGTTAGGGTTTTCCTTTGCCAACGTGTGATCCTTCTTGATCCACTTGGACTTGCTTGCCTAATCATAGTTAGACTTTCCTTGCCAACATACGGTCCTCCTTGACTTACTTAGACTTTCCTTGTCAACGTGCGGTCCTCCTTGATCCATTTGGACTTTCTTTGCCAGTGTACGATCCTCCTTGGTCCACATGAACTTTCCTTGCCAACGTGCGACCGTTCTTGACCCACTTAGATTTTCCTTGCCAACGTATAGTCCTCCTTAACCCACTTGGACTTTCATTTGCTTAACCGTAATTAGGACTTTCCTTATCAACGTGTAGTCCTCCTTGACCCACTTGGACTTTCCTTTGTCTAACCATAATTAGAAATTTCCTTGTCAATATGCGATCCTCCTTAACCCACTTAGACTTTCCTTACCAATGTGCGGTCTTCCCTAACACATTTGAACTTTCGCTTTGCCTAACCCTCCAATTAGGACTTATCTTACCTAACCCAGTTAGAATTTTACCAGTCAAGTACCGGTCCTCCTTGACCCGCTTGACCTTTCTCATATATTGTTCAAACACGTTATCCACAACATATTATCCTAACATCGAAATCCAAGCTCGAATCCACTCGAACTTAGTTAAATTGATCAACTTTGACCTGACAAACGATTGCACCAACAATCTCCCAATATTAACATATTAATCAAATATCGAAACCAAATACTGAAACCTAACTTGAGTTAACTCGAGCTTGACAAATCTGGTCAATTGCACCAACATTCACAAAGAGTATAATGATGTATAAAATAAATTGGGAAAAAAATAAAAATGGCTCCCAAAATAAGAGAAACATCAAGGAGCGCCCATTTTTTTTTGTTAAAAAAACAAATGGGTGTCCTATTGGTGATTTTAACTCAAAAATATCCATAAATCCAGTGCTTTTGTAGCAGTTACTAGTAGCTGTTACAATATGTAGAAGCTACCCAATAGCTGCTATAATATGTTTATGATGAATTTAGGATTTAAGATTTAAGGTTTATACTTTGTAAAAGTTATCGAATAGCTATTATAACATGTAGAAGCGCTACCAATAGCTGCTACAATATGTTTAGAATGAGTTTAGAGTGGTTTAAAATTGTAGCAACTATATAATAACTTTTACAACTATTTTAAAATGATTTTGATATATATATATATATATAATAACTTTTACAACTATATATTTATATATACAAGGACACTAAGAGTGTAATAGTATCAGCTCAACATTTATATACGATTTTAGGGTTATTAATGATTTGTAGACAAAAGTAAAATACCTAAGTTTCTATTTTTTTACTTGGGTCGATTCAATTTAGCTAAAAAAAACCTATTTTTAGCTTTTGTTTAAAACTACAATAGGTGAAAATAAGTGCTCGGTGCACCTTTGCAATATTTTGTTAAAGTTGAGTGCATATTTTACCAATTACCATACAAACAAAGATTCAACATTAATTACCCCACAAATATGATATAGTGGTAAAACATTTAGAGGAATAACCCAGAGGATCAGAGTTAAAATTCACTAGTGATCAATTTTCGAGTGTTCCAAATTTATTCGGTTGGCGATATTAATCTTCTTTGACGTTGTTGCCTTATTATCTCCTCCGACCTCTGCCTCTACTTCCTCTGGTAAATCCTCTCAACAATGCTTGTGATTTCCTGGAGCAGGGATATTCTCCATCGGGGAATTAGTGTCGTTTTGGATTGCAATGATGGAGGAATGATTTCACCACTGCTCCGGTGGCCGATGCCAAGCCAGGTGCTAGAGGGATGTGACGATGGCAAGATGTTCTCGGAGGAGGGAGAGATTGTTGAATAAATGAATGGAGAAGAATGAGACTTTAGTCCCATATTAGAAGTTTCAAGGTACTTTTGTTGGTTTATATTTATTTACATACATTGAGGTTGTGAACAAATGTATGGAGAGAGATTCTCTCTCACGCATGGGTGCACAGAGGAGGTGCAAATCCAAGGCCTAGATTTGTACTGAACTAAGTTGACTCATGTGCAAGCTCGACTTGTGCACACGAATATTGGACCGGTCGAAGTAACCAAGTCAAGAAAGATTGGATATCTAACACTCCCATTATTTTTATATAGATTTTTTTTCTTAGTATATATATTATTTTATATATATTATTTGTTCCCTTTAAAAATAAATATGTATAGTTGGTTTAATGATAAGTTTTATATATTTTTTAACATGTCTCTTGAGATGGAATCTTTGGAGGGCTAAATTTCAATATTTAGAAGGTCAATCATACATTAAACAATACTAGAATTCAACTTTTAAAAATGAAATCAAAAATATCAATCGACTGCTAGAGAATAGTAAATAATTGATGATACTTAAACCCCAAATTCAAGATTTGAGAGGGTTTAAGAGGGTTTGTAACCGACTGATGTAACTCATCAGTCGACTAATATATTAGTCGAGTGAAGGACTCAATTGATGGAACTGTTATAGCGAACAAAAGATTTCTAGGTTGAGTTAGGGACTCAGCTTATTAATATTGATTAATAAACAATAATAATAACTTGTTGTCATTGTTGCAGCAAATATAATGTTTTGAACTCAGTTACAACACTTAATTATTTAGGTACTAGTCGATTGATGAATAATAATAATTGATAGTTATAATCAAATTTGAGTTGGAAAGAGACATTCTGCATATGAAATAGTGGAATTTAATGGAGCAATGAATTGATAGGTTCTAGCAATTGATTGTTAAGCGGAAATTAGTAGGAAAAGTTTCATAGAGAATTTCAACATTGGTTTTGGAGAAGAATGATGTTACATTTTCCAATCTCAAAAAACAATCCAAAAATATTCAACATTGAGCAAAGCAAAGATTTTGTTTGTAAATTATTTATTTATATTATATACATATTCATTTTATCTCTGTATTTTATTTGTATTTTCTGGTATGAATTTGAATTATAAGAGATTTTTCCATCTTTTAAAAGATCTCTAGCAAGAAGAAAGATAGTGGAGTATCGTTAGGATGGTAGATAGTAGAATAAAAATTGAAGATTCTGAATCACATAAAATCTTATACTTTTGTGCTTATGTTTTATTTCTTATATTTATTTTCATTGTATATTAATTGATTGTAGACCACCACACGAAGGAACGAAGCAAATCGCTTTCTCCCTCCCTCTAGTAACTTTGTATGTCCTAACACCTCTACTAGGGTAAACTTGTCCCTAGGGATGTTTAACAAATTTGGTGGATTATTTTTCACTTAGACACTTAGAACCTTTTTTTTTTTTTTTCTTAAGCTAGGATGTTCACCATTTAGAAAGCAAGAATGGAGTATTTTTAGGATTCACAAATCAAGATGGTAGAGAATCATCTTCATTGATATTTGGCAAACAAGTTAGGAAACTCAGTTTAGTTCCTTATATTCACTAACAACATGTATTTTTATACGGATTCATGACTTTTATATAATTTTAGTGAAACCTATGCAATGGAGGAGAGTTTCGGCTTGATATGAATGTGTTGTATCACCATTTTTACAAACTACAATGTGTTATGCCATCAATTTTACAAATTAAGAGATGCTGAGCCTCCGGTCCAATTAGTTTTCGAGATGGACGGTCCAATCTCATAGATCGACTATCGGATAAATTCAGAACTACGAGCGACTCCTCACTCAACTGAGATTCAAATAGTGAATAATTTTAAAAAAAAATACTTGAGCATCAAGTCATTGTACCATGATGAGTAATTACAAGATGGCTCTTGTAATTTGAAAGGATGTTCCATGATTTGCTTTTTTTTTAAAAAAAAAAAGGAAAATTTTTAATGAAATTTTGAAAGAAAAGTTTTAATGAAATTTGAAAATGTCTTAATGTTTGATTTGACGTTCTCCAAACATAATGGATTTATATAATTTTTATTCACAATAACTTCTTTTTATATATTATATTATTGAATATTATTTGATGTCATTTTTATATTTGTTCTTTTAAATTTATGATATATATATTAAGGATAAAAACAAAAAAGATGCCCTAATTTTATAAACTACGAAAACAACATTCATCTTTTTTTATTTAAAAAATATTCTTATTGCAATATTATTATAGTAAAGCACAATTAAAATTTGCTCGCATGAATTGGTCAAATTCAATTCCAACAACTTTTAATATTTATCTAATATAAATGTTTTTAAATTTTGTTGGATAGAGTATAGGCCTCTCACGATGATATCTTTACCACCATATTTTAAAAAGTCATTCAACTAAAGTTTATCAAATTATTTGGGTGCCCAATGTAACAATCCTTTTCATCAAAACAGCATATAAAAAATAAATCTATTTAATTTAATAAAAATTATTATATATAAAATATCATTATATTAAAATAATATTTATCAACTTATCAAACTTACTTGATAAAAATTATTCCAACTTAATAAAAATCACTTTAAAATTATTATATCAATTATGTCATAACTACTATTAATTATTGTTAAAAACTGTTATAAATTGTAACACCTAATGACGTAATAGTTATAATTGTATAACAATTATTGACAATAATTATTAGAGTAGTTATGATTTTGATAAGTTAAAGTCATTTTGATCAATTTTGAGTAATTTTAATTAAATTGGTAAAAAATATTAAGTTTAAGCAATTTTATTTTATGATCGTAATAGTATTAGAATAAAAATATTTTTAAAATCAAATAAATATATTCTCAAAGTTAAATTAGTTTAGTATTTTCTTTATGAAGGAGATGAAAATAAGTTCATTGCTCGCCTGTTCTTCACCTTATTCAAGTCTCCTTTTATTTTTTATTTTTTTTAAACAAGCTTTTAATTTGTTTTAAAAAGTCAACCCGTTGACCTTACAATTTGAGAAGCTTTAACGTCTCCTGCTTTCGTATTCCAACAGCAGGTCATTCATTCCTACTTTTCAATTCATACCCAAGAAACACCTGAACTAACTCGGCTTTCAGGGCCGTCGTTGAAACCTCTCTGGCGATACCACGTGGATCGGTAATGCTGTGGGGGAAAATGTTAAAATTTGATATTTCGATGACAATATATAAATTCATTTTTAATTTATTTAAAAATTACAATGATCTAAAAACAAATTCAAGCAGTTGCGCTATTTATTTGAATCCCCTGCATCATCGATTCCGTTCATCCAACGCCGGCGATGTCTCCCTCCGCCGCCGCAAATCCCCTCCTCCTCCTCATCGCCGCCGCGCTAGCCGCGCTGACGGCCGTTAAGCCGGCGGCGGCCGACACGATCAGCTTCGAATTGCACCACAAGTTCTCCGCTCGCGTGCAGGAGTGGACGGCGAGCCGCGGCGGCGGCGGCGGCGGAGACCTGCCGGCGAAGGGCACCGCCGAGTTCTACGCCGCGCTCGCCCAGCACGACCGCCGCCTCCACGGTCGCTTACTCGCGCCCTCCGACAACTCCTCCGCCGAGCTGCTCGCCTTCTCCCCATACGGCAACGTAACAGCCAGAATCGACAGTCTGGGATCGTACTAACTTCCTCCTCATCCTTCTTCTCTTCTTCTTTATCCTTGAAATAAGAGATTTTAATCTGTGTAAAATTAAAACTGCAGTTTGTACTATGCATTTTTGGAGGTAGGGACGCCGAAGCAGGAGTTCCTGGTGGCGCTGGACACCGGCAGTTATCTCTTCTGGCTGCCATGCGACTGCCTGCAGTGCGCCCCGAGCTACAACTCTTATTTAAACCTGACCCTCAACACCTACAGCCCCGGCAATTCCTCGACCAGCCAGTCGGTGCCCTGCAGCAGCAGCCTCTGCCAAGCCAGCTGCCCGGCTAACTCCAGTTGCCCGTACGAAATGTTGTACGCGGACGGCAGCACCACTTCCGGAGTGCTCGTCGCCGATACCTTGTACTTGATGACGGAGGGCGGCGCAGCCCCTCTCTCCGTAGAACCGACCGTCGTATTTGGGTGCGGAATGAACCAGACCGGTGGTTTCCTCACGGCCGGATTTGGCCTCTTTGGGCTCTCAATCAATTCACTCGCCGTGCCTAATATGTTGGCTAGCAACGGACTCATTTCAAACTCATTCTCCATGTGCTTCTCGGAGGACCATCTAGGCCGACTTGATTTCGGCGACAAAGGCAGCCCGCAACAACAAGAAACTCCACTCGTAGGGAGGTAGTACTACGCACCCTATCTGAATTCAAACCTAACTCGACTTCAATTCAATCAACTTTCGAATTCCCACATAGGAATTACTATGCGATCAAGATAACGACAACGATTGTGGGGAACACTACGATTGCAAGACCGTTCACAGCCATAGTCGACTCGGGCACTTCTTTCACCTACTTGGTCGAACCAATATACTCAAGTTTTACCAAAAGCGTAAGACCCATCTTCACCTTTTAAACTCCGCATCCGATTCGTGCACCGGGCTGCACTTTTGATCTGATTCAATTGACCTAAATCTTATTCGTCGGGTTTGGTTCAAGTTCGATTCGCAAGTACAGGAAAGAAGGATCCCACCCAGCCAGGACCTGCTCTTTGATTACTGCTATTATCTCAAGTAAAGTCTAATTCGATTCATAATTAAATTCTAGAATACCTGTTTATTATGATTGATGATGTTTTGATTTCATTCAGCCCAAATCAATCAACTATTCGGGGTCCTATCACTCTTTTTGTTACGGAGGGTGGAGGAAATTTTCCTGTGCACGATCCTATTGTTTGGTTAATCGACAAGGTAGATAAATTCGATGTTAATTAATGTGATTTTTTTTTGTTTAGCTGCTGCATAATTAATAGTTAATTATGCTAATCACATGATACATGACATATGCAGCGATCTTCTGCTCCTGTTGCTTATTGCCTTGCAGTGTTTAGTACATCCGAAGCATTTAGTATTATAGGAGGTAATTATAATTAGTTTCTAATTTTTTTTTTCTTTACAGAATAAAAATCGATTTAATTTCGTGTCTTATATTTATCAATATACGTAGAGAATTTCTTCACTGGCCTTCGCATGGTCTTCGATCGTGAAAGGATGATTTTAGGCTGGGAGAATTCTGATTGTAAGTATATTTCTATACTTGTAGTTGAGTTTAAATATATAATTAAGAATTATGGTTTATTATTTCTTAATATTAGGTTATAAGAGCATTGCATCATCGACTATTTCACCTTCTTCTTCTCCACCATCACCGTCGGCAAGGCCATCTTCACCGCCATCGTCCCCACTGACGCTGACATCCTCACCGGGTAATTCACCATCAAGTCCAATAGAACCGAGACTCATCCAAGGCGGAGGTGGTTCGTGCTTGAGAGCCGGGAGGAGCATGCTTCTCATGGTGCCTATTTTCTTTGTGGCAATGGCACTCATCTAATATGCTCAATGCTTTGATTGCTTATCCATTTGGTGATTCAAGATAGTTTGGGAGTGAAATTTTTTTTTTTTTTTTTTTTTTTTTTTTTTTTTTTTTTTTGTAAATTATATAGTTATAATTTGTGCTTAGCTTGTTTGTTTGTTTTTTTAAATTCAACAATGTTGTTTTTGTAATGCAGATGCTACACTAAATAAATTAAAATCTACATTTAATAAGATAACCGAGTTAAATCTAAAATTAATCACGTTGTTGGAATAATTATTTAAATTTGACTTAATTTCTTTTTTACGAGCTTGAGTTTGGTTAAACTTAGTGATCCTATCCGAAAGCAGAGAAAAGAACTAGTTGGGAACGTGTCTCTGATATTGACTCAATAAAGACTCCACGCGGTCATACATGTCACATAAAGAGTTAGTGATTGGTGCAGGGAATGTGTCTCCGACGTTGTCCTTCCGATGCTCAAGTCAATGCTCTATGGGAGGCAATAAATGTGGAACCGCCACATCAGCGGCCCCCCTAGAGCCGGTCCCACGGATATGGAGGGAGGTAAATGCAGGTACACAGGTGGAAAGTGCATAGCGGAGACGTTAACCCCAGGCAGTGACACCCCGGGGATCGACCCCAGGGAGGCATATAAGTATGGAGTGGAATTGTGATACATAATGTGAGTGTACTTGTGCCGGTAAATAGAGACCCTCTTTTATAGTGCTATTATTTATCTGTACATAAATCTCAAAGCGTTTCCATAAAAAGACATACCATAAGATGTTCTGACAGTGTTGTCGGAAACTCGTCTCTCAATCAGCCTATTTGCCTAGCTACAGAGTTCGATCAGACAGGGCATCTAGTCTGTTCGATCGAACCACAGTTCCAATCGATTGGACAACCCGACCAAGCTAGTTAATTGTGCTATCTTAAAGAAATCCTAGAACTATTCATCCATACTTAGAGGCTTGGCGTTCGATCGACTCTATGGTCTGATTGGCTAACCTCTTGGCCCAATGGTCCGATTAGTCCATTGGGACGGTCGGATAACCTCTTGGTTGCGAAGATTAAATGTGCTGGTTTCAAGGGTTGATGCTTTCCTAACTTTGACAGCTACGTCAATCGACTTCTCGGACTTTGATCCGACTTGGAGCTCACATTAATCGCCGCATCACTTAGCTAGTTTGATTCTTTTAGATATTAGGAACTTTTTAATTGTTTAAAAATTTTAAAATCTTATTTGATTGGTTATTAGTGTTAGATTATATATATTTATTTGTTTATAGTGTGTAGGATAATTTGGTCATTTTTCCTTTTATATTTAGAGTTTAGGGTTTTTTAACTGCACTATATAAACCTTTATACTTTGTATTTTTAAGTATTAATTTTGGATTCAATAATATGCCTAATTTTTTTTTCTTTTCTTAATTTCTACATGATATCATAGCGGTTTTCCTTCTTTAACCTAATTTTTTTTTGGCGCCCCCAATACTACTCCTTGTTGCCGCTGTTGTCTCTTACTGCTGCTATCAATTTCGGCACCGACATTTTTTTCTGTTGATTTTGGCGTCGACACCCTATGTTGTCGATTTCAGTGCCGACGTCTTGTCCTGCGAATTTCGATGTTGACGCTTGATCCTGTCCGAACCAGGAGTCAACGGACGCTGGGGATGTGGCGCTCCCTGCTGGATCCTCGAGTGCTCCGGCGAACCTGCAACAAAACCGAGCCGGAGGGGTGTCCCGGCGACGACCCTCCGACGCTCAAGTCAAGCGAAGGAATAAGAAAGTGGCTTAGAAAATGTAGACTTGTGTACCTCCGGTTGAAGAAGTGGAGGCCTTATATAGACCTCTCCAAGGAGCCTGGGCACACCAATAGAAGCGATTACCTGCTTTCGACCATGTCTAGGTGTGGGCCTGTCAAAAGGGCATCTATAAGACCATCATGTTGATCCAATCACTTGCTTTCGACCATGCCTAGGTGTGGGCCTGTCAGAAGGGCATCCATAAGACCATACTGCTACTGTATCAACCTTTCCGTGACATGATGGTGGGGCCTTTAATGGTGTCATCTTGCGTACAGTCTAATCATCATGCCTTTGCTGACATACCATATCCCGAGCCGAGCGAATAGGCCGCTCGGCTAACCACTGTTCCCTCGCCACGATTCCGGCCGAGCGGACACCTCCGCTCGGCCGAGCGGACACCTCCGCTCGGCCACTCGGCTCCGGTTTTGCTTTGGCGTCGGAAACCCAAACCTTTGGCTGGGTAATCTCTGGTTCCGCTCGGACGGGACCGAACGGGACCCCATCTGTGGGTCCCCCATTCTTACCGCCGGATCAACGCTCTTTTATGTTAATTTCAACGCCGACACTCTTTTCTATCAATTTCGGTGCCAACTCTCTTTTCTGCCAATTTTTGGGGCACATCCTATGTTGCCGATTTCAACGCTGACATTTTTTTCTATCGATTTCGGTGTCAATGCCCTGTGTTATTGATTTTGACACTAACATCATTTTCTATTGATTTCAACACTGACGCCCTATACCGTCAATTTCTACGTTTGACATCCTTTTCTACCTCAGATTCTTTATGTGACCACGGGTCATCCTAACATTAGTGTTTACGGATCGTACAGATGCATATCCTTAATGTTTAGTTATTCTGAGCATTATTAGTTCTGTCATCATGCCTGGTTGTGCATATGCTTCATGAAAATATGATTCGTATATATTGGAGCAGTTTCAACAGTTCCTTGTTTCACAACCCTCTACCATGTCAGCTTCCTCTCATATAGGTTTGTCATCGTCTGATATTTCGGGTATATCTTCACCTTTGTGGATTTTGGACTCTGATATCTCTCATCATATGTCATCTAATTTATCATCTTTCATTTATTTTTTCTTCCCGTTCATCTATATCTATTGTGACTGTTGATGGTACTCATATGTCATTAGTAGGTGTCAGTTCAATTGTTACATCTTGTTTATCTTTTACTGATGTTTATTATATTCTGAGTCTTACTTTAAATCTTGTTTCTGTTAGTCAATTATGTGAGTTTGGATACCTAATTTCTTTTTCTTCATCCAATTGTTATGTTCAGGACCTACAATCTTAGAGGTTGATTGGGACAAGCCGTAGGCAAGGAGGACTCTATGTTTTATATCAACTCAAAGTACAAAAAGTTATAGTTTTGAGTATGGATTTATCATCTTTTTATCTGAGTCGTTCATCTTCTGATTTTTAATTGTAGTACTCTCGTTTAGGTCATGTTTCATCGTCTTGTTTGTAGTTTTTAGCTTCTACAGGAGTATTAGGACATTTAAAAAGTTCTAATAATTTTTATTATAGTGGTCGTAAACTAACCAAATTTTCTACCTTACCATTTTGTAAAAGTCTTTTTTTTTCTACTCCATTTGATCTTATCTATTCTGATGTGTGGAGACCCTCTCCTATTCCTACAAAAGGGGGAGTCAAGGTATTATGTTTCATTTATTAATAATTGCACTCATTACTCTTGGGTCTATCTTATAAAACACAGGTATGATTATCTTACCATTTTCAACAACTTCAGAGCTCTTGTGAAAACTCAACATTCTAGTGTCATAAAATGTTTTCGTTGTGATTTGGTGGGTGAATATACTTCGAATCATTTTTCACATTTACTTGCTTCTGATGGTACTATTTATCAAACCTCTTGTACAAATACTCCTGAACAGAATGGTGTGATTGAATGAAAATATAGGTATCTTATTGAAACAACCCATTCAGTTTTATTATCTGCCAGTGGTCCTAGTACCTTTTGAAGGGAAGCAATCCTTTTACTATTGCTCACATGATTAATAGAATTCCAATCTCACACATGTTTGTTACATTTTGAAAAATTATATGGGCATGTTCATCTCTATTCCTCTTTGCGTATTTTTAGTTGTACTTATTTTTTTCTTCATCCACATGTCGAGCGTAATAAATTAGCTTCTCGGTCTGCTCTTTGTGTCTTTTGGAGTTATGGTGTTACTCAAAAATGATATCACACACTTTTTTAATCCCATTAGTAAAAAAATGTATCTCTTGTTATGTTGTGTTTCTTAAGCATATTCCATTCTTTTCTATTCCAGCTAGTTCGCATAATATGACAAAGTCAGAATTATTTTGCATTGATCCTTTCAATACTGACACTAAGGAAGTTTCACCCATAACTCCTACTGGTAGCTCAACTGAAACTGATAATTTAATCCTTAAGATATCCGTTTCACATACTCCTCCTTCTGCCACTACCCAATCATCTCTTGAGATTGCAGATGATTCTTCTCTCCACCGTCGTCAACCCACTCATGTTCGTAAGTCTACTAAACTGTCAGATTTTGCTTACTCTTGTTATTCTCATTCTTTTGTTTCATTTGTTGTATCTATTCATTGCTTTTTTGAGCCTATATCCTATAGAGAACCTATTTATAATCCACTTTACCAGAGTGTTATGGCTGAGGAACTAACTACTTTGCATCAGACTCATACATGAAATTTGGTTTCGTTACCACTAGGAAAATACACTATTGGTTCTCGTTGGGTAAATAAGATCAAAACTAAATCTGATGGATCTATCGAACGATACAAAGCTCGTCTTGTTGCTAAAGGTTATTCTCAGGAGTATGACATAGATTATGAGGAAACATATGCTCCTGTTATAAAAATGACGACTGTTCGTACTCTAATTGTTGTTGCTTCTATTTGTCAATGGAAAATATCTCATATGGATGTCAAGAATGCATTTTTAAATAGTGATCTTCATGAAGAAGTTTATATGACACCTCCTCCTGATATTTCACACCAACCTGGTGTAGTTACAAGTACAGATCGTATTCTTTTATCATTATATGTTGATGACATAATTATTATTAGTGATGATTCTGAAAGAATTGTTTCCCTGAAGTCTGAGTTGACTTATTATTTTGCTATGAAAGACTTGGATATATTACGCTACTTTCTAGCCAATGAGGTTTCTTATTACCTGAAAGGTTATCTTTTATTCCAATCAAAGTATATATCTGATCTATTTGAGCATGCTCGTCTTACTGATAATAGAGTTGTTGATATTCCTATTGAGACTAATGCTCGATATTATCCATCTGATGACTCACCTTTGTCGGATCCTAGTTTGTACAAAAATATTGTTGGAAGCTTGGTTTATCTCACCATGACTTGTCTAAATATTGCGTATGTTGTTCATGTGGTTAGTCAATTTGTCGCTACACCAACTACAGTTCATTGGGCTATTGTTCTTCGTATTCTTAGGTATCTTTGGGGCACTCAATTTCAAAGTCTTTTATTTCCTTCTACTTGATCTCTTGAGCTGCGTGCATATTCTGATGCAGATTAGGCTGGTTATCCTATGCCCCGCAAATCTACCACTGACTTCTGCATTTTTATTGGTAATTTCCTCATTTCTTGGAAGAGTAAGAAGCAAAATATTATTTCTAAATTTTCCACAGAAACTGAGTATCGTGTCATGACCTTAACTACTTGTGAGATAGTTTGATTACGTTGGTTGCTTGCGGATATGAGTATCTCTCTTCATCAACCTACTCCATTATATTGTGATAATCATAGTGCTATTCAAATTACACGTAATTCAGTTTTTCATGAGCGGACGAAACATATTAAAATTGATTATCACATTATTCGTCACCATCTTCAGATTGATACTATTATATTGTCTTTTGTTTCTTCAAAGCTATATATTATTGATATATTTATCAAGTTACATTCTGATTCATGTTTTCGTTTCTTATCTGATAAAATCTCAATACTTCTAGTTGTAGCATCATAAGTTTGAGGGAATGTTAAATTATATATATATATATATATATATATATATATATATATATATAGCTTTTAGGACAATTTAATCTTTTTCCTTTTATATTTAGAGTTTAGGATTTCTTAGTTGAATTATATAAGACCTTATACTCTTTATTGTAAGTATCAATTTTAAATTTAATAATATGATTAATATTTTCTTTTTCTTAATTCCTATCACATTGATTGTGGCCAATGGCGGCAGACACGATCAACTTCGAGTTGCACCACAAGTTCTCCGCTCGCGTAAAGGAGTGGGCGGCGAGCCACAGCGGTGGCAGGGACCTACCCTCCAAGGGTACAGTCGAGTTCTATGCTGCGGTCACCCACCATGACCGCCGCCTCCACGGTCTCTTACTTGCGTCCTCCAACAACTCCTCCACCGTGGTGCTCGCCTTCTCCCCATGTGGCAACGTAACAACCAAAATTGACAGTCTGGGATTGTAATAACTTCTTACTCCTCTTCTTCTCCTTCTTCTTTTTTGAAATACAAGATTTTGATATGTGTAAAAACCGCAGTTTGTACTACCAATCTACAACTCTTATTTTCAACATTTATAGCCCCAGCAATTCGTCGACTAGCCAGTCGATGCCCTGCAGCAGCAACATTTGCCCAGCCAACTGCCCGGCTAACTCCAGTTGCCCATACAAAATGTTGTACGCGGACGGCAGCACCACTTCCGGAGTGCTGGTCGCCGACACCTTGTACTTGATGGCAGAGGGCGGCGCAGCCCCTCACTCCGAGAACCGTCCGTCGTATTTGGGTGCGGAATGAACCAGGCCGGTGGCTTCCTCACGGCCAGATTTGGCCTCTTTGGGCTCTCAATCAACTCACTCGCTGTGCCCAATATATTGGTTAGCAACGGACTCATATCAAACTCATTCTCCATGTGCTTCTCGGAGGATCATCTAGGCCGACTCAGATTTGGCGACAAAGGCAGCCCACAGCAACAAGAAACTCCACTCATAGGGAGGTACTACGTCCGCGGTACGCACCCAAATCTCAATCGGAACTCGACTCGACTCGACTTCAATTCAATCACATTTCGAATTTCCACATAGGAATTACTATGCCAACAACGTAATAACGACAACGATGGTGGGGAACACTACGACTGCAAGACCGTTCATAGCCATAGTTGACTCGGGCAGCTCCTTCACCTACTTGGTCGAACCAATATACACAAGTTTTACCAAAAGCGTAAGACCCATCTTTACCTTTTAATTAATTCTCGCATCCGATTTAATCGACCTAAATCTTGTTCGTTGGGTTTAATTCAAGTTCGATTCACAAGTACGGGAAAGAAGGATCCCACCCAGCCAGGTCCTGCCCTTTGATTACTGCTATTATGATATTTTATTATGATTGATGATGTTTTGATTTTATTCAGCTCAAATAATCAATGAAGGTGGAGGAAATAATCAATGTCTTGAATATCTTTTTCTAGATGTTTACTCAATTTTTTTAATATGATATTAATTTTAATATATTTTTATTAAATGATAATAATTTGATAGAAAGAATAAAAATTATTAATATTAAAGATATCTTATCTTTTAATGGATATAAATATGAGAATGAATATCTAATTTCCAATAGATATGGGATGAAAGATACCAACTCCGCCCATGATGACCAGTCATGGCCGGTCCCAAGCCCGGATAAAGGAGGAGGGTTGCGTTAGGTTGCCAGCCAGCGTCAAACTATGGCAAAATTTCATGAATGAATCCATTAAACTATTGTGCTAATGCTAGGTTGTTCCCCGGAAGGAACGCGTTGCAGGGTCCGACTGTAACGTCTCGGCAAGGACCGCTACATCTCCAGAACTCGGGTGTAGTGATAAATATGCAAGAGTTCGCGTTACAGGGTCCGACTGTAACGTCTCAGCAAGGACCGCTACATCTTCATGAGAACTTGGGTGTAGTGTTAAATAGGCAAGAGTTCTCACACCATAGGTTAGAAAAGAACAAATATGATAGGAAAACTAATAATCTAAGATTTGGAACATGGAATATAGGAACTCTCACTGGTAAATCAATGGAGGTAGTAGATATGATGATTAGGAGAAAAATTAATATTTTGTGTGTACAAGAGACAAAATGGACAGGTGAGAAGGCAAAGATGATAGAGAACTCGGGTTTTAAGTTATGGTACACTGGAAAGAGTAAAACAAGAAATGGAGTGGGTATTATTGTAGATAGTTTGTTAAAGGATGAAGTTGTAGGAGTAGTTAGAAAGGGATAGAATTATAACTCTTAAGATAATAGTGGCGAAAGAAACTATGAACATAATTAGCGTATATGCACCACAAGTAGGATTAGATGAAGCTACCAAATTAAGGTTTTGGGAGGACTTAGATGAAATATTACAAAATATTCCACCAAATGAAAGGATTTTAATAGGAGGTGATCTAAATGGCCATGTCGGAGTGAAAAATGAGGAATATGAGAGAGTGGGTTTGGAACGAGGAATGAGGAAGGGAAAACTATATTAGATTTTGCGATAGCATATGACCTTATATTAGCTAATACGTTTTTTAAGAAAAGAGAAGAACACTTAGTCACATTCAAAAGTGAGAATAATAAATCGCAATTGACTTTCTTATGATTAGTAAGAAGGATAGAAAGATTTATAAAGATTGCAAAGCCATCCCCTGGAGAAAGCTTAACTACCCAACATAGGGTAGTAGTGTTGGATATACGCCTCAAACATAGTATCAATAGAAAGAAAATATATACAATTCCTAGAATTAAGTGGTGGAAGTTAAAGGATGGGAAGCAGAATATATTTAAGGAGAAGATAGAAGTACAAGCATTAGGTGAAATATATGACTCTAATACAACATGGGATAAGATGGTATCAAAGTTGAAAATAGTAGCTAAGAGTGTCCTCGATGAGTCGAAGGGCATGCACCGTTAAGTAAAGAATCTTGGTGGTGGAATGAGAAAGTACAAGAGAAAGTGAGGAAAAACAAACATTAGGTGAAATATACAGTGACTAATATGATAGCAAAAAAAAAGAGAAATTAAGAAAGCAGTGAATGAAGCAAAAAATGAAATTTTTGAATGGTTATATCAAAAATATAATATAAAAGAAGAGGAAATAGACATTTATAGAACGACTAAAGTGAGAGAGAGCAAGACAAGAGATTTTGTCTAACAAGATGTACTAAAAATGAATGCAATTAGTGCTAGTAAATGATGGAAAAATAAAAAGAGCGGTGGAAGAGGTGCTTTCATCAACTTTTTAATGAACGTTTGAATGACCAACTTAACTTACGTAATTTAAGGAGGTCAAATGAGTATAGAAATTTAAATTTTTATCGTTGAATTCAAATTTTCAAACAAGCTTGAAATGGGATGCAAATGGAAACATTGGACCGGATGATATTCCGATAGAGGTATGGAAGTGTCTTGGGAAACAAGGTATTGAATGGTTTACAAAATTATTTAACATGATATTGAAAGCAAAAAAATGCCTGATCGATGGAGGATAAGTACTCTAGTTCCCTTATATAAAAATAAATGAGACGTCTAAAATTGTGCAAACTATAGGGGTATTAAACTAATGAGTCATACTATGAAACTTTGGAAAAGAGTAATAGAAAAAGAAAATTAAGGAAGGAGACCATGGTGATTGAAAATCAATTTGGGTTCATTACGGAGGTCGACAATAGAAGCTATACATCTCCTTAGACAATTAATTGAAAAATATCGGGAGCAAAAACAAGATCTACACATGGTATTGATTTAGAAAAAGTTTATGATAGAGTCCCAAGAGAAATTATATGGAGAATTTTAGAAAAGAGAGGTGTTAGCGTAACATATATTGAACTAATTAAGGATATGTATGAGGATGTAACGACCAGAGTAAAGACTTCAGGCGGAGTAACTGAAGCATTTCCAATAAAGATAGGGTTACATCAAGGATCAGCTCTAAGTCCCTATCTTTTTACATTAATTATGGACGAACTCACTGCACACATTCAAGACACAGTACCATGGTGCATGTTGTTTGCAGATGATATTATTTTGGTAGATGAGACACGTGAAGGAGTAAATGCTAAGCTAGAATCTTGGAGGGAAACACTAGAAGGGAAAGGTTTTAAGCTTAGTAGATTAAAGACAGAATATATGGAATTTAAGTTTAGCAATATTAGAAGTAATGAAACAATTGTTAAGATAGGAGAGGACGAGTTGCCTGGAACCGCGCGATATAAATATTTAGGATCATTTTTACAAAATGATAGAGGGATTGAGAGAGATGTCTTACATAGAATACAAGCAGGATGGGTGAAATGGAGGGGAGCGCCGAGTGTTTTATATGACCGTAAAGTACCTCTTAAACTTAAAGATAAGTTCTATAAAACCGTAGTTAGACCTGCTATGTTATATGGAGCTAAATGTTGGGCTATGACTCGAGCACACGAGCAGAAGATGAGAGTTGCAGAGATGAGGATGTTAAGGTGGATGTGTGGGCATACGAGGATGGACAAAATAAGAAATGAGAGCATTAGAGAGAAAGTAGGAGTTGCATCTATTGAGGAAAAACTCAGAGAGACACGTTTAAGATGGTACGGACATGTACTTAGACGACCAATAAATGCTCTAGTTAGGCGATGTGAAACTATGATAAACATGCATATAAAACGAGGAAGAGGAAGACCAAAAAAGACTTGGTTAGCAACAATAAAACAAGATAAAATTTATTTAAATATAGATGATGATATAATAGGAGATAGAGCTCAATGGCGTAAAAGGATTCATACAGCCGACCCCACTTAGTGGGAAAAGGCTTGGTTGTTGTTGTTGTTGTTGTATGGGATGAAAGATACAAAATTCAATCTAAATTCGACTCATTATCATCCATAATCCATCGTTTACCATCGCACCATATTCCCGGGGTATTTTTTTTTATTAGAGTTTCGACTGCAACTTAATTTACAATTTTGTGCCATCCTAAGTTGATTTGCAAATCAGTTTAATGTTAAAAGAATAAATATTTTAACCATTTTAAATTTGTCTACACCACCAGAGAGACACAACAAGAATTTCATTTTATAAAAACTGATACACATGTAGTTGAAAATCTTGAGGCTACAGTAAATAAATTAAAATCAATATTTGCTGAAGATCTGAAAGCTAAAAACTACTGTCACACCTGATTCTTGGATGTGCTTCTCTGTTAAGATTTTGAAATGCTAGCAAAATGCTAGATAAATGAAAATTCAGTACAGACTGAAGCCAAAGAACTGACTTGTTAGGATAGCAAACCCCAAGGATATTGCTAGAAGAGAAGCAGCCCATGTCAGTTTCTCCGTGATCTTCGGCACCCTTTCTTTCAGTGCTTCCGTGCATGAACCGATGAATACTGTATAGCTTCCCATAGCAAACACGGTGCCGACGAGAAACATGCATAGAAAAGCAGCGCCGGCCAAGCGGGACGGAAGTGCTAGTGCGGGCAAGACCATCATGAGCGCATCTGGCTGCAGACCATGGACAATGCCGGTTGCGAAAGTCGCAAATCCAATTTTTTTCTTCCCGGCGGAGCTAGCAACTGATGGCTCAGCTATGAACTCCCCGGTCTCGAGGGCTACATAGGAAGTGGGCACCTCAGAAGCTTCTCGGATTCCCATAGAACCTATCACTAGAAGGGTTAAACCAACGACTCTAGTTCCCCAAGTGCGAATGATCTCGATGTGTAAACGATCCTTGAGCAGAAGAAACAGCAAGCCGAAAATCACTTGACCAGCATCGTGGCCACAACCCCAAAGGGCTCCAACGATAGCACTCTCTATCTTTGATCTGCCAATGGATAAGGGTGCTAACGCAGCCAGATGGTCGGGACCAGATAATGTATGCAGGCAACCGGCAAAAAAGCCAGTCCAAGCACTGCTTAATAACTCAGTTTTGACGATGTGTCCGCCTGACTTGGTGACAGATTGGATTATCGCAAATGCTGGTTGTGTTAGAAGAGGAAGGATTACTGCAAGTAGAATCACAGAAAGGGCGATTACAGCAGAGTGTAGAACCTGGAAAATTGTCAAAAGATAAAATATGTGAGAAAACAATGTTAAGACAAACAATTGTATGCATCTATAACAAGTCCCTATGAAACACTGATTAAAATCAAACATAGTGCAGATCTATTTGCATCATACATGCAGTATCGTGGAGTGAAGACTGAGGTTAAGCCATGCCTAAGCTTACACAAGTTTGACTTCGAGTGATAAGAAAAAAAAGGGTAATCAGGAACTGATCCTTGTAAGCACCCAACCGAGTTTGTTGGATAATACAAGGTTACAGTTACCTACATTAGTATCATTTTAAACCCTTGACAAGATTTCATATCTTGTGATACATAAACGAATTGGAATCGCCAGAGAAAACAAGATCACGTCCCAAACTAACTAGGAAGCCAGTAGTTCTAAAGTCTATCTTGGCAACTTAATTGCATCATCTTGGAGGCTGATTTGCACAACTATTCCATTTGAACAACTGAAGTGTGCTTTCTTGCTTCATGTTTGTATGAGAAGCCAAACCCAGTTTAGGTCAAAAAGGAATATGAAGAGGTAAAAAGGAGAGACGATGAATGTTGAAGCAACAGTAGAAATCATGGCCTAAGCACTTAACAATAGAATATCTTGTATGTTGGGAGTTGCAGTTATTCACAACACTCCAACACCACTCTCACGTCATGTAAATATTTGATGATAAAATAGAAAGCATTTTCAAGTGTACAGCCATAATTGTCTTTACGGTACAGAGAAACTCAAAATCTTAGTCTTCTATCCATTAAACTGTAGGTCTTAAACCAATTCATTTTGGCAAGATTTGAACTAACAAGTTGCAATTTTAGGTAGCGTCCCATGAATCATCTTAATTTGGCAAGCCCTGAGGGTAAAAGAAGCTTCCGTGTGAATTATACAATTGAGATGTCTTAGATTAAGAATACACATACTAAGTTCAAGGTCACCACAAGTTTGACAAGCCTTGTAATTCTGCAATTATAGAAGTCTGAAATCACTTCTCCCAATAATTTTCAAACCCCAAAGTAAGACTCCTAGCAATTCATACCGCGCTTTGTGATTATTCAACTAAATATGAAACACAGACACTAGGAAAAAGAAGTGGAAGAATGACAAACTTAGGTCAAAAAATTTTGATAAAAAAATGAACAGTCAGATGTTTTGCACTACCATTAAATTTGTTGAAAAAAAAAACACTCAGAATAAGGTTTGTCTATATATATATGGCTCTGTGTTTTTTTTTTCATTTATGAACTACCTTATTTACTAAAGCCCAAATTATGAAAACCTAATTTTAAAGAGAATCAATATTTCTGTGATCAAGGTAAAACCACTATTTAAGACCTTTGGATTCAAGAATTCTTCACATGGTACAAAAGCATAACCATGATGAATATAATAGAAACATTAATTTTAAGCAGGAGAGTATAATCATTTAACTTGAGGAAAACATAACATAGTAGTAAAGTGTGATACTCAAACGCAACTAATTGATGTCAATAACAAGATATAATACTAATCTACAACATATACAACCTTCTACAAAATCAAGATTACACCAAGATCTATGTGAAGTGAGAGAACGAGGTTGGTGGTTCAAGAGGGAAACAAGACCATTAATACATCCTCAAGATCAGAAATTCATAAAAGATGCTTCACAGCTTATTTTAAGAAGATATGCCTATCAAAACATACTATAGTGTGCAAATAACTATGTTTTAGTTCACCACTCTGCTTACAAAGTTATTTCTATTCGATTAAATGGCTTCAAAATTAGTGTGGTACTTCACAACATATCAGATTCATCTACTACTCATTACAATGAGGACTTCTGACTTGAAAGTTATGTGCATAGTCATGATGAAGCTGCCTAAAACAAACAAAGAACATCCAAGATAGTCAACTATAGCAAAAGAGATTTAGTATTCCCATTTCGTGCAACTCTACAGTTACCAGTCCAATTAGTTTGCTATTGTAGTTTGGTATAGCAAAATCTTGTGATGGAGAGAAATTAGAAGGAAGTTAAACTCAACACAGCCCACAAATATGTTTGTTGAACTGATAAGCGTCATCAAGTACTTCAACTGGGTTAGAAGAATTCCAGCATTATGTCTGTAAACCAAACAAAAATTACAAGAAATTATAGAGAATTCCTCATAATGTCAGTTTTCCCTGAGTTTACCCATAAGATTGAAGAAGTGATGACCTAGATCAGAATGGTACATGCCATATAACTTGCAGAGCAAGACGGATGCGAAAGTTTTACAAGGTCATTATTGATCTAGGAACGTAGTATCATGGATTCTTGATAGCGAGTCACATTTTGCTATGGATCAACGTTAGTGAGGGAGACAAACCAAGTCATATACATACTGCATCAGCATCTAACATTTATTAGCTTAAAAGTAAGTTTGCCTCATCTTAAATGAAGTCAACCAATTTATTCTTTCAATCCAGTTATCTTCATACATCTCATATATTATAACTATGGCACGCTAGTGGCAAACATAACCTCTTGCGCCCCGCTAATGTAGATTCGTCCAAAAAAACAAAGGAAAATGACAACTATGTCAATTCAAGCATTTAGTAAACTAAGGTTTATTTTGCAACCCTAACAGATGTTGCAAATATGTCACAGCATCCATTCTTTTACGAGCATGTCTATTATAATATGCTTGTGTAAAATGTTTCTAGATTTTTAAACCTCTTAGTAGTTACCAATGCCAGGCGATATTCTCCAATAGGCGCTCTCTTCTAACCACTGTATCCATCCTAACTTTTCCTTAGAAATTTTTTCCACATACCTAACTTATGATTCATATGATCATATCTAACATATAACAAACATAATTTCAGCACAAATTTTACTTTCCAGTTAAAATCAATCTTCGGCAGAGTTAACTTGTTCCAAGCAAGTCCAACTCCATTCCAAGTTCTATTAAAGAAAAATGAAGAAGAAAAATCTCACCTTTGGGACAGAAATCCCACCCAATTTTGCTCCTCCTCCGCGAACTTCCCCCTTCGGCCGACAAGTAGGAACTCCCGAGGCGTCGGGGAGGCCAGGAGGCGGCCCTTCTGGTCTTGCGGCAAAGGAGGCTTGGATTCTGAGAGGCCAACGTGGGGTCAACCAAGACCCGAATTTTAGGTCGGAGGGGGGTCGAAGAGGAAAGACAGGTCGAGCCCTGGAGAGATGGCGCAGGGAAGGAGGCGCCCGTGAGGAGGGGGAGGAGGAGACGAGACTATCCATGGACGAGGAAGAAAGGGTTGCGGCGGAAGCCCGAACAAGATAGAGTAGCCGAAATCGCCCAACTGCTATACAACACCATTTCACTCTTTTAATTTAATTTAATTTAATTTAATTATTTATTTATTTACTTCGTCAAACATCATAACCAAAGCTTTGTCAAACGGCTGCCTCTCTTGAATAGCCACGCGGCGCGACTCGCATGGAGCGTGACTTGCTATTGCCGGTGTGGAGTTGCCCACAACTGGCCACGCGGTAGACTTGTGTAACAGCTTACGTGGCAGCACATGTGGCAAGCTTGGTTTCTGGCTGCCGCATGGGAGCACGAGCAAGGTCAACTTTGGCTCTTGGCTTTGACTAACTATATGAGGTCAACTTGGATTTTGACCAGTCGTTAGGCCGGCGAGTCACAGCCCACTTACTAGTTTTTAATTTATTATTAGTAAATCTTCTTAAATAAGAAATTAGAGGCTGACTTTTCTAAAGAAGTTTGTTAAGTAACTTGAGAGCCATCAAAGGGGTGTCTAAACTACCTAAAGCTAATATATTTATCACAGAGAAGTCTAAATTATTTGACATGTGAAAATAAAAGAATAATTATAATTTTTTTATTATTTTTTATCAAATTTAGAATATTTTAGATTTTTTACTTAGTTTTTTTTATCAATAAGGATATAAGCCCTCAAAATTTGTAATTCTATTTTTAGGGGCATAAGTCCTCATAATTTTGTCCTTTTATTTTTGAGGCATAAATTCTCATGATTTTATTTTTAGGCTCTACCCACAAGATCTCATACCAATAAAAATATATTTCTTTTATAAGTTTATGATCCTTTTCATATATTTTTAATGTGAGATTTTGCTTGCAACCATTACAATCCAAAAGTTGTCTACCTCCAAGTATTTTACGGAATCAACAGGATTTAAAAGACCACTTTTGGCATTCATGGGCGAATCAATAGAACCGACAGTTATCCACTACGTCACAAAGTACACTTAATTACTAGGAGGATTGTAGCAATGAAAGAGTTGCCTAGACTACTTAAAGGGTTAAGTCTTAGTCCCACGGATATAATCGAGTTGATATTTGAATGGTAGATTACCACATGAACAAAGATTGAATCCCCAGAAAACAATCTCTTAGAAAATAAAAATCTCGTCCACCTAGAAAGGTTACTCAGTCATTATAATTTACTCTCTTCATCTCACTATAGGATCGATGATGAAAGACGCTTAGGACATCTCCATCAGATGTTTTTCCTAATTTTTTTTTCTCCTTCTCTTTCATACATGTCATCAAAATTAAAACAGCTAAGTTCGATTTTTCAAACTCAACTTCTGGTATGTTTCTTCATTTTTGATGGACCACGCGGAAAAAAGCTAAAAATCATTTCTACTGTTGGAGATGGTCTTAGGATGAGTAAGTTACTTTTTACCACGTATGTCTTCTTAAAAGCGTGTCTAAAATGTGGTAAAAAGTAATTCACTCATCTCAGGGTGTCTGTCAACTCGTCCATAGGTCAACACAGAGGAGATAAATCATGAGTGACTACTAGTCATTAATACAATGGTTAAGGTATGAGGGAAGACATGCTCTGACGTGCCGAATTTCGACCCAATGACTTAATATGGTAATCTCTCATGTCTTAATCATCGTATCGTTCTAAGAAGATGTCTAAACTACTCTAAAATGTGACTACTTGAAGAGGTCTCTTGACTACCCGAAGTTATTCCTTGTCTGCCCTAAGAGGTATGTCGATTGCTTACAATGGATACATCGACAAATTGAAGAGTTGTGATACATGTTGTCGACATCAACCTACTATGCAAATTAAAGATTCAGAAGATTTGACGACCTAACTATCCAAATGAGAAATTTACACTAACAACGAGATGTACTCGACACAAATAGTTTTATTATTGGATGGGATTGATTGATTGAATTATTAACTCAAAAAGCTAGTTAGGCTTAGTTACCTTAACTTAATACAAAATTTTGATTTATCGAATTATAGAAACTATAACTTAGAGGGTGTTGCTAAGCTCACGTTCTAAGTCAAAGTTGAAGACACTAGTTGACAATAGAGATCATCACTTAGAGGGTATTTAAAACTAAAGCACAGTGACTACTATTCGAATAGTGGAATTGTATATACAACATTACAGGGAAAGAAAAAGAAAAACAACTGTACATATTTAGCAAATCAAAAGTAGGAACAAAGATTAAGCTTGTTCCCTCATTTTTAGACGGATCTAGCACGAAGGGAGCTTCACACTAAAGCACATAAAGCTCTTCTTTATAGCCTGCCAATCAAGGACAGCTATAATCTTGATTCGTTCGAAAGGGAAAGACCGAATGTGAAGCTCCTCTTCATCCCAGTTTATTTTTCACTTGTTTCTCATAAGAATCCAGCAGCAACTTCCTCAACCAGGGAATTGAAAAGCACTGATTCAATCTCTACTCCTGCTTCGAATGCTTCGATTTCATACTGAGCCCAAGCTCCCAAGTGACTGCTCATGTCTCCATTCACTAGTTCATCTACCAACCAGTCGCCAACACTGCTACTCCAACCTGAGATCTCCTTGTAGAGTTCATCTCCCAAATTTTTCGCAGCGACAGCTAGTACTCCTTTCGACCATGACCAGAATCCTGCCCGGAAATACTGACTGCATTTCCTGTCTAAGCATTCATTCACAGAGTCAAACAATATCTTCCTCCTCATTCGGAGCCTTTTCTCCTCCGCTTCATTCGGAGTTGAGGTTCTAGTCTCTTCCAACTTGTCAAAAAGAATTGGATCAAGTATCTCAAAAGAATGGTCCACAGGACAAGGAATCAGATCCTCGAACATAAAGCCTGTGTTAATAATGATCTCATTCACATATTCAAGTTCCTTGCTGGATGAACTAGCATGACTACCTTCGCTGATTTCAGGTACAAACTTTCCACCACTATTTTCAGTAAATTGGGAAACTGAATCAGATAAATCAGGGCATAAAGTGGAACTTATCTTGTTTCCTGCAAAAAGAAACATTAAATTGTTTACTTGTTGAACAAAGAATCGAGTGAATGAATGTGCTAAACACTCTGATCGAACCATGGAAACTGCTGCTGCTTCGAATTGAGTGGCAGGATGAAATGCTCAGATCTTGGTGGCCATTCTCATCCACCTTTCTGTGAGATCCTCCCCTACTCACTTCCTGCAGTGAATCAAAAGTCGAATGTTTAACAACAAATAATACATAACTTTATCCAACGATATTTGAAGTGCTAAAACATAAGAAAAACTAGCATTGTAGTTCATAACTCACAGTTCTAATCTAGGGATATTTTTTTTGTTAATGTGCTAACTATCTTGATGTGCAATGGTAGAATATAACCGAAAAAAGGTTTATGTAGGTGTGTAGATGCCTGGGGTAACACAGGTCTACATCTAAATATGGAAGGATACAATGGAAATGCATAGAATATATAAAAAAGACAGTCCACTTTTCTTATCAAAGAAAGATTTTCCAATTCAATAATAGAGCTCTTAGTATTAATAATGATATCACAAAGAAGCTGAAGAAGCTTCAACTTAGTACAAATCATAGGTAACTTTACAATTTGATTTTTTCATAACAATTAGAAGATGAAAAGGTGAAGCTACAATTAGCGGAATAGATACTTGCTCACCAGAAACACGATAGGGTTACATTCTATGATTGTGCTAGACTTATTTTATCTATTTGTTATAGCACTTCACTGAGCATACATCTAGCTATAGTTAATATTTGTTAACCAGGTATGGAAATAGTTAATGGTTGAAGTGAATCGCCGAATTGCTGCTGTACTTTATCAAAAATTATGTCTTCCTCCATTGAGTCCACAAGTATATTACAACTTATCAAAAATTGATCTTTTCCCCCATTCAATTTCCAAGTCAAATTGCCATGAACAGGAAATCAGAATATAAAGTCATTACCAACAAGCTCCAAAGTACTGCAATCTAGACTGTTCAGCAAAGTTACCATCAAAATCTCAATTTACTATAAAACAATGAAGCAACTACTTCATCACGATTTCCAATTTCTATATCAGCCGCTTTTATGTAGATTTCACATTCTTTAGATCTGATCTGTTTGACAGGTTAGTTAACCATTATGAACGCTCTTACTGTCTTGCGCCAACAATGTAAGTAGTTGTCATTTTGGTGATCTTTGACCTCCTTATATTTTAAAGAGAATTAAGCAATAAGAGAGAAAGAAAAGGGCACTGGACTAACAAACGAGGTTAGAGGCCCATGTTTTAAAAGTAGTCCTTGTTTCAGCATACGCATGCATAAAGGTTCTCCATATCTCATTTATACAGTCAGATTCAATGCAATTTGTGCAAGCTCTATAATGCATTTGTGGTCACATATCCTTTGTTCTTCAATCGGTCCAGCAGACTAAACTAACTATTAGGTTAAAGAAAACTAAATATTGCAAATAGGAAACACATGTAAAAGATTGTTCACCAAATTTTTATTTAATTCAATAAGCTTTTTTGAAGAACAACAAATTAAGAAAGGAAGAGATCCCTGGACCAAAAAAGAATGAAATGGAAGAACTAAATGACTAAACAAAGAAATAAGCTTGGAATGGACTTGACGTGAAACTTAATTTCAGAAATCTGACGAGTTGATGGATAGCAGCTGCGGACCACTAAAAAGCCACTTTTTCATTTGTAGAGTGTAGAGTATGATTTTACCACAAGGATTGTAAATGATGACTATGATTGGATGGAAAATACAGTTAATACCCTACCTAAAGAAGATTATCAAATTTTACATTGACTTTGAAGCTTCTGAAAAGATACAACAACTTTTGGTTATGACTACACATTTTAAAATTTGGGCCTTAGTTTGCACTTGTTAAACCTTTATTTTTTGGTCAGAAAATACACTTACTTTATGAATTTCTTGTATTTGCAAAGTTTGATAACAATTTAAACTAAAGGCTTTATGAATAATCAAATAAATAATTATTTTAATAAGAAGTGTGTATGCTGATGCATATAGCAAAATCCATTCAAAAATCTTAGGCATATAGCGTGAATGTTCATGGTCCCTAAATCTCCCAAGAAGAGACTTCATCATGTATTCATGCGACCAGACAATATATTGCTTGCCAATGTTGTTAAAAGCCTTAGCCAGAGACACCTTTTACATACGCCACAAAAAACATAGTAGACATACTCCGACACTAAACTAGTGCACCTCGGACCACCACCCTCCCACCCTAATAACAGACATGGTTTCATATGCCCAGAAGCATGGGAATAGTGCTAATCTGGTTGATGATTATAACGAAGTGAACGGGAAAGAAACATAGTTAGAATTCACTAGTTGACCCTCCTTCAGATTAAAAAAAAAAACCTCAAATACTTTGAAACCCGATTTAAGTATCATAATTCTTTTTGAAACCAATTATTCTATAGATTGAAAAGACAATTTTCATAGTGAGCCAATTTCACTGTAGCCAATATGTATTAACAAAATACAGCTACTGGTTAATTTTATGATAAATTTATCTTTCAAATTTTTGAAAGCAGCAGGCTACCTTTGTTGCATAAGAAAGAGAACATGCAAGGACTTAATTTCATCATGCCAAACCCTTACTGGCAGGCATTCTTTTTACTGAAGAAAAGAGAATTTTCCAGATTGACAACATCCATCGCGTGATCATGTCAAGTGAGTTATTTTTTAAAAGTCATATATTAGCAAGTTTGCTAAGAAAACAAATAAAATAATATCAAGTAGCAATCTACCTGTAGTCTGAAGCTTATGTTGCATTCTGCCAAATCACTAGCTAATGAGACTGATTTATTGGACGAAAATATGGTTTTCCTCTTGTGCTCAGCACTACTTCCATTAAAAGCAGAACCTGAATCATCCATAATTGATCTGCAGGCTGAAACACTGCCTCTTTTAAGTAAATTAAAATAAGGTGATTGAGCTCCAGTATTTAATTCTTTCAGCTTTCTTTCTAAAAGAATGCCTAAACAATCATCTTCTGTAACATTCTGTTTCATGTGGGATAAGATTCGGTTATCTGAGCATATGACATCTTGGTTTTTCTCATCACAATACTCATTCTTTTTAACCTGATTTTCCACCTTGTTGCAGGAAGAAAGTGAAGTTCTCTTGGGCTTTCTTATGTGTGAGGTGAATGTAAAAGATACAACATCTGTATTCTTTTGCACATTGACATACCTGCATTTCAAATGTTCGTCCAATACAAAATTATGCTGAACCAGGGCCCCAGATTTACCTGGGGGAACCAGAGACTTCTCATTAGAAGAACTTGTTTGAGAAGATGACTTTGGATATACCAAAATATTCTCCTGCAAGAAGTTCTGGCAACCCAATGGCATTCCCTCTTTGTTGGAGTAAGTAGTTCCTATTCCTTTCTTGTAACCCACTTTATCATTACCTGGAAACTCATTTCCAATCTTTCTTTTCTCAGATGACATATGTCTAGTAACATTTTTGGTCCCCTGTTGCTCTGTAACTGATGACTGCAAAGTTAACTTGCTTTTACCGAGCAGATATTTGTGCTTCTGATCACGTCTCTTCAGAACATGGCAACCATTTACAGATGAAACACTTTTATTCCAGTTACTATTTTGGTTATCCGATAGGCTGTTAACTGGTTTGTTTGAGCTGCATTTCTCATTCTTGTTTCCCAATATTGTGCTTCTCTTCAAGCTTGCACCCTCCTTCAGGGAGTTTACCTTTACTTTAACTGGAAAGGAACCTGAATTGCCTTTTGCACCTAAAGCTTGGGACTTATCTGTACTTGTATTCAATAGGCCGCCTGTATTATCTTTCGAGCTCTTTGAACTTTTTCTCAATATCTGTCCTCCGAGAGATGCAGAATCACCTGTCTTCGTAGTACTTGCAGATGATTCTATTTGTGTTGATATATTTCTACTTATTCCTATCATCCCATTGGATTCACTATCCTTCAGAGATTTCAGAGGCGACCTGAAAGAATGAACTCCACCCATGGTAGTTCTGTGAAATTCTGGTTCAAGAATCTTTGCTGCAGCTTCAATTATATAAGATGCACTACTAGGGGAGATGAAACCGGGATTTGCAACAGGAGACAGTAATTTATGGTGGGCAATTGAGACAGTTTTAGCTCCTCTTGGAGGGAGCATTTCTATTTGAAATTTCTCAATCGGGCTGCTCGGCATCCTTTGAAACTTTGTTTCTGTATTTCCAGAATAGAAATTATTTATTGTAATCACATGATATATATCATCATTGGGGTAACAACCAGCATCTCTTTTCTGACCATCATTGGAATAATATCCAGCATCTTTTTTCTGATTATTGTCACCCCAAAGAGAATGTGAGTCATGTAAGGGTGTAAAATCAGGTTTAGAATTGCCAGAGGCTGGTATAGAGTCCAAACCCATAAGCCTGGCTACGACCCCTGGGGTTCTAAATCTACTTTCCTCTTGATCACTTGCGGAATTACCATAATATTTACTGCCAAGCTCGGTGCTTGCTTGTCCACCCAACTGATTTTGATCAATCTGTAAAAGGGAAAACATATCAAAGACAAAACTACAAGCCAATTGGCAAAAGGAAAGACGAAAGAGGTTTAAAAGGCACCTTGTGTAGTTGTGTGTTTGTCTTATTATCTTCACACATATTGCCTTTGGTTGTTTTTTCTGTAAGGAGATATTGTAAATCTTCAGCGTCTGAAGAAACAAATGGGCTGATACCAACAAGGATGGAAAAAAAAAGCAACATACCAGAATAAGCGCCTCCATAGTGGAACAATTTTTTTCGCGATTTCCTGTTCCGATCAAACAAATGAAAGAAACCTCCACCCTCCGAGACCATCTCGCGTAACCCCCCAACGTCAAGTGCTTCTAAAGCTCGAAAGCTAAACTGCAACCTTGTAAACCTAAAAGAAAAAGAAAAAAAAAACTACAACTTTTGACAAAATGCACAGCAGCAAAGGAGCACGAACCAGATCTTAAAACGATAAAGGAATGAGCTTTACACTGGCCACCGTACCTCAATCATTCGGAGAGAAAACAAACCCGGAAGAGCAAGCGAAGCTGTGAGATTGACTCGAGGCCTGGGATCCCAGGCAAGTTTGTTCGAGTTTTAGGCGAGATTAGGGTTGTAAGGTGGGAAAGGGAGAAGGGGCGGGAGAGGCATTGGGATCAGGGTCCTGAGATAGGCGCAGGAGGAAGAGGAGGGAGGGAAGAAGAGTAGGAGCGAGTGGGACGAAGCCATTAATGCAGAAGGAAAAGGAAGGAGAAGTGTAATGTCGTGGGTTGCAGTTGAAGCCTGTGCAGTGGAAATATTGAATTCGAAGATGGTGATGGATGCTTCATGGAAATAATAAAATAAATAAATAGAAATAATAATCGAATTTTAATTAAAATATTTATTGTTAAATTAAATATTAAATTTTTTACGTATAATTAAATATTATAAGCATGTAACTATGTTTCGGCATTAATTAAAATTTTAAAAATATATTAAATCTTAAAGAGTATTTAAATACAGGTCAAGGTTTGCACACTAGTATTTTATTTATATAATTTAAATTATAGAGGGTAAAATGTAACATTCTTAAAATAAAAGGTTAGGCAAAATGGAACTTTTCTTTTGTAAAATTAAAATAACACCTCGATCATCCTCTTTTATTACAGTGGTAAGATATTTTTACAATAATAAAAATTAAAACGTCCCTTTATTTTTTATCCTATGACATGTCATAATCTACATGTAGACAATATTAATGAGTATTAATTTCAACTCATAAATTTTGTACATGGGATATTTATTAATGCATAAAAATAAGCATAATTATTGATCATTAAAATAACTAATATAATATTTTTTAGAAATATGTATATGTTTTAATTTTACCTAATATAATAATAATAATAATAATAATAATAATAATAATAATAGTAATAATAAGTGAGCTGGACAGCGTGTGACAACTGAGAAATTTATTAGCAACTGCCATGTTCATCGGCTCTCGATTGAGCACAAATTAATTTCGGCATTGTTTCAAATGGACACTTAAATTTCTGAATTTTTCACCTAGTTGTGTCGATTGATCAAGTTATCCGTGCGGCTAGATCGCTTGACTAAATTTGACAAGGCAGTCAGATTCGCTCATCCAATTGGGTCACCCAGCTAAGGCTATTGTATGCTGTAGAAGAATTTTTTTTATATAATTTTTTTAATAAAAAAAGGTATTTTAGAAAAAGAAATGCGTTTATTTTATAAATATAAAAGTTTAATGTAGTATTTGGAAAATTTAAGAACTTGGATGCGTCCATTGAAAAAATAGGGAATTAATTATATGGAGAAGTTGACTGAAGGGCAAGACGACGACTTCCCAACAACTCCAACTTGTTTCTTGTTTTTGCTTTTCTGTACCTCAGTCCTTCCTTCTTGGTCAAACTCATTCGTATGCATCAATTTAATTTAATTTGATTTTTAAAATGCGATCGTCACTTTCATGCACGCACATGAGAGATGAGACCTCAGCAGCTAGATGCCAAATGTTACAAATCATATCTCTGATTTCATTTTATTTCTGCAATGTTTCATATTTTGTTTTTCACGTTTGGATAACGTTCTACTGTTTAAAGCCACCTCCTCGTTATTTTAGTTGACTTAGGGTTAAATCAAAAAAATTCTATGAGGTTTTTTCATCCCTTTGATTTTAATAACTTTCATTGCGCCTTGAACATCAACTTTTGATCAACTTAACATGTCTAAGGAGCTGATGATAGAGGTACGATCTGAACACAAATAGAAGGATGGTTGATTTGGAACGCCGACGAATGAATCATCGGTGAGTTGGTGTGGATGTCAACTTGACGTCAATAGCCTAACGACAATCAGGATCGAAGAGGAGATTTGCTAGAGTTTGGACAGAAGAAAATTGAATAAAAATAGTTAGGATGATGGCTAGGGTTTCTCTGATATAGTCATTCCGACGCACAAGTTAGCTTTTAGCAATGGTGGTGGAAGAAGAATGGAGGAGAAAATTAAGATTTTGATGCGTACGTGCGTATACCTGTATCTATTAGAGCAACGACGACCCCTATGTCCTCCACGTGTCCTCTCCACCTGCGAGATTGTTATTTGCTTCCTAAAATATTTTGAAGTCTGAAATCCATGCAAGTATTATCTTTTTTCTTAAATAGTCCTGAATCCCAAAATCCATACGAGCGTTATTTTATTTTATTTTTGAAATAGTCCTGAATCCTGAAATTCATGCAAGTGTTATCTTCATCCTGCAATAATCTTGAATTCCAAGTTAAGTCACCAAAGAGGTGAGGCATCGATCGAGGAGACGGGACACCAAGGAGACGAGGGCACCTAGGAGATGAGGCACCGTGCATTATCTTTTTCCTAAAATATATTTGAATTCTAAGTTGAGTCGCCAAGGAGACAGAGTATCAAGGAGAACACATGGAGAAGAGGGGCACCCAGGAGTCGGGATGTGCCCAAGGAGTTGGGGCGCGCGCCAAGAAGAAGAGGGTACCTTGGAGTCAAGGTGCCATTAGGAGTGTAATAGAACTGAGCCGAGCCGAATATTAAGAGACATGAGTTTGAGCTCAGTTCATTTTACCTAAGCTTGAGCTCGATTTAAGCTTTAATTCTTAAGCTTGAGCTCCATTCAAGCTTTAATTCTTAAGTTTGAGCTTGACTCATAATGAAATTAAATTGTTCAAGAATGACTTGAGCTTGATTCGAAAATGACTCATTTAATTTTTATATTCGAACTCGGTTCGAAAATAGCTTGTTTAAAAGTTAAACAAGTACACACACACACACGATGCCCTCTGAACTTCGTTCGCAACAATGGTCGAGGCGTCTAGATTCAATCCAGGTGCCTCAATTAATTCAGTAGCCTTTTTTTAGCCCTAGGGTTAAGCCAATTGAATTTTACCTTTATGACTTAGGAGTTAGTTTATAGTATTCAAGCTAAAAAAAATTATGTGATCAAGAGGTATATATTTAGGATGCATAAATTAGATTTTATCTTTAGGGTTTAAAGATAGGTTATAGTGTTCAAACTAAACTAAAAATAAAACTAAAAAATTTTAGATACTCAATAGGTATAATATATGTATTTAAGATTTAAAATTTAGGAAAATGTTAATTTTTAAAAAATAAATAAAAAAAAAATCAAGGCGTCTAGAATAATTCCAAACGCCTAACCACTGTGGTCATGAACCATTATACAACGAACGGTCCACAGGGTAACAAGAGCCTATATATATAGTTTTGATATCTTGCACAGGCGTATCATGCACACCTAGTGCACATCCAAAAATAATTTTTGATTTGAAAATATTTTGTACTTAATAGTATAACTCAACCCCTAAATCTTAAAATCAAATTTTATTGGCATGCATAACCGAAAGTTTAAAAAATAAACAAAAAAAATCACCGTGAGCGGCACACTGGGCACCCTCCTGTAACAACCTTGTTATTTCCTCATGTAAGCTTGTACCTTATTTATATAATTTTCTTATGTAAGTCTATAACTAAGTAAGTTAGTTTGTATACTTTCAATTTTCTAGTTTGTATATTTTCTTGTAAAATTTATATGACAGCTTAATAAAAAGGTTTTATTTTTGTCTCATGTCTTTAAAAGTTAAGATATGTCTCATGGTTTAAGCATGTAAAATTTGTGCTGACTAAGTTGGATAGTAAAAGTTACTGAAAGCTCATTATAAGACCTACAAAAATCAGACTGAAGCTTAAACAATAAGATATAACTATTGAAAAGTAATGAGAGAAATATCCTTCCAAAATGTCTAGATTTAACAATCAATGTTTGAGATTACTATTCACAATCATTGTTTGAAATTACTCTTCACTTTTATTGTTCACAATTACTATTCACCATTATTGTTCACTTTTCATTATTGATAAATCTTAAAAATCTCCTAAAAACATAACTTTGACAAGAAGCACATAAAAATCAGGTATTATATACACAAATCTCTTAATGAACATATTCGTGAGCATCTTAACGAACATGTTCTTGAGCCTTTTAACTAACACGTTTGTGAGCCTCTTGACTAACATGTTCGAGAGCTTACGAACCAAATACTGTTAAGCTCGAGCTTGGCTTGATAATATTGTTGAGCTCAAAATCATTAATTTAATTGAACCAACTCGAATGATTTTTTTTCGAACCAAGACCCCGAATAGCTCATGAGTGATTTGGCTTGTTTACGTCCCTAAGTGTCATGCAGTTGGGGTGCTAAGGAAATAAGGGCATCTTGGAATCGGGACACCATAGAATTGAGGAGGCTAAAGAAACAATGCACCAAGAATGCTCCGAGATCAGGGTTGATTCAACTTTTTTCCTGACCACTTTGGTCAGACTATTAATCTCTTTTATCCATGTGACATTCTTATATTACCTTCCGAATCAATGGTATAACATTGTTTAGGCAAAGTCAAGGTTAGAATTTTTTTAAGATGAATTTACCTGCACATAGTCCTCATGGAATACGACAACGACAACGATTTTTATCTTACAATAACAGTACTATAAATCACAAAAAACTTCAAATAAAAATATTTCTTAAACTTTCCAGAATGCAAGAAAGGATGAGTGTGTAATGTTAACTCTCTCAATTAGATTGACTGATAGTACAAACTCGTGAAGGCCGTATTTATACTTTGTGAAAGTTTAGAGGAATTTCTTAATTTAATCAAGTCTGTCATCTATCTTGAATCAACTCAGATCACATTCCATCTAAAGGATCACAATTATATCCTTTCATCTAGGCGATCCTGATTTTAAAATTCTAGATAGCATCTCATTTGAAGGATGATAATTATATCCTCTCATCTAAATGATTATGATCTATCCACTTAATCCCACGATCAAGATTATGTTTCATGTGAAAGATCATAATAATGTCCTCTCATACGAATGAACTTAATCAATCTATCTTGAATCCAATGATCTAGACCGCACCCATTCACAATATCTGTCTCGCCGAGTCTGCTCTTTTGGATTGTGTTGTGTCATCAATCCACAAGCTCCTCAAGCTCCTTGCAATCGACGATGCATATGTGCTTAGTGTAAAGTGCACCCTAAAGCACCCCCAACACACTAACGCAAGTGTGGGCTCAGGCTCAGGCTCAAGCTCAGGCTCAGACTCAGGGCTATGCACTTCCCTTGTAGGATCAAGTATAGGACAATTTTGTGCCCCTTCGCTTTTTTTTTTTTCTTTCTATAATGGGTTTTTACTTAGGCTCATTTTAATAATGAATTTTTTAATCATCTAAGAAGTTAAATATTTAAAAAATATATATATGAATCATGAATTTTAATTTTCTATCAAATTTTAATTTTATCGAATAGAATCCACTTGAATTATTTTTCAAAGTTTATTATTTCAAAATTATGTTCTCCACACAAGATCCTTTAAAACTTAGGGAGTGTTTGGTATGAGCATGGGACTGGGAATCGGAATGGGAATCATTGTATTGTGAAATGAGAATGGGTATGAGCATGGATATCATTTTTAAAAGCAATGTTTGATTAGTTGCATACTTTCTATTGGAATAAATCAATATTTCCTTTTTTACCCTTAAAGGAAAATAAGAGAAAAAAATTAGATGTGAGAGAAAGATGAATGTGAGAGAAAAATATGATGAAAAAGAATGATGAGAGAGAAATTATGATGAGAAAGAATGAAGAGAGAGAAAGTGTGATGAGAGAAAATGAGAAAAGAGAGTGTGATAGAAGAAAGCACGATGAGAGATAAAATATGATGTGAGAGAAATTATGATGGGAGAGGATGAAGAGATAGAAAATGTAATGAGAAAAAATGAGGGGAGAGAGAGTGTGTGATGAAAGAGATTGAGGAGAGAGAAAGTATGATGAGAGAGAAAGTGTGATGAGAAAAAAAGAGAACAGTGAGTGTAATGGGAGAGATGATGAGAGAGAAAGTGTGTTGAGGAAAAAAAAAAAGAGGGAGTGTGACAAGAGAGATTGAGGAGATAGAAATTGTGATGAGAGCGAAAGTGTGATGAGAAAAAAAAAGAGAAAAGAGAGTGTGATGGGAGACATTGAGGAGAGAGAAAATATGATGAGAGAGAAAGTATGATGAAAAAAAGAAGGAAGAGAATGTGATGGAAGAGATTGAGGAGAGAGAAAGTATGATGAGAGAGAAAGTGTAATGAGAAAAAAGAGGAAAGACCGAAAGAGAGTGTGATAGGAGAGAGGAAGTGTGTGATAAAATGATGAGAGAGAAAATATGATGAGAGAGAACAAGGAGAGAGAAGTGATATGAAGAAAAAATAAATAAATAAATTTTGATATTTGATATTAAGGGAGAAAATTTTAATTTTAGGTCAAGGGTATTTTTGGAATAAGAGAATATTTTGATTGATGAAAATAGGGTAATGACTCATTAAAGGGGAGGTACATGGGAATGAGTTATTGCCCAATTTCAAGGAGTCATTCCCTTATTTGTATGCCTATTCCTATAATCCAAATATTAATAATGACAATCAATGATTCTCATTTCCATTCCCCACTCCTATTCCCCTAAATCAAACACCCTCTAAGATTGTATATGCATGGTTGAATGGGTGGTCCTATGATTTCTTTGATAGGCCCTCTTTAGCTTAAGATTACGGAAACCTTGAACCTTATTGCTGTGATTAATGGTTAATCACATCTCGGCGTTAATTGTATTTAGCTACAACAAGCTCTAGCAAATTGTTAATTATCATGAGGTTTTGGCTGACAATTGTTGTAAAGAGTAGCTCGTTAACCGTGAATGTTTAAAGATTTTGGATAAGAGAGAGGAGTGAAAAGGGTAATTATTTGTATAAAAGGAGAAGAAGAGAAATGGATAAAAAGAATATTAAATTAATATTATCCTTGTCCTTCCACTGATGTTACAATATTCGTTATTCAGATATTTGAGAAATTAAAAAAATATTTTCTCACTGTACCATTACTCCAGAGATAAGATTGAAATTGATCAATATGTTAGTTGATGAGAGAAATGTCAAGAAAAACAAAAGATTATTAGAGAACAAGATTATTGGTGTAATAGATTTTAGATTAAGGTTGTTCCATTGGTTGGTATAGTTAATATTTATATGAGTATTTATTCTAACATATAGTATGATTAATTTTTAATGCATATAATATATCTCGTGATTTAACTGTTGTCCTTCCCATTCCAAGGGGAGCCGGGAGGAAGAGCAAAGTGAAGCAAGTGATGGCGTCGCCCAAGCTCAAGAAGCTGCTCACTACGAGCGTCCTCACGTACGGGAGGGGCAAGGTCCGGTTCGATCCCAATGAGGTCAACGAGATCTCCATGGCTAACTCCCGTAAAGACACCCACTTTCCTTCCTCTCTCTCTCTCTCTCACCTTCCGGAGTTCGATCTTTCTCTTAAACATGATTTTCACGAACGGGAAGGAAAACTCCGTTATCAGATTTTTGTTAACGGGGTTCTCGCTTGTGCTGAAATTGAGCACTTTCTTTTCTCATCTGATCCCCGTGACTATAAAATGAAAGAAAGGATAAAAATGATTTCTTGATAGGACTGATCACCTGCGAATGCGAAAGGTTATTACACGATGGTTTTATCATTAAGAAGCCAACTACAATTTACTCACGTTCTCGTGCAAGGAGAGCTTCAGAGGTGATGTGGAGATGGATAAGAATCACGTGGAGAGGAGAGATTTTTTTCTTCCTACCTTTAAGAAAAATATCTTTTTAGACATCTCTTCCTCTTTTAACAGAAAACACCTCTTAAATTTTTCCTTCCCTTCCACCTTAATGATATTTTTCAATGGGATATCACTTTTGATCTTCCCTCCAAGAGACACACCCCTTATCTGGTCCCTCTAGGCTCTATATATAAAGGTGGAACCGTCACCCTAGCGGCCCTCTGGGCCTGGCTCTCTGGGCCTGGCCCTCCAGAATTTCAGAGGGAGTAAATCACGGTTAATGCTGGGCAAGAGAGGTGACTGGGGGTCGCAGGAATTTTTGGCACAGCAGACCAGGATTTTAATCCCGTGTGCAGCTGGCGACCTTTGACCCCAGAACCTTAGTTGCAAGAATCAGACACCTCTCTAGCTGATCCAGCCCGTGGGGGCACCGGAGTTCTTTTACAAGAAGTCCCTTCAAAAATTAGCGTATGCTGCTTAAAGTGACGAGTACACGGTATTCTTTAGTAAAAGACGAAAGAATAATTCGCTTTGTGCTCACCACGCAGTTGCGAAGAGGAAGAGAGAGAAAAAGGAAAGAAAATAAAAGGAAGGACTATTTATTTATTCTATTCTAATTTCCGACCCACGAATCATTCAGCCAGAGAGACTCTGTCAGACCAGTTTGAAGCTAAACGTGTGAAGAGCAAGGCTAGCAGAGGAAGCAAAGAGAACAGGCTTCTCTTTGCTTTATTTACTTTTGCATTCAGCTTGAATTGGCAAAAGGGAAATCTTCTTAAGCTTGTTCTTCTATCAGGTCCCTTGAATTGGCTATTATATAATGAGTTTGAAGACATTTTTGTTGGTAAAAAAATATTAGAAGAGTGCCTTTTAATTTATCCATAAAGCTAAAGGGAAGTTAAAAAATATATTAAAATAATATTTTATTTATAATTTAATATTTAAAAAATCTTCTAAAATTTCACCTTTAAGCAACTTTGATTAAAACCAGTCGGCTTGCTAGTAGGCGGTGAGTTCATGGCTGGAGGTTGGACTTGTGGGTAGGTAAAGGAGGGCTGGTGATTGAGGAAAGAAAGTTTCATTGTCTCAATTTTGGGCCGATAAAATTATGGCCGAAAGTGATCCCCAAAATCGATCCTTCGTGGCATTCTCCATCTAGTAAACGATAGATTGAGGTATCAACTTTCGTGCAATCCACTCCTGTAATGACCTATCATCCTAAGTAAATTGAGCATTTATTCTCTTATTTAAGATGTTAATAAGAGTTTTATTAATATTATTTACAAATATTGTTCATGCTATTCATGAATATTAATAAACTAAACATTTGGACCGTAAATGAATCAAATTTTATGATGTTCAAACTTATTTGATAAGACAATCGAGTCAAGCCAAACCTAAAATAAGTCAAATCGTTAAAAATGATTATTCACGCTTGACTCACACTTGACTTGAACTTGACTTGAACTTGATTTATTTAGATGATATTGAACTCTCAATTTAAATTTACTTTGAACTCTCAATTTAAATTTACTTGATCGTTTGAAACTTTTATATTTTAAACTTATTTACCTGGTTATTGACTTTGATAATATTCGATAAAATTTTTTATTAATGAACATGATTCAAAAATACGGTTCATGAACATTTATTCACAAATATTATTCAAGAACATATATACGTTCAAATTTATTCGTTTAGTTTAATGAATTGTTCAGACTTATTCATTTAATTAATCTTGTATATATAAAATGAATATAAATAGGCTCTTATAAAGTCGAACATCAAGTTTGTTCATGAATGTTCGATTCATATACAACCTTATGAACATGTATATGTTTAAACTTATTTGTTTAGTTTAACGAATTATTCAAGCTTATTCAATTACTTGATATTGTATGTATTGAACGAATCTAAACAAACTCTTGTCAAGTTGAACATCAAACTTGTCCATGAATCATTTATAATCATCCTACATAATAGTCCAAGCGAATGGTCAAGCCAAGTCAATAGGCAAACTAGGTGGATCCAGCAGATTAGATTTCTCATAAGAAAAATATTTTCCTCTCTACCACAAACATAGAAAAAAAATTTCCAACCAATTTTTATACCTCATCAAACAGAGTGTTTTTCTTCTCCTTCTTCCTCATCTCTTTAACACAAAGTTATCATCGACACTGTATCTTCACCATTAATTCTTTGGGGTTTTTGTTAACTCATAACAAAAAAAATCCAAAAGCTTCAGACACAAATTGGTACCTTGGAATAATTTCTTGGCTGTAAACAGAGACATTACGTGATTCTGATGCAAATAACAGGGCAAAACTATGCCAAGAAGTAATTTTAGAACCAAAAAATTACAGCTATATTTTCTGTAAATTCTTATTAGAGGGACAAAAGGACCTGATAGAACCAATAGGGAGGGCTGGTGAGAGGGCTTTACTGGGAGCCATCACTTTTCAAGAAAGAAAGAAAGAAGCACTAGTGTCAGTGCCATCACCAGCAATGCAAGTAGCAATCTTTCAGGAATATCCATTAGGAATTTCTCTAATATCACTGCCTTCTCTCTAATTGTCATGAGCTTTTCTGCCATCATATTTTCTGTGATCTTCTTCCTCCCTTCAATGCAAGTAGCAATGTTTTTTTCTTCAATTTCTTCTTTTTCTAGCTTTGCATCATTTGAATGTTGCTCATTTTGTGGTTGGCTCATCTCCACCTCAGATGTTGTCTCTTCTTGAAGTTCAGTTGATGATGGTTTGACCTCTTCCCCTCCATCTTCATTCAGTGATAAAGACTCTGATTCTGTCAACATTTCTGAATTGGACTCGGTCATCTGGATCTGAGACTCAGATGACTCCTTTTGTTCATTGACCGAGGAAAGCTCCAACTCTTCCAAAATCTGATCAGTCCATTCCTCCAAAATCTGATCAGTTTGGCGACGGTTTATCTCAGGCTCAGATTCAACAAGCAATATCTCTTCAACATTTTTGTGGTTACATTCGTCTAAAAATTGTTCAGTCTGCTCTTGGTTTATCGGCAACTGAGAATTTGTCTCTTCAAGTACACCTTGTGGTGCTGCCTCTTCTTGTTGTTCATCCATTACCTTTGCTGCAAACGGCTCTGATTCTCCTGATACATTAGGTTTGCTCTCAGCCATCTCAAACTCAAATTCTCTGGGTGAACTTTTCCCTGCAAAAACTAAATCTTCTTCGTCTCTCTCTATCATGATAGCTCCAACATTCTTGTTTGCCATGTTTATTGCATCGCACTTCCTCATTTGCATCAGTTTGTGCTTCCTTGGTGAGGACTCATCTTCTTTATCTTCATTGCCCAATGCAGGTATCAACCTCTGAACAACCAGCTCAGTTTGGCGATGATGGTTCATTCCATGTTCCGAATCTTCTTGATCATCTTTTTCTCCATGGATTAAAGCGATCTCATGTGCATCTAAAAGCTCCTCAAATTGCTGCTGGCTCATCTCTAACTCAGATTTCAGAACTGACATAACTTCTACTTTTCCTACTTTCCCGACATAAACAAACTCTGTTTTCTCCAAGACTGATACTCTCTGGTTTCTCACTACATCCATGTGATAATCAACCAATATAGGCTCTTCTTCGTCGTCTTCTTCTTTTGTGTCATCTACGAGAACAGATTGAGAGTTTTCTAAGATTTGCTGAACTTGTTCTTGAGGCTCATAATTTCCACATTGATCAGTTGAGCTAATATCTTTTTCCCCTATTTCATTATGCAGTGCCAAGTCTCTTTGCCTCAAAAATATATCACTGAGGTGGTTCATCACAGGCTTGCTGCAAATAGGAAGTTCTTCATCATCCAAAAAACTTTCCTTTGGTTTGACAGAATCATCCTCCTGTATGGTTAAACTACATATCAAGGCTAAACAATTGCACTAACATTACTAATTTTAAGTAACAACACTAACTATTTCCAAGAACACAAGAATTAATCGATCGAATTATGAGTACCTGGACGCTGATTGATCTATCAATGTCGCCCTTTCCCTGTCTGCATAAGGACCAAAAGAGAATCCGAATCATAAATAAGCATGTAATCAGATAGATAGACCCTAAGAAATCCACATCTAAGAAAGAGCGTGATGAACTCACATTTCATCGCCGTCCAAGCCCTCACCTTTCTCATTCGCCGATCGCTTTGATTGCGCTCTGCGAGCGACGATGGAGGCGGCGGCGGATGCGACGAGGAGTCCGCCGAGGATGAGGATCCATCCTCCCCCTTTAACCTCCACCGTCCTCTCCAGAGGCTTCCTCCTCACTTCTCCCAGTTCTCTCTCCTTCTCCTCTCTTGGTTTCTCCATGACGATCTGCTCACGGGATGACGGCGGCGGCGGGGGCGGCGGCCGCACCAAAGAGGCAAGTGATGCTACGATCTGCTCCATCGAGATCGCCGGCTGCCTAAATCCGCCGCCCCTGACGCGGAGTCAATTAAATGAGACGAAGAGTGAGAGGAGGGAAGGCGTAGCATAGAGGTCGCGCCAACGGCGGGTGGTTTAAGGCGTCGACCGACTCGCTCTGTACGCCCGGTTCGGGGGTAAATTTCACCCTGCCTGTACAGGTGGTCTAAACCCTGTACAGGTACTGCCCCAACCTCTCACAATGAAGTGGTGGGACCCACTACTTAAGTGTGGGTCCCACCATCCTAATGTGAGAGGTTGGGACAGTGCCTGTACAGGTAGGATCGAATTAACCCGGTTCGGGTGAGCGGCAGGACACGCGGCTGTCGTCAGGATGGCGCAGGTGAGTTGCACCGACACGTGGCAACAGGATAGGTTTACTTTTTGATTCCCGCGCAACGACAATGGCGTGGTCGACGATAAATTCGATCCTACCTGTACCGGCACTGCCCTCACCTCTCACATGCAAGTGGGTGGGACCCACCTGCATGGCTGTGGGGTCCACCTCTTTTGTGAGAGGTGAGGGCAGTGCCCTTAAAGGTAGGATCGAATTAACCGTGGTCGACCGGGAGTCATTCTTATTACTTTACTATTTTGCCATTTGTCATTTCGATAAAAGAAAAAAAAAATTAGTCGCAGGATAACCGTCGTCCGTCGCAAGTCCTCTTCCTAATTTTTTAATTAATATTGAGTCTAAATTTTAACAAATTAATAAATAAATTTTATTTAATGTATGACTGGATTGATAGATTATCTTGATTTAACTGCATGTCCCCTCCGGTGGTGCGATGATTAAAATATAGAATATTATCATATTATATTTTGGGATTAAAATTTGACGTCACCGAGTATAATTTTTTCTATGTCTTAACCATTTACACTAATGATTAGTAGTCATCCGTGATTTACTTCCTCCGTGTTGACTTAGGGAGAAGTTAACAGGGGTACTGAAAGCGAGCGAATCGTCTTTTGCCACTTGATTTAACATACAGTCGATGTAGGATCGGATTTATTATCTCAAAATTAGTCACTTAAGTTAGACTGTCTGATATCAAATTAAAAAAATAAAAAAAAAAGATTGTAAAAAATTTTAACCCCTACGCTTACTCCCAAGCGTAGATCGTTAAAAAAAATTAATCCCTACATAAAAAATTAACATAAAATCAGAGAGACAAAATAGAAAGAAAACAAACTGTGGTCGGACTCACGATCGCAGAAATAAAAATATAATAAAAATGTTTTTTTATCATTTTTATCATTTTGCTTTTATTTCTAACATGTAGAAATAAAAATTCACTAGTCTTAAATTTTCTTTAAAAATTTAAAATTATGTTACAAATTTTATTACAACTAAATGAGAAGTAGAATAATAAATATATTAAATAATTATTTAATTATATCATTAAATATTTTTAAAATTTTATAAATATTATTATGTATTTTTTATTAGTGTGAAAATAAATACACATTGGTATTATTAGTATTTTATGAAAAATGAATATAATAATTATCTATATTGAAATAAATTTATAAATAATTTATACAATAATTTTCAACCTGAAAAGTTTTTATATTTTATTCTATAAAATTTATAAAATCTAACCTATTATTCTATTATATAGGATCTGACTACAAATAAAAAAATAATTTAAATTAGTCTAATTCAATTTTTAAAAGTTTTTAATCCATCTTGCATATATATAAATTTAAAATAACAATTTTAGATTATTCAATACTTACATTAAAAATAACATTATTAAATGATACTAAAATATTTTAGAAGTTAATTCATATTTTTCTAAAATTAAGCTAATTAATTGATATATGTTATAAGTGTGTGTTTATCAAATACTTGATATGCAAGTAAATATTTTTAGATTGTCAAAGAATTGTCAATTTAATAGTAAATCACATTCATATATGATGAATTTGTTAACTATCATTCCAAATATTATATATATAGAGAGAGAATGAATATTTGAAATGGAGAACTTGCACAAATGAGATTGAAAGAGTAACTTTCTAAGTAGTTTAGTAAAGATATTCTCAATTTGAGCATTTCCCTAACCATATAATAATTCATTTCAATATATTTTATTTGCTCATGGAAAATAGGATTTGCTGTAATACATAGTGCTACTTTGTTATCACAATGCAATATGGTAGGACCCAAATTATTAATTTATAAGCCCTGTAAAAGATATCTCAACCAAATTAACTCACATGTAATTGTTGTCATCGCTCTATACCCAGCCTTTGCATAAGAACGAGAAACGATTGTTTGTTTCTTAGTTTTCCAAGAAACAAGAGAGGAACCGAGGAAAACATAATATTTAGACACTGATCGCCTTGTAGTAGGACAACTTCCTCAATTACATCACAATAACCAATTAACTTAAGGTCATTTTTGCTTGAAAGAGAAATACATGTCTAGATGTTCCTTTTGTAAGTACTCCGGGTAAATTTTGATGTGATCAATCTGGTTAAGTTAGATCTTGTTGTATTTGATCCCTATGTCTAAGTATGTAAGAACGTAGCTAGGAACATAAGAAGTCAAGCGAAAGATACAGTTAGCGAGAAAGATGGCATGGGAAGCGAGTTAACGGGCTCGGTGCATCCAAGAGATGAAATGTTGTAGAAGAGTACACTGGCGAACGAAAAGAACATGCGCGATACTTCTGGGACGAGAAGCTAGATAAGCGGAAGACTACTCGAGGAGAAATCCAGAGTTAGATTTAGATGAGTACAACTCTAAAGGCCAGAGAATCATCTAAGCGACCGGAGTGGAAGACCAAATAAATCAATACCGTGTTGACTTGTCCAAGCGGCCAGACAAGGATGAATTTTTATTATTGCACCATTAAGTAGCCATTGCAAGCAAATAAGGCCCACAGTTGGGGGCGCTCAGACCGAGTCCAGACTTTCGGAGGTGCCACATCATCAAAATACCTAGTTCAACTAGTATGCTATAAATATAGAACCCTGGTCCTCTTCATTTAGCATAACACTCGAATATGAATTCTGTGTTTTCATTTGTTTTACTGTCTTTATAATTCTACGTTGTCAACGTTGTAAGAGGCTACTTCACCTTTGTCTAAAGGAGATTTATTAAGTGGAGCTTTCACTACCTTGGACTAGCAATATTCTGATGGCAAATCAAGTAAATCTAGTCTCTTCTTTTTTTTTTTCATTTATGTTAATTAGCTCTTTTTCAACTAACGAATGTTGTCTTTGCTAAAGTGTGAAAGAAAAAGAAACTTTTAAATTTCTTGACAGGACAATTCACCCCTTCTTGTTGGCACACGAAATCAACAATTGACATCAGAGCTCAGAACTACTCTAAAAGGACTAACCGTCATTTAAAGCACAATAAATGACCGGAGCTAGCATTTACCCACCAATGCTCGAGGGGGAGTTCACATTTTGGAAGAAATGCATGGAGGTATTCTTTAAAACATATTTCAATATTTTATTAATAATGAAATACAATTTTGAAGTACCAAAGAACAAGAACGGAGAAGAATTCGAAGAATACCTCCGGACCAAAAAGCAGCACGACGAGTTTATGGCAAACGCTAAGGTCGAGTTTCACCTTATAAGCATATTATCGGTTGAAGAACTCGACAGAATCGGTATGTACAAATCTGCCAAAGCTCTCTGGGATAAACTTCTGAAACTCCATGAAGAACCAAAAGAACAAGAATCCGACTCGTTGATGGATATTAATTCATATTCAGAAGAGTCTGAGACCAAGAAGATTGTCGGAACATCACTCATAGCTGAATATTTACTTGAAGATAATGAAAACTCATCCGAAATGAGCATCAATGAAGGGGGAGCGTCAAGAAATAAGGATAACATGGTAAGTGAGGTACGCTCCTTACCTCTCTAGAAATTGTATAAGTTCACAAAAATGCTATCTAATAGTCTATATAAAAAGAGGACAAATTATGAAATGTCAAAGAAGACTATGCATTCCTACAAGAAAATTTTAACAAACTTAAGGATAAAAATGAAAAATTAAAAATTCAACTAGAAAATTTGAAAAAGGACTCTACATTACTAAATTTATTTTTTTTCACAAATTTCTAAGTTAAGAAATTATGAAGACCTAAACTGGTATTTTATATTTCATAAGCGTCAAATTAAAAAAACTTAAAAATTATATACCACAAATTTTTTTGATAAATTTAATAGGTAGAAACTTATTTTAGGTTCCTAAAATAAGTTTAACTTGATTAAAATTAATGTACTTGAATTTTAATTTATTTTAATTTTTAATATTGCTTACAAAATTAATGGGACCGGATCCTTTGGTCCCCTTGTCTTAGTGCGCTCCTGGACCGGAACAAGAGAATTGGTGGGGGGCATTACCCCCACCAATGCAAAGGCTGGACCATGGATTGGTCCAGCGTTTGCGAACCAGAGGATCCACCCCCAAAATTAATGACTTCATATATCTACTATTCTATTTTGTGTTAAAAATTTTTCTTGTGGTAAAGGATCATAATATCGGTTAAAAAAAAATTTGGGGGGGGTTTTTTGATAATCATATAAATATTTATGATTTATTTATCAAAACTTTAATTTAAAATTTAAAAATATTTTGAAGAATTTTAAAAAACCTAATTTTTTAGGAAGTTAATGTTATATTTTGGATAATGAGAAAAATCAGCAAGATTTTTAGATGATAATTTCTATTTTTAAAATTAATTTTATCTATTTAAAATATTTTCTACTGTTAAAATAAAAATGTTATATACTTAAAATTTTTATTGGGTCTCAAATTAGTAAGATTACAATTGACAAAAAAATTCAAGATTTTTTACACTTTAAAATAATTTTTAAATTATTTTTAGAGAATCTCGTTTTTAATTTTTTTAAAAAATCAGATATTCGAAAATTTATTCTTGAAAATTTTCTCAAACTAGTCACTATTTCAGAAATTCAAAATTTATAGATTTTTTAAATATATGCCCTTATTTTTTGATGTGATCAAAGGGGAAGAAAATTATGTTTAACGCGAGTTATATTAAATTTGCAAATTTTGTTTACTTATTATAAATTGCAACATTTTTGTAGTAAATTGTAAAATCAAAACTTAGTTATGTTAGTTTGCTTTTATTATCATAACTTAACTTGGGGTCGATGCACATAAAAAAGGAAGAGATTATAAGTACCCTGGGTAAGTTTTGATGTGATCAATCGGGTTAAGTTAGGTTCTGCTGTATTTGATTCTTATGTCTAAGTGTGCAGGAACTTAGGAACACAAGAAGTCAAGCGGAAGGCGTAACTAGTGAGAATGATGATATGAGAAGCGAGTCGACGAGCTTGGTGCATCCGAAGAACGAGGTGCTGCGAAAAAGTACACCAATGGACGAGAAAGATGCGCGCGACGCTTCCAAGGGACGAGAAGCCGAAGCGGAAGATTGCTCGATGAGAAGATCGAAATTGGGTTCGGGTGAGCTCAAATTTGGATGGACAGAGAATCACCTAAGCGACCGGAGCGGAAGACCAAACATGTCAACACTACGTTGACTTGTCCAAGCGCTTGGACCATGTCCAGGCTCTCAGACTCCGAGCGCTCGAATAGGGTTTGGGAGACCTGACTCCCTTAGGTGCCACATTGAACAGAGGTTGCTACATATGACGTTTGGGTCCACGTCAGTAGAACTCTAGGCGCCTGGACAAGGATGAATTTTTATCATCGCACCGTTGAGTAGCCATTATGAGTAGATAAGGCGCACAGCTGGGGGCACTCGGACCAGGTCCAGGCGCCCGGAGAGGCCATGTCAGTAAAACAGCTAGTTCGACCAATAAACCATAAATAGAGGTATGGTTCTCTTCATTTAGTACAACACTCAAATACGAACTCTATGCTTTTATTTGTTTTATTGTCTTTATGATTTTGCGCTGTCGACGTTGTAAGAGGTTACTCTACTTTCGTCTAAAGGAGATTTGTTGAGTGGAGCTTTTACTGCCTTGAACTAGCAATCTTCTGATTGCAAACCAAGTAAATCCTGCCTCATCTTTTTATTTATGTGTTAATTAACTTTTGTTCAACTAACCTGTTTTGTCTTTGCTAAAGCATTAAAGCAAAAGAAACTTTTAAATTCTTGACATGACAATTCACCCCCACTCTTGTCGCCCACACGGACCAACAAGACCCTTTAAATATCTTAGAACTCGAATAGCTGCATAAAGATGTGGTTTGTGTGGATGATGCATGAACTGATTAAGAAGATGTGCTGAATAAGTGATATCTGGACGAGTAATTGTTAAGTAAATAAGTTTTTCAACAATCTTTTATATCGTGAAGGATCTTTAAGGATTTCTCCATCAGTTGATGTGAATTTAAAATTTTGTTCTATAGGATAACTGATTGGAGCAACTCAAAGAAGACCCATTTCATCAAGTATGTATAATGTGTACTTTTGTTGTGATATAGAAATTCCTTATTTCATGTAGTCACTTCTATCCCCAAAAAATATTTTAACTTTCCAAAATTTTTTATTTGAAAGTGCTTAGTAGAAAACTTATAAGAGTTCTTATGGATTGGGATCATTTCCCATGATTATCATATCATCAACATCAATAAATACAATCGTGAATGAGTCTCCATATGTTCGTGTGAACAATGCGTAATCTGCAATAGACTGCTTAAAACTGGTCTTTTGAATGACTATATAAAATTTTGAATACCAATTCCAAGAAGCTTGTTTTAATTCATAGAGCGACTTGTTTAGTCGACAAATGATGTTCTCCCCTGTTGACTATAATCAAGTGGTGGAAGCATGTATACTTCTTCATCTAGATTGTCATAGAGAAAAGCATTTTGAACATCAAGAGACCAACCACTCAAAGTAGCTGTAGCTATAGCTAGTAGACAACAACTAACTTGACAACTAGTGCAAAAGTCTCATTATAATCCAACCCTTCAACTTGTGTGTAACATTAGCGACAAGTTTCACCTTGTAACACTCAATGGATACATCTGATTTGTACTTAATTTTGTATACCCACTTGCAACCGATTGCCTTCTTTCCTTTAGGTAAGGAAGTAAGGGTCCATCTACCATTTTCTTCCAATGTTTGAATTTCCAATAGATAATCCAACAGATGAATATGAAAGTATTTTTGTTTCTAGTAATAACTTAGATGATGAAATCATATGATCAGTGACACCACTATCAACAATCTGATTCCTAGGAGTTTGTGAATTAATATAGCATGAAGAGAAACAGGAAATGAATGAACCTGTAACATTTGTCTTTGGTTGAGTTTCACCATTATTTAAGAGAGCCAAAAGTTATTGATATTGTTCATGTGTGAAGCTTGGGCCTTGGAGTCTATAAGTGAGAATTATTTTCAAAAGACTCCTTCTTCCCTTAATTCTTCTTATATCCCAAAGGGAAGCTATGCAAGTGGTAGCATCTACCAATGGTATGATTATTCTCAGTTGCTACAATATAATTTCATTTTACTTTTATTTGATGAATGATTCCCATAATGTATACCAGTATGACCTCCTTGGAGAGAATCAAGTCTCTTTGTTTCTCTTCATTTAAAACCACGAAATAAACTCTCCCAATAGTAGGACGAGATTGCATAAGAAGTATTTGATCACGAATAACAGAATAAGATTCATAAGGAATCACATTACCTTTTCTCTTTTTCTCGTTCCTCTACTTTCTTCATGACATTACAAGTACAAATTAGAAGATCATTATAAGAAGAAAGTTCATCCCACAGGCCTTTTACTTTAGTGAAATAGACTGCAATAGACATAGAACCTTGTTGTAAAGAAGCAATGTCTCTCTTGATTTGAAATATTCTAGGCTCATTATTTTGGAAGAATCTTTCCTTCAAATCAGTCCAAATTTTAGTAGCTAACTCAACATAAATCACGCTATTGGCAAGAGCAAATTCAATAGAATTGGGAATGCATGATAAAACCATGTCATTACTATGAGAGAAAGTTTTATTAGTCAATGTTTGTTTCTCGATATTTCTATTGATAAAATGCATTTTTTTTTAGTGTTGAGAGATATACTCATTGAACGAGTCCAAGTAATTGTCATCATTCAAATGTTTTGGGGATCCAAACAATTCCGGGATCATCTAAGTATTGAAATAGAAATGAATTAGAAATGTCAACAACAATATTTCCTCCAACTTTATTTAATGAAGAAGTCGAATCTATCATATTAGACAACTAAGCCTCCCAGAAATAAATTGATCTAATATATATATAGAGGATTGATATGTGCGTGCCTGCACAGTGTGGACTGTGCGCGCGCAACATATCAATCGACATTTTTTTATTTTTTTTTATTAGTTTTTAAATTAAAAAATAATTAAAAAATTTCACATTTTCTTATATAAATTTCTAATACCTTAATATATCCCCTTAACATATTACAATACTCAATAAATGCTTAAATTAATTTTATTTTAATTTTTTTTTAAAACCAAACACTATAACCTAATTGGGAAGCCTAAACCCCAGAGGTAAAATCAAAAAAAAAAAATAGCTTTAACACTATAACCAAAGCCTGAACCCTAGAAATAAACTCTTAAAAAATATTTTATGTTTTTAATTTTTTTTTAATTTATAAATTAAAAAAAAATAAAAACAGTTGTTATCTTGCGCGGCGCGCACAGTCACGCACTGTGGCATCGCGCGGGATAATATATATATATATATATATATATATATATATATATATATATATATATATATATCTTACTATTTTATTAAAAATCTTCCTCCTTTACTAACTAATTTTGGTGAAGCCTAAAATACATTTACGTTAATGTCCTTTTTTCTATTTACACTAAAAATAATTCCAAGGTTTATTAGTAATTCCACAAGCGAAACAATTAGTGATCTAGAGTTCGAGACTCAGCTACAACGTATTATTATGAATTTTTCTCATTATTAATTTTCTCTGGTTGTTTTATATAAAAAATATAGTTCTCTTTAGTCTCATATCTTATAATTGATAATACTCTGATAAAAAAAGCTTCTATAAATATTTTAGGCCGACGATATTAAAAAATATATTTTTCTTAGTTTTTTTTACTAAGACAAATATAATATTAAATTAAAATAATTTTTTGCATAGGAAAACTCGTTACATTAGTTTGTTACTGGGATTCTCTAGCGTCACTATTGTATGAGTCTGACGAATCTTACCCAAATAATTAATTCTTGGTTTATAAGGGGTAATCTTACCCAAATAATTAATTTTTGATTTATAAGGGTGACGAATCTTACCCAAATAATTAATTCTTAGTTTATAAAGGTGACACTAGAAAATCCAAACAATTCAGATTTTCAAAAACCCAAATAATTTATATATTATTATGTTCACGATCACACTAGCATATATATATAGAGAGAGAGAGAGAGAGAAATCTTCTCCTGAGGTGCATTTCTTGCGGTTTTGGTGCGGTTGCCTTCCTGATCGGTCTGGTGACCGATCAGGGAACCTCCGCTTCTCCCGGCGTTTGCCGGTGATCGGCGTTTGACGCTGGCGGAACACCCATCGGCCGGATCACAACCGGATTCCGGTCGAATCGCGGCCGGAATCCGACCGGATCGCGGCCAGAATCGGCAGCGTTGCGTCTGCTAGCGGCCCGGCGCAGACGGCCTGATTTCGGCAGCCATCCGGTCGGATTCCGGCCGCGATTCGGTCGGATTCGACCGGAATCCGGTTGTGATCCGGCCGAGGGGTGTTCCGCCAGCGTCAAACGCCGATCACCGGCAAACGCCGGGAGAAGCGGAGGTTCCCTGATCGGTCACCAGACCGATCAGGAAGGCAACCGCACCAAAACCATAAGAAATACACCGCAGGAGAAGATTTCTCTCTCTCTCTCTCTCTATATATATATATATATATATATATATAATTGGGCTAAAAAGAAGAAAAAGATAATAAATATTGGACATCTATTACATTAAGATAAATAGGGAAAATTCTTAATGTATATTTAGAATCAATATTAAAAGAAAGAAATTCAACAAAAATAAATCAACCTAATAATTTTTTAATTTAATATTAGAATATTTAAATAATAAAATTGGTGCCTCCACTTGTCCATGAAATTTTAGATAAATGTGTTCAAGAATGATCAACTGCAAACTCAATTGGATACTTAGTTTCATTACGTCGTTGAATAATTCTTAACTTATCGATTGAAATTTATAATTAGATGTGTAGTAATACTTATATGTATTTTTTTTTATAGAAGAGTAATTTTTTTAAAATATTTAGTAAACATAAATAATTTTAAAGGGGAATATCTCAAACATTTAGAAATTTCTACACGTGTTCTTGTCTTTCAAATGTGGAAAATAGCTCTAGTTCATCATCGGTAAACTCAATATTATCAGTATCCAAATTCCAAATCGTCTTTTCCTTGTGCTCTTGAGATTGAGAAAAGCTTTCTTCTATTTGAATTGAAGACAAGATGTTGAAAATAATTGAACTTTGAAAATCACAAGACAAAAAAAATTAATATTTTTAATATTAAATTAAAAATATTTTGAGAATCACAAGACAAGAATAAAAAATTTATTGTAAAAATAATGAAATGAAGTAGCCTATGTATAATTTAGGAAATAATAATTAATTAATCATAATTATTGATGGAAAATGATCAAATTATTCGGATCATTCAACAAACCTTTCAAACGGTCGAATCAATCGATTAATCTCAATTTACAATGACCATCTAAAAAATACTTCTTGAACTAACCATTTAAATCACCGATTTACAATTAAATTTGAGTAAAAAATTAGCAAGTTGTGGTATAAATTTTTGAACTAGATCAATGGGCTATTGATCTGATTAGTTTTAGATCAAGTCTCATTCGAGCTTGACCTATGACCTACATGTTAGACTTGGTATGAGAGCAAAGCACGCCAAAATACTAACGCCTTCAATTTACTTGATATCCATCTCCATGAGTTAAATAATCTAAGAGTCGCTCTATCTCATAGCTTCATTATGAAAATCTCTTTCTCGAAAATTTTCTAGAGGTGAAGAAGTCTCGTACAAACTTGAATAATACGAGAATACTACAAGAATAAGAAAGTAATTAAATACAAAATACAATGAACATCTTTCGTACTTGATCTCTTGTTGCTTGGAAATGTCTCTTGTTGATTTGAAAATGCAGCAGCACTTCACTTCAAAATTTCCAAGAACCAGTGTTGTAAAATGTTCACGAGAACCCCTTTTCTATGGTTCATTTCGGATTAGAAAATGCCTCCCAATTGATTGGTCTCATCGTCAATCAATTTTCATGTCAGATCGATCATTAAAAACCTACAGAACAATTCTTTTTCACTCGTCCAATTGATTGGTGAGTCATACCAATTAATTGGTAGCTTTTAATTGATTGACCTAATCAATTTAGAAACTTTCTGTTCTTCACGAAAATACTTTAATCAATTGACTCAATCGATTCCATGACTTTCAGTTCTCTCACGAAAAGATCTTCAATTGATTAACCCAATCGATATATAAAGTCTTAATCGATTGCCTCAATAAATTCCAAGGTCTTCTGTGCTCTCGTGAAATAACTTTTAATTCATTAGCCTGATCGATTAGTAAAACCTGAATCGATAGCCTCAATTGATTCCAAGGCTTCTGTGCTCTCGTGAAGACACACCCAATCAATTACACTAATTAATTGCTTTGGGTCAATCGATTGCCCAATCCTTAATCCGAAATTCGAGTTTAGGATTTACCAATCAATTGGCACATTACCCCAATAGATTGGTAACACTGAATTCGGTCATCTCAATACTGAATTTATGTCTTTCTTGATATCCGATTGACCTTAACCTACTAAGACTCTCTTTGCTGAACATCTAGTTATCCTTGTGAGACTCTATATTGTCCAATATCTAATCATAGTGTACTTGTGAGTGAGGGGTGTGAATCCTTAGATTAGTCATCTTGTTGATATGGATACTAAGTAAATCCTTATGTTAGCATTGGAGAGTTGTTCACTTCAATTATCCATTGCAAATTATCATCAACGAAGCCAGGGAGCTATTCACCCTTATCTCTCCTTGGTCCTAACAGCAATATTATAAATGACATCCAAGGAAGAGTATTATGAATGTATGTGAATGTTATAAATTTGAATATATATTCAACATCTAATGAATCAAGTGAATGTATTCAAACTGTGAGATGAATGTATCTTACCAATGCACTTTATACGACTCTTAGATTTATTCAAATGTATTTAACTTTAATGTTGACTGTATCTACTCACCCTATAAATAGGGAGTTGTAAATATCATTTTGGTAAGAAGTAACAAGGATTTACTCTTTTCCCTTTTCTCATCATCTCTCCTCTAGTGGTTATTTTATTATTTTTACTATAGTTATTACTAATTCATGAAATAAAATATTATAATTAAATGCTTCATAAAATTAACTTCATTACTAAAATAATTTACAGATAAAATAATTCATTTTAAAATTATTTTGAAAAGATCAAACATATAATATTATTTTATTATTAATTAAAGCTCCATCTCCAAAAGGAAAAAAATAGATTTGATTTTTCAGATAAGACTATCTGGATTTCGACTTAGAAATTTTTATTGGTTTGTTTAATAGGATCATTGCCTAAGGGTTGTTCCGATTGAGACACGACTTCACTGTTCTTCTTTTGTCAGTCCTCTCCAAGACCTGTTTGGACTTTATCGGCTCAACTTCTGGTCCTTCCAAACTATTTAGACTTTGTTCGCACAACATCTAATCGGTCTGCTAAGGCTTTCTTCTGATTTAATATCTTGTCCTCGCTGACCTATCGAATTCGTCTTAATATATGTCTAGTCCTCTGACCCATCTGGACTTGCTGCTTGGTTTTTACGATTTGTCGAATCTTCTATTGCCTAGTATCTAGTCCAGCTGATCTACTAAGTCTTTCCAAGTTAAGCAACCTGCACACTTGATTAATCCATTAGATGACAACGTAACTTAACTTGAATTTTTGACGGTATCAAAATATAGGTTCGATTCTAGTGCACTTTGTATTAACAATTTTCCCCTTTTAATATTTAACAACCTCGTTCAAAGTTAAGTTAAAACATAATATCTTCTTAAAACAACTCACTCTCAAGTTAACCCAAATTTAACTAGTTTAAATTTCCTGTCCCCAAATCTTTCTGTCCCCGTGTCCCACACGTCGCCCTAGCCCACCGCCAATGGCTTCCGGCCGCCACCTCGATCAACACTATAACCTTTGGGGAAGGTGAACCCAAGGGAGTCGCCATCGGCACGATCGGGGCCGGAATCCAGTTGGATCTGAGCAGGGGCTCAGATCGACTGCAAAGGAAAGTCTTCTCAGATCCGGTCGGATTCAGACGCTGATCGTGCCGACGACGACTCTCTTGGGTTCACCTTCCCTAAGGGTTATAGTGTTGATTGGGGCGACGGCCGAAGGCCGCCGATGATGAGCTGGGATGATGAATGGGACACGAGGACAGATAATATTAGGGACAGGAGATTTGAACTCGAATTTAACATCTCTGAGTTTGTTTAAGAAAACATTTCTTAACTTCGAATCTCATCTCTCTCTTTTTCCTTTTGGCCCACATAAAAAAGAATGGGATCATTACATAAATTTTCAATAGAGATTTGAAATATAACAATGCAATATTCAAGTTAATAATAGTTTATTTAAGAATATTTATGCTTCTGACAATTTTTTTTCAAAATAGAAGGTATTTTTCAAAAATATAATGATTCAAAAAAATATTTGTGAGTATAGTTCTCAAAAATATTAAATATTTTAAGTAAAAATTTTGAACATGCTTAAAAAAAATTTAGCAAAAGGATTTTGCACAAAGGTTTGGAAGATGGACAAAAATTGTATTTGAAAAATACAATTTTTAAAAATATTTAAGATTCTGCTAAGAAAATATTCTTCAAGGTAAAATAATTTTTGAAAATATTCCTAAGTATTAAATGTAAAATTTTTTGAAATGCATTTTTCAAATTGTTTAAAATATTTTCCAAAAAGAATTTTAAAGGAAAAGAATTTTCTAAGTGAATTTTTTAAAGGAAAGGAATTTCAAAAAGGAATTTTCAAAGAGAAAATTTAAAGGAAAAGAATTTTCAATGAGAAAAGATTTTTCAAAAAATATTGCCCCACATTTTCTTTTTAATTTTACCTAAAGTCAAGCATGCATGATAGTCAGTTAAATATGTCAAGAAAACACAAGATACTAATTATGCATATTATAGACAAGTCAAAATCAAATAAAACTAAAGCACCAAGTGCCTAATAGTCAAACATAACTAGAGATCAAATAAGTCATAAAGCTAATAGATAACGCCTAGGTAGACTGTCCAGATCTAATTGAATGAGGGTGGGGGCTGCTGGCCGATGTGCCAAGCCCGAAGATAATCAAACATGCATGTCATGCTGCTCCTGTCGCATTTTGTGTTGCTTTTGTTACATTGCTAGCATGTCTGTCACGGAAGGTGAAGCATGACTGTGATACGGCGAAGGGTGAGCTAGATATGGTGAAACCTCTTCACCAGTAGGCATTTGTTCTTGTACTGGTTCGGGTT